>NC_082648.1:6875000-7500000 GCF_028023285.1 Balaenoptera ricei | reverse complement strand
TTTAACCCATTTGTCTCTGGTTTGCATTGCTGGGGATGCAGCCAGTGTTCTGCCTCAGGGAACACAGCTGTCCTGCGCAGCTGTCAACCTGCAGGCCTTACAGACTGTCTCTGCTGAGTCCTTCGTACACTTAAGAGAAACCAGAGGAGCATAGGGTGCTGCAAATAGGCCCCCAGCTATAGTTAAAGAAAGTGATGGATCAAGATAGTTCATTAACAAGGCCATAGTCATGCCATTCACTTCACTGTGACTGGTAACTTCTGATGGAAACAGAGCTACTGTATTTTCATGTGGGGTAGGAGATAGAAGGCTATCTGAATTCTTTAATCTATGCCCTGTCCTTTCTCATACTCCCAGGACACTTTTTTGCTCCTCATGGTAACAGGGCTCCCACACCACCTGCAGGGCATCATATAGTCCCCTCTTCCTCCACTTCTCACCTACACACCCCAGGAAGACAGGTGAAATGTAAAAGGAATTTACTGGTATAGATTATGAATATGAATTATGAATGAATAAGATATGAAAAGATTATGCTTAATCTATTTAAAACTGGGCCCCAAAGAGAGAATTTTTTTTTCTTCCACTCCCGTATTTATTAAGCATGTATTATGTATTCGGTTTATGGTCTATGCTGAGGGTGATTATGTTAATTATTTAACAATCGTAATAGTAACAGAGGTAGTGCTGTGGTGGTCACCGTGTAAATCATCATCACTTTAAGATAAAGCCAATTATTATTAGATCTTTGTTAGCATCCATTTCGGATTCCTGTCAAATGTGCATTTTTATTTTTATTTTTATTTTTTATTTATTTATTTTAAAAAAAATTTTTCTAGATTATACTCCATTTAAATCATTAGAGAGTGCTTGGGTTTTTGGGTTTTTTTTTAAGATAGTCATCTTTTCTTTTTAAAATTTATTTATTTATTTATTTATTTTTGGCTGTGTTGGGTCTTCGTTTCTGTGCGAGGGCTTTCTCTAGTTGCGGCAAGCGGGGGCCACTCTTCATCGCGGTGCGCCGGCCTCTCACTATCGCGGCCTCTCTTGTTGCGGAGCACAGGCTCCAGATGCGCAGGCTCAGTAGTTGTGGCTCACGGGCCTAGTTGCTCCGCGGCATGTGGTATCTTCCCAGACCAGGGCTCGAACCCGTGTCCCCTGCATTGGCAGGCGGATTCTCAACCACTGCACCACCAGGGAAGCCCCAAATGTGCATTTTTAATTCTAAGAATCTGATTGACTAATTTTTATATGGTTTCACATATGTAATGTATATACTGGTGATTTAGATGTATCACCATCTCTGCCTCAGGATTTTTTTTTTTTTCAAAATTAATCTTCACAGCATCTTTTATTTATTTATTTATTTTTGGCTGTGTTGGGTCCTCGTTTCTGCGCGAGGGCTTTCTCTAGTTGCGGCAAGCGGGGGCCACTCTTCATCGCGGTGCACGGGCCTCTCACTATCGCGGCCTCTCGTTGCGGAGCACAGGCTCCAGACGCACAGGCTCAGTAGGTGTGGCTCACGGGCTTAGTCGCTCCGCGGCATGTGGGATCTTCCCAGACCAGGGCTTGAACCCGTGTCCCCTGCCTTGGCAGGCAGATTCTCAACCACTGCGCCACCAGGGAAGCCCTGCCTCAGGATTTAAAGTGGATTCCAGGGACCTCCCTGGCAGCCCAGTGGTTAAGATATTGTGCTTCCATTGCAAGGAGGACAGGTTCGATCTCTGGTGGGGGAACTAAGATCCCACATGCCCTGCAGCACGGCCAAAGAAAAAAAAGTGGATTACAATAACCTTCATGTGTGTGAGGAAGACATTCAAATTGCAACAGCTTTAAAAATCTCCAGCCCTTGCTTATCTGCTTACTAAGAGTGACATTTGAGAACTTGACTTCAGGGTCTATCTCATGTATTTCATTATTAAAATATCAATAATCAACGTATGTCCATACAAAGACTGGTACATCAATGTAGAAGCTTTATTCACAATAGTCCCCAAATGGAAACAATCCAAATGTCCATCAACAGGTGAATGAATAAACGAAATGTGCTGTATCTAAGCCATGGAATATTGCTTTGCCGTAAAAAAGAACAAACTATACTGATACATGCAACACCAGGAATGAATGTCACAGTCATAACATGCTTAGTGAAAGAAGTCAGACACAAAGGAGGAAATAATGTGTGCTTTATATGAAATTCTAGAAAATAATTTATAGTTGCAGAAAGCAGACTAGTGGTTGCCTGGGAGGGAGGGGAAGAAGTGACTGAAAAGTTGGGTGAGGAAACTTGGGGAGGAGGGGTGCCCTGAAAATGTTCTGTATCCTGATTGTGGTAGCAGTTTTGGGTGTTTACATCTGCCAATATTCATAGAACTGTACATTTTAAATGGGTGAAGTATGTAAATTATACCTCAATGTAAAAAAAAAAAAATTGAAAAAAGTTTCAATTCTCTTGCCAGCAAACCGTATTCAAATTACTGACTAGGTCATTACTTTGACAAGTCCTCTGCACTTCTGCTCAGTGCCACTAGGTGGCAACATTATCTCCACAGATTAGATAAGTACATTTCTGGAAAAGTCCAAGGACAAAAACCAGGGACACTCACTCCTGATGCTTTGGTATCAACCACACTGTGTAGCTCGTGGTGTGTTCAGAACCACAAAGAAACTTGTGTTAGCAGAGAGTATTTCCACAAATTCAACTCAATTTAGTGCTTATGATATGCAAGACCCTGTGCTGGGAAACAAAGAGCAATCCGCCCCGCCCCTAACCCGCCCCGCCCACAACCCCCGTGTGTGAAGAACATTGCAAAATATTTAGATTATATTGCAAATTTACACAGGAAATCAGCCTAATCTAAATCCTGTAAATACATGCCTATAAAAAAGACTAGAACGAAAAACGTAAGTATATTAACAGTAATTGTCATTAGATAGTATGTCTAATTATCACTAGATATACTGGTTAAACATTTAAAAATTTTTAACTTTCTACTTTTTAGTAGTATTCAAGTTGACATACTTTTAAAAAGCATGACTCAAAAAGTGACACTTCCTGACTCAAAACAGAAATTCTAATTGAGGAGACAGATGTAGCAATCAATTGATAACAAAGGTTGAATGCTTTGATAAGGATAAGCGGAGAACAGTAGGAAACTACGGGAGGGTTTTTTGTTGCTGTTAATGTTCGATTTTGCCTAGAAATTTTGGCATAGTGGCAGTGAGAAAGGTCTGAAATTGTGGTTAAGGCTTTGAAGGATGGGTGGGTTTTGCCCAGTGGAAAAAAAGGCAGGGAAGCTTGCAGTCAGGTGGCTGGAAAGAAAAGACTAGTGCCAGGGGTCCTGCTGCAGGCATGGCGGGGAGGCTGAAGTGATGCGGAAAAGAGAAAATACTAGGAAACGAGGCTAGAAATGTAGATTGATGTCCAAATGTAAAAGCTTTACTGCATTAAAGAGTTTGGAGTTTATTCTACCAGCGGAAGTTAGGGGCTTTTCGGTATCAGAATGACAGGCCCACACCTGGGCTTTTGTGAGATCTCTCAGGCACCGCGTGGAAAATGTTATTTTGAAGGGACTGTGGGCAGAGACCAGTTAAGAGGTCAGGACAATGGATAAAGGGAAAGGTTAGAGCTTGGACTGAAGCAGAGAACAGAGGAAGTAGAGCAGGAACAAATCCAGAAATATCTGAAAGTTTCACTCAATAAATTTAGATGATTAATGAATTAATTCAATATGGGGAGTGAAGGAGAATCAAAAATGATTCCAAGCTTTTAGCCCGGTTACTTGGGATGGAAAGTGGGTAGGAGAGGAGAGGCAGCTCAGGAAAGGGCGATTTGGGAATACTGTGTTAACCCTGTGAGTTTGAGGTCCATGTTGGACATTTAGATAGAGATTGGAGGGGAAACCTGAAAAGATCAGTATGGGACTGGGGAACAGGTTAGTAATTCCAAGTTATCAGCATCTAGAAGGCAGCCATGGAAGGAGCCTGCCCTGGGAGCGCGTATGGCTTTGGGTTTCTTGCTGTCTCAACTGGTCTTATAAATATAAGCCTGATAAGGGGGTTGTAATGGATTCCAAGCTCAGTTAAATCTCAGGCATCCAACAAAGGGAAGCAAGAGCATCTCCTTTGGTTTGGCCCAAGTATTACAGATTTTTTTTTTAAAAAGCTGAAGGAAAGCCAGGAGTGACCAGAGGATCAGCGGTGCTCCTGCACTTCCTCCCTCCTCTCACCCACAGCCTCCTGATGAAGCAGAGGAAGTTTCTTTACCACTTCAAAAACGTGCGCTGGGCTAAGGGCCGCCATGAAACCTACTTGTGCTACGTGGTGAAGCGGCGGGATAGCGCCACCTCCTTCTCACTGGACTTTGGGCACCTTCGAAACAAGGTATCAATTAATACCTGCTTCCCAGGCAGGGCATTTTTAGAGCCACCTGCTGATGGTACCACTTTCAGCCTGTTTCATTTGTCTCCACTAGATTCCTCTAATCTCTTTTTTACATGTCCCTGCAACCACAATAGAAATACCCCAAAGGGTGTCATTTAATGTCCTCCCCAATCATGCTGAGCACAGCAAGGCCACACCTTGCTCCAATGCCAAGAATAACTGCCCCCAAACTTCCTCTCCTTTCCCCAGCATCCAAATTGCCTTTGAGATTAAAGAAGATATCCAAAGAAAGAAGCTTTTGATTTGCGGGAATATATACAGCTCATTCAAGCTGAATTTTAAATGTGGAAAAACAAATTGTGGCTTTAGAATTTTTAAAAATTAAGGAAGAAAAATTTAGGAAAAATTAATGACTCCATTCTGTCTTCCAAATGAGTTCTATTCCTTCCTGCTCACCTAGATCGTAGGCCAGTAAATAACATACGTAATAGTGAGCCTCAGAAAACTCAGGGAAGCCATTAATTAAAACTTGAAGATCAGAGAATTACATTTTCAAGAGACTTCTTCACCAAAACCCAGATGGGTTCACATACTCTTCTGCCAATGAATATTTCCTCTCATAACATGCAGTGACATCTAGTCTTGGTGGAATCCCAGGGAGGAAGCCATGGGTGGAATGACACTGGCTAGTTTCTAGGGTGAGTTTTACTCTCCAATTTTTTTGGCCTCCATTTGTATTGTGTAAATTATCCCACTGCAATTGTTTTACATTCTAATCTCTTTCCTATTTGGTAATAAGACACATTCTAAACATAGAAAGCTTTTGTGTTAACAACCCTTTCCTTCCCTCTCATTTAATCCTCACAACAAAACGTCATTCCGCTGATGAGGAATCAGAAGATCCAAGAGCTGGGTGACTTGTTTAAGTAACAAGAGTGGCGATGCCAGGAAATGGAACCTGGGTCTTCAGATTCTGGGACTAATGACTTTTCTGCAGTATTAAGGGGACTTGCTGGGAATTCCCTGGAGGTCCAGTGGTTAGGACTCTGCACTTCCGCTAGCAGGGGGCACAGTTTCGATCCCTGGTCAGGGAACTAGGTCCCGCATGCCACACCTCAACTGAGTTCACATGCAGCTACCGATCCGGCATGCCACAAGTAAAGATCCCGTGCGCCACAACTAAGACCTGGCGCAGCCAAATAAAAATTTTTTTTTTTTTTTTAAGAGTACATGCCTTAATTTTAAAAGCTTATTGCTAAAAATTGCTATCATCTAAGCCTTCAGCGAATCATAGTGGTAACAAAGATCACTGACCACAGATCACCGTAACAAATATAATAATGAAAAGTTTGAAATTTGCAAGAATTACCAAAAGGTGACACAGAAACACAAAGTGAGCAAATGCTGTTGGAAAAAATGATGCTGATAGACATACTCAAGACCGGGTTGCCACAAACCTTCAAAACGCAAAATATCTGCAAAGTCCAATACAGCCAAGCACAATAATATAGGTATGCCTGCACTTAATTGCTCTTAGCCCCAGTGGCGCCTATTACCTCTCTCAAAACAGCACTCAGGGACTTTCCCTCGTGGCGCAGTGGTTAGGAATCTGCCTGCCAAGACAGGGAACATGGGTTCGATCCCTGGTCCAGGAAGATCCCACATGCCGTGGAGCAGCTAAGCCCGTGTGCCCCAACTACTGAGTCTGCATTCTAGGGCCCACGAGCCACAACTACTGAAGCCCGCGCACCTAGAGCCTGTGCTCTGCAACAAGAGAAGCCAATACAATGAGAAGCCTGCGCACTGCAACGAAGGCCCAACGCAGCCAAAAATAATAAATTAATTAATTGATTAATTAATTTTAAAAAACAACACTCACCTGTCAGTCTCATAATCTATCTCCTAACCCTAAATTTTCCGACCTCCACTTAGTGGTCCAGTGTATTTCCACAATGTTACATCAACAGCCCTTCCAAGCCATTTTCCTTCCCCTCCAAGGAAGAAAAAGGAACTTCACAAACAAAAATTAAATCTGAGATATATGATGCTCCTTCATCCACCCAACTCATTCCATCCTCCCCATTCCACAGAAAAGCTGGACGCTTTTCCCTTCCTAGGGCCAAAAGTGCAAAGTGTTCGGGCTCACCACTTATACTGTGTCCTTTCTGGCAGTTGCTTAACCTTCCCGTAACCTAGGACAAAACTGCAGACATCCCAAAAAAAGATCACCCTGGGAGGGACACGAATTAATGGCTGTAAAGCTACCGGCAGGGCAGGTCAAGGTCAGTAACCCTCCGCTGAGCCCTCTGCCCTCTCCCCAGGCGGGATGCCACGTGGAACTGCTCTTCCTCCGCTACATCTCCGACTGGGACCTGGACCCCGGGCGGTGCTACCGTGTCACCTGGTTCACGTCTTGGAGCCCCTGCTACGACTGTGCGCGGCACGTGGCCGACTTCCTGAGAGGGTACCCCAATCTGAGTCTGAGGATCTTCACAGCGCGCCTCTACTTCTGCGACAAGAACCGCAAGGCGGAGCCCGAGGGGCTGCGGCGGCTGCACCGCGCTGGGGTCCAAATCGCCATCATGACCTTCAAAGGTGCGCAGAGACTTTTCTGCCCGGCTCAGCAAAGCACGGTTTGCAATTCAGATTGGGAAGAGCCGGGGCGGGGGGGAATCACGGGGGCAGAATTCTGGGAGTTCTGGTTCGCCTTTGGAGCCAAAAGTTATCAACTAGAATTGGAGGAAAAGAACCAATGGCTTGGGACTTCCCTGGTGGCACAGTGGTTAAGACACACGCGCCCAATGCAGGGGACCCGGGTTCGACCCCTGGTCAGGGAACTAGACCCCACACGCATGCCACAACCAAGAGTTCACATGCAGCAACTAAAGAGCCTGCAAGCCACAACTAAGGAGCACACCTGCTGCAACTAAGAACCAGCAAGACCAAATAAATAAATAAAATATTTAAAAAAAAAAAAGAACCAATGGCTTGGACCCAAGGCTTTGGGCGGAGCCAGGGTTTTCTTTCTTTCCTCATGATTTGAGATCTGAGCTATCCCCTTCCCCCTCCTTTTTTTTATAGATTATTTTTATTGCTGGAATACTTTTGTGGAAAATCATGAAAGAACTTTCAAAGCCTGGGAGGGGTTGCATGAAAATTCGGTTCGTCTGTCCAGACAGCTTCGACGCATCCTTTTGGTAAGTTAAGGGGCTTCTTTGCTTCACATTTTCTTTCTCTCTCCAAAGTCATCTATCCCTGGAGCTACTTATACTTCCTTTTCTTATATTTCCCACATTGTTGTGTGTGTGTGTGTGTGTGTGTGTGTGTGTGTGTGTGTATTTATCATTCTCTCCTTATTTTTCCTCTGATGAAAACTTTACAGAGCACAGGCTGTAGGCTTCTGTAGTTATGGCGCACGGGCTTAGTTACTCCGTGGCATGTGGGTTCTTCCCAGACCAGGGCTCGAGCCCATGTCCCCTGCATCGGCAGGGGGATTCTTAACCACTGCGCCACCAGGGAAGCCCGTCTCCCCTTACTTTCTTCAAAAATATTTACAAAGTCATCCACTCTCTCTTTTTCTCCACAGCCCCTATATGAGGTTGATGACTTACGAGATGCATTTCGTACTTTGGGACTTTGATACCAACCTTCAAGAATGTCACATACAAAGAAATACCTCTGAAGATAGTGGGTAAAAGAACTATCCTTCAAGAATTCTGTTTTTCTTCAACTCTCACTTTCTCTGAGTTTAGAAAAAAGTATTCATAGATGTTTTTAAAATGTCTTGAAAATAGAAGGAACCCAGACCCACCAGGGTTAATGCCGCAACTGGTGCAGTTTTTAAATGCAGCATCGTCCCCTACTGGGAAACGACAGAACTGCAAGGCCTGGGAGCCCCTAAGTGTCAATACTCTGCCATTTAAGCAGAGAGAAAGCAGAGGTAAATGCTGAGGAGCATGGTGAGAGGATCAAATGTTTTATAACCGGTATCCTTTATTATTTGATTCTTCTTCTGAGTTTTCAGTGGTATGAATGATAAATTTTTCTACTCTTTTCCATTGGGGCTCACTTTCAAGTGAACAAAATTCTGTCACCCTGTGATCCACAGAACTTCCTAATGAGAGAACCTGGGTGATTGTGACCCCAAGCCATCTCTTCAAAGCATTAATATCCAAGCATGTGTTGTATATTTTAATTGTCTGAAGCATGTTTTTATGTTTGTACGTACAGAGGATTTTTTCTTGGTATGGAAAATGCCTGGTCACCTTTAGGTTCTTGTATAATAAAGGATCTTAAAAAGAATTTGAGGGCTGTGAAGAAGACACACTAAAAGTGAATTTATACCTCAAGTAACAAATCTGCAAAAAGATCCTTTTAAGGGCTTCCCTGGTGGTGCAGTGGTTAAGAATCTGCCTGCTGATGCAGGGGACACGGGTTCGAGCCCTGGTCCCAGAAGATCCCACATGCTGCGGAGCAACTGAGCCCGTGCACCACAACTACTGAGCCTGCGCTCTAGAGCCCGCAAGCCACAACTACTGAAGCCCGCATTCCTAGAGCCCGTGCTCCGCAACATGAGAAGCCACCGCAATGAGAAGCCTGCGCACCACAACAAAGAGTAGGACCCGCTCGCCGCAACTAGAGAAAGCCCGCGCGCAGCAACGAAGACCCAACACAGCCAAATATAAAAACTAAATAAATTTTAAAATATATATATATAAGAGCCTTTTAAAATCATAGTTTTGCAACTATACATTTCCCATATAACTAGTGAATGCTTGGAAGGGACTTGCTTGAATGTTTTGAAAAGAAAAATCTATTCTCTCTGATGGGTCTTTGAACCTCAGCAATGCCAACCAGGTCAAGGTTTTCCCCTTTTTGTGTGTATGTGTCGCTTCTCTCAAAGAAATGTGACGATATAACAGACTGTGACAGAAGAATAGTTGGGAGGGAAGAATGACAGAGCATTGCAATGAAATCGTGTTTTATCCAGTAAAATGGTGTGAGCCAGCATGGCGGAGAGTGGTCATTTGTCCCTAATAACTATCCGGGACTGTGAGAAAAATATTCAGAATAACCATAACACTGTACAATTATTACCTAGCAACCCTTGCAACGCAGATAAACAGATCCACAGGAAAGGTTGAACACATAATTGTATTATTTTATTCTTATTGTACATAATTTGTGAAAGTTAAATATTAAAAATCCTTATTCATGTATTCATTCATATTGTATGTTTATGCTATGTGGTGTCTCATATTTTTGTCATAATTTCCCTGATATGTTGAAATGGATTCCTAATGTCTCATAAATTTATACCTTTAGAAATGCTTCTAGTAGCAAAGCATGTAATTCTAACATAGTCTAACATTGTAATAACTTTGCTATGAAACCCTCTTGATGTTTAGTCTAACATTGTAATAACATTGCTATGAAACCCTCTTGATGTTTAGTAAACTTTTCCCACAGCAAATTTGATTCTGGCTCATTTCAATCAACTGAATCAATGATAAATAATTTTGGAAGTTTTGGAGATAAAAATGCCAAATTAAAGTAAATCCAAAAGTGATTTTTAAAAGGTTAAATTACAAAATTCAGATGATGGAATAGAATTCAGAGTCCAGGAATAAGCCCACACATCTATGTTCAACTGATTTCTGACAAGGGTGCCAGGACCATGCAGCGGGAGAAAGAACAGTCTTTTCAACAAAAGATGCTGAGACAACTGGATATCTATGCGCAAAAGACTGAATGTGGACCTCTACCACAATACACACAAAAATTAACTTAAAGTTTATCAAATACCTAAATCTAAGAATGTCCCTAATTAGTACATGCTTAAGTCTGCTCTTTGGAACTCAGGGAAGGCCTAAGATACTAAAGCCTTTTTCTACAAACAAGAAACAGGGGACACAGTGGGGCTTTTGTACCCGGAAGGGTCGTTTTCAATCCTCCCTTTTCTTTGATAGGACTCAATCCTGAGGGGAATGAGGTGGGACAAGAAAGGGGATAAAGTTTTGGATAGAGAGGTTAATCATAAACTCAGCAGGGGAACTCTTGTTTTAGGAGGATTTGGTTTCAGACTCACAGAATGGGGAAAAAATATTTACAAATATTATCTGTATATATTCTGGATATTCAGTATCCAGAATATATAAAGGACTCTTAAGACAACCTAAGTTAAAAACGGCTGAAAGACTTGAGTACATTTCTCCAAGGAAGATTTACAGACGGCTAGTAAGCATATGAAGAGATTCTCAACATCCTTAGTCATTAGGGAAATGCAAATCAAAACCACAGTGAGATCCACTTATACCTACTAGGATAGCTATAAACAAAAAAACCAATAATAACAATTGTTGGTGAGAATGTGGAGAAATTAGAACTGTGATATGAGAAAGTGGAGAAATGAGAACCATATATTGACTGGTGGAAATGTAAAATTGTGCAACCACTATGAAAAACAGTCTGGTGGTTCCTCAAAAATTAACATATAATTACTGTATGACACAGCAATTCCACTCCTTGGCATATATCTGAGAATTAACAACAAATGTTCAAACAGAAACTTGTACATGAATATTCTAGCAGCATTATTTGTGGTGGCCCAAAAGTGGAAACACCCAAACGTCCATCAACTGATACATGGATAAATAAATGTGGTACATCCGTACAACGGTATTTTACTTGGTTATAAAGAGATGAAGTAATGACACATCCTACAAAATGGATGAACCTTGAAAACATTGTGCTAAGAAGTCAGACACAAAACACCAACTATTGTATGATTCCATTTATGTGAAATGTCCAAAATGGATAAATCCAGAGTTCTGATTCCATGCAACAGTGGGCAAGGTATTTAACCTTTCTAAAGTTTTAATTTTCCATCTGTAAAATGAGTATGATATGTTAACTTTTCATATATTTTTTAAAAATTAACTTTTGTTGGAGTATGGTTGATTTACAATGTTGTGTTAGTTTGTGCTGTACAGCAAAGTGAATCAATTATATATATACATATATCTACTCTTTTTTAGATTCTTTTCCCATATAGGTCCTTACAGAGTATTGAGTAAAGTTCCCTGTGCCGTACAGTAGGTTATTTTTGGTATTAAGTTGAAGGATTACACAAAGCTGGTGCTATCCTCGTGAATAGCATTGCCACCCTCTAGAAGAGGGCAACCTAGAAATCACCGCTGACATTCCCTCTGACCCTATATCTGGTCCAGTAGACTTGTGGGCTAAATCTCTTGAATTTATTTACTTTTCTCTATTTACTATCACCTGGTGGGCGGGGGGTGGGGGGGCACGGTGGAGGGCAAGGAGCAGCCCCTGACAGTCAAAAACTGGCCTGATACTCGTAACCAGGCCATATCTCACTTCCCTGTTGGACATAAGTCTCGTAGAATACCAACCTCAGACAAGATGACTCTAAGACCATGATAAAATGAGAGCAAGCAAAGCCACTTCATAATTTGTCTGAGACACCCACAAAACACCCAACACCCCCTCTCTTGGGTAAAAAGAATGTCTGCTACTTCTTTACCAATTACAGCCTTACCCTTGTTCCAGTCAGCCTTCCCCAAAGATTTATCAACAACCATAGAATCGACCCTACTCCCTCACAATGTCCAATCTAACCAATCTAAAGCAAATCTCCCTTTTCTTATGCCCTCCCCCAAATGACCAAACCAAAGCCCAAATTCTATAATTGAATGTATAGCTAGGGAGTGTCCCAGTAAGAGAAACGCCCTCATGCTGAGACATTTCATGGCTCATGGTTCCCAATGAGGTGCATTCTCCCTCACAGAGTCATAAATCTCACTTCTTCAACTGCAGGCGTTTTCTTCACGGTCTTTAGCTGGAGGCCATTGACACCTTAGTTGGAGCTATCAACATCGCTTCCTTAGTCTATTGCCAAGAGTTATGGTATTCACTAATTCTTAATATATTTTACTGACAGTTATTCTGTGGTGGTGATGATGACGGTTGTTTTTTTAAGATAATTTCATGTGAAATAAATGCTGAATCTGTTAATGGGAACTGGAGGACTTTGGTCACAGAATGTTATTTATAGTATGTTAGAATTTAAGTACATGTTCAATTTAGTAAAGATACAAATTTCAATACCTAATTTTAAGTCTTCAAAATTGTGTAATATGATTTCCAAATCTAATTTTCTATTAAGGGACTTCCCTGGTGGCACAGTGGTTAAGAATCTGCCTGCCAATGCAGGGGACACGGGTTTGAGCCCTGGTCCGGGAAGATTCCACATGCCGAGGAGCAACTAAGCCCGCGTGCCACAACTACTGAAGCCTGCGCACCTAGAGCCGGTGCTCCACAACAAGAGAAGCCACCGTAACAAGAAGCCCGCGCACCGCAACGAAGAGTAGCCTCTGCTCGCCACAACTGGAGAAAGCCAGCGCGCAGCAACAAAGACCCAGTGCAGCCAAAAAATAAATAAATAAAATATAAATAAATAAATAACTTTTTAAAACAGTTCATACATATTGGGACTTCCCTGGTGGTGCAGTGGTTAAGAATCCGCCTGCCAATGCAGGAGACACGGGTTCGAGCCTTGGTCTGGGAAGATCCCACATGCCACAGAGCAACTAAGCCCGTGAGCCACAACTACTGAGCCTGCGCTCTAGAGCCCGCAAGCCACAACTACTGAGCCCGTGTGCCACAACTACTGAAGCCTGTGAGCCTAGAGCCCGTGCTCCATAACAAGAGAAGCCACCACAATGAGAAGCCTGCGCACCTCAACGAAGAGTAGCCCCTGCTCGCCACAACTAGAGAAAAGCCCTCAAGCAGCAATGAAGACCCATAGCAGCCAAAAATAAATAAATAAACAAATTAAAAAAAAAAAGTTCATACATATTAAAAAAAAAAAAAAAAGAATCCGCCTGCCAATGAAGGGGATACGGGTTCGAGCCGGGTTCGAGCCCTGGTCCGGGAAGATCCCACATGCCGCAGAGCAACTAAGCCCATGTGCCACAACTACTGAGCCTGTGCTCTAGAGCCCATGAGCCACAACTACCGAAGCCCGCACACCAAGAGCCCATGCTCCGCAACAAGAGAAGCCACCGCAGTGAGAAGCCCACACACCACAACAAAGAGTAGCCCCGGCTCGCCACAACTAGAGAAAGCCCGCATGCAGCAACGAAGACCCAACGCAGCCAAAAAATAATTAATTAATTAATTAATTTAAAAAATAATAATAATTTTGTATTAAATAGGAGGAATCACTTTCACTGGTTTTTAATTTAGAGCAACTCAAAACAGATATTAAACCTTTTAAAACAATTCTTTTTTAAAAAAATTTTAAAACAATTTTATTTATTTACTTACAATAAGTAAGTTGGGTCTTTTATTGCTATGTGTGGGCTTTAGCTGCGGCGAGTAGGTGCAACTCTTCCTTGCAGTGCATGGGCTTCTTATTGCAGTGACTTCTCTTGTTGTGGAGCGTGGGCTCTAGGCACGCAGACTTCAGTAGCACACGGGGTCAGTAGTTGTGGCTCGCCGGTTCTAGAGCACAGGCTCAGTAGTTGTGGCGCACGGGCTTAGTTGCTCTGTGACATGTGGGATCTTCCTGGACCAGGGCTCGAACCGGTGTCCCCTGCATTGGCAGGCGGATTCTTAAGCACTGCGCCACCAGGGAAGTCCCACTACCTTATTTCTCAGATTTCCAAGTAGCCCAGCCTACTCTGTTCTGACAATTTGTCTGGGGCAACTCCAGCTTGGCTCTCCTCCTCCTGCTCATTACCTGCCATGTCCTGGACCCCACCGCAGAGAGAGGTGCATCACGGCCGCGAGGAGGCCAGGGACAGCACTTCAGAGCCGACAAAGGGTGCCGCCATGTTGGAGTCGGGCGGAACCGACCTCGCTGGCTTCCCATCTCCCTTTTAAAACAATTCTATTCACAATTATGATCACACTACTTTTAACATTTTAAGTTACATTACGCATATTAACATAACTGCTTTTTAACCACCTTAAATGCTTGACACGGCAGACCGGCAAACAAATCTAACAAATTAAACCTATAAAAGGGCAAAATAAATGTTAAATATTCCAAACATCTTAATATGGTTTATGGACTTAAATTCTCTTAAACCTTTCAGCCTGAAATGCCAATATCTAATGCAGAATTCTTTGCATTACAGTTGAATGCATATTATCTTGAACTAAAACCAAAGGTATTATGTAACTGGCTTTGAGACAAGAAGGAAGGGGGCAGGGCACAACGATTAAGAGAATGCCACAACCATTTAAGAACATAAACTGGTTAGAACCGACTAGGTCCAAGATGGCACAAGATTCTACTTCCAGTAGACCTTGGGCCTCATTTTACTCTCATTAGCATCTAAATGACACACCCGCAGGGGCCATGACACAATTTCCCAAAAAGGCCATAAAGTGGGTGGTGGCCCAATTCCTGGAAATCCCCACCCTTTCTCCAAGATACTTAGAAGATTCCTCCCACTCACTAGCCTATGAAATTATCCAGACCATAAAAACTAAACACTCCATATTTTGTGGCCACCTCTCATCTTCTAAGAAGGCCCACAGTCTATCTATGGAGTGTGTATCTCTCTAAATAAACTTGCTTTCACTTTACTCTGGCTTGCTCTGAATTCTTTCCTGCGCAAAGCCAAGGACCCTCACTTGGTGGCCTGTCCCAGGGGCTCACCCAAGGTTACATATATAAGGATATGCATTCCAACACTGTAGTAAGCAGAAACTAAAAGTAACTGAAAGTCCATAGTAGAATGGTAAATATATTATACAATCTCCATTCTTAGTACAAGTGTGCAACAATTTAAAAAGAATGATGGGGACTTCCCTGGGGACACAGTGGTTAAGAATCCGCTTGCCAATGCAGGGCACACGGATTCGATCCCCGGTCCGGGAAGATCCCACATGCCGCAAAGCAACTAGGCCCGTGCGCCACAACTACAGAGCCTGCGCTCTAGAGCCCGCAAGCCACAGCTACTGAAGCCTGCGCGCCTAGAGCCCGTGCTCCGCAACAAGAGAAGCCACCGCAATGAGAAGCCCGCGCACCGCAACGAAGAGTAACCCACTCTCACCGCAACTAGAGAAAGCCCGCGTGCAGCCACAAAGACCCAACATAGCCATAAATAAATAAATAAATAAATAAATTTTTTTTTAAAGTCTACAAACAATAAATGCTGGAGAGGGTGTGGAGAAAAGGGAAACCTCCTACACTGTTGATGGGAATGTAAATTAGTATAGTCACTATGGAAAACAGTATGGAGGTTTCTTAAAAAAGTAAAAATAGAGCTACCATATGATCCTGCAATCCCACACCTGGGCATATACCCGGAGAAAACCATAATTCAAAAAGATACGTGCACCCCAATGTTCTTTGCAGCACTATTTACAATAGCCAAGACATGGAAGCAACCTGAATGTCCATCCACAGTAGAATGGATAAAGAAGATGTGGTACATATATAAAAAAGAATGAAATAATGCCATTTGCAGCAACATGAATGGACCTAGAGATTATCATACTAAGTAAGTCAGACAGAGAAAGACAAATATCATATGATATCACTCATGTGGAATCCAGTTTTAAAAAATAATACAAATGAACTTATTTACAAAACAGAAACAGACACGTATATTTCAAAGAAAAAAAAAAGCCTATTCTTACCGAAGGGGAAACATAGAGGGGAGGGATTAGAAGCTTGGAATTAACATACACACACAACTACATATAAAATAAGTAACCAACAAGGACATACTGTATAGCAGCAGTCCCCAACTTTTTTGCACCAGGGACCGGTTTTGTGGAACACAGTTTTTCCAAGGATGGGGGCGGGGGCTGGGGAATGGTTCAGGCAGTAATGGGGAGCAATGGGGAGTGGCAAATGAAGCTTCACTGGCTCGCCTGCCACTCACCTCCTGCTGTGCAACCTGGTTCCTAACAGGCCACAGATGGGGTTGGGGACTCCTGCTGTATAGCACAGGGAACTCTACTCAGTACTCTGTAATAACCTATATGGGTAAAGAATCTGAAAAGAATGAATATATTTATATGTATAAATGAATCACTTTGCTGTACACCTGAAACTAACACAACATTGTAAATCAACTATACTACAATAAAAATTTTTTAAAAAAAGAAATTGTTCATTTATGAAGGTTGTGTATGAGAGAGAATTATACGATTTGTACTGTCTTGTTTTGCCCATTATTGTCTTAGAAGGTTGTCTGAAACATAATAGGCCTTTTATATACATATCTTTTTTTGTTTTTTAATTTTATGTATTTGTTTATTTTTTGGCTGCGTTGGGTCTTTGTTGCTGTGCGCGAGCTTTCTCTAGTTGCGGTGAGCAGGGGCTGCTCTTCATTGTGGTGTGCGGGCTTCTCATTGCGGTGGCTTCTCTTGTTGAGGAGCACAGGCCCTAGGCGCTTGGGCTTCAGTAGTTGTGGCACACGGGCTCTAGAGCACAGGCTCAGTAGTTGTGGCGCACGGGCTTAGGTGCTCCGCAGCATGTGGGATCTTCCCGGACCAGGGCTCGAACCCGTGTCCCCTGCATTGGCAGGTGGATTCTTCACCACTGTGCCACCAGGGGAGCCTACATATTGTTTTGATTGACTGAGCATCTTAAACTGGGCTACGGGTCAAGCTCCTCAACAGATCTTTAATTCTAATGAGATTGCTTGCAACCAGGCCTACCTCCTCTTGCCTGGGAGGCCACAAATAGTAAATATCTGCTGGTCTGTGGAGTGCAGGGTGCCTCTATCTGTTCTGTGGACAATTAGGTCTATTGACACATGCCTCGTATCATAGCAGGCCAGGGGATCACACAGTCCATTAGTCAAGGACAAATTTGTCTGATCTTACTGAGTGGAGGGGTGGTATGATATCCATCAAAAGTTGAGGATTACCATAACCCATCACTCCTGGTAAATGTGAAGATAGATTAAGGACAACCTAGGTTTGTCCTAGTTTGATAAACTAGGTTATAACTGGAGTCTGAGCTACCCTACGGTTTATAAACTTTTCAAGGGTCTAAAAACTATTTGAGACCTAAGAGCAAACAAATACCTCTAAAATACCCAGCTCCCCATTGCCATATTCCTGCAAAAACAAAGTAAATAAACATTTGAATGTCAACAAAACATACCATGCCAATTAGCCAATTGTTCCCCAACTCATATATAAATTTAACGTCACACATAAATATAGGCAATTCATATGTAGTAGGGTCCCCTGTATTGTATATATTAAAAAAAATTTTTTTTCTGTATACTATGACACCTTAAAAATACCTTTCTGGCTGGGGAGAGGCTGTCCTTTCTAGGGTGAGCCAATTCTTAGACATAGCAAAGATAGGCAAGCTAACCAATCCAGAGCCATGACTCCTCTGTTTGGCTCATACACCCCAGGAGGCAATATTCCTCTCCCTTAATCATCCCAGGGCCGGGTACCAGGCAACTAGGGACCATCCCTATAGGGTAGAGCCCAGTGAAATTAGTAGCCAAAGCAAGCTTGAGAACGAAAAATGGAGCTGGAGGAATCAGGCTCCCTGACTTCAGACTATACTACAAAGCTACAGTAATCAAGACAGTATGGTACTGGCACAAAAACAGAAACATAGATCAATGGAACAGGATAGAAAGCCCAGAGATAAACCCACGCACATATGGTCAGCTTATCTTTGATAAAGGAGGCAAGCATATACAGTGGAGAAAAGACAGCCTCTTCAATAAGTGGTGCTGGGAAAACTGGACAGCTACATGTAAAAGTATGAAATTAGAACACCCCCTGACACCATACACAAAAATAAACTCAAAATGGATTAAAGACCTAAATGTAAGGCCAGACACTATCAAACTCTTAGAGGAAAACATAGGCAGGGGCTTCCCTGGTGGCACAGTGGTTGAGAATCTGCCTGCCAATGCAGGGGATGCGGGTTCGATCCCTGGTCTGGGAAGATCCCACATGCCACGGAGCAACTGGGCCCGTGAGCCACAATTACTGAGCCTGCGCGTCTGGAGCCTGTGCTCGGCAACGAGAGGCCGCGATAGTGAGAGGCCCGCGCACCGCAATGAAGAGTGGCCCCCACTTGCCACAACTAGAGAAAGCCCTGGCACAGAAACGAAGACCCAACACAGCCATACATACATACATACATACATAAATAAAAAGAATGTAAGCAGACAAGAATAGCAAAAAAAAAAAAAAAAAAACATAGGCAGAACATTCTACGACATACATCACAGCAAGATCCTTTTTGACCCACCTCCTAGAGAAATGGAAATAAAAACAAAAATAAACAAATGGGACCTAATGAAACTTAAAAGCTTTTGCACAGCAAAGGAAACCATAAACAAGACCAAAAGGCAACCCTCAGAATGGGAGAAAATATTTGCAAACGAAGCAACTGACAAAGGATTAATCTACAAAATTTACAAGCAGCTCATGCAGCTCAATATCAGAGAAACAAACAACCCAATCCAAAAATGGGCAGAAGACCTAAATAGACATTTCTCCAAAGAAGATATACAGATTGCCAACAAACACATGAAAGAATGCTCAATATCATTAATCATTAGAGAAATGCAAACCAAAACTACAATGAGGTATCATGTCACACCGGTCAGAATGGCCATCATGAAAAAATCTACAAACAATAAATGCTGGAGAGGGTGTGGAGAAAAGGGAACCCTCCTGCACTGTTGGTGGGAATGTAAATTGATACAGTCACTGTGGAGAACAGTATGGAGGTTCCTTAAAAAACTACAAATAGAACTACCATACAACCCAGCAATCCCACTACTGGCCATATACCCTGAGAAAACCATAATTCAAAAAGAATCATGTACCAAAATGTTCATTGCAGCTCTATTTACAATAGCCAGGATATGGAAGCAACCTAAGTGTCCATCAACAGATGAATGGATAAAGAAGATGTGGCACATATATACAATGGAATATTACTCAGCCATAAAACAAAACGAAACTGAGTTATTTGTAGTGAGGTGGATGGACCTAGAGTCTGTCATACAGAGTGAAGTAAGTCAGAAAGAGAAAAACAAATACCATATGCTAACACATATATATGGAATCTAAGAAAAAAAAAATGGTCATGAAGAACCTAGGGGCAAGACGGGAATAAAGACACAGACCTACTAGAGAATGGACTTGAGGATATGGGGAGGGGGAAGGGTAAGCTGGGACAAAGTGAGAGAGTGGCATGGACATATATACACTACCAAATGTAAAATAGATAGCTAGTGGGAAGCAGCCGCATAGCACAGGGGGATCAGCTGGGTGCTTTGTGACCACCTAGAGGGGTGGGATAGGGAGTGTGGGAGGGAAGGAGACACAAGAGGGAAGAGATATGGGAACATATGTATATGTATAACTGATTCACTTTGTTATAAAGCAGAAACTAACACACCATTGTAAAGCAATTATACTCCAATAAAGATGTTAAAAAATTTTTAAAAAATTAAAAAAATAAAAGAAAGAACTTGTCTGAAGTCAGGCCACCAGGGAAATAGGCACAAAACCTAGCTAGCTTAATGCATAACAAGCTGTTCTAATCTTTGGACCATGAAACCTACACTGTACAAATAACCACCTCTGAGTGTTAATCAAAAAAATTCTGCCCCTAGGGTTTTAAAGTTGTCATGGTCCATGCAATCTGGTTTCTTTTTCCTTCTAATTTTAAATCCCATGGGGGCTTCATGTACCCTTTACCATAGATGAGATCTGAATCCAAAATTAAGCTAAGAGGGATAAAGTATATCAAAATCAGTGAGCTACAGAAGTTTCAAAGGTCTTCATAAAGATTGGTGAAGTTGAACTAGAGTCTTAAAAACACAAAATTAGTCAATGATAGAATAAAATTAGAAGCAACCTGTGGCGATCATCTACTTGGACTACAAACTCCCACATTTTTTCCTAGCTAGGAAGGTTTCAGTGACTATTCCTAATGAAATGTCTTCACATTGGTTCACGCAAAGATGAGATTTCATAAGTATTTACTACAAAATAAAAATGGGCAATAACTTACATAGGAATGAAACGGGCTCAGAATTCCATCTTGTGTCCCAGGATGAATCAGCTGTCCCCTAATTTTTTTTTTTTTGTTATCTATTTTTTATAGTACTGTGTGTATGTTAATCCCAAACTCCTAATTTATCCCTCCCCACCCTTTGCGCTTTGGTAACCATATGTTTGTTTTCTATGTCTGTGGGTCAGCTGTCAAGTTACTGCGAATTTTAATTTATTCAAGTTACTGTGAATCTTTCTTTGGCATACCTGGTGCTCTTTTTTGAAAAATTTATTTATTTATTTATTTGTGGCTGCATTAGGTCTTCGTTATTGCGTGGGCTTTCTCTAGTTGTGGCGAGCAGGGGCTACTCTTCGTTGTGGTGCGCAGGCTTCTCATTGTGGTGGTTTCTCTTGTTGTGGAGCACGGGCTCTAGACTCACAGGCTTCAGTAGTTTTGGCACGTGGGCTTCAGTAGTTGTGGCTCGCAGGCTCTAGAGCACATGCTCAGTAGTTGTGGCGCACGGGCTTCAGTAGTTGTGGCTCGTGGGCTCTAGAGCACAGGCTGAGTAGTTGTGGCGCATGGGCTTAGTTGCTCTGCAGCATGTGGGACCTTCCCAGACCAGGGCTCGAACCAGTGTCCCCTGCATTGGCAGGCGGATTCTTAACCACTGTGCCACCAGGGAAGTCCCAAAGGATATTTTTAAGTTGTAAAATCTGAAGGGAAATAGATCTGAGTCGTAAAGAAAATTATAAGAAATGCTTTTTTTGTCACAAGACGGCTTCCTCTTTGGTGAGCAGTATAGTGGCGTGACAAGGAGATTAAACTCTGGAGGTAGAGTGGGTTTAGACTTAGTAGCTATGTGACTTTTCTCAAGTCATTTGAACCTATGTGCCTCAGTTTTCCCATTTATAAAGTGGGGATAATGATAGTATTTACTTAGTGGGGGCAGTCGTTAAGATTAAATGAGTTCACGTGTATAAACCACTTACAACTGTATATATAGGTATGTATTTATGCATATATATATATAAATTTATATATATGTTATTTCTCCCCATTCTACCTAGTACTTATAAAATTTGATTGCCCTATTTGTCTACAAGGCTGCCTCGACTAATTATACTGAACCTTGTAGGTTTCCCAAGCACCTATGGTATATTTGGAAGAAAAACCATTTAATCTATAACTTTGGAGCTCAAGGGGGAAAAAATCAGGATTAGAAACATAGTTGTGAAATAATTAATAATAGTAACTATCATTTATTGATTGTTCATCAATATTCCAGGCTGTTCTAGGGACCTCCCTGGTGGTGCAGTGGTTAAGAATCCGCCTGTCAATGCAGGGGACACAGGTTCGAGCCCTGGTCCGGGAAGATCCCACATGCTGCAGAGCAACTAAGTCCATGCACCACAACTACTGAGCCTGCGCTCTAGAGCCCAGAAGCCACAACTACTGAAGCCCGTGCCCTAGAGCCCATGCTCTGCAACAAAGAGAAGCCACCGCAGTGAGAAGCCCGTGCACCTCAACGAAGAGTAGCCCCCGCTCACTGTAACTAGGGAAAGCCCATGCACAGCAACGAAGACCCAACACAGTCATAAATAAATAAATAAATAAAATATTAAATCACTTAAAAAAAAAAATTCCAGGCTGTTCTAAATGCTTTACATGTATTATATTGTATGACTCTTGTAACAACCGTATGGTGTAGGTATTTTATTATGCCATTTTATAGAGGAGGGAACTGAAGCACACATAGGTGAAGTAATTTGCCCCATGTCATGCAGCAGAAGTAACAGAGCTAGAATTTGAGCATTTTGGAGGTTCTAGACTGTCCTCCTACTACCAGACATCATATTATCATATTTATATATTATAGGTTGGGCTGATATTCAGCCAGTACAACAGAGTACAGCCAGACTGTCTGTCTGATTGGTTGATGCCCTCTTCTGATTTAGTTGGTGCTAGGATGATTCCATTGTTAACATATTATATCACTCCTGATTACAGGTGTAGTTGAAGCCACGGAAATGAATGAGATGTCCTGGGAAGTGTTCACGTAACAGGGAAGAGCCAAATCGGACTACACCTTGGATCTGTTTCTTTTACTTTAACCTTTGCTTTCCTCTGCTTTTGTTCACTGTCTCTACATAATGGCTTGCCTAGGGGAACCCTGCCCCTCTGCCTGAATGTTAAACCAAACTGCCTTTGTTCAGGGAAACATCCAGACCCGTTCCACCTGTGGATGGCTGCAAGAAAGAAGAAATTAACACACCCCCTCCCGGAGGCTGGCCATTCCAGGGGATATCTGCAAAAATTACGGCCTTTTTACTTTACTTCCTCATCTCCTGCCCCTCTCTGTGCTATAAAAGAAACTGGCATCCAAACCCGGATAAGATGGTTTTTCAGAGACACCAGTCTGCCAGCTTTCCGAATAAACACCTTCTATTCATTGGCCTGTCGTGGGTCGAGCAGAGCGAGCTTGGACTCAGTAACATTTATACGATATGAGAAAACTAGTATTTGAGCTCCATGAAAGACAGGGTCTTTTTTCTTTACTGCTCTGTTACCAGATTGGTTTTACTCAATCTATTGAATGAATGAATGAATGAATGAGAGGTGATAATCTTATAAAACACCAGTATTTCAGTGGTGGACAAAGTAAGAAATGCCTAAGAAGGAAACTGAGAAGAAGGAAACCAGGAGACAACAGGTCTTGGGTATCAAAGAGTTCCAAGAAGAATGTGGTCAAACACAAGAAGGCAAATAGACAAAAGAAGACAAAATTGAAGACAGCCCATTGGTGTCCTTAGCAAAGGCTTACAAAGGAATTGAGGAGCAGAAGATAAAGAAAGAGAATAATGAGTCTGCACTACTATTTCAAGAAACTTGGCTGGAAAGAAATGGTTGCATGAGAGTAACACATAATTGGAGAGTAGAGGGAGGGTTACCTTTTTTATCTGGCATTTAGAGTTTCACTAGTGACATTTTGAAAACTCTGCTGGCTCTTTAGGAACTCCCACAAAATAATTCTAAAGTTTATCTAGTTAAAGAAACATGTGAGAAAACCAAGAAAATTCTGAAAAAGAAAAAGAATAATGGGGGCAGGGTGGGCATCAATTGGGACATAGGGATTGATATATACACACTACTATATGTAAAATAGATAACTAATAAGGACCTACTGTACAGCACAGGGAACTCTACTCAGTACTCCGTAATGATCTATATGGGAAAAGAACCTAAAAAAGAGTGGACATATGTATATGTATAACTGATTCATTTTGCTGTACAGCAGAAACACACCATCATAAATCAACTATACTCCAATAAAAATTACTAAAAAAAAAGGGAAAAAAAGAAAAAAAAAGAAAAAGAATGATGGGGCATATCTCCTTGATCTCCTTTCTACTTTTCTATTCTAACTTTGCTTTAAAAATAGTTAATCCATCCTGTTTCTGACCATAATATATTATTCTTCAAGCTTGATTGTTTAAATACACCCACTATACCTATTTAATCTTATCAAGATTTCCACTTCAGTGACCTTTCTGACTTTTCCCAACCCACCAGCCCTCTTCGTTCTTCATTTTCTTTCTTATTCAGCTCAGAGGTTGACTCATCTGAAACTTTTGCCCCTCTGCCTCTTTTTATTGCTCCATCTGCCAAAATCCTAAAACTGGCTAACTATCAGCATCCTCCTCGCCAGCACCTTAGCAGCTCAGTTCAACGGGAAAAGTCCACACAATAGGGCAGATTTCTTTTTTTTTTGGCCACGCCATGTGCCTTGTGGGATCTTAGTTCCCCAACCAGGGATTGAGCCCAGGCCATGGCAGTGAGAACGCAGAGTCCTAACCACTGGAACGCCAGGGAATTCCAATAGGGCAGATGAAAGACTGTAAATGTATCACCAGCATCCCAAAGGGGCCCTTATAACTAAGGATAGTGAGTCTACTCGATTTCCCTTGTCAACCCCCTCTCCCCACCTTGGGTGTTAAGGGGGTAGAGGTGAGTGAATGTATTTATACTCTGGTAGAGGGAAAAGTCTAAGCATGGTCAAATAACAAAAATAAAACAATTTAGTAACCGGTTTGATGTCCTTTATTCAAGGGAAAACAAACAATGAACTGGGGGAATACAGTGCCTTTGAAGCAGGGGAGCCCTCTTTTCCAGGGAGGTCTAGGCAAGAGTGAGTGTTAGAAGCAGCAACTTGGAAACAGGGTATGCGTGATTGGCTGGGAGGTCAAGGGTTTCCTTGTAAGGCTGGCAGGTCCTATTTTCTCGGGTGAGGTAAGCTAAAGCTGAGTGGGAGGGTGGTGGCTGGTGGGTATTAGGTTTACTGGACAGTGGGGCATTTCCGGTTTAAGTGTGGGCTGAAAACTGAAGTGTTTTTTTTTTTTTTTTTAATTTTTATTTATTTATGGCTGTGTTGGGTCTTCGTTTCTGTGTGAGGGCTTTCGCGAGTTGTGGCAAGTGGGGGCCACTCTTCATCGCGGTGTGTGGGCCTCTCACTATCGCGGCCTCTCTTGTTGCGGAGCACAGGCTCCAGACGCGTAGGCTCAGTAATTGTGGCTCACGGGCCCAGTTGCTCCGCGGCATGTGGGATCTTCCCAGACCAGGGCTCGAACCCGTGTCCCCTGCATTGGCAGGCAGATTCTCAACCACCGCGCCACCAGGGAAGCCCGAAAACTGAAGTTTTGTGATGTGGACCATCCTCTATTTCTTGGGTCCCTAAATTAGGTCCTAGACCCATTTCCACTGCTGGGGGAGGTTCTCGCCCCCCCATACACACACACATACACACCACCAGACAATTCTTGGGACACCAGCTGCGTGTCCTACAATTCAATTCAATTATGACACTGTCTACCTGGAGACAGCATCAGATTCCACAGGCTAAGAGCTCAGTTCTACAAGACTACTTCCCACCCCTGTCCTTCAGACACCAATTGCAAGCTCAAATTACCTGCGCTTTTGACTGACTACAAATTAGAGGTTCCAGTGATCCCCTCTAACCTAGGACGCCAATCTCAAGTCCAGGTTGTCACTGATACTTCTGACTGACTGGCTATTATAAATCAGAAGTTTCTGGGAATTCCTTGGCGATCCAGTGGTTAGGGCTCTGCGCTTCCATTTGGGGGTGGGGTGCGGGGCACGGGTTCGCTCCCTGGTCGGGGAACTAAGATCTCACAAGCTGCACGGTGCAGCCAAAAAAAAAAAAAAAGGTTCCACAACCCGCTCCTCAGGTTCGATTAATTTGCTAGAGCAGCTCACAGAACTCAGAGAAATGTTTTACTTACTAGATTGCCGGTTTATTATATAAACCAGGAAAAAACAGATAAAGGAAATGCATAAGGCAAGGTATGGAGAAAGGGTATGGGGTGCCCATGCCCTCTCCCAGCGCCACCCTCTCCCCACATCTCCACCAACCTGGAAGCTTTCCAAACACTGTCCTGGATTTTTATTACAGGACTTCATTACACAGGCGTGATTGACTAAATCTTTTGCCATTGGTCCCCTCTCCCCTCCTAGAAGGTCCAAGGGTGGAAGAGAAAGTTCCAACCCTACAAACACAGGGTTATCTCCCTTGGCAACCAGCCCTATCCTTAGGCAACATAAGGACATTCCAAAAGTTGCCTCGTGAACATAGCAAAACACCTTTCTCTCTCTCATCACTTAGGAAATTACAAGGGTTTTAGAAGCTCAGTCATAAAAAACAGTACAAAGCCCAAATGCATATTCCTTATTATAATTCACATCATAATTCATAACATCCCAGTCCCGATATACAAATTATCTTTATCAGCATGCTGTAGAAACTACAAAGTATGTATTTGCCTATATAAAATTTTAAATTAAGAAAAAAAGTCGTAACGTTACCGAATCGAACTTGGATCCGCCGGCCTCCCTGCAAAGCCAATTTACTGACAAGGGGATGTGGTGAGGGAAAGTACCGCATTTACTACAGGGCACCAAGGAAGGAGAACAGGTAGCTCAACCTCAAAAGAACTGAACTCCCAGATGGCTTTCAGGGAATGGTTTTTAAAGGCGACATTTGGGGTGAGGGTTGCAGAGGGCATGACTTTTTTTCTGATTGGTTGGTGGTGAGGTAACAGGGTGGTGTTTCAGAAATCTTAATCATCAACCTTCTGGTTCCAACCAGTCTGGGGTCTAATGTCTACATGTTTGTGGTTGGCATGTACTCACCATCCTCCACCTGGGCTGGGGTCTTCTTTTCTGCAGAGCAATTCAAAGATACGCATCAGATTGTTATATATATCCCCTGAGAGGAACTAAGACTCTTTTATTGCTGCACTATTGTTTCTTGACTGCTTTTCCTTAGTTTCTGCATTCCCTCATCTCCCTAATTATTAACTGTTGGATTCTGCTCTTTGGAAGTCAGGGGAGGCCTAGGAGTCTAAAGCTTTTTTCTAACAAACAAGAAACCATGGGACACAGAGGGGCTTTTGTACCTAGGAGGACCTGCAGAGTCCGGCTTGGTTTCAATAAAGTCAAAAGACTGGGAAAAATACATATGAGAGAAATGGACGTTTCCTCTAATGTACAAATCTCTCTCACAAATTAATAGAGGAGAGAAGACAAACCAATAGAAAAAAAGGGCAAAGGATTGAAGGGGAGCAAAATTTGCCACCCTAAAACATCTCTTTGGCATGTGGATAATTTCAAGCTGAAAACAATCAAGGCCCAAAAGACTCAAGAAGAAAATTTGACCTTCCCCCCTTAGCTGCCTAAAGAATTTAGATAAAGGGCCAGTTCCCAGAATAGAGCTGTCACCAGAGATCTCTGCAGAGACTACGGGCTGAGTGTGGTGGGGAAACTCGGCAGGGCCTGGAGATCAGAGCCCACTCTGGGTCCCATTGCCTCTGCACAGCCCAGCAAACATCTGTTTGCCATTCACTTTTCCATTTCCTTGCGAATTGCCTTCCTCCCCTTTGAGGTCCCAAATCACTACCCACAGCCTCTTCTTTTGTCTTTAGCTGAAGATGGTATTTAAGGTCAGGGCTTCAGCCATTTGGGTGAGTTAGTTTTTCTGGGTCTCTCCCATGCATACATGTTATCAAACTTTCGTTTGATTTTCTCCTGTTATCTATATCATGTCACATCAATTCTTAGACCAGCCAGAAGAACTAGAAGGGTAGAGGGAAATTTCTTCCTCCCCAACAGGAAAACATAATTCCCAGTCAATGAATACCCACACACAAAATGCCAAATACCACAAATTAAAGAATTAGAAATTAAAGTACCATTGTTCATCTATCAGATTGTCAAAGATTTAAGAGATTGATCATACCCAGCAGTGTGACATTGTCATTTTTTTTTTAAGAAGTTTTTTTTAAGACTCTTATTTATTTATTTATTTTTGGCTGTGTGGGTCTTCATTGCTGTGCGTGGGCTTTCTCTACTTGCGTTGAGCGGGGGCTGCCCTTTGTTGCGGTGCGTGGGCTTCTCATTGTCATGGCTTCTCTTGTTGTGGAGCATGGGCTCTAGGCGCGCAGGCTTCAGTAGTTGTGGCACATGGGCTCAGTAGTTGTGGCTTGCGGGCTCTAGAGCACAGGCTCAGTAGTTGTGGCGCACGGGCTTAGTTGCTCTGCGGCATGTGGGATCTTCCCGGCCCAGGGCTCAAACCCGTGCCCCTTGCATTGGCAGGCAGATTCTTAACCACTGCACCACCAGGGAAGCCCGACACTGTGATTTATAATAAGAAATATATATTTGGTCTTCATCCTGTTCATGGCACAAAGCTCCCTTGGAATTTCCTAAATGTTGAGCACAATAAAAGTGTCTTTTGTTATGTTTATGAGGTGACTTTTGGAATCCCCCTAGGTAACATAAAGGTGAAGTCTGGCTGCCAGGAATATCAACATGTGACTAGAAGCCTGGAACTTTCAGTTCAGCCCCTGACCTTGGGGGAGAGAAGATGGAGAAAACTGAGTTCAATCACCGATGGCCAATCATGCCTATGTAATGATGCCTTCATAAAAACTCAAAAGGTGGGGTTTCTGAGAGCTTTCATATTGGTGAGACAGAAAGTAACCATATCCCTGGAGAGTAGCACACCCCAAACTCCACTGGGACAGAAGCTTCTGTGTTCAGGACCCTTCCAGGTCTTGCCATATGTATCTCTTCATCTGGCTGTTCATTTGTGTCCCTTTTTTTTTCTTTTGGCCACGCCATAGGGTATGTGGGATCTTAGTTCCTGGACCAGGGATGAAACCTGTGCCCCCTGCAGTGGAAGCGAGGATTCTTAACCACTGGACCACCAGGAAGTTCCAGCATTTGTATCCTTTAATATCCTTCATAATAAGCCAGTTATCTAGTAAGTCAACTGACTTCCTGAATACTGTGAGTTGCTCTAGCAAATTAATCAAACCCCACGAGTGGGTCAAGGGAACCTCCAATTTATACCCAGTTGGTCAGAAACACAGGTAACAACCTAGACTTTCAATTGGCATCCGAGGTGGGGGCAGTCTCGCGGGACTGAGTCCTTAACCAGCGGGATCTGACACAAGATAGTATCAGAATTGAGAATCAGAGAATTGCTTTATGCGTGGAAAACCCACACAGCTGGTGTCAAAAGTGAAGTAGCAAAGCAGGGTGAGAGTAAAGGAAAGACACACAGGACTGTGTTTTTTCATTATCCAGTGTTGGCAAGGATGTAGGAAAACTGGAATTTCACTTTTTTTTCTTGGATACATTCTTCTGGATCTCTTTATCCTCTTTCTCTAAACTAGATAATTACTTTCTGTTACCCTGGGATCTCCCTTCACTATCATCCTGGGAATTTTTTTTTCTCTTCTCTTCTGTGTTGAATTACTTGTGTCCTGAATTCCAAGCATTCTCTTTTTATGGTTTAGTCCCTCATTTTGATGTAGTGAATCCTCCAGTGGCTTCCTGAGAAAGCATGGGAAATGATTTTTTTGGATACTTTGCATTTTGAAAATGTCTTTATTCCCAACTTACTCTAGATAGCTTGGCCGACTGTAGAAGTCAGCTGAGAAACATTTTATCTTCAGAATTTTAAAAGCATGGGTCAAGCTTCTTCTAGATTTCAATGCTGATCTTGAGAAGTCTGACAATAATCTTTTTATCTTTTGCATCTTTTATCTTTTGCATATCTTTTATCTTTTTATCTTTCTTATCCCCCTACCTCACCCCCAAGCTGTTAGGATTCTCTTTTTAAACCTATGTGGAAATTTCACGTGGTTGATGTGCATTAGTGTAGGTCTTTTTTCATGTAGGAAGCTGGACACTAGGACTCTGCTCACCTTCAGTTTGTAAAATCACATTTTTTCGTTCTAAATTCTATGGAATTCAAACCAAGCAAATAAAGCAGAAAATCTACAAGATACTGAAAAAGCTAAAAGAGGTAAGTAGGGCCATTTTGAAGTTAGATTTTGAGAATGGAGTTAGATTTTTGATTGTGGTGGGTAATGAAACCGCGTGGGGCCCTGTGAGGCTCCCGGGCATGGAGCCTCTTTTTTTGGTCCCCGATTTCTTGTAGGCAAGACTCCAGCCTCCACGACCTATGCTGAGTTCCAAAGGGTGGATTCAAACTGTTGCTAATCAAGGGAGGAGCAGCCAGGAAACCACCTGAGGCCAGATGAAAGGGACCAGAGAAGCTCATCAAGATTAGGAGACCCGACCACCTGAGACCCTGCACACACCCTAATCTTGTCAGCCTCCCAGCCTTGGGTAATATTGTTATAAAACTTCTCACTACCCTCTCCAAGTTGGGACACATAGTTTTTCGAGGCAGGAGCCAGCTGCGTCCCTCTTTGCCTGGTAGAGTATTGAATAATAAAGCTATCCTTTTCTACTTCACCCCAAACTCTCTCTCCAAGATTTAATTTGGCACTGGTGTACAGAGAAGCTGAGCTTTCGGCATCAGTAACAAATTACTTTTTTTTTTTTTTTTTTTTTTTACTGTAGGACAGTTGTAATCCCAATTTTCCCATTATCTCAAGTGGCTATGTATCCCATTGCATTCAGTGGGACTTGACTTTTCTGGGGGCTGCAATTATCTTAGTTTCCCTCATCTGTTGATGGCAGAGGGATAACTGTCATAACTAGAGGGAACATAATTAGAATGTTTGTCTATTAAAGAAAGAAACTTTACTCCAGCCATGCTGATGGTTGGCTAATTTCCTGACTTGCGCAAAGCACGGACAATGAGTAAGGATTGCTTGATTCAGCCTAGTCCAGCTTCACCTGATTTTTGAAAGTCTGCTTGGGCAGAACTTCCACACCTATAATAGACCTGCCATCGGTCAAACATTTGCAGTTTTGTTAATACTTTAAATCTGTATCACTTCTGCAGGAAGTGGGTTTCCTTCCTAGGTTTTTCAGTTTCCTTACAGATGTTCTCCATTTCTCAAAGTGTGTTTCATGGAACTCTATTTTTACATGAGTTTCAAATATGCATCTTTTTAAAGTAGCTTTAGTTCTTAAGAAGTTGGGAAACTCTGCACAGAATCTCTTAAAGTTTCCTAATATGTATTTAAAAAATAAATGCCCATAAAGAATCTTTAAGAGAGTCTAGTCACCACAGAATGCAATTTAGCAATTGCAGGCTTAGAAAGTACTTTTGGGGAATTCCCTGGTGGTCCAGTGGTTTGGACTCCGCACTTCCACTGCAGGGGGCATGAGTGCAATTCCTGGTTGGGGAATTAAGATCCCGCACACCCTGTGCCAAAAGTAAAAGCATTTATTTGATGAAATATCAAACAAATATTCACCATGTGCTTTATGTCAGTGAATAACACTGTGATTACACTAATATTTCAGTTGCAAAAATAGAAGGACACCTCCATCTTCTGCAACCTCTGTGTTCAATCAGTCACCCTTCTTGGGGACTTTCCTGGTGGTGCAGTGGTTAAGAATCCACCTGCCAATGCAGGGGACACAGGTTCGAGCCCTGGCCTGGGAAGATCCTACATGCCGTGGAACAACTAAACCCGTGTGCCACAACTACTGAGCCTGCGCTCTAGAGCCCACAAGCCATAACTACTGAAGCCCACGTGCTGCAACTACTGAAGCCCGGGCGCCTAGAGCCTGTACTCTGCGATACGAGAAGCCACTGCAATGAGAAGCCCATGCTCTGCAACGAAGAGTAGCTCCCGCTCGATGCAACTAGAGAAGGCCGGCACGCAGCAACGAAGACTCAACGCAGCCAAAAAAATAAAAATAATTTAAAAAAAAAAGGCTTCCCTGGTGGCGCAGTGGTTAAGAATCCGCCTGCCAATGCAGGAAACAAGGGTTCGAGCCCTGGTCCGGGAAGATCCCACATGCCGCGGAGCAACTAAGCCCATGCACCACAACTACTGAGCCTGTGCTCTAGAGTCTGCAAGCCACAACTACTGAACCCACGTGCCACAACTACTGAAGCCCGTGCGCCTAGAGCCCATGCTCTGCAACAAGAGAAGCCACTGCAATGAGAAGGCTGTTCACCTCAACAAAGAGTAGCCCCCGCTCACAGCAACTAGAGAAAGCCCGCTCACAGCAACAAAGACCCAACACAACCAAAAATAAATAATTAAAAAAAAAAAAAAAAGAATTCCAACCCAGACCCTTTGCATCTGGAGTCTGCGCTCTTTATCACTTCACCATACTTTCTCTTTTGAGACCCCTTCACCTGGAAGGGCCATCCTTGTCCCTCTGATTTATCTAAAGATTACCTGTGGGTAACATGTGCCATGCTTTTGGCCACTCTGTCTATATTTGGGGGATTTCCCACCTCAAGAGTGGAAGGCAGGGACTTCCCTGGTGGCGCAGTGGTTAAGACTCCCCATTCCCAATGCAGGGGGCCCGGGGTTCGATCCCTCAACCCCTGGTCAGTGAACTAGATCCCACATGCATGCCACAACTAAGGAGCCGGTGAACCGCAACTAAGGAGCCCACCTGCCACAACTAAGGAGGCTGCCTGCCACAACTAAGAGCCGGTGCAACCAACTAAATAAATAAATATTAAAGAACCACTCTGCTAAGTCACTCCCAAATTCCTGATGCAGAAACTGTGAGATAATAAATGTGTCTTGAGTAAGCCACTAGGTTTTGGGGTGATTTGTTATACACCAATAGATAACTAATTCAATAGAGAGAAATGGAAGTTTCTGGCTTCAATCTTCCTTTTCCTTAAGCCATAATCATCCAGATTTTATAGATGTGTAAATTTTTTAAAATTTATTTTTATTTATTTATTTTTGGCTGCTTTGGGTCTTTGTTGCTGCGCATAGGCTTTTCTCTGGTTGCGGCGAGCGGTGTCTACACTTCGTTGTGGTGCGCGGACTTCTCACTGTGGTGGCTTCTCTCATTGCGGGGCACAGGCTCTAGGCGCGCAGGCTTCAGTAGTTGTGGCACACGGGCTCAGTAGTTGTGGCTCACAGGCTCTAGAGCACAGGCTCAGTAGTTGTGGCGCACGGGCCTAGTTGCTCCGCGGCATGTGGGACCTTCCCGGACCAGGGCTCGAACCAGTGTCCCTTGAATTGGCAGATGGATTCTTAACCACTGCACCACAGGGAAGCCCTAGATGTGTAAATTTAAGGCTCAGACAAGTTAATATACTCATTCACGTTTACAGCGTTTAAATGACAGTGCTATGAACATTTTGGGGTTTTCTGACATACAGACAGTGTTCTTTGTACTCTCTCATGTTACCTTTAATACCTACAAATAATTTATTTTTTGATAATTGACTGCTATAGACGACAGGTCCTCTATTAGCCACTAACCTAGGCACTGTTGATATAAAGGTGGATGAGGCAAATTAAGTGGATTCAGTATGAAGCAGAACTGGGAGATGATAGAATAGTACAGGGATCATTTTGATGAGAGTTGTGGATGTGAGAAGGCTCAGAAGAACAGAAAGTAAAAGCATCAGAAGTATTTAGGCAAGAGAGGAGTTTCAATATTGAGAAAATGTATATCTACCTCCGAGATTAGTCAAGGGTCAAACCAGATTTATCTTTCTTCTAGAAATATAGTGATCATAGGCATATAATTATTTAATGTTGTCTATTTATTTCAAATTTTAGGTCCTTCCTATATTGTCCCATAATTTTATCATGTAGTTCTTACGTTGCTTATCATTCACATTTTTATGACTTATTCATACCAACTTCCCAAATCATAAATTTTTTTTTTTTTAAACATCTTTATTGAAGTATAATTGCCTTACAATAGTGTGTTAGCTTCTGCTTTATAACAAGGTGAATCAGTTATACATATACAATATGTTCCCATTTCTCTTCCCTCTTGCATCTCCCTCCCTCCCACCCTCCCCATCCCACCCCTCTAGGTGGTCACAAAGCACCAAGCTGATCTCCCTGTGCTATGCGGCTGCTTCCCACTAGCTATCTATTTTACATTTGGTAGTGTATATATGTCCATGACACTCTCTTACCCTGTCACATCTCACCCCACCCCCTCCCCATATCCTCAAGTCCATTCTCTAGTAGGTCTGTGTCTTTATTCCCGTCTTGCCACTAGGTTCTTCATGGCCTTTTTTTTTTTTTTTTTCCTTAGATTCCGTATATATGTGTTAGCATACTGTATTTGTTTTTCTCTTTCTGACTTACTTCACTCTGTATGACAGACTCTAACTCCATCCACCTCATTACAAATACCTCCATTTCATTTCTTTTTATGGCTGAGTAATATTCCATTGTATATATGTGCCACATCTTCTTTATCCATTCGTCTGTCGATGGACATTTAGGTTGCTTCCAGGTCCTGGCTATTGTAAATAGAGCTGCAATGAACATTGTGGTACATGACACTTTTTGACCTATGGTTTTCTCAGGGTATATGCCCAGTAGTGGGATTGCTGGGTCGTATGGTAGTTCTATTTGTAGTTTTTTAAGGAACCTCCATACTGTTCTCCATAGTGGCTGTATCAATTTACATTCCCACCAACAGTGCAAGAGTGTTCCCTTTCCTCCACACCCTCTCCAGCATTTATTGTTTCTAGATTTTTTGATGATGGCCATTCTGACCGGTGTGAGATGATATCTCATTGTAGTTTTGATTTGCATTTCTCTAATGATTAATGATGTTGAGCATTCTTTCATGTGTCTGTAGGCCATCTGTATATCTTCTTTGGAGAAATGTCTATTTAGGTCTTCTGCCCATTTTTGGATTGGGTTGTTCGTTTTTTTGTTATTGAGCTGCATGAGCTGCTTGTAAATCTTGGAGATTAATCCTTTGTCAGTTGCTTCATTTGCAAATATTTTCTCCCATTCTAAGGGTTGTCTTTTGGTCTTGTTTATGGTTTCCTTTGCTGTGCAAAAGCTTTTAAGTTTCATTAGGTCCCATTTGTTTATTTGTGTTCTTATTTCCATTTCTCTGGGAGCTGGGTCAAAAAGAATCTTGCTGTGATGTATGTCATAGAGTGTTCTGCCTATGTTTTCCTCTAAGAGTTTGATAGTGTCTGGCCTTACACTTAGGTCTTTAATCCATTTGGAGTTTATTTTTGTGCATGGTGTCAGGGAGTGTTCTAATTTCATACTTTTACATGTACCTGTCCAATTTTCCCAGCACCACTTATTGAAGAGGGTGTCTTTTCTCCACTGTATATGCTTGCCTCCTTTATCAAAGATAAGGTGACCATATGTGTGTGGGTTTATCTCTGGGCTTTCTATCCCGTTCCATTGATCTATATTTCTGTTTTTGTGCCAGTACCAAACTGTCTTGATTACTGAAGCTTTGTAGTATAGTCTGAAGTCAGGGAGCCTGATTCCCCCAGCTCCATTTTTCGTTCTCAAGATTGCTTTGGCTATTCGGGGTCTCCAAATCATAAATTTAATAGTCAAATTAGTAAAAACTTTTAAAGCAAGAATAAAATGACAAAAGGTAAGGGATTGGGGTGCCGAGCTTGGAGGAATACATTCCATATGAGACAAAGCAACAGATGTAGTATATGAAACTTGGCTCTCAGCCTCCTGAGAACTAAAACAAAGGAGTCTTCACATAGCACAGGGAGATTGGCTTGATGCTCTGTGACCACCTAGAGGGGTGGGATAGGGAAGGTGGGAGGGAGACGCAAGAGGGAGGAGATATGGGGATATATGTATATGTATAGCTGATTCACTTTGTTATACAGCAGAAACTAACACACCATTGTAAAGCAATTGTGCTCCAATAAAGATGTAAAAAAAAAAAAATTAATGGTTTGTGGGACTTCCCTGGTGGTCCAGTGGTTAAGACTCCGCGCTTCCAATGCAGGGGGCGCGGGTCGGGGAACAAAGACTTCACAAGCCACATGGCCAAAAAAAAAAAAAGTAATGGTTTGCACTATTCTTTCTGTATAATAAAAGAAAATACATGTGAGAAACTGCATCCTGTCTTTGAAGGGTTTTTTTCCTAATATCCATTTTTTATAAGAATGAGTAAATGGTATCTTTCACAACAGTTGTTTTTATTTCTTTTCTTTTTTCTTTTTTGGCCTTGCAGCAAGGCCCCCAGCAGCACAAAGCAGAGAGTCCATGGGGTCCTAACCACTGGACCACCAGGGAATTCCCATCACAGCAGTTTTTAAATATGCATAGACAGTCTTCAAACAGACATCTAATAAGGTGCCAGCCCCTACTTATGCCCCCCAGAGAAGACTGCCTTATCCGCATGCCAACCCAGGAAGGCAAGCCAGGCAAATGACTGACCAGCCTTAGGCCATTATGAAAAGCGATCATGTTTTGGTTACCAGCATATCCTGAATACCAAGGAAAGGAAAAAAAAAAAAAAAGCACACTGCCTTTCAGTTTCATTTCTGCCGTGGTATTGCCTATCTGACCCTGGCCATAAGGTTTCTGTTCCCTAGTTTCCTCCTTGTACAGACACGTCATGTGTTGACCAAACCCCATTTCCTCTTCTTCCAGGGCACATGGCTAGACTGTGTTTTGTAGCCTCCCTTAAAGCTGGGTGGGGTCACTGGTCTGATTTTGGCTTAGAGGAGTCAGCTCAGAAGTGACGTTTGCCATTTCCAGTCCTTGATTCTAAAAAAAAACCCTTTCACACTGCTTTAATGCTTTCCTTCTCTGTGTGCCTCTGTCTCTCTCTCTCTCTCCTGTGGGCCTGCTGAGTGTAGAGAATTCAGCAGAGGACTCCAAGGCCATAGGAGATGGCGGAGTCACCAGATGGTAGAAAATGAGGTCCCTGAGTAACTGCAGGGAACAAAAACATTCCACCCAAATGGCATTAGCCTTGCAACGGGAGTGAGAAATAACTCTTTTCTGTATTTAGATGCTACTTTGTCCTTTGTTTCCCTTTAGCGTCTTCTGAGAAATTGGCTCCATGTAATTATTTGTCCTGAAGTCACAGCAAATGTCCCTACAGGTCAAATCCATAGACGGCCTCCGATGGTTCTCATCTCCTGGGATTCAAGTCCTTGTGTGGTTCCCCCCACCCAGCATTGAATTGTAGCTGGCCAGTGTGACCCAAGAACACTGCAGAAGAAATAGTGTACGATTCCAAGACATGGCAATTTCTGCCCTGGTCTGTCTTAGGCCACTTGCCCTGCAGGAAGCCAGCCACAGAGTCATGAGGACTTTTAAGCAGCCCTGTGCAGAGGCCTACATGATGAAAAACTGAGACTTCCCACTATCCACGGGTGCCCACTCGCAGCCACGTGTGTGTGCCACCTGGGAAGCACATTCTGTAGCCTCTGTCAAGGCTGGAGATGACTGCAATCCTGGCTGACAGCTTGGCAGCAACCTCCTAAGATATCCTGAGACACCAACACACTAAGTGACTCCTGAATTCCTGACCCAGAGAAACTGTGACATAGTAAATATTTATTGTTGTTTTAAGCCTGCAAAGTAGTGGGGTAATTTGTGATACAGCAGTAGACAACACTATCCGTGATACTGTTATTTGTGAAAATTTCTATACTCTTTTGTTTTAATCTCTTTTCCCCCCCAGTATTATTGAACATAATTGAGACATAACATTGTGTAAGTTTTTTTTTTATTAATTAATTTATTTGTTTTTATTTTGGGCTGTGTTGGGTCTTCGCTGCAATGCGTGGGCTTCTCATCATCATGGCTTCTCTTGTTGCAGAGCACGGGCTCTAGGCGCGTGGGCTTCAGTAGTTGTGGCCCACGGGCTTAGTTGCTCCGCAGCATGTGGAATCTTCCCAGACCAGGGATTGAACCTGTATCCCCTGCATTGGCAGGCGGATTCTTAACCACTGCGCCATCAGGGAAGCCCAACTAAGTTAAGGTGTACAACGTAATGATTTGATATATGTATATATTGCAGAATGATTATTACAATAAGGTGAGTTAACACGTTCATCACCGCACAGACTTACACCTCTTTGTGTGTGGTAAGAACATTTAAGGACTACTCTTAGAAAATTTCAATTGTACAGTTATAAACTATAATCATCATGCTGTACCTTAAATCCCCAGAATTTGTTCATCTTAAAACTGCAAGTTTGTCCGGGAATTCCCTGGCGGTCCAGTGGTTAGGACTCTGCGCTCTCACTGCCGAGGGAGGGCCGGGTTTAATCCTTAGTCAGAGAACTAAGATCCCACCTGGCAACCACTAATCTTGTCTCTTTCCATGAGGTCAGTTGTTTTTTGTTTTTTTTTTTTTAAGAGTCCACATATTAGTGAGATCATATAGTATTTCTGTCTCTGACTTATTTCAAATAGCAAAATGCCTTCAAGTTTCTTCTATGTTGTTGCAAAGGGCAGGATTTTCTTCTTTTTTATGGCTATATAATATTCCATTGTGTGTGTATATATGTATATATACCACATCTTCTTTATCCATTCATCTGTTGGTGGATACTTAGATTGTTTTCATGTCTTGGCTATTGTAAATAATGCTACAATGAACACAGAAGTGCAGATATTTCTTTGAGAAAATGATTTCATTTCCTTCAGATACATAAGGATTGCTGTGGCTGTTCAGGGTCTTCTGTTGTTCCATATGAAATTCAGGATTTTTCTTTCATTTCTGTAAAAAATGCCATTGGAATCTTGATAGGGACTGCATTGAATTTATAGATGGCTTTGTATAGTAGGGACATTTTAACAGTATTAATTCTTCCATCCATGACCATGGGATGTCTTTCCATTTATTTGTGTCTTCTTCAATCTCTCTTGTAGATTTCAGTGTACAGATCTTTCACCTCCTCGGTTAAATTAATTCCTAAGTACTTTATCATTTTTCATGCTACTATAAATGGGATTTTTTTAAAAATTTCTTTTCCAGATAACATGTTGTTAGTGTATAGAAATGCAAACTTAAAATTTCTCGATTCTAATGGTACTCACTCTTTAGTGGGCCATCAGTTCCTGTTCATGAAACAGTATATACACAAGAAATCATTCTATTCATCTCCAAGTCACAGGAAGTTGTATCAGCCCTGTACCCAAAAGGATATGGGGTGGAATCATTTGGTAATGGCAATTTTGAGGAATAAGTCTGAACCAGGTCAGCTGATTCTGACATCTTCTTGAAATCTTTAAACAGGGAGGGAGACCCTGAAATAAAAAAGAAGTTAGGATAATATTTCATAAACATTTCAAAACATCATTTGAAAGACCACTGAACTACTTGCAAGAGAATACAAATGGGACACCTACATTCCTTCAATAAGATGACACACACCAATAAGGGAAAGAAGAATATGTGCAGTTCGTTGTAACAAGTATGTGCTGTAACAACAACAGTAATGATGATGATGAAATCTAACTACTATGGAGTCCACATACATCTTAGACCAGCTTATCCGTTCCTTTCTCCCACTTATTTCCCACAAAGAGATTGTCTTGTTCTCACATTTTTAAAGATGTCAGGTAAATAACTAAATGTCAATATAAATGGCAAAGTGATGGTGAGAAGAGTATGTGTCAACATAATCAGGAGAGAAGTTTGAAGATGGATGCTTCTTTTTGCAGCAGAATCTTTTTCCCTTATAGTAACTTACTAGAATTATGCAGTGGAGTTCCAGTGCATACAGCCTCATCCACAGAGGGGGGTATCTTGGCCAGTGAGCTTCTTTCCCAGGTGGGTAGTTGACAAAATTCCTCCAGCAGTAATCATACTCTAAGGAAACACAAATCTTGGTTCACTCAACACATACAACAGAAAGTTAAAGAGAGCCCAACTTGGGACTTCCCTGGTGGCGAAGTGGTTGAGAATCCACCTGCCAATGCAGGGGACACAGGTTCAAGCCCTGATCCAGGAAGATCCCACATGCCGCAGAGCAACTAAGCCCGTGTGCCACAACTACTGAAGCCTGGGCTGCAGAGCCTGAGCTCTGCAACAAGAGAAGCCACCACAATAAGCCCACGCACCACAACAAAGAGTAGCCCCGCTCGCCGCAACTAGAGAAAGCCCGTGTGCAGCAACGAAGACCCAACAACAAAGACCCAATGCAGCCAAAAATAAATAAATAGTAAATAAATTAAAAAAAAAATAAAAGAGAGCCCAACTTAAAAATAATAAAAATTACAATAATTATTATTATTAAATAATAATACTATGGGGCTTCCCTGGTGGCGCCGTGGTTAAGAATCCGCCTGCCAATGCAGGAGACATGGGTTCAAGCCCTGGTCTGGGAAGATCCCACATGTCGCGGAGCAACGAAGCCCGTGCACCACAACTACTGAGCCTGCGCTCTAGAGCCCGTGAGCCACAACTACTGAGCCGGCGCGCCTAGAGCCCGTGCTCCGCAACAAGAGAAGCCACCACAATAAGAAGCCCGTGCACCGCAACGAAGAGTAGCCCCCACTCTCCGCAACTAGAGTAAGCCCGCACACAGCAGCGAGGACCCACCACAGCCAAAAATTAATTAATTAATTAATTAATTTTTTTTAAAAGTACCATATATAAAATCCCTCTGGCCTATTTACTGCTGGAGAAGGGCTAGACTCTTCCAGAATCCCTTAAAGGAACTCAGCAGTTCATTTGAAGATGGCACAGAGGCCATAGTGACAGGAGTGGGGAAAGGAGTCATATCTTTGATGCTTTCCTTGCTATGAATTTCAGACCTGGTCCTTTCTCCTGTTATCTTGGACTTTTACTTCTGAGACTTCTGGTCTGGGGTAATCAGTCTCCTGGCCTAGAAACATACCACCACCACCACAGTCTCTAATAAAGACTTAAGATTCCTGGTTTATTGTTTTCACCTGGGGGTCCCATAATCTGGATAGTCACACCACTGTGAATCAGGTCTCTGAGTCCTTGCCGGTTTTGCGGATCCATGTGCTGGAAAAGCCGTGCTATGTAAATAACCAGGGTCACTCTAGGATGTTGATTCAAAAATTCCCGAATAGCCTTGGAGCATTCCCAGCAGGGACTCCAGGACAAGAACCAGGTGATGCAGCAGCTGACGGATGGGGGAAAATGTCTTTCTGAAATAAGTTTTTCTATAAAATTGCATTCAACATGCTTGGTGGTGTTCTTGCCCGAGTGTCGCCAGACCTTCTGCCTCTTGCCCCACTTGATTTCATAGAGCAGACAGGCCTCTTTACAGAGTTCTCGGGGGTCAAAGGAGACTTCAAATTCCCAGGGTTCAATTCTTCTCCTGAAATATAAAAAAGCACCCCTGTGTTGTTATGTCATCATTTGAGGGACCCTAGAAATAATTTCATCTTCTCCTTCTGGATCAGGCAGATCTAAAACATGACATCTCAGGGACTTCCCTTGTGGTCCAGTAGGTAAGACTCCTTGCTCCCAATGTAGGGGCCGGGGTTTGATCCCTGGTCAGGGAACTAGATCCCGCATGCATGCCGAAACTAAGAGCCCGCATGCCCCAACTAAAGATCCCGCGTGCCGCAAATAAGACCCTTCACAGCCTAAATAAATAAATAAATATTTAAAACATGACATCTCAGGAAACTTTTTTTTTTTTCTATTCTGTATCTCAAAGTTATCTGGGGAGATCCGTTTGGATTATTAGAGTTTCTCTCACAAACATAGTGAAGAGATTTTTTCCCAACTCATGTTATTTGGTTACCACTCTCTCTACCATTGCTTGGTGGTCTTGAATTCAGGTATAAGTGTGTCCTTGTTCCTCTTTTAAACTTTTCTCATTATATTCTAATCTTATTTTATTTTATTTTATTTCTTTTACTTTACTTATTTTTGGCCATGCTGTGAGGCTTGCAGGATCTTATTTCCCCAGCTAGGGATTGAACCCAGGCCCTCGGCAGTGAAAGCGCCGAGTCCAAACCACTGGACCACCAGGGAATTCCCTCTAATCTTTCTATCTCACACTTAGAGGTGACCTGTCCCACTCATTAATCTTCATTATTCCTCAGTGGACTCTAGCTAGATTTTTTTCAGGTGTGGAAGCCTCAAATTGCCAAGAGGATTCTATGACCAACTCTGATAAGAGACTAATTTAGCCTCAGGATTCTTCCACATTCAATTCTGTATACTATTTCCTCATAAGAAAGAAATTCAAATTTCTCTCAAGGGCATCTTTAGATACCCACCCTCATGGCGGGTCAAAGCTGTGACTCAGAATTATGCTGAGGACTCTTCTTTGCAATATGGTTGAGTCATAAGTTTATTACATCCTCATATTTTCCACTCATTCCTAAAGAATCACTTTGTTTATTATGTAAATCAATCCTTCCAACCATCATGAGATAATATGTTCCCTGACAAAAGTCTCCCTGTTATAAAAATAGGTCTAGGCGCCAGGGAGGCAAGACCCAGCCTCCCCAGATGCCTTTACTTGTTTTTGGTTTTTCTTGAAAACTGTGCAAAATGTTCATTTATTATGTCCATCATTCTACAAACATTTATTGAGAATCTAGTATATGCTCTGCTATGTGTTCTAGAACCTGGGGATACAGCCATGAACAAAATAAAACCAATCTCTGCTCTCCTGGAGCTTCAAAAAAAAAAAATAGGTGTAGGGAATTCCCTGGTGGTCCAGTAGTTAGGACTCCGCGCTTCCACTGCTGGGGAGCTGGGTTCAATCTCTGGTCGGGGGACTTAGATCTCTGAAACACAGGTGGTGTGGCCAAAAAAAAAAAAAAAAATGTCTAGAAAATGGCATAGAGTATAGAATAAGAAGATGAAATCAAAGTGACAAATGAGTTCACTGGACTTTTCACTATTGCCTATGAAAACCTGTGATTTAAAGAGAGAAAAACAATAGTAAGACGATAACAGAACAAAGCTGGAAGGTAATTTTTTTCAACAGAAACCAAAAGCCATAGGAGCAAAGATATAGAAAGCAATAATAATCATAGAGAATAGAGTTAGAAAAGGCAAAAGAAAGAATGGGAGCATGGAATAAGTAAGGAACAATAAGGAAAGCTATAGTCTTCCAGCTCTTAAATATCCATCTATTCTTGGTTGAATTAAATGTACACTATGATAGTATAATTCTTACCTCAAGGTAGCATCTCCAGCTGAAGGACCTGTTGACCAACAGATGATCATGTCAGATAACACCCATATACGAATTGAATTACTAAGAAAAAATGCTCTATTCTTCAAACCCACAAACCGTATCAGAAAATGCAGTTAAAAGATTTTCTCCTGGGACTTCCCTGGCGGTCCCGTGGTTAAGACTCCCCACTTGTTTCCACTGCAGGGGGTGAGGGTTGGATCCCTGGTTGGGGAACTAAGATCCCTCAAGCTACGTGGGCAAAAAAAAAAAAAAATCTCTCCTGCATTAATTGGATTGGACAAGGTCATTGCATCAAGAAAAGCAAGATTTTTAAGGGCTCTACTGAAATTTATTTGCCCAATATCAAACCAGGTAATCCTCTTTAAGGCTCCAAAAAGAAAGGGGGAAAGTCACCCTTCAGAGGATCTTAGGTGTAAATTATGTGCCCCCATAGAATCCTGTACTTCCTTCCTCATAGCAATGATCATGTTGTATTATGATTGCTTAATTACATGCCTATAGTAACACATGTGTAAATTATGTGAGATATGGATTATACATATCTTGTTTCAGACCCTATCACACTGCCTGAAACATGTTGGTTAGCAATAGATACCTATTGAACAAATGAATGAAATTCATCACTATCCACTACAGATTATTAACAGTACTCTGCAGAGGAACTGGATCTCTCATACGTTGCTGGTGGGAATACAAATTGGCATAGCCACTCTGGGAAACAGTTTGCAGCTTCTTAGAAAAAAATCTAAAAATGCAACTACCATGCAAGCCAGCAATTGCCCTGCTGGGCACATGTCTCAGAGATAGGAAAACTTAGGTTCACACAAAAGCCTGTACACAAATGTTCATAGCAGCTTTATTTGTAATATCAAAAACTGGAATGAGCTCAGATGTCCATGAAGTTTGAGACACTGAGTATAAGGTTCCCACCTGATACCCCTTCTTGGTGGGTCAAAGAGAGACACAAAATTCACTGCTCCCTCTGAGGGTAAAGTGGCTGCCCTGTCTCCCAGCCAAACCTTACCTCTGAGGAGCAATTTTTGAACCACAAGACCTTCAAAACAGAAGATGCCAAGGCTGTGTGTGTGTGTGTGTGTGTGTGTGTGTGGTGAGGGGTCCAGATTGTGTCACTGAAGCATAACAATTATTTTGGTCTGAAGACATTTGAAAATAAACTCCCCTCCACGCCCCCCAACCCCACAATCCCTTATTTTCCTACAGGCAGAGCCTCCCAAAAGAACTCAAAAGAAATCAATTGTCATAAATCCTGTCCTTTGGGGCAACCAGGGGAGATTGACTCTTACCAATTGAGACACCCACGCAGACATTATCACGAACTAGTCTGTCTCCATCTATTCTCCTAACGGCCCGTCTATCTTTCCTAAAAGTCATTTGTTTTCCCATTAGTGTTCTTCTCCCTCTCCACTTCTTCTATTAAGATGGTATATAAGCCATTTTAATTCTAACCGAAGTCCTTGAGTCACATTTTTGTGAATTCCTCTGTGTAATTTTGTCTTCTTTTTTGCTAATCTGTCTTTTGTCGGTTTAATTTGCAGTGCCCCCTCCCAGAACAAAATCTAAGAGGGTAGAGGAAAAGATTTTCTTCCTAAACAGTGTGTGTGTGTGTGTGTGTGTGATGTCTATTTGTGCATTTGTACTAAATGGAGAGAGACTGTGTATGGCACACTTTCCTGTAGGTGGAAAATGGTTCTAGCTGGGGTGTGAGACCAAAAAGATAAATCAGCAAGATATATAGGAAAGAGGACAGAGTCAGTAAATACTATCCTAAGTGTAACATGAAGAATAAACCTCTCATCCTTAGAAGAATATGCAGGGAATCTGACATGAGATGGAGGAGAAAGGGGATGGCTAACACCTTGGAATGGGCACTTCTCAGACCTTACTTCAGATTGGGGCCTTTGGGACTTCCCTGGCGGTCCAGTGGTTAAGACTTCGCCTTTCAATGCAGGGGGTGAGAATTCTTTCCCTGGTCAGGGAGCTAAGATCCCACATGCCTTGCGGCCAAAAAAAACAAAAGGTAAAACAGAAGCAACATTGTAACAAATTCAATAAAGACTTTAGAAATTGTCCCCATCAAGGGACTTCCCTGGTGGTGCAGTGGTCAAGAATCAACCTGCCAAGGCAGGGGACACAGGTTTGAGCCCTGGTCCAGGAAGATCCCACATGCCGCCTAGCAACTAAGCCCGTGCGCCACAACTACTGAGCCTGCACTCTAGAGCCCGCGAGCCACAACTACTGAAGCCCGCACGCCTAAAGCCCATGCTCCTCAACAAGAGAAGCCACCGCAATGAGAAGCCCGCACACCGCAATGAAGAGTAGCCCCCCCTCGCCGCAACTAGAGAAAGCCCGCGTGCAGCAACGAAGACCCAACACAGTCAAAAATAAATAAGTAAATAAACAAAACAAAACGAAAACAAAAAAACCCCCAAATTGGGGCATTTGAACCAGCTGGTCTACTCAGCGGGGGCCTTGTAGAAACAGAGGCCATACCTATATGAGGAGGTGAACCAGCAGTGAGAACTTCAGAAAGAGAGATTGAGATACATTCTCAGTATCTACACATGTGGTGCCAGGCAAGAACACTAGCTACATGACTTGGGGTGGTTTGAGGGATAAAACATACCACCTTCAAGGGAAATTACCCAGATATGTCAATTAAATAAAGTCTTTACGCTTTTCCCCAAAATACCAGTCACAAGAGAATTTTAACAGAGGGAAAATATAATGGAGAAAAAATATTGATTCTTGAAACCTGACTGACACCTGCATTTTGTCTTATCACATGATGCCCACACTCTTGCAACAGTCTTTTCACTGGCCTCCTTTCTTCCTGTCTTTTCTGCTTTCAGTCAAGAAGGCATCAGAATGAGAAGCCTGTGCACTGCAACGAAGACCCAATGCAGCCAAAAATAACTAAATAAATAAATTTGTTAAAAACAAACAAACAAATTTGCTTTCTAATCTCACTGCAGATTGTTTCCAAAAACTCTTCTCTATCTTAACCAATTTATTCTTTATATTCCACACACAATCTTTGTAAATTATCTTAAACTCTCAGTGTCAATCAACCTGGAATCTCCTCCTCTTTGCCAATTCAAATTCTGCTCTTTCAGGATCCAGTTCAAATCCCACCTCATCTGAAAATCATTACCTTCCACAACCTGAAGTGTTTTTCCTCTCCCACGAATTTTTCTAACATTAAGTAACGGAACCTTAACTTATCCATTAACTTGCCCTTGTGCTATCACTTCTGCTGTTATTTTAAACTTTTATTTAACAGTTGTATTTTTTTTACTTAATTTTTTATTATGGTGAAACAAGCATTGCTTTAGTGCCATCTGATCAAAATCATTTTTGGATGTGAACAGTTGGCATTAATAATAACAACAACAATAATAATAAATCCTGTTTAAGAATATTAATATATTAATAAATAGGAAAGTTGGAAAATGTCCAAGGATACAAACAGAAGCAGGACACATATACACACACACACACACACACACACGCAAGCACACACACAGAGTTTTTACATCTTTCAAGAATATGTAGCTTTCAGGCCCCCGTCCATTTTACCTCTGTCAGAAGCCATGCTGCACTGCCATTGGACTTTTTCCTCTGGAGCTATATATTGTGCTAATTGCTGCTGCCAGCAACCTGCCCGAACATTGTTTCTGCAGGTGTGACCACTGCCACCTGTTTGGGCAGAGGATGACTCATTCCTGAGTCTCAGGCAGATACTGGGTATCTAGACTGCACAGACAGCAGACGAAGAGGGAAGTTGCTGGGGGTTGATAAGAAAGCCTATGATGCAGATAATTAATTCTGTAGCATAATTCATTGAGAACATCCAAATTTCAAAGTTCTTGCGTCATAACTCAGAATGCAGGAACACTTCCCTTTAAAGTTAAAGCAAGACTGACCCATCATTCTTTATTGGAAAAAAGAGAGGAAGAAGAAAGGGAAGAGAGAACTGGCCTGTTTCCGTGACTTGAATGTTTTCATTGTTACCTGGTGAAGACAGTGAGGCCTTGCCCTTTAGCTATTATTCATTTATTTCTAACTTCCCCTTACTTTGCTCTTTGCCCTAGATTCTGCTGGAAAGGGGAAGAGCACAATTAGAAGCAAAAGCAAAAGGACTTTGGTCTCTGAGTCAGGTAATTAGTGTACAAGTTTCGGGTGATTTCTCTTGCTTCTCGGAAGCTAAGGTAAAGGTTAAGCCCAGTCCACTTCCGCTTTTTTTCTTCCTTGAGAAAATGAATACTATCCTCCCTATTGCCATTGTCTCCTGTTGCCTGAACCCTGAGTCAATCTCCTCCGGGTTTGAGCACACACACTCCCAGAACTGAGGTCGCTCTCAAGACCTAAGCCTCCCTCTAGGGTCTCAAATCTAGAGCCCCTGAACTCTGTGTCTCAAATTCAACGAACCCTACACCTGATCCCTAAATATAAGACTTTCCTTCATCATGAAATCAAGCTGGAGCCTGGACAAGATGAGGCAGTTGTTTGGAGTGGCAGGTGATACTGTTGAAGAAGGGGCAGAAGTGCCTCATCATAAGTAAAGGTCCTTCAGGGACTTCCCTAGTGGCATAGTGGTTAAGAATCTGCCTGCCGATGCAGGGGACATGGGTTCGATCCCTGGTCCAGGAAGATCTCACATGCCGCGGAGCAACTAAGCCTGTGCGCCACAACTGCTGCGCTACAGCTACTGAAGCCCGCATGCCTAGAGCCCGTGCTCCGCAACAAGAGAAGCCACCGCAATGAGAAGCCCGCGCACCGCAACGAAGAGTAGCCTCTGCTCACTGCAACTAGAGAAAGTCTGCACAGCAACGAAGACCCAACGCAGCCAAAAATAAATAGATAAATTTATTAAAAAAAAAAAAAAGTCCTTCAGAAGGCAAGTGTTTCAGTGAGGCATGTGTGGTGGGTAGGATAACGGCCCCCCACAGGTGTCCACCTTCTAATCCCTGGAACCTATAAATATGTTACCTTACAATAGCATAATGGACTGTGCAGTTGTGATAAATGTGATTAAGTTAAGAATCTTGAGGTGAGAAGATTATCCTGGATCATCTGGCTGGTCTCAATCTAGTCTCAAAGACCCTTATAAAAGGGAGGCAGAGTCAAAGTCAGAAAAGGACATGTGAAAAAGATGTGTCAGGGGTGAGGAGAAAAAAAAAAAAGAGAAGATGTGTGATGTGGTATTGGTTGAAGAGGGCCATGAGTCGAGGAATGAGGACAGCCTCTAAAAGCTGGACAAGGCAAGGAAATGATTCTTCCCTAGAGTCTCCTAGAAGAATGCTGCCCTTTTGACACCTTGATTTTAGCCCAGTGATACCCTATTTTGTGCTTCTGATTTCCAGAGCTGTGAGATAGATAAGTTACATGGTTTTACACCACTAAGTCTGTGGTCATTTGTTACAGTAGCAATAGGAAACTAATACAGCAAGACAGACTCTGGAGAGGCACATATGTAATAGGTAAGGCGGTATATAATTTGAGTTAGTTTCTACTAGAACTCCTACTGAATGCTTGATCCATCTTCTGTATTATTTTAGGAAATTCAGAACTCACACATGTGATAGACTGTCATGCATTCATCATGTGTAAGAGAGGTCGAAGATAATCAACTATAAAATGTAACTATTCAGTTTAGATCAGTGTCCTGTTCCTGTTATGCATTTTTTAAAATGCATACATATACCTTTGTATCCACTCCACAATCAAGATATTTAAGCTTCTCATCACCCAGAAAATTCCCCTGTGTCTGTTTGCAGTCCTTCCTCCTACTCCGTCCTAGGCAAACACTGATATTTCTGTCACTAAAGATTAGTTTAGACTGTTCTATAATATCATACAAATGGAATCATATAATGTGTAAGCTTTTATGTTTGCTTTTGTGAAATAAAATTCATATTTATGACGAGACAAGAAAAATTTAAACATAAAATTTCTTCTCTGTCCTTTGGCCTCCCCTCTTGCCCCACTGTGCATTGTGTATCCGCCTTATGCATTGACCAAACCTCCCCCATCAGCAGGAATACCTGCTCAACCATAAACAGCAACATTCTCCCAGCATCAACAAGACAACTCCTTCAAAGATAACATTCCTTCTTGATGTTGTAAAGGATCACAAGACCCACGCACGACAATGGTGCTTAAATCTGGATTAGGTAAACTGTCAATACCTCATTTAATGTACAGTCTTCTGTCTCAAAAAAGGTTACATAAACTGTATTTTGACTTTTTTTTTTTTTTTCTAGTGCCGAGTAGCCAGTGAGATCTTAATTCCCCAACCTGGGATAGAACCCATGCCCCCCAAACCCATGCCCACTCCCTGCAGTGGAAGCACGGAGTGTTAACCACTGGACTGCCAGGGAAATCCCAGACTGTGTCTTGACTTCTAACGGGTGGAAGTTCTCAGAGCTTTCTGAGATGCTCTTCTGGGTTAAAATCCTCGAATTTGCCTCAAATAAAATTTTGCAATTGTTTCTTAGATTGACTGATAAATTTTTCATCGACGCTTTTTTTGCTCAGCTATCCTGTGAAATTAATTTACATGATTAGGTGTATCAGTGGTTCATTTCTTTCTGTTGCTGAGTAGAATTCCATCATATGGGTATGCTACAATTTGTTTATTCATTTATCCTTTGGTGGACTTAGGGTTATTTTCCAATTTTAGGCTATTGTGAATAAAGATGATACGAACATTTGTGTACAATTCTTTGTGTAGGAGTTTCTTTATTCTTCTCTTGGTCAAAGAACCTGGGAGTAGAATTGCTAGATCAAATAGGTAAGTGTGTATTTAACTTTTAAGAAAATCCTGGACAGTTGTAACAATTTACGTTCCGACCAGGAGGAAATGAGTGTTCCAGTTGCTTGATATCCTTACCAACACTTGGTAATGTCAGTCTTTCTAGTTGCAGTAATTTCTGTGGGTATGTGGATTTTAATTTGTATTTTCCTGATGATTAATGATGTTGAGCATCTTTTCATGTGCTTGTTAGTTATTTATATATCTTCTTTTCTGAAGTCTGTTTGAGTATTTTGTCCATTTTTAAATTTTATTTATGTCTCCTTACTGAGTTGTAAGAATTCTTTATATATTGTGGACACCATTCCTTTGTCATATCTTTATATATATTTTGCTAAGTTTCTGGCTTGACTTTTCATTTCCTTAATGGTGTCTTTTGAGGAACAGATGTTCTCAATTTTTACGAATTTCAATTTATCAGTTTTCTTTTTATGGTTAGTGCTTCTTAGATCTTGTCTACAAAATCATTACCTACTCAAAGGACACGAAGATATTCTCCTATATTTTCTTCTAGTACTCATAGTTTTGGTTTTAGCTTTTCCATTAGGTCTGCAATCCATTTTTTTCTTAAAGGAACATTTATTTATTTATTTATTTTGGCTGCATTGGGTCTTCGTTGCTGCACATGGGCTTTCTCTAGTTGCAGCGAGCGGGGGCTACTCTCCCTTGCTGTGCGCGGGCTTCTCATTGTGGTGGCTTCTCTTGTTGCGGAGCATGGGCTCTAGGCGTGCAACCTTCAGTAGTTGTGGCACATGGGCTCAGTAGTTGTGGCTCACGGGCTCTAGAGCGCAGGCTCAGTAGTTGTGGCACTGGGCTTAGTTGCTCCACAACATGTGGGATCTTCCCGGACCAGGGATCGAACCCTTGTCCCCTGTGTTGGCAGGTGGATTCTTAACCACTGCGCCACCAGAGAAGTCCTGCAATCCATTTTCTGAGCTTGTGGTGTGATGTAAGAGGGTTGGTTTTTGTCCATGTGGATATTATATTAATCAGCTAGGGCTGCCATAATCAAATCCCACAAACTGGGGGCTTAAACAGTAAAAATTTACTTTCTCAGAGTTCTAGAGGCTAGAAGTTCAAGATCAAAGTTCCAACCAATTTGGTTTTTTGTGAGAACTTCCTGACTTGTAAACACTGCCTTTTTGCTGTGCACTCACCTGACCTTACCGTGTGTGTGTACCCTGCAGGGGCGGGGAGCTCTCTTCTGATGAGGACACTAAACCTATCAGATCAGGGCTCCACCCTCATCAGCTCATTTAAGTTTAATTACTGTCTCAGAGGCTCCCATTTCCAAATATAGCCACACTGGCTGTTAGGGCTTCAACATAACAATCAAGGGGTACCAAACATTCAGCCCGTAACAGATATCTATATCATTTTCCCCACATGGATAACTGGTTTTGGTAGCACCATTTGTTGAAAAGACTGTACTTTCCCCATTGAATTGCCTTGGCACCTTTATTGAAATCAGTTGATCACATATGTGTAAATTCATTTTTGAAATCTCTCATTCCATTGATCTCTATGTCTATAATTATGCTTATATCACAGTTATAATTATTATAGATTAATAATGTCTTTTTATGTTGGGTTAAATAAAATATTATTATTATTGGGGTATAGTTGCTTTACAATGTTGTGTTAGTTTCTGCTGTACAGTGAAGTGAATCAGCTGTGTGTATACATATATCCCCTCCCTCTCGGACCTCCCTCCACACCCCCCCCATCCCACCCACCTAGGTAGGTCACCATGGAGCACCGAGCTGAGCTCCCTGCGCTACACAGCAGGTTCCCACTAGCTATCTGTTTTACACATGGCAGTGCACATATGTCAACCCCAATAACCCAGTTCATCCCAGTCCCCCCACCCCGCTGTCCACACATCCGTTCTCTACGTCTACATCTCTCTTCCTGCCCTGCAAAATCAGGTAGTATACATTCTGATTTCCCCAGATTGCTTTGGCTATATAAGTTCTAGTTTGTCATTGTCTACAAACATGCCTGCTGCGGTTTTGATTGGTATTGTGTTGAATTTCTAGATCAACTTGAATAGAATTGAAACATTAAGACATTGTGTGTTCTAAATCTCAAACATGCTATATTCTTTCAGTTATTTAAGGATTGATTTCACTTAGCAATGTTTTGTGATATTCAGTGTGTGTATTGTATAGTTTATTAAATTTATCCCTTAATATTTCATGGTTTTAATTTGATTGTAAGTGGTATTGGTGTTTTGTTTTTTTGTTTTAGTTTTTTTTCCTAACCCTTCATTGATAGTATATAGAAACAGAATTGATTTTTGTATATTGACCGTGTAACTTTTGGGAAGAAATTTTCCTTTACTTTTGTTAGGTTCTTCTGGCTGGTCTAAGAATTACATTGACATGAGACAGATAACAGGAGAAAATCAAACAAAGTTTGATAACATGTATACATGGGAGAGACCCAGGAAAACTGAGTAACCCGTCAAAATGGTTGAAACCCTGACCTTAAATACCATCTTCAGCTAAAGACAAAAGAAGATGTTGGGGGTAGTGGTTTGGGACCTCAAAGGGGAGGAAGGCAATTCACATGGAAATGAAAAAGCCAATGGTAAACAAATATTTGCTGGGCTGCCCAGAGACAATGGGACCCAGAGTGCACTCTGATCTCCAGGCCCTGCCGAGTTTCCCCACCACACTCAGCCCGTACTCTTTGCAGAGATCTCTGGTGACAGCTCTATTCTGGGAACTGGCCCTTTATCTAAATTCTTTAGGCAGCTAAGGGGGAAGGTCAAAGTTTCTTCCTGAGTCTTTTGGGTCTTGATTGTTTTCAGCTTGAAATAATCCACATGCCAGAGTCGTTTTAGGGTGGCAAATTTTGCTCCCCTACATAACCAACCTGTGAACTTGCTAACTTCACTTATTTCTAATTTTTTTTTGTAGATTTCTTAGGCTTTTCCAAGGATTATGTTGTCTGTAAATAAAGACAATCTTACTTCTTTTCCAACATGTGTGTCTTTTTATTTCTTCTTTTTGCCTTCTCGGAATGGCTAAGGACACCAATAAAATGTTCAATAGAGAAGGTAAGGGACTTCCCTGGCGGCCCAGTGGTTAGGACTCCGTGCTTCCACTGCAGGGGCCTCAGGTTCAATCCCTGGTTGGGGAACTAGGATCCCACATGCCGTCCACTGCATGGCCAAAAAAAGAGAGAGAAGGTAAGAGTGAATATCCTTGCCTTGTTCCTGATCAATTTGAAGATCTAATTGGCTTTATTAAAAGATTCAAAATTGGACAGCATCCCGTCTAGCCAGTCAATAGAAAGGAGCTCCAAAGAGCTACAGAAAAGGAAAGATTTTTAAAAGCAGGGAGGGGGTGGGACAAAGAAATCATAAACAAACAAAAAGGGTTATTTCTGGCAAGGTTACCTTCCTTTGGGGGACAAAAGTGTCTATTAGGCAGATTACTTCACCGGTTCTGACAAGGAAATTCCAGACTGACCTGTTATGTTTACATTCCTGGGCAAGGTTGAAACTGCATTTAGCTTAGATAGCTCTCAGGTCTTGGTCTGATGATATGGGCTTAGCACACGTGACTACATTTGGGGCTTATAGTTTCTTTTTCTAACAGGGGAAAGCATTCAGCTATTCTTTTTTTTTTTTTGGCTGCGCCGTGTGGCTTGTGGGATCTTAGTTCCCTGACCAGGGATTGAAACTGGCAGTGAAAGCACCGAGTCCTAACCACTGGATAGTCAGGGAATTCCCTTCTCTTTTTATACTTTGAAGCATATGAAAGACCTCTACACAGAAATAAACCCACACATCTACAGTCAGTTGATTGTATTTATTTTTTTAAATTTTTAATTGAGGCAAAAAAGTACATAAAATTTACTATCTGAAGAGAAGAAATGGTCGCTGAGGGCAAAGGAATGAATATCTGGGTTATATAATAAGGAAAATGCAATATTAATAAACACCTCAGAAAAGGCTCAGAGCAAGCGATAATAGTGTCTCTTAGCTCAATTATGCCAGGTATCTGAAAGGGTGAAGCTGCAAGTTTCCTGAGATCACTCCTGCTTTGGGGACCCTGACAAGATCTCCAGGGGAGGCCTGCAAACCTAAGTGGCCTCCCCCTGAGAGACATGTTCATATGATATGATAATGGACTGGACTAATTATTAATGACCAAATGGAACTTTGATAATGCGCCCGTAGTTTTGTTTTCTTTTAAATTAATTAATTAATTTTTGGCTGTGTTGGGTCTTCGTTGCTGCGCGCGGGCTTTTCTCTAGTTGCAGCGAGCGGGAGCTACTCTTCATTGCGGTACGCGAGCTTCTCATTGCGGTCGCTTCTCTTGTTGTGGAGCATGGGTTCTAGGCGCGCGGACTTCAGTAGTTGTGGCACGTGGCTCAGTAGTTGTGGCTCACGGGCCCTAGAGCACAGGCTCAGTAGTTGTGGTGCACGGGCTTAGTTGCTCCGCGGCATGTGGGATCTTCCGGGATCAGGGATCAAATCCGTGTCCCCTGCATTGGCAGGGGGATTCTTAACCACTTTGCAACCAGGGAAGTCCCTGCCCAGAGTTTTTGATTTGTATGATTGTTTTGCTGTAAGGAACCCAAGTTCTAAGGGGGTGGATATTGTAATATTTTGATTTATAATAAGAAATATATGTGTGGTCTTTCTCCCTGTTCCTGGCACAGAGATTCTAAAACCCTTGGAAAGATCCAAGAGATGAGAGCTATAAAGCTGTTCTTTATTACGTTGATAAGGGGGCTGTGGGAAGGTCACTAGGTAATCTAATGTTGTGGGCTAGATGCCAGGGGAATAAAGCACATGATTAGAAGTTTGGAACTTTCAGCCCTACCCCACCACTCCCTCTCCAGGGAGGGGAGAGGGGCTGGAGATTGAACCTATAACCAATGGTCAGTGATTTAATCAATTATGCCTATGTGACGAAGCCTCCATAGAAACCCAAAAGGATTGGGTTCAGAGAGCTTCTGGGTTTATGGACAAGAACGCATCCACGTGCCGGGAGGGTGGCACACCCCAAACTCCATCTGGACAGAAGCTGCTGTGCTCAGGACCCTTGCAGACTTCACCCTATGTACCTCTTCATCTGCCTATTCATTTGCATCCTTTAATATCCTTTGTAATAAACTGATAATCTCTCTGGTTTCCTCAGTTCTGTGAGCCACTCTAGCAAAGTAATCAAACACAAGGGGCAGGTGCTCGGAACTCTGGATTTATAGTCAGTTGGTGAGAACCTGAGGTTACAGCCTAGACTTGCTATTGGCATCTGAGGTGGGGGAAAGGGGCAGTCCTGTAGGACAATTATGATGTGATTTCTTTTATGTTATGATTCCTGCTTATCAAGGGTGAAACGTAGGAATTAAGCTATGTTAAACTATGTTAAGTTGTTCAAAATCGACTCACAGTGGCCAATGGAAACTTAGTTGTTTTGAAACGTCCACTATAGGACTGTCTTAGAGTGATGAACTGTTACTTTACATGAGAAATTTGTCGGGCAATTTATGTCACTGGAACAGAAGGAGAAACTGATGGAGACAAGACTCCTCCCAACAAGGGCGTAATTGTTGCTCCTTAGAAAGAGACCACTGAGCCAAGTGACTTGAAGGCCCTTCACTGGAGGCCCCGACTCCACACTGCTGAGAGCTGATCCAGCTGTTCAGGATGCTGGCGGAGGCTCTGTTGGAGCACAAGCAACTTCCTACTCACACGTGTCACGAGACTAGTTGCCAGACCGAGGATGCTGCTTGTGCTGACGCCTCCTTCTGGACTTCTCCTTGGAGTGGTTTCTTACTCCCGTCTCCGTTTTCCTTACTTTGACTAACCTGTGTCATGTGGTAATTGCGTGCAGTAAAACTGAGTGGTTCATGCATTGAGTACTGGCTACATTTCTTATATCTCCAACTTACCTGGACTTACCCCTGGGCCTGTGACAGACAGGAACTTAACCTGTAGGATCTGATGTTGACTCCAGGTAGACAATGTCAGAACTGAATTGAATTGTAGGACACCCAGCTGGTGTCTACAGAGAACTGGAGTATTGCCTGGTGTGGGAAAACCTCTACACATCAGGTCACAGAAGTGTTCACTATGAAACACTGAAACACACAAGTGTTTTTCCTTTATACCATCTTAACCATTTTCAAGTATACAGTTATTACATTCCAAGTATACAGTTCACTAGTGTTAAGTATACTCACATTGTTGTGCCACAGAACTTTTTCATCTTGCAAAACTGAAACTCTGAAAACCACAACTCATTATTTTCTTCTCCCTCAGCTCTGAGCAACCATCATTCTACTTTCTGCTTCTATGAATTTGATTATTTTAGATATCACATATAAGTGGAATCATACAGTATTTGTCATTCTGTGACTGGCTTACTTCACTTAGCATAATGTCCTCAAGTTTCATTCAAGTTGTAATGTGTGACAGGATTTGCTTCCTTTTTAAGGCTGAATAATATCCCATTGTATGTATTTAGTACATTTTGTTTATCCATTCATCCACTGATGAACAAGTTGGTTGCTTTTGCCTTTTGGCTATTGTGAATACTGCTCCTATGAACATGGGTGTGCAAAAGTCACTTTCAATCCCATGCCTGCTTACAATTCTTTTGCACATATACCCGGAAGTCAGATTGCTGGACCATATGATAATTCTATTTTAAATTTTTTGAGGAATGTCCATACAGTTTTCCATATCAGCTGAGCCATGCAAGAGTTCCAATTTCTCCATAAACTCACCAAGACTTATTTTCTGTTGTTGTTGTTGTTTTAATAGTAGCTCTCTCGCAACGAATATGTGGTCAGCTGATTTTTAAGAAGGATGCCAAGACCATTCAAACTTGTAGAAGAAAACATAGGTGTAAATCTTCATGACTTTGAATTAGACAACAGTTTCTTAAATATGATACTTAAAGCACAAACAATAATGACAAAAAATTGATACATTGGATTCCATCAAAATTAAAAACTTTTGTGCTACAAAAAACACTATCTAGAAAGTGAAAAGACAGCTCACAGAATGGGAGAAAATATTTGCAAGCTATATATCTGATAAGGGCTAGCGTCCCAATTATATAAAAAACTATTACAACTCAACAATAAACAGACAGGGGCTTCCCTGTTGGTGCAGTGGTTAAGAATCCGCCTGCCAATGCAGGGGACACAGGTTCGATCCCTGGTCTGGGAAGATCCCACATGCCGCGGAACAACTAAGTCCATGCGCCACAACTACTGAGCCTGCGCTCTAGAGCCCACGAGCCACAACTACTGAGCCTGCGTGCCACAATTACTGAAGCCTGCGCACCACAATTACTGAAGCCTGTGCACCTAGAGCCCGAGCTCCGCAACGAAGAGTAGCCCCAGCTTGCCGCAACTAGAGAAAAGCCCGCGTGCAGCAACAAAGACCCAACGCAGCCAAATATAAACAAATTTAAAAAAAAACAATAAACAAACAAATAACCCAATTAAAATGGGTAAAGGATTTGATAGGCATTTCTCCACAGAAGATATACAGATAACCAATAAGCACATGAAAAGATGCTCAACATCATTAATCATTAGGAAACTATAAGTCAAAACCACAATGAGATACAGCTTCCTAACTGCTAGGATGGCTATAATAAAAAAAAAAAATTGACAATTAAAAGTACTGGTGGGGGGCTTCCCTGGTGGCGCAGTGGTTGAGAATCTGCCTGCCAATGCAGGGGACACGGGTTCGAGCCCTGGTCTGGGAAGATCCCACATGCTGCGGAGCAACTAGGCCCGTGAGCCACAATTACTGAGCCTCTGCGTCTGGAGCCTGTGCTCCGCAACAAGAGGCCGCGATAGTGAGAGGCCCGCGCACCGCGATGAAGAGTGGCCCCCGCTTGCCGCAACTAGAGAAAGCCCTCGCACAGAAACGAAGACCCAACACAGCCAAAAATAAATAAATAAATTAATTAATTAATTTAAAAAAAAAAAGTACTGGTGGGGGGAATTCCCTGGCGGTCCAGTAGTTAGAACTCCGAGCTTTCACTGCCGAGGCTGTGGGTCCCATCCCTGATGGGGGAACTAAGATCCCACAAGCAGCACGGCATGGCCAAAAGAGAAAAAAAAAATGTATTGGTGGGGATATGGAAAAATTGGAATTCTCACGCATTGCTGTTAGTAATATAAAATGTTGCAGCCACTCTGGAAACCAGTTTGATAGCTCCTCAAAACATTAAACATAGAGCAACCATATGATTTGGCAATTCTAAGACAATTGAAAACATATATTCACACAAAAGCTTGTACATGAATGTTCATAGTAGCATTATTCATAGTAGACAAAAGTGGAAACAACTCAAATGTCCATCAACTGACAAACAGATAAATAAGTTGTCAGATGTCCACACAATGGGATAGTATTCAGCTATAAAAAGGATGAAGTACTGATACACGCTAAAGCATAGATGAAATTTGAAGACATTATCCTCAGTGAAAGAACTCAGTCACAAAAGGCCACATAGTGTATGATTCCATTTATATGAAATTTCCAGCATAGGCAAATCCATAGAGATAGAAAGTAAATTAGCATTGCCAGAGAATGGGGAGTGGGCTGGGGGAGAAGACTTGGAGGGTGTCTGCTAATGGATATGGGGTTTATTTGGGGGGCAATAAAAATGTTTTGGAGTTAGATAGTGGTGATGGTTGTACATCTTGTGAATATAATTTTAAAAACCACTGAATTTTATGCTTTAAAATGGTGAATTGTATGGTGTGTGAATTATATCTCCATTTTTTTTTTAAGACATAACAAAAAAGTTAACTGAAGTAAGGCAAACCAAACCAAAGCAAAAGTGTTCCAAGGAAAGTCAGGGGATTGTCTTGCCTGGGGCTAGAGAGAATTCATTAGCACAAGGAATTGACATGAGCAAAATTGGGTCTTAGTAGTTGAAGGGGCATTTATAATAATAAACCCACCACAGAGATAGGAGGATGGAAAGAAATTGACAATGTGAGAAATAGGTCCCTTAAAAGGAACTGAATATTACAAAAGAGTTCATGTGTACTCATACACACAGGGTCATAAACAGAGACCAACAAAGGGGAAAAATACCTGGCTCAAGAGAAATGTGTTCTTCACAATCCCACAGTTTGATGGCAAGGATTCCTTGAAGCAACGGAAGTTATATGCAAAATATTGTTTGTTCATGTGTATTATTTTCTGCGGGCGAGTCTATATGTTTTACCAGGTTCTCAATAAGACCCTCGATCCTCTAGACACAAGGAACCGTATATGGTTTAATAAATTTGCTCTTCCCTGTTTTTATCAACAGAGGGCAGAAAAGCAATACAATTAGCAGAGCCAACCGCCAGTACGTAATTTTCTAACTCTTCAAGCCCTTCTCAATTTCTGCCATCTATTTCTTCCTTCGCTCTACCTTCTCCTCTAAACTAAAATTCCCTAACTGCAAACCCCCTCTTCATCCATCAATTTCCTACTATCTGTGACGACCGATATCAATGCAGCCCCACTTCTGTAATTTAGAGGGATTCAATCCGCCTCTCATATTCCATTTGCATTCTGTTTATACCTGTGGTAGGTACAGTCTTCCTTTCAAAATAGCTATTGATTTTATTATTATTGTTGAAGGACAGGGTTTAAGGACAAAAATAACAGATTGTGGCTAAAACAATCAATCTTAAATACTTTTCTCTAAGATCTGTGTGCATCTTTCTCAGAAAGATAAATTTACATGATTGGGACACAGCAAAGGTTATGGTTACAAATTTTGTGATACATTTTTGTCCAAAATAGTCATACCAGCTTGCTGTTTAATGTTGTCAAGCAAACAGTTAAACAAACAAGAGTGAGAGCAGACTATCTGCTTTTAAAGCCCACTTAAAATTAGGGAATGTATTTATGATTGCATGCAATCATTGCCGATCAATTCTGCCCAGAAAAGGTGATAAAAGCAACAGATCCTAGCTCTTTTTTTCCCTAGCCTTTTTAACGAAAGCAAATGCCTATTTTCAGTCAAACACTTCTCAAAAATTAACAGATTCAGATCTCAGACGTGCACTCTGAGTGCTCCACTCACAAGCAAAGCACAGAAACCTTTGTGAAAAAAGAATATGTATATGTATAACTCAGTCACTTTGCTGTACAGCCAAAATTAACACAACATTGTAAATCAACTATACTTCAATAAAATTTTTAAAAAAGGGACTTCCCTTGCGGTCCAGTGGTTAAGACTCCATGCTTCTAATGCAGGGAGCACGGGTTCAATCCCTGGTCAAGGAACTAAGATCCCACATCCCACACGCCGCATGGTGCGGTCAAAAAAAAAAAGTAAAAAAAAAGAAACTTTGTGATAATAGTTGAAGTGCTTGATATTGTCTTGAGTAGAAAATAAAGTGCTAAGGAAATAACCCATGAACACCACTTGATGTCCTGATATTTATGCCGTATTTTCTCATTTTAAAAGAAAATTTAGGACTGACCTGATTTGGGGATGTTTCATTGTTGCCGAAATCTGGCCTCTGTACACCGGCAGTGAATTGAATCTCAGAGACAGAGTTCTGGGTGAAGCAGAAAAGAACAGGTTTACTGCTTTGCCACGCAAAGGGGGCCACAGCGGGCTAATGCCCTCAAGACTGTGTGTCCCCATTGGAGGGGGTAGTGAGGAGTCTTATAGTAATGGTTCAAGGAGCAGAGTGGTAGATAAGGAAAGAGTACATGCAGGCCCTACATATTTTTCCATCCAGAGATCATCTGAAGACCATCAAAGCAGGCATCAGGTGGTCTCGTGATGGGCTTCTGTGGTTTTCAAGGTTATTGAGCCGTGACCTTCTCTCTGGGATGAAGAATGCTTACAGAGAGGGGAGTGTAAAGGGGAGTGTTCAAAAGAGAAAAATACCAGGTGCAATGATACAACAAAGCAGAAACAACAACAAAAACAGTCTTCCGAAAAGCAAGTCGAAGTGAGGTTAAAACAGATCAGAGCTTGATGGAGGCTATTTTAACTAGTTTTTATAAATTTAGCTGGAACAAAAACCCCACTGTTAATTTATTCCTTCCATTTCAGTGGAAAAAGGCAAGTGGGCATCGATCTCATCTGGCCGTTTCTTGCTGAAGCTGGGCCGGTGAGGGGCGGCGGGGGAAGAGGAGGGCGGGGACGGGGGCAGGCACGGCAAGAAGGGGTTTTTCTTATGGAAGGAATGAACATTCTCATGCCAACTGGCAGGCGGTTTGACAAGAGCCCTGGTGGTGGTTTTGCAGAAATAGCACAGGCAACAAGTCATGATTCTAGCTAGAACATATATTCCCATTGCAACCATCAAAACAAAGTAAGAACTGGAAAACTCCTGAGAAAATAGATTGGATAGCCCTGTGGGATCCAGGAAAACAAGTTTGAAAACTAATTGGAGACTCGGGAAGCAACTTCACAGGTATAAGCATCTGAATTATCTACTGTCTGGATGGGAGATTTCATGTCATTAAGAAGCGTTGTTATGTTTCCTGACTCATCGGGTATAAAAGTATTATACAACATTCAGTATGAATTAGGGCACAAGTTCCCCTCTGTGAGGCAGTCAAGATATTTAGGGCCATCTGGTTCTGAAGCACAGCTTTTCACATTAATGAGTCCTCAGAGTTTAACAAAGTCAAGCTCTGTTGGCTGTCATTAAGGGCTTGCTTTGTAATTTTGGCTAGTACCTCTATGTGGAGAGCCACACTTTCAAGACCAACGTTTAGGACAAAGAAATTGAGTAAATAATCACACCAAAAAAACTGATCTAGTCTACCTAGTACAAAGGTAAGGAAGGTTAGCCATTTTTGCCTTTTGTAAAATTTTATATTGATGTCCTTGTGCCCAAGGGAACCCTAGAGTGAATCTACCATTCCATCCGGGTGGAAACGAAGGCCAAAGATGGGTCCCACAGACCCAACAGGTTCCATTTGGGGCTCTCCAATACAGGCCTGGTCTCCTAATCTAATCTGTGGCAAACTAATCACTACTCTTTAAAATTATAAGACTTTTATAATAATCAGTGGGGGTCCATCCCATATATTGGGTGGAATTTGTCCAATGATGAAAGGTATGATTTCTCTGCTCCCAGCATAAAGGTGTCATATTCTGTGGTCAACCAGAATAAACCATCCCAAATGTGGTTAAAACCTTCTAGTACTTGATGTGGATTTTGGTTTTTTTGTTTTGTTTATAAATTTATTTATTTTATTTTTGGCTGCATTGGGTCTTCATTGATGCACATGGGCTTTCTCTAGTTGCAGACAGCCAGGGCTACTCTTCATTGTGGTGCTTGGGCTTCTCCTTGTGGTGGCTTCTCTTGTTGCAGAGCACGGGCTCTAGATGCATGGGCTTCAGTAGTTGTGGCACACGGGCTCAGTAGTTGTGGCTCACGGGCTCTAGAGCGCAGGCTTAGTAGTTGTGGTGCATGGGCTTAGTTGCTCCGTGGCATGTGGGATCTTAGTTCCCCGACCAGGGATTGAACCCGTGTCCCCTGCATTGGAAGGTGAATTCTTCACCACTGGACCACCAAGGAAGCCCCTAACCTTTGTCTCTTGTGTTAGGAATGTCTCTCCTTCCATTCTCTTAGGAGCTGAGAATGTTCTCCCATATATAATTTCATTACAGCTTAATCCAAGCGTGCTTCTAGGGGCCACTCATTTATGGAGGAGAGAAATAGGCAGGACCTTGTCACATTTTAGATGAGTCTCTTGGCATAGCTTGGCGATGGTTTTCTTCAAGGTGTGGTTCATCTTCTCTGTCTTTCCCATAGACTGTGGTCTCCATGCTGAGTGAAGTTCCCATCTGATGCCCAAAACTTTACTCACTGTTTGTGTCACTTCTGCAATGAAGGCAGATCCGTTGTCACTCTGCATAATAGAGGGAAGGCCATATCTGGGGATGATGTCCTTAAGAAGAGTTTTTGTCACTTCTAATGTTTTTTCCATTCTGGTTGGGAAGGCCTCTACCCAACCTGAAAAGGTGTCAACAAAAAGCAACAACATTAAATATTACCGGTTGTCTTTGGCATCTGTGTAAAATCAATCTGCCAGTCATCACAGGGGTGTTCTCCAACATGTGTTCTTGTTAGTAGTCCTTGTTTATTGACTTCGGGGTTCTTTACACAAATGGGGCAGCTTCGTTTCACACTCTGTATAGTTTGTTGTAGACTGGGTCCTGGGAGGCAAGGTTGGATAAAGTTCATTAGGGCGTCTCATCCATAGTGGGTGCTATCATGTAGATGTTTTATTATTGGCCAGACGAGGGTGGAAGGCAGCAAGACCAGTCCATGTGACCTCACTTTCCATTGTTTGGTCGGATCTAGGGTATCAAAACCTCAATCGAGGGACTTCCCTGGTGTTGCAGTGGTTAAGAATCTACCTGCCGGGCTTCCCTGGTGGCGCAGTGGTTAAGAATCTGCCTGCCAATGCAGGGGACACGGGTTCGAGCCCTGGTCTGGGAAGATCCCACATGCCGCGGAGCAACTAAGCCCGTGAGCCACAACTACTGAGCCTGCGCGTCTGGAGCCTGTGCTCCGCAACGGGAGAGGCCACGACAGTGAGAGGCCCGCGCACCGTGATGAAGAGTGGCCCCCGCTTGCCGCAACTAGAGAAAGCCCTCACACAGAAACGAAGACCCAACACAGCCAAAAATAAATAAATAAATTTAAAAAAAAAAAAAAAAAAAAAGAATCTACCTGCCAATGCAGGGAACATGGGTTTGATCCCTGGTCCAGGAAGATCCCACATGCCGTGGAGCAACTAAGCCCGTGCACCACAGCTACTGAGCCTACGCTCTAGAGCCCGCGAGCCACAACTACTGAAGCCCGCGCGCCTAGAGCCCGTGCTCCACAACAAGAGAAGCCACTGCAATGAGAAGCCCACGCACCACAACGAAGAGTAGCCCCCGCTCGCCGCAAGTAGACAAAAGCCCATGCGCAGCAACGAAGATCCAACACAGCCAAAAATAAAATATAATTTTTAAAAAAACCTCAACCCTTTAAACACAAACAAAAAAACAAAAAAAAAAAACCAATCAACAGCTCTCTTATCGTCCTTGGGTATATATTGGGGTTTCTACTGGGTTAGATGCAACTGGGGCAGTAGAGCCCCAATAAATGATTCACTTAGGGCTGCCTGTTCTGCTGCCTTAGCAGCAGCCTGATTGCCTCGAGCGATGAAGGAGGTTGATTGATTGATTGATTGATTTTGGCCACGCTGGGCAGCTTGTAGGATTTTAGTTCCCCAACCAGGGATCAAATCCAGGCCCTTAGCAGTGAGAACGCAGAGCACTAACCCCTGTACTGCCAGGGAATTCCCAAAGGAGGTCAATTTCTGATGACCCAGGCAGGGCATAATAGCAGTGGCTTCTGGATCAGTCACTGCCTTTATAAGGGTTACGATTTCTGAGGCATGTTTAATGTCCTTGTTGTTTGAGGTTAATAAACCCTTCTCCTTCCATCTAGCCCCATGGGCTTGTACTACCATAAATGCATATTTGGATCTGTGTAGCTATTTGCCCTTTTTCCTTCTGATAAATGTAATGCTCGTGTTAAGGCTATTAATTCTGCTTTCTGGGCAGAGGTGCCAGGGGGTAAGGCAGCTGCTTCTATTACCTGCTGCACATCCCACTCATCTGTGTTATTCACAAAGTTGCTGCCCTCAGTAAATAAGTCCCAATCAACCTCTTCTAAAGGACCGTCTGAGAGGTCGAGGCAGCTAGAGTATAGTCTCTTGCACTTCTGGACAATCAAGGGTAACTTCCTCCTCCAAAGGAGTGGGCAGTAAAGTGGCAGGATTCAAAGAACTGACTGTTTGTATAGGAACGTGAGTCATCTACGAGGAGGATGGCCTGGTATTTTCCCATCCTTCCTGCAGTCAGCCAATACCTCATCCCCCTTTTTGTTCTAGAAGTACCAAGACCTGATGTGGCACACATATTGTTATGGGTTGGCCCAGGGTACATTTTTCTGCTTCTTTGAGCAAATCACATGTTGCCACTACTGCTTGCAAGCAGGGGGGCCAGCCTGAAGCTGTGTTATCCAATTGTTTGGACAAGTAGGCTACAGGTCTTGGGGTGTCCCCAAGCATTTTGGTTGAGGACTCCCAGGGCTACTCCTTGCCCTTCATGTACATATAATTTAAACTCCTATTGTTACGTCTGGGAGGCCCAATGCTGGATCTGTCATAAGTTTATTTTTGAGCATTTCATAAGCCTTTTGGCAATCGCCAGTCCATACCAATGGCTCAGAATCTGTGCCCTGTAAAGCATTATGTAAGGGTTTTGCAATGAGTCCAAATTTAGGAATCCAAATACAGCAGAATCCTGCCATCCCCCAAAATCTACAAAGTTGTCTTTAATTTTCAGGAATTTTTTAAGTTAAAAATGGCTTGTTTTCAATTTGCCATTAAGCTCGGAGTTCCCTTCTGTAACTGGAAGCCCAAGTAAGTCACCTGATGTTTGCAAATCTGGGCCTTTTTCTGTTATCCTTTGTAACCGTGCCATGCTAAATTGCTTAACACAGTGGTGGTATTAGAAGGGCAATAATTTTCATCCAGACTGGCTATCAGAAAGTCATCCATGTACTGTTGGAGAATTCCTTGGTCTAGATGTACCCCCAACGAATCTTTAGTCAAAATCTCATTGAAGAGAGGAGGGGAATTTTTAAATATTGTGGCCGTACAGTCCAGCAGTATTGACTCATTGCTTTAGACTTTGGGTCTTGGGAACTCCCCGTCAGTCCAGTGGTTAGGACTCCACGCTTCCACTGCAGGGGGCATGGGTTCAATCCCTGGTTGGGGAATTAAGATCCTGCAAGCCACGTGGCACAGCCAAAAAAAAAAAAAAAAAAAGAATTTGGGTCTTGCCATTCAAAAGCAAACAACAATTGTGATTTTTTGTTCTACTGGAATATAGAAAAGGGTGTCTTTCAAGTTTCATACAGTAAAATATTCATAATTTCCAGGTATGGTGGTGAGTATGGTATATGGGTTTGGAACTGTGGGATGAATGTCTTGAATGATTTCATTTATTGCTCATAAATCATGAACAAATCAGTATTCATTTTGTGAGGCTTTTAAACTGGCAAAATAGGAGTGTTATAAGGAAATCTGCAAGGTCTGATTAGTCCGTACTTCAAAAACCGGTCTAGAACTGGCTGGATTCCTTATGTGGCTTCCTTTTTTTTTTTTTTTTTTGGCCATACAATGGGGGATGTTTGTTCCCCGATCAGGGATTGAACCCATATCCCCTGCACTGGGAGCGTGGAGTCTTAACCACTAGACCACCAGGAAAGTCCCTGTATAGTTTCCTTTTTAAGAGGATATTGTTTTTTCCTTGGACAAGTCACTCCTGTCTTTACAATGATAGGAATCGGGGCAGTGAATCCGGCCCATCTGGGTGCCCTGTTAGCCCAGACAGCCTTACTCACTTTTTCCTGGATCCTTTCTGGAATAGGCTCAGCTTCTTTCTCTCCTGGCTGTTCGAGGACTGTTGGAGCCTTAGGGCATTTTCCAGTGGCACTTCTAAACGCAAAAGTTGTTTCTCAGGTGAAAATGTTATTCGCACATTTACTTTGCCCAAGTCTCTTCCTAAAAGAGGGATTAGACAGTCCGATATGTACAGGAAATTATGTTTCAATTTCTCTTCTCCTATTTTGCACTCCAGGGGCTGGAGCAGAGGACGTTGCTGAGTTTGTCCCGAAAGTCCCACTACTGACACTGTGGACTTGCTCAAAGAGGCCAGTTTACAATTTAGAACCGAGTAGTTTGCTCCTGTACCTGCCAAAAAATCTGCTAGTTGATTCTCCACTGTTAATTGTACCCGGGGCTCCTGTGGGGCTATAGCCATTGGAGCCACCAGCATGGCGAGAAGCCCCGGGTCCCATCAGTCACTATATTCTTCTTCAGAACTTTCCTTCCTGGTGACCATAACCTCCACTGGAGGGTCCCTCTGTTTTTTGGGGCATTCCATCTTTAATTTAGGACATTTCTTTTTCCAAGGTCCTTCCAGAATATGTGGCACCCATATCTATTAGAAAGTCAATCAACTTGTTCCCCACTGTCAATGTTACCCAGGGCTCTTGTGGGGATTTTAGAATTGGATGCCTCAAGTCCAAGGGAGTCTTTGGGCCTCTTCATTCAATGTCAGTGTTCCTCTCTTTCTACCATATGAGTGGCTCCTGTCTCCTTTTTATTATTTTCTTTCTTTTTCTTTAGTCTAGGGCAATCTCTTTTCCAATGCCCCTCCTCCTTGCAGTAAGCACATTGTTCCTTCCCCAGTGGTGGCTTCTTTTAGGTTACTCACCTTCTGGGAGTTTAATGCTGCTGCCAGAAAAGGTGCATTCCATTTTGCATCTTCTTGCTTCTGTCGTTGTTCCCTGTTGTTGAATACTTTAAAAGCAACATCTACTAATTGAGAAGGGTTCATTCCAAATGCACCATCTAACTTCTGTAAATTTTTCCCTATATCTGGGGCACTTTGCCCGATGAAAGTCATATTTATCATCCTTACATTCTCAGGGGCCTCAGGGTCTGCATCCGTGTAGCGCCTATAAGCTTGATAAATCCTTTCTAGGAACTCTGTTGCATCCTCATTTGGTTTTTGTTTTATCTCCTGAATCTTGTTTAACCTCTTTTGTCTAGGTACCCCCTTTTGAAGACCCACTTAGACACACCTCCTATAATGTTCTAGAAGTGGCATGCCCCCACTATTAGGATCCCAGTTAGCTAGCAATAGGGACTGACAGATTTGCTTCTGGAGTTCCATTTGGATCCACTAGGTGGAGCTGGTGTGCTTCCTCTCTAGCTTTGTCAATGACCATCCTCCTTTCATCCCCAGTAAGCATTATATTCTTAAGAGTGTGAATGTCCACCCAAGTGGGATGGTGAGTGGCAAATATGGAGGTGAAAGGTTCAGTCACACGGAGGGGGTCCTCTTGGTAAACAGGGTTATGGTTTTTCCAGTTAAGCAAATCCAAAGTAGAGAATGGATTGCACATCCACAGGAACCCAGCTGGCTGGCCATTTGCATTAAGGCCTCCTAGGCACAAGGGAAATTGCACTGTTGCAGAAGTGGCTTCCGGTCCAAATTGGGTACCCTGTTGGGTCTTAGATGGTGATACTAAACCAGATCCCTGTGCCCCAGGGGTTAACAGAGAAAATTCTATTCTCTCCCCATGGGTAGGGGAAACAGGAAGCCGTGAAAGGAGTGAATATGTTGGCATGCTGAGGGCAGTTGGAACAACTGCCAGTGCAGCCTGTTCAGCCAGTGGGGGAGCTGGATAAGCCAGAGGGGGGTTTAAGTTGTTTTTTATTTATTTATTTATTTATTTATTTTTGGCTGTGTTGGGTCTTTGTTGCTGTGCACGGGCTTTCTCTAGTTGCAGAGAGCAGGGGCTACTCTTCGTTGCAGTGAGCGGGCTTCTCACTGTGCTGGCTTCTCTTGTTGCGGATCACGGGCTCTAGGCGTGCAGCCTTCAGTAGCTATGGCTCGTGGGCTCTCAAGTGCAGGCTCAGTAGTTGTGGTGCACAGGCTTCAATGCTCTGCAGCATGTGGGATCTTCCCGGACCAGGGCTCAAACCCGTGTCCCTTGCATTGGCAGGTGGATTCTTAACCACTGTGCCACCAGGGAAGCCCTGTTGGAAGATTTTTAATCACAGTTTCAATTTCAATACTTGTGATTGGTCTGTTCATATTTTCTATTTCTTCCTGGTTCAGTCTTGGAAGGTTATACCTTTCTAAGAATTTGTCCATTTCTTCCAGGTTGTCCATTTTCTTGGCATAGAGTTGCTTGTAGTAGTCTCTTAGGATGCTTTGTATTTCTGCGGTGTCTGTTGTAACTTCTTTTTCATTTCTAATTTTATTGATTTGAGTCCTATCCCTCTTTTTCTGATGAGTCTGGCTAAAGGTTTATCAATTTTGTTTATCTTCTCAAAGAACCAGCTTTTAGTTTTATTGATCTTTGCTAATGTTTTCTTTGTTTCTATTTCATTTATTTCTGCTCTGATCTTTATGATTTCTTTCCTTCTACTAACTTTGGGTTTTGTTTGTTCTTCTTTCTCTAGTTCCTTTAGGTGTAAGGTTAGATTGTTTATTTGAGATTTTTCTTGTTTCTTGAGGTAGGCTTGTATTGCTATAAACTTCCCTCTTAGAACTGCTTTTGCTGCATCCCATAGGTTTTGGATCGTCGTGTTTTCATTGTCATTTGTCTCTAGGTAGTTTTTGATTTCCTCTTTGATTTCTTCAGTGATCTCTTGGTTATTTAATAACGTATTGTTTAGCCTGGATGTGTTTGTGTTTTTTACGTTTTTTCCCTGTAACTGATTTCTAATCTCATAATGTTGTGGTCGGAAAAGATTCTTGACATGATTTCAATTTTCTTAAATTTACTGAGGCTTGATCTGTGACCCAAGATGTGATCTATCTTGGAGAATGTTCCGTGTGCACTTGAGAAGAAAGTGTAATCTGCTGTTTTTGGATGGAATGTCCTATCAGTATCAATTAAATCTATCTAGTCTATTGTGTCATTTAAAGCTTGTGTTTCCTTATTAATTTTCTGTCTGGATGATCTGTCCATTGGTGTAAGTGAGGTGTTAAAGTCCCCCACTATCATTGTGTTACTGTCAATTTCCTCTTTTATAGCTATTAGCAGTTGCCTTATGTATTGAGATGCTCCTATGTTGGGTACATGTATATTTATAATTGTTATATCTTCTTCTTGGATTGATCCCTTGATCATTATGTAGTGTCCTTCCTTGTCTCTTGTAATGTTCTTTGTTTTAAAGTCTATTTTATCTGATATGAGTATTGCTACTCCAGCTTTCTTTTCATTTCCATTTGCATGGAATATCTTTTTCCATCCCCTCACTGTCAGTCTGTATGTGTCCCTAGGTCTGAAGTGGGTCTCTTGTAGACAGCATATATATGGGCCTTGTTTTCGTATCCATTCAGCGAGCCTGTGTCTTTTGGTTGGAGCATTTAATCCATTCACGTTTAAGGTAATTATCGATATGTATGTTCCTATTACCATTTTCTTAATTGCTATGGGTTTATTTTTATAGGTCCTTTTCTTCTCTTGTGTTTACCACTTAGAGAAGTTCCTTTAGCATTGTTGTAGAGCTGGTTTAGTGGTGCTGAATTCTATTAGCTTTTGTTTGTCTGTAAAGCTTTTGATTTCTCTTTCAAATTGGAATGAGATCCTTGCCGGGTAGAATAATCTTGGTTGTAGGTTCTTCCCTTTCATCACTTTAAATATACCATGCCACTCACTTCTGGCTTTTAGAGTTTCTGCTGAGAAATCAGCTGTTAACCTTATGGGAGCTCCCTTGTTTGTTATTTGTCATTTTTCCCTTTTGCTTTCAATAATTTGTCTTTAATTTTTGTCAGTTTGATTACTATGTGTCTTGGCGTGTTTCTCCTTGGGTTTATCCTGCCTGGGACTCTCTGTGCTTCCTGGACTTGGGTGGCTATTTCCTTTCGCATGTTAGGGAAGTTTTTGACTATAATCTCTTCAAATATTTTTTTAGGTCCTTTCTCTCTCTCTTCTCCTTCTAGGACCCCTATAATGCGAATGTTGTTGCGTTTAACGTTGTCCCAGCAGTCTCTTAGGCTGTCTTCATTTCTTTTCATTCTTTTTTCTTTATTTTGTTCCACCACAGTGAATTCCACCATTCTGTCTTCCAGGTCACTTATCCATTCTTCTGCCTCAGTTATTTTGCTATTGATTCCTTCTAGTGTAGTTTTCATTTCAGTTATTGTATTGGTCATCTCTGTTTGTTTGTTCTTTAATTCTTCTAGGTCTTTGTTAAACATTTCTTGCATCTTCTCGATCTTTGCCTCCATTCTTTTTCTGAGGTCCTGGATCATCTTCACTACCATTATTCTGAATTCTTTTTCTGGAAGGCCTATCTCCACTTCATTTAGTTGTTTTTCTGGGGTTTTATCTTGTTCCTTCATCTGGTACAAAGTCCTCTGGCTTTTCATTTTGTCTATCTTTCTGTGAATGTGGTTTTCCTTCCACAGGGTGAAGAATTATAGTTCTTCTTGCTTCTGCTGTCTGCCCTCTGGTGGATGAGGCTATCTAAGAGGCTTGTGCAAGCTTCCTGATGGGAGGGACTGGTGGTGGGTAGAGCTGGGTGTTGCTCTGGTGGGCAGAGCTCAGTAAAACTTTAATCCCCTTGTCTGCTGATGGGTGGGGATGGGTTCCCTCCCTGTTGGTTGTTTGGCCTGAGGCAACCCAGTACTGGAGCCTACTGGGCTCTTTGGTGGGGCTAATAGCGGACTCTGGGAGGGCTCACGCCAAGGAGTACTTCCCAGAACTTCTGCTGCCAGTGTCCTTGTCACCATGGTGAGCCACAGCCACCCCCATCTCTGCAGGAGACCCTCCAACATTAGCAGGTAGGTCTGGTTCAGTCTCCTATGGGGTCACTGCTCCTTCCCCTCGGTCCTGATGTGCACACTACTCTGTGTGTGCTCTCCAAGAATGGAGTCTCTGTTTCCCCCAGTCCTGTCGAATTCCTGCAGTCAAATCTCGCTAGCCTTCAAAATCTGATTCTCTAGGAATTCCTCCTCCCATTGCCAGACCCCTAGGTTGTGAAGCCTGACATGGGGCTCAGAACCTTCACTGCAGTGGGTGGACTTCTGTGGTATAAGTGTTCTCCAGTTTGTGAGTCACCCACCCAGCAGTTATAGGATTTGATTTTATTGTGATTGTGCCCCTCCTACCATCTCATTGTGGCTTCTCCTTTGTCTTTGGATGTGGGGTATCTTTTTTGGTGAGTTTCAGTGTCCTCCTGTCAATGATTGTTCAGCAGTTAGTTGTGATTCCAGTGCTCTTGCAAGAGGGAGTGAAAGCATGTCCTTCTACTCTGCCATCTTGAACCAATCTCCAAGGTACTTTAGTTTCACATTCAGGCAGAGGGGCAGGGTTCCCTGTGGCAGGCCATTACGTATGCTTACAGCTATAGACAGCATCCTTTTAGTGATTATAATAACAAAAGCAACAAAAAGCAAAGGTAAAAGAAATAGATTTTGCTCTTCCCTGTTACAGATGGGCACAGATAGGTTACTAAGTGGTGCTTGCAGTGATGGAGGTGGCGGTGGAGGTGCCCCGGGTGCCTCCATCAACAAGGGAGGAGCAGGTGGTGCTGGGCAAAATTAGGGCTACATGGATTCATAACAGCCAGCATTGTAAAATCTTCATCCAACTTTTCATTTGGAATCCTGGAATCCTCCACCATTGGAGGAAGAGATCTTTTCTTTTCTCTTTGTACCATCAGTCTACTACCTGGCTGCTCACTTTTTGTTTGTTTGTTTGTTTTTCTTTTTTCCGTGCCTCGTGGCATGTGGAATCTTAGTTCCCCAACCAGGAATGGAACCTGTGCCCCCTGCAGTGGAAGCGCAGAATCCTAATCACTGGACCGCCAGGGAAGTCCCTCACTTTCTTTATTATGTAATTGCATAATTGCTTGAACATACGGGATCTCCCTTGCCTTCCATTCCTGTGACAAAATGATTCTAGCTGGAGAATGATACAAGAATTTAGCCTACTATACAAAGGCCACCTCTACTCACTTTCAAGAATGTACATTGGCCAAACAGAATTACAATAAAATATGATTCTTTTTTTAGTCATAGGTTTATAACTATAGGTCCACCAGTCTGCCAGAATTTTCCCCAGGGGGCTGTTGGATGGAATCAAAGAAGTGCTTCCCTTATTCAGTCAGAAAAACATTCATGCGGGCACAGACCAAAAGCAAATCAGAATCCTCACCAGCAAACGGGAGCCTCAAACCAGAACAACAAAACCAAACAGCACAAAGCTCAAACTGACTTCCAAGGCCCACTAAGCTCAAATTGGCTTCCAAGTCCCACTAAGCCCGTGACTTTAGTCCAAGAGGCGCCTTCCAAATGGGATTCCTGAAATGGGGAATCCCCCCAATGGGAACCAGGAGTTCCCCAAACAGACAAGGTCAAAGGGGCCTCGGAGTGCAAGCTGGGGGACTTACCCTAATGCTGGCCAAGGTGTTGCAACGTTCCAAATGTAGTTTTCCTTCTTCCCCAAAATAATTCCTCGGAGTAAGAAGTTCAGGCTGGTGGGAGGAGGAAGAAGGGAGTGTACTTGAGGCGAAGGTGGCCTTGGCAGATGCTAGGGCGACCCCATTTCTCCCTCCACTCCCGCCTTGTTGTTCTGACTGCCAGCATGGTGGGCTGGGTATAACCCGGGCTCGACCTTTCCAAACAACAGGTCCCAGGCGATCTGGCCTTTTAAGGAGTCCTCCAACCCTCCGCTCTGTATAAGAGGCTGGCATGAACCTCAGAGCTTCCGATCGAGCCAAGGGACCCCAGTGGGGCCGTCCCTGAGTTTTTCCCCCATATGAGCCACCAAATTTGTTGCCTAAACCCAGACTCTGTACACTGGGATCAAATTGAATCTCCGAGACAGAGTTTTGGGTGAAGCAGAAAAAAATAGCTTTATTGCTTTGCCAGGCAAAGGGGGCCACAGTGGGCTTAATGCCCTCAAGACTGTGTGTCTTCCTTGGAGGGGGCAGTGAGGAGTAATGGTTCAAGGAGCAGAGTGGTTGATAAAGATCAGGGTATGTTCAGGGTCTGCATTCTTTTCCATCCAGAGATCATCTGAAGACCATCAAGGCTGGCATCAGGTGGTCTCGTGATGGGCTTCTGTGATTCTCGAGGTTATTGAACTGTGATCTTCTCTTTGGGATGAAGAATGCTTACAAAGAGGGGAGTATAAAGGGGAGTGTTCAAAAGAGAAAAATACCAGGTGCAATGATAAAACTAAGCAGAAACCAAACAGGTCATCTGAAAAGCAAGTCAAAGTGAGTTAAAACATTCACCTGCACATGCCTATTTATAGACCAATCTAACTGGACATTTAAGATTCTAAAAAGAAGTAGGATAATATGGCAACAAAGCCAGGAGGCCAGTAATGCATGTTTCTCTCTAGTTTCATGTGTGACATCAGGAGATAACTTGATTAACTCAGGAGTGAATAAAACTGCCAACAGCAGAACTACTAGCGGAAGGAAATAGCCACTCTCTTTTTAATAATTTAAAAAAATAACATGAAGGTATTAAACACAGACACCACCCCCCCCCCCCAAATCAAAATCTATTTCTTCAACTCAGGAAATCTGTGAGTAACAGACACACACCACCCCCCCCCCAAATCAAAATCTATTTCTTCAACTCAGGAAATCTGTCAGTAACAGACACACACCCCCCCCAAATCAAAATCTATTTCTTCAACTCAGGAAACTGTCAGTAACAATTCAGTTCAATTCAGAAGTAAATTTAGCAAAGCAGCCTCAGGAATTGTGGTCAGTCAGGTTGGTGATACATTATTGCAATTTCAGTAATTAACCCAAAGAACTCAAGTTTTAAGGTAAGAAAGGTCATGAAAGAAAGGTTGATCATCATCAGGCTGGTGTCAGAACAGGATTATCATAGTCAATGTCGTACTCAGTCAAAAAAAAAAAAAAAAAAAAAAAAAAGTAGAGAGTTCCCTGGTGGCCTAGTGGTTAGGATTCAGGCTTTCATTGCGGTGCCCCGGGTTCAATCCCTGGTTGGGGAGCTGAGATCCTGAAAGCCGAGGCGTGGCCAAAAAAAAAGTAGTATCAAAAGTGAGGTACATGCAGCCTGGGGGACATACACCTTGAAACATCTGGGTGGGGGAAAGAAAATATTAGAACTTCTATCCCTGAGACACTGAGATGAGGGAAGAAAGCATTAGAACTTCTGTTTAAAACTTTTAAAGTACCATATAGTAATATAGTAGTTAATTAATATAATTTGAATAATTAAGTATTCATATATTGTGGTATATGCTAATTCCCACTTAATATTCAATATAGTAACATAGTCATTAATTATTATAATTTGAATAATTAAATATTCACATATTGGGGTGTATGCTAATTTTTCACTTATAGATATTTGAATAATTTATAGCCAAATAAGCTAGATTTTAAGCACTATGGTGAAAGTGACCATCTATCTTTATTTCCCAAGACCTAGTACAGTAATTGGCATATAATAGACAATAAATAATAAAAGTAAAACTAGAGATTTACTTCAGAAATAATCTGCCCAACAGGATGATTTGTAATGTTTGACCAACATGATTTGGGATCACCCCAATCAATATGAGCAGCTTACATACTCAAGAAAATAGACCTGGCATGGAATATTACAAATAAGAAAGCCAGAATTCAACCAAGCATATTGTTGGATTCCTTATTGAAGTATATTAATAGGAGCGGCATGGTCTGAAATGACTAGAATTCCTCTAGTATCTGGATCTGGAGGTTCATGAATCTTGCCATTTAGATTTCAACTAACTCCCTTCCTCTAATTTCCTAATACACATTCGGATGACTACTTGTGCACTTTTATTTTTAATGTAACCCAGTATGCTGGCTGGCCCTCTTCCCTTGGCATCTTATCGTAAACTCACACACTGATAACTGGTTTACATGTGAAATTTTTATGACTTTTGCTTATGCTAATCAGACTTCCTTGTTCAGGTCTGAGGGTACATCCAAAAATCCTGGCTTCTCAAAACAGAGGATACAGCTGGGACCGCAGTGGCAAAGCAAAACAACCATGGATCTTTCTTCTGTTCCATTAATTTCTTAGCTCTTAAACAAATATAATCTGAAAGTGCTTTGTAAACATGTTGGTTACTACTGTTGGCTTTGTCCCGATTGTTCCACTAACTTGTTCTGAATGATGGTTTGTCCAAAGTCATCTTCTCACTGATACCATCAGAACAGTGTTTCTCATTCCAATGACACGCTTGACAAGCTGAGTGCGTTTTTTTTTTTTTGGCAGCGCTGCGCTTATGCAGGATCTTAATTCCCTAACCAGGGATCGAACCCATGCCCCCTGCAGGGGGAACACCAAGTCTTAACCACTGGACTGCCAGCGAAGTCCCTGAGTGCATTTTAAAGATCACTTTTGGGACTTCCCTGGTGGTGCAGTGGTTAAGAATCCACCTGCCAATGCAGCAGACACGGGTTCAAGCCCTGGTCCGGGAAGATCCCACATGCCGCGGAGCAACTAAGCCCGTGTGCCACAGCTACTGAGCCTGCACTTTAGAGCCCGCGAGCCACAACTACTGAGCCTGCATGCTGCAACTACTGAAGCCTGTGCACCTAGAGCCTGTGCTCCGCAACAAGAGAAGCCACTGCAATGAGAAGCCCATGCACCGCAAGGAAGAGTAGCCCCCGCTCACCACAACTAGAGAAAGCCCGCCCACTCGCGGCAATGAAGACCAACGCAGCCAAAAATAAATAAATAAATAAAATTAAAAAAAAAAAAAGATTACTTCTGTTTGTGTTCAAGATGTGCATTTAGAGTTGTTACAATCTCTGTAGTTTCTTCTCCATTGTCCTTACAAATTGTGTATATTCACGGCTGCCCTACACCAAAGTCCTAGACAAATAGATTGCCAAGAGATTTTGTATCCACTCTACAGAAATGATTGTTAACAGTCTGTGTGAATGTCCTTAGTGTCCAATAACAGCATAATGGATAAACCAGTTGTGTAATATGCATGTAATGGATTACTATCCAGCTATGAAAAAAATCAGTTATATTCATACCCGTATCAACCTATAAGAATTTCTGAAATAATAAATTAAGAGAAAAAAAGGATTAGAAAAATACACTGCAATATTGTTTCTATAAAGTTTACATATTTGTGAAGCAACACTTTATAATGTCTATGGATCCAAATATATGTAGTAAAATTATAAAGAAATGAATGGGAAAGGTGGACACCAAACTCAGGATGGTGGTTTCATTAGGAGGATGGGAAAAGAGACTGGGAGGGTTATGCAGGCGTTTTTGCATATATTTGTAATATAGTTAAATTATAATAATCTACATTTTAAAATTTTTAAATAAAAACAAAAGATCAGGTTAAAAATGATAGCAATAATACAGGTAAGAATGGTGAGGTTGATTTAAGGTACTGACAATCGGAATTAAAGAAACGACTAAATAAAGCAGTGATTCACAGACTTTTCCTCTTCAATTCTCCAAACAAGAGAAGTAAGTGACCTCATACTTCCTGATATAACCCAAAGTATCCTACCAACTCTAGAGTTTTACATTTGAAGTCCATGTGAATTTTGCATTTTACCCCATAATTATGCATATTTGTTTTAAGATCAATATATTTTATTTAATATATGTCTTCTATTAATTATAGAAGAGTCAACTTATACTTTTAACCCTGTAATTTCATGTCTGAAATTTTTCTAAGGAGATGGGGACAAAATGTGGAGAATGATTTGTGAACAGTCATAACACTATTCCACCATGAAAATTGCAAATAACACAATGTCCAATGATAAACATTCTTTTATGTAAAATATGTATCTAAATAATTGTATATAATACAGTCATTAAATTAACTATGTAGATGTTGGTGATTTGAAAAAAATTTCCATAAGTGAATACAAGAAGATACAAAATTATATGTACGCTCTGATCTTAGCTATAGGAATCATATATAATATTCATAAAAGACCAGAAGGAAATATAGATATCAATATAGATTTCAAGTACTCTTTTGATATATTTTTCTACATTATTTTATATATATATATATTTTTTTTAAGTTCATTTATTTATTTATTTGGGTGCACGGGATCTTTAGTTGCGGCATGCTGGATCTAGTTCCCTGACCAGGGATCGAACCCAGGCCCCCTGCATTGGGAGTGCGGAGTCTTACCACCAGGGAAGTCCCTATATATATACATATATATATATACATACATATATATATATATATATATATATATGTATATATATATTTTTTTAAGTAACACTGTTAGCATAGCATATTGAGGTCTGGCAAGGAAAGTTGATTTTATTTTATTTTTTTAAACTTTATTCTATTCTATTTATTTTTCTGCAGTTGTGCCGTGCTGCTTGTGGGATCTTAGTTCCCCAACTATGGATTGAACCTGGGCCTCGGTGGTGAAAGTGCTGAGTCCTAACCACTGGACCGCCAGGGAATTCACAAAGTAGATGACTTTAGAAAAATTGGGTATTTAGCTGCTCTGAATCTCAGCTTCTTTATCTATGAAACATAAATAATAATGTTTACCTCAAAGACCAGTGAAATATATTTATAAGGAACACACAGAATAATGCCTGCCCATAATAGGCGATCAATAAATGACTGTTTCCTTCTATCTAGAATCTAATATACTCCCATGAGCGTAATGCAGAAAATTAACTAAGATCATTAAGGCTGTGTGTGTGTGTGTATGTAAGTGTAACTTGGGACATCATTAATCACGATGGATTTTCCAAGAAGACAAATTGTAAACATAAATATACTGACAATTCAGAGCCAAAGGTCATAAGCCAGATAGTTTTATTAGAACATTTACCCCGAGAACACCCCTTCTGTTCTATTGCTGACAGTCTAGCCACACCCGCACTCATCAACTACCATGTTTTCATAATGCCGTAGAATGACATTGTCATCGTTGTCCTGATAGAGCATGGAGATGGGGGACAGCTTGGTGGGAATGCAGACAGCCTGGGGAACTGCTGGGTCAATGGCGTGCATCAGCGCTTGCATGAAAGCATAATTGGAGCTGTTGAGGGAGGTGGTCAGTGAGAAAGGACAATCTCCATGGCAGTAATTTGCCATGAAACCCTTGGGGGCGATGATCCACTTGTGCCAACCCAGGTCCCGGAAGTTGATGAACAGCTGATGACGATGGCAGAGGTTCTTGCAAGAAGCTTTAGAGGCAGGGATGGCTGCTCTCCTTTTGCGGGTAGGAGGGGGGCACTGCTCAGGGTTGAGGGTGACCACCAACAGGGAAGCGTGAAGAGAACGTCTCAGTCTGGCGCAGGTGTCCTCAAGCTGAAAATTCACCCCAGAGGCTCTACCTCCTTTGACCAGTATCTCTAGGAACAAACCTAAGATCTTTTGGGGGCAATTATTCCTCTTAGCCACATCCAACAGATTGAAGTGAACGACACCTTGAGGCCACGGTACTGACTGCAGTGCGAACAGTTTACCTGTCTTTGGGGTGGCCTGGCCCCGCACGTGTGGCTCCTGGACCAGGGACAGAGCCAATTCCAGTTCTGGTCCCAGGTTATAGTAAGTGTTGGGCCCCAAGTCCAGGCCCAGCTGGGCCATTGTTAACTGCTCATCTTTAATCGCAGACAGGTTAAAGGAGAGGAGCTTCTGTAGGCGGGAGCAGGCTTGGGAAAGGCTCTCAGAGTAAAGGAAGAAACCTAGATGGGGACAGAGAGATGTGAGTCACCTCCACCTGTGTGATGTAACATGTCAAATGTTGTATGTATATCCACATATACAAAACAAGGGCAGGAAATTCTCAGCCATACTTAAACTCTGCCATTTGGGAGGATTTGTTTCTCTCACTCCTCATTTATGGCCAGAGGTTCTTATCTTCATATTGCAGGTCCCCAAGGGATCCTGAATAGAATTTAGAAGGTCTATAATCTTGGATGGGAATAAGAATCACATCTTTATCTTCACGAAACTCTAAGTGACATTTAGCATTTCTTTCAATTATGAATATAGGCAACAAATCCCAATAATATTGTAAGGGCCTATGACACTGTTACCAATAAAAATCATAGGTATGTTCATATATTAAGTTGTTGCAAATAGCTTAAAATAACATTTATGCTCGAACTACTTTGAATTGATGGTATAGTCCCTTCTTTAGATCTTGTTATTTGTTGCATGAATAAAACATCATATGCATTACTATACACACATTCTTTTTTTTTAAATTAATTAATTTATTTATTTATTTATTTATTTATTTATGGCTCTGTTGGGTCTTCGTTTCTGTGCGAGGGCTTTCTCTAGTTGCGGCAAGCGGGGGCCACTCTTCATCGTGGTGCGCGGGCCTCTTCACTATCGCGGCCTCTCTTGTTGCAGAGCACAGGCTCCAGACGTTCAGGCTCAGCAATTGTGGCTCACGGGCCTAGTTGCTCCGCGGCATGTGGGATCTTCCCAGACCAGGGCTCGAACCCGTGTCCCCTGCATTGGCAGGCAGATTCTCAACCACTGCGCCACCAGGGAAGCCCCACACATTCATTTTTAAAATATTTCTATAAATGTATTTCAGGATTTAATTGATTTCTTTTAAAATTCTAACTATTGTATCTTAGGCATATAAACCTTTTTCTGAGAAGGGGTTCATTGGCTTCAACTGCCAGCTAAAGGGACCTATGGCACAAAAACGTTTAAGAACGTCCTACGCTGTCAGGTGTTGTAACCACTTAGATTTACTTCAAAACAAACACCTGTCATCCAGCCAAGGCTGGCCCTCTGGAGCTCCCTTATGTTTCATCCTTAGGTAATTCTTATCTAAAGCCCACAGTTTTCAATGTCAATAATTTCTAGTCTTATACTTTTGAATACTTCTCCCACTTCACTGGAAATTGAGATGCAATGTGATTCTTCAATTTCTCCACATGGACCCCCTTCTCTGTATCTTTTGAAATTGTGCTGAACTCTCCCTGTTTTCAAAGCTAATGTCTCTGCTTAGATTTTCAAACATCACCTACTCCTCTAGGAAAAGGCCCAATAGAGGATACATTTACCCTTTGGTTTGTTTGTTTTCCATCTTCAATTTTTCTCTCTCCACAAATAACTTCTTTGACCTGATGCCACCATTTTGTTTGGTAGGGTGGCTCTACCCTAAGAGCTTTTCTAAGGTCATTCATCTTGTGGAGAAATTACAATGGAAACCCAGGTATTCTAACCATTCCACCACAATGCCTCTTCACGCTCATTTAAAAAACAACAAAATTAAAAAGCATTTAAAATTACCCAGGTTCCTGTTCAAGTCTACTGTATCATCTCTCCGTTTCTTTTCATTGACCATCTTCTTAAAAAGATTAGTCTATGTTTGCTGTCTCTGCTGCTTACCATATATTCTTGCTATTGTCCAACTCTCTTACCCTTGCTGGTCCGCTGAAATAAACATCTTTAAGTGTTGACTAACTAGCAAATGCAGGGATGTTTTCACAGTGCTTATCCTTCTCAACCTCTCTAACAGTTGATCTCTCCTGTTCACAGCTTTAATTCTAACATATTAGTCTCACTTTTTACTCTTATCGCTAAATCACATTCCTTAGGCGTGAAAAAAAAAACCCAAAAGACAGAGAGGAAAAAATGAACAGATTTGAAAACATGAAAATAAAAAACTTCTATACTCAAAAGACATCATTAACAAAATTAAAATCAGAAAGAACAACCAAGAATACTTGTAATATGTCTATAAAGAGCTTTTACAAATGATTAAGAGGCCTCACAAATCATTAAGGAAAAGAATCCTCAATAGGAAAAGGGTCATAATGTATAAATAATGTATACATTATTTAATGTATAAATTTGAAAATTTAATGTATAAATTTTCAAATAATAATACAATTATTTGAAAAATAAAAATGAATGATTCACATTTTAAGATAATAAACATGATAAATATAGTCAACACTGCTGTATGTCGTGTATAAAAGAGTAAGTAAATTCTAAGTTTTTAGCACAAGGAAAAAATTTTTTTTCTATTTCTGTAACTTTGTATCTATCTGAGACAGTGGATGTTCGCTATACTTGTTGGGTTTTTTGTTGTTGTTGTTTTGGCTGCACAGCACGGCTTGTGGGATTTTAGTTCCCCAATCAGGGATCGAACCTAAGCTATGGCAGTGAAAGCGCCAAGTCCTAACCACTGGACCGCCAGGGACTTCCCTCACTATACTTATGGAGATAATTGTTTTGTGATATACGTAAATCAAATCATTGTGCTGTACACCTTAGACTTATACAGCTCTGTATGTCAATTATATCTCAATAAAGCTGAAGAAAAAAAAGACTATATTCTAAGTCTTAAATAAATAAGCAAATAAATAAATGATTCATTATCCATTTGAAAGGGCATCATTCCACCTTATTAAAGAAACATATTAAAACAACGAGATCATGTTTTGCTACCAGATTAACAAAAATTAAAAGCTAAAAGAGTGTTGTTACCTAATGGCCAGCCAGTGCAGCATGGGTAAGTCCACTGTCACATACGAACAGAATAAAATCCTATACAGCAATGAAAATGAACTACAAATACACACAACATGGATAAATCTCACAAATGTAATGTTGAGTGAAAGAAGCCAGACACGAAAATGGATACATTCCACAGTTCCACTTACATGAAGTTCAAAAACAGGCAAAACTAATACGTAATGTTAGATGTCAGGAGAGCAGTTACCCTTGTAGAGAAGTAGTGATTAACCGAAGGGGGCATGAAAGATCCTCTGGGGTGCTGGTCATGTACTGTTTCTTGATCTGTGTGCTAGTTATTCTGCAAAACTTCACTGAGCTGTTCTGTACAATTTATGCACTTTTCTGAATGTACACTTTACTTCAATAAGTTTCTATTTTAAAGAGACTACTGTCAAAGTTAAGTGAGAATTCTCACACACTCAATGTGGAGTATAAATTTTAAAGATATTTGCTGTACATCGAAAGTATAAATGTAAAAAAAAAAAAACAGTATAAATGTGCCTACTCTTTGATACAACAATCCCCTTCTAAGAACTTATCCAGGGAAATAATAGAAAAAGTGAAATAGAAAAAGCACGCACACACACGCAAAATGGATATAAAGCTGCACTATTTATAATATGTTTATGTTCATCAACAGGGCATCAGTTACATAAATTGTAGCATGTCTACACAATGGAATATCATATAACCATTAAAACAGGGATAAGTTGACTATATGTTCTGACTTGAACGAAATGTTCATAATATTGGAGGAATGTATAGTATGATCCCATTTATAAAAAAATATTACAAGTTTATATTATATATATGCAAAGAAGAAAAGTCTGGAAGAATATACATCAACTATTAATGGTGGTTTTCTCTAGGGGGAGCATTAGGGAGGAGTGATAATGAGATCGTGTCCTTTTCCTGTACCGTTAGATAGAATTTTGATCATCACAAAAATTAAAAGTTTTTTTTTCTATGGTGGAGGGAAGGAAGTAGCCTCAGCTATTTCCTACTCTCTCCTTGGAAAACCTTTCATACCAGCTCCCCTCACCTCTTAACCTTCCTCCAGGAATTGTCCCTGAAGCCCCACCCCCAAGGCGACTAACGTGACACTTAGCACAATGTATGGAAGTCATCTGTTTGTTGATGTGTCTTCTATAAACTCTTAAAAAGCTGACTTTATCATTCATCTCTGTACTCTCATGGTCTTACACAGCTGCCGGCACTTAGTAGGCATCCAATAAATGCTTCTTGGACTCAAATCTTATTTCCAGTTGCTGTAAAACTAACCAACCAGGGCTCTCAATTCCTCCCACCTCAACCACCTGGGAGGCTATATAGAAATGGAGATTACAACACCCATCTCTGCTTTGAATAAGAATCAGGTGGGGGGCACTTCCCTGGTGTCGCAGTGGTTAAGAATCCGCCTGCCAATGCAGGGGACACGGGTTTGAGCCCTGGTCCAGGAAGACCCCACATGCCGTGGAGCAACTAAGCCCGTGTGCCACAGCTACTGAGCCTGCGCCCTAGAGCCCGTGAGCCACAACTACTGAGCCCACGTGCCACAGCTTCTGAAGCCCGCGCGCCTAGAGCCCGTGCTCCACAACAAGAGAAGCCACCACAATGAGAAGCCTGTGCGCTGCAATGAAGAGTAGTCCCCCCTCGCCGCAACTAGAGAAAGCCTGCGCGCAGCAACGAAGACCCAACACAGCCAAAAATAAATAAATAAATTTTTTTTTAAAGCAAAGAATCGGGTGGGGGCGTGAGGGTCAGGAACTAGGCTGGAGAATCAACTTTTAACAGTTGATCTGGGTAATTTTTGGTGGGTGGTCAGTTTGGCAAATTATTGAATTATCTGAAGGGTATGACAATGGCATATATTATCGCCTTGTATTTACAAATCAAGAATAGCCTTTTCTACCCATCAAAAGTAATGGGGAGGTGTGGAGCTGGAAGCAAAAGTCCCGGGCAAACTGAGCTCAGAGGACCAGGATGAGTAAATTTTGGGCTCAGGAGTGGGAGACTGAGCCCTAATTCCACCCTCACACCTCCACCTAAATTGTAGCACAAAGCTGTTGATTCAGAAAAAACCATTTTGAATCCTGGCTTTGTTCACACACTAGCTGTATGATCTCGAATAGGTTACAGGTTATCTACTGTCTGAGCCTCAATTTCCTTATTGTTAAAAACTTGATAAGAATACCTGCCTTCCTCTCAGGACAGTGGTTGGGATAAAGTAAGATAAAATGTGTAAATTACCAGTACGTGGCCGTCCATGAACCCCTCGGTAATTGTTACTTCCCCTTTATTCCTTTCTTCACACCAGATTCATCTCTAGGAAAGACTCCAATGTCCTCACCTTGATCTGAGAGAAGTCGGAGTATGTTCCCACTGACACCCAGCTCCTTCACGTAGCACAAGTCTTGAGAGACGCCGGTAGTTGCTGCTGCCTCTTGATCCTGGAAAATTCTCTTCAAGATGGAAGGCACAGGTTGGAACTTCTTGGGTGAAGGCTCTTTGTCTAAGCCCAGAGATTGGAGAAAGACATGTTCTTGGAATTGGAATGTCTGGCCCAAGGCCAGGATTAACAGGAGGCCTAGAGCCAAGCCTGGCAGTGAAGGAAACATGGCCCCTGAGCCGAGGTGAAGCTGGCTAGTGGGGCTGCCGAGAGCTCTAGCGCCTAACTGCCCAGCAATTCAGGTGCTGCTAATTTATCTGATGTGAGATAATCAGGTGTGAATTGCTCTCTTCCCAGCTCCTCAAAGGCAATTGGATACAAAAGGACAGATTTTTTTTTTCTCTTCCCCACCTCTGCTCTCCCAGAAAAAAATTCACAAAAGAAAGATTACCCACGCATGGACCTAACTCTACAACAATCTGAGATTTGTCAGCAGTAGACTGAGTGGAAAGGAGATACACATTTATTCTTTTAACAAACATTTATTAAGCATCTATTATGTGCAAGGCGCTGAGATGGGTGCTAGGAACATATTATTAGTAATTGAAAGTCTTGTCATTCATAGTCTAATTAGACAAATACACAGGTAGAGTTCTACTAAACTATAGCCACAGCCAGGTGGAAAAACAAACCGGGGAGGGAAAACCCCTCCTGGGGAGGTTGATCTACACTCCCCATCTGTTTTCAGCTCTAGGACTGAATTTTGTTCCACTAACTTTGACCTTCCTGATTAAAAGTCAGAAATCAGACTGGCTGGGTAATTCTGGTTCCAGTACTTATTAGCTCTGTGACATTGGACATTCCTAAATTTTGTTTTCTCAACTGAAAAGAAAAACCTGCCTTCTAATTTGCCATAGGAATCTGATAAGATAATGTGTTTAAAGTGCTCGGCACAGAGCCTGCCAAAAGGTAGGCACACACAGTGTTCACGGTGGAGAAAACTTCAAAGCTTAGCAGACATTTTTCAGTAAGACATTCAGGGCTGAAGGAACTACACGTGTAAAGGCAAATAGGTTATTGAGCAGTCTAAACAAGGCAGCATACATCAATTTCTGTTTTGGTTCTTTGTTTTGTTTTGGCCAAACCATTATAAGATTTTTCAAATGCTATAGAAGAATTAGCTTGTTTGTCACCCAAATAATTTTCAAGCTTTTTGAGAACAGACACTTTATCATTTTACATTATTTTATACCACCTATTTTTTTATCTTGATAAATTTTATTACTGCAGTATTTGTAGATGGAAAGAGTATATATAGATATATATTTTGATTGCCTTTCATTTTTATAAACAGTAAGCAACTGTTTTATGAAAATTTATCATTTGAACCTTTTAAATGGAGAGTGGTGGGAAGGGGGGCGGTTTCTAGTGTCATGAATGATTTGGGGTCACAAATCATTGCCCTGAAATTATAACCATTCATAAACTCAAACCCTTTACATCAGGCTCTCTGAATCTTGGTCAGTTTCTCTCCCACCTATTTTTTTTTTTTTTTTGGCTGCATTGGGTCTTCGTTGCTGTGAGCGGGGGCTACTCTTAGTTGCAGCGCGCAGGCTTCTCATTGCGGTGGCTTCTCTTGTTGCGGAGCACAGGCTCTAGGCACATGGGCTCAGTAGTTGTAGCATGCGGGCTCTAGAGCGCAGGCTCAGTAGTTGTGGCACACAGGCTTAGTTGCTCCGCGGCACGTGGGATCCTCCCGGACCAGGACTCGAACCCGCGTCCCCTGCGTTGGCAGGCGGACCCTCAACCACTGCACCACCAGGGAAGCCCTGGCAAGCGGATTCTTAACCACTGCACCACTAGGGAAGCCCAAAAGATTATTGTTAATTAAAGAAAAACAGGGACTTCCCTGGCGGTCCAGTGGTTAAGACTCCAGGCTTCCATTGCAGGGGGGTGTGGGTTCGATCCGTTGTTGGGGAACTAAGATCCCGCATGCCATGTGGCACGGCCAAAAAAAAAAAGAAAGAAAGAAAAAAAAAAAGAACAGACATCTCAAGTTAATGAAGTTAGCACTCGCCTCTGTATGGGAAGATGCAAGAGTCTGAGTTCATTTAAATCATTCCTTGAATACGAGCATGGCCATTTTTTAAACAGAATATGAATGGCCTGAGATATCATGAAGGGTCTCACTTTCTTTCCCTATAAAATTATAGCATTAAATTTGACCTTCTTTAAGGGTTCTACAAACAAAAACACTATAATTCTAGGGGAGTGGGGAGGGGCAATACAGGGGTGGGAGAGTGGGAGGTACAAACTACTGGGTATAAGACAGGCTCAAGGATGTATTGTACAACACGGGGAATATAGCCAATATTTTGTAATAACTGTAAATGGAAAGTAGCCTTTCAAAATTGTATAAAATAAAAAAAAATTTTTAATTAAAAAATAAAACACACAAAAAACAAAACAAACAAACAAAAAACATTGTAATTCTGGACTTTCAGCCCTAATTAGAAAATCAAAAGCAAGACAATATGGCTAAATATTATAGAACCAGTTCTGAAGTCATGGACTTGGATTAAAATCTCAGCTCTATCACTTACTGGCAGTGAGGTCCTAGAAAAATTGTTTCTCTGGCCTTTGGTTTTCTAATCAATAAAATGAGAAATATATCAGTTCAACAGAATTATTGTGATCACAAGCATAAAAAATATTCAACTTCAATCATAAAAAGAAGCAAATTAAGCAATATGGATGGACCTAGAGAGTATCATACTAAGTGAAGTAAACCACACAAAGACAAATATCATACGATATCACTTATATGTGGAATCTAAAATATGGTACAAATGAACTTATTTACAAAACGGAAACAGGGGATTCCCTCTCAGTGCAGTGGTTAGGACTCTACCCTTCCAATGCAGGGGCACGGGTTCAATCCCGGGTTGGGCAACACCAGCCATTCAGTGTGGCCAAAAACAAAACAAAACAAACAGAAAAAACAAAACAGACTCACAGACATAGAAAATAGAAAAGAAACTTATGGTTACCAAAGAGGGGAAGGGGAGTTTGGGATTAGCAGATACAAACTACTATATATAAAACAGATAAACAACAAAGTCCTACTGTATAGCACAGGGAACTATAGTCAATATCTTGTAATAACCTATAATGGAAGAGAATATTAAAAAGAATATACATATGTATATATATACAACTGAATCATTTGCTGTACACCAGAAACTAACGCAACTATACTTCAATCTAAAAAAAAAAAAGGAGAGAATTTATAAATGAAAGAAGCAAATTAAAATTGGGATTGATGTATATACACTAATATGTATAAAATAGATAACTAATAAGAACCTGCTGTATAAAAAAATAAATTAAATAAAATTCAAAAAAAAAAGAAGCAAATTAAAGCAATACAATGTCTGTCTATCCAATTAGCAAAGTGAAAAAAAGATGAGGAAGCAAGGAAACAAACATTATTACACTCAGCTCTGATGTATACATTAATATAACATACCTAGAATAAAAGTTTGCAAATATATTATAAGTTTTAAAACTATTGTGTCCTTCTCATATGAGGTAACTAGAGTAGTCAAATTCATAGTGACAAAAGTAGAATGGTGGTTACAGGGATTGGGGGAGGAGAGAATGGGGGATGGGGAGTTACAGTTTAATGATATAGAGTTTTTGTTTTGCAAGATGAAAACAGTTCTGGAAATGGCTGGTGGTTATGGTAGCACAATGTGAATGTACCTACTGCCACTGGACCATACACTTAAGAATGATTAAACAATAAATTTTATATTATGTGCATTTTACCAAAATTTTTAAAAATAAATTTTTAAAAATGCTCATGCACTTTGTTCAGAAATTCCACTTTTAGAATATTCTTCTTTTTTTTTTTTTTGGCAGTGCCATGCAGCATTTTAGTTCCTCAATCAGGGATCAAATCTGGGCCCACAGCAATGAACACACCGCATCCTAACCACTGGACCGCCAGGGAATTCCCCTACAATGTTATTCTTAGCCACCAGAATATAAACTACAAAAGGGCAGGGACAGATGATGGGTACTTGATAAATATTTGTTGAGTGAATTAAGTAATGAGAGTGGACAAAGAATTACAAATGTATTCATTTTAGTATTATTTACTATAGAGAAAACTTAAAAACAACCTAACTGTACAATAGTAAACGCATTGCAGAACATTCATAAGTTTTATTATTACTCAGCCATACATAACGTTGTAAAAGAATACATAATAGCGTGAAAACTAATCCATGAAAAACTCATCCTTGGGAATTCCCTGACAGTCCAGTGGTTAGGACTCCACACTCTTACTACTGAGGGCCCGGGTTCAATCCCTGGTTGGGGAACTAAGATCCCACGAGCCATGTGGCACAGCCAAAAAAGAAATAAAAAAAGAAAAACTTATCCTTAGTAATTTAAGCAAAAAAAAAAAAATATATATATATATATATATAGAAAATAATCCAATTTTATAAAAATGTGTACAGAAAAAAAATTTGGAAAGATTGATATCAATACATTAACAATTGCTATTTCTTAGTAATCTTTTTGGTAAATTTCTATATTTTTCAAATTTTTATAATAAATGTTTTTTTAATTTTATTATCAGCGAAAAGTTACTTAAACAACATAGTCTTGACCACCAAAGCACAAAGTGATTTGGATGCTGCTGGCAGTCAGTGAACAAATATTTACTGAGTGTCTAAAAAAACTGTTGTAAGTATTAGGGACATAGAAGTTGCAAAACAAAGTCCCGTAGGTAAAGAAATATTTTAAGAACTAAGGAGAACTTCAAACAAATAACGAAGTTTCTCCAACCCTGATGTTCTACCTCACTCACACCCTCCTACTGACATTTGTACATATATGAGCTCCTTTTCCTGTAATAAAAAGACCTGGGGTTTTTTGTTTTGTCTTGTTTTTTGTCTTTTAACCTTTTCTAACTCAGCTGAATTGTGGACACATCCTCCATCCTCTCTAAACATGATAGCAAGCCATAGCGTTAGTGTGGACATAGAAAAGTTGAGAAGACTCTTCAGGAATTAAGGAAAAGTCATTGAGATTTCTCATACTAATTATAACCCACACCCTGGTGACCATGCACACGTCTCTTAGTAGTCTTTAGAGAAGAGAGGAATGACGCAGCAATGAGGGATTACCCAAATAAATAGAGTATAAATTTGCTGAGGGCACCTGCAAAGCCAGCACACTAAAAATAAATTTTCAGAAAGAAAATTTTTAAAATTGAGGTAGACATCAAGAAAAAAAATTAGAGATTTTTCACTTCCTTAGATGTATTTTACTATTAAGTATATTATTTATTTATTTATAATTATTTTTGGTGGGTGGGCAATTAGCAAGAACTATAGTCTGAGTAGGAGTAGTTAGGGGACATTAGGAGAAAAATTCAAAAGGTCCACAGGGTTAATATTTGTAGCATGCTTTGTGTGTTTGTTTTGGCCGCGCAGCGTGTGGGGTCCTAGTTCCCAGACCAGGGATGGAAACTGTGACTTCTGCAGTGGAAGCTCCGAGTCCCAACCACTGGACTGCCAGGGAAGCCCCTGTAGCATATCTTACATCCTGTTAAAACCTCATTCTTAGCATTTAACAGCTTGAGCATTTTATCTCATTACCAAAACAAAACAATAATGAATAAAATCCCTTAGAATCACCCTAATGACTATGTAATAATATCACTTTGTATTAATATACCATTTTTCACTCATTTAGGAATGTTTCTTTTAATCTTTAGACACTAAATAATTATGCCTTTAACTGCATTTCATGACATGACAAATTAAATTCTATCTGCATTTCATATTATGTTCTTACTAAGTTATGTCTAATTATCAATTCAACGTACATAAAAACTGTTAAGGGCCTTAATTCTTCGGGATAAACTGTTTTAGATAATTTATCAATTTATACGCCCAGAAGTAGTGAACGAGAGTTTAGTTTTAATAACTCTGGCTGGCCTTGGATATTCTCTTTCCTTCTTTCACTTTTTAAGATGAGAAGTAACTGATATATCCTTTATATCTTCATTTGGACTTTTCTTTTTTCTTTTTCTTTTTTTTTTTTCGCTGCGCTGCATGGCATGTGGCATCTTAGTTCACCGACCAGGGACTGAACACTTGCCCCCTGCAGTGGAAGCGGGAGCCCTTACCACCGGACCGCCAGGGAATTCCCTGGACTTCTTTAATTACTAAGGTTGATTTATTTTTAAGCCATTTGTACCTTTTCTTAGAAATGTACATTTCTGTTGTTCACATTATTTTGGACTATAGCAAATACATTTTTTCTTTAAAAAAGAAAAAGGAAGGACTTCCCTGGCGGTCCAGTGGTTAAGACTCTGCACTCCCAATGCAGGGGGCATTGGTTCAATCCCTGGTCAGGGAACTAAGATCTTGCATGCCACCTGGTGTCGTCAAAAAAATTAATAAATAAATAAAATAAAATAAAATAAATAAATAAATAAATAAATAAAGGGAACATTTTCAGTAATGGTCAGAATCAGGTAATCAGAAACTCCTAGTGCAGGGTTTTGCACCTCCTGTGTGATGATCACAAATTGAGGTTTAGATGTTCTGCTGAGATCTCTAGGCACAGTCACCTCAAATGTACACTACTCAATATTAAAGCCTCCTGATCCAAAATCAACTCCAAGTGTGGGCTGTAAATCTATGCCTATCTGCAAATTGTTACTTGAGGACACCAGTGCAGAAAACAAGAGTAAATATTAAGGAATGTTTAGAGCAATTTGACAAAGTAATGTTATATCAGATGAATCCATTATTTTTCAGTGGGGCTTGATTTTGTATGTTTTTAAATTTTAATTTCTAGTAATTTTTCAATTTTATCTTATAAGTATTTTGGTCCATGATTGGAGATTAAAACAACAAGCTAAACTTTCACCATAGACAGGTTGAGAAGCACTATTCTAAATGTTTTTCTTTTGACTCAGTGTATTAGTTTCTTATTGCTGCTATAAAAAATTACCACAAATTTAGTGTCTTAAAACAACACAAATTATTATCTTACAGTTCTGGAGGTTAGAAGTCTGAAACAGGTCTTAATGGGTTAAAATCAAGGTATAGCTTAGAGCTGTGTTCTTTCTGGAGGCCCTAGGGGAGAATCTGTTTCCTTGCCTTTTCCAGCTTCTAGTGTATGTCTACGTTCCTTGGCTAGTGACCTCTTTTTCCATTTTCAAAGCGAGCAGAATAACATCCTCAAATAGCTCTGACTCTGATCTCCTTTATCACTTGTAATTACTTTTGTGATTACATCACCTCAATAGAGGATAATCTTCCCGTCTCAAGATCCTTAACTTAATTGAATTGATAAGGTCCCTTTGGCATATAAGGTAACATATTCACAGGTTTGGGGGTTTAGGATATGGACATCTGTGGGGTGGGGGGTAGCTATTCAGCCAACTAGTTTTAGCCTCCAAAGCCACATTCTTAAATCCACCTTCAGAGAGCAATAGGGGTTCTTGGTTACACCAGACAGACTTGTTTTCCACAAATACACGTCAGACCATGGTCCAAGTGGTAAGTAATTAAGTGATTAGGTTCTGGATGTAAACAAACAAATAAAATCTCTGTTGATTTTCATGAATTTTACTGTCTTAGGTGCTACCCATCAAATCATCTAAAATCACTTTATCTGTTTGCCCGTCTGGAAAAAGTTGACAAGTAATACCACAGAAAGATATCACATTACTACCATGTAACCCAAAGTCAAAGAGTTGTGAAACTCTATCAGAATTTACCACATTTTATCACCATTTTCAAGGGGTTTTGTGTGTGTGTGTGTGTGTGTCAATTATTAAAGACAACGTTTTGTGTTTTATCAGCTACCACCGTTTGTTATCAGCAGCAAGACCTCTCTGCAGCAGTTGGTAGCCACACCATTCACGTTCTTTCTGGTAGAGCTACAGTCAGCTCTGTCCTCAGCATTGTTCTCTCCATTCATTGCGATTCCTTTCAGTTTGAAGTTTTTTCTTTTTCCAGGACCGGCAGCCCTAAATAAGGCAGTAACTATCAGCTGACGTTTAGATTTTGGGTTGTTTTTTTTTTTAAGCAATTTTCACAATTATGAACAATCCTGGAGTAGACCACACATCATTTCATATGTTTGACTTTAGTGTAAATGCCTAGAAGTAGGATTTTCACGGGAATACTTGCAGTTGTTTTATAAATCCTGTATAAGGCTAATATTTTGACATATAATCTAAAAGGTTCTTCTAGGGAATTCCTTGGCAGTCCACTGGTTGGGACTCTGCGCTTTCACTGCTGAGGGCTCAGGTTCAATCCCTGGTCGGGGAACTAAGATACCGCAAGCCACGTGGCTTGGTCAAAAAAATAATCAATCAATCAATTAATTAATTAATTAAAGAATTAAAAGATGTTCTTCTAAAAGGTTGTACAACTTACATCCTGTGGTGGGGGATATTAACTAGATGCAATGGTAGCCTCCAAATACACTACCAGTCATGCCATCCAAGAGGCTGTAGAAGTGAAAGGCTCACAAACCAAATGAAGGTGCTCAAACGGCATTTCTCAAATCAATTTGAAACACAGTGAGAATCAAGGGAAAAGAGATGGAGTGGGTTAACGTACTTAAAATGAGGTGTAAAGTAGAGTGGAAGGACCATGCTACCTGACGCCTGGGTTATTCAACGTTCGTGTCTTGTCTCTCACTGCCCCTCTCTGCCACATCAGCATTTTCCACTGATGTATATTTATGAGGACCAGAGTTGAGTTTTGAACAAGGGGGCACAGCAGATGCCTGGAACGTCATATACCTGCTCTGTCAGAGAGATACAGGAGCAAGTACATCTGCCCACAGCTATGACTGCCACTTAGCCTGCTAGGGCAGAGCACAGGTGGGAACAGGATGGAAACATAACGAGTGTCATCAATGGGTTACCAGTTGGGGGATGACATAGCTGTCAGCCTAGAGTTGGCATGACTTCTATGCGTACTTGATCTTTCCATCCCCTTCAACTATAAGTACCACTTTTGGTTTTTATTTTTCATTTTTTTTCTTTTTGGCCACACCGTGAGGCATGGGATCTTAGTTCCCTGACCAGGGATCAAACCCATGTCCCCTGCAGCGGAAGCGTGAAGTCCTAACCACTGGACTGCCAGGGAATTCCCTATAAGTACCACTTTTGTTTGTTCCATCATATATTCCATTTTTTCCATCATCTTTAATATGTCTTATAGGTTACTAACTTACTCATATTTAGTGTATCTAATGAATTCTGTGTCTCAGGAGCCTCTTACTTATGCATTAGGTATATTAACACTTCCAATGAGTGCTGTCCACATCTCATCAGCTACTATAAGTCATATACATATACTTAAGTTATATACTATATACTATTTATAAGTTGCTATCTGGTGATGAGTTTCATGACACAGTACTCCAAAATATGTCACCTTGGCCATATTGAATGTTGTAAGCTAAAGAAATCTGAGAAAAGAGCAGGGAATTTCCTGGCAGTACAGTGGTTTGGACTCCACACTTTCACTGCCAAGGGCCCGGGTTGAATCCCTGGCTGGGGAATTAAGATTCCACTAGCCGTGCGGAGTGGCCAAAACAAAAAAAGCTAAGGGCAGAAGCAGGAAGGTCACTCTGACCTTCCCCCACCCTTCTTCCCTGAAATAGGTCGTAAGACCCTCATGTTAGAAATGCCCTCTCTAGACCCAGAGGAGAGGGGCATCCTTACCTCTGATGACAAAGGAACACCCAGAAGAATCCTAACAGGCCTTGTTAAATTCCCCCAGTTTCCTATACTGACCTCATACTCCTTAACTTATCTTATTTCTACAGGACTGCCCTCAAACTTAGCATAAAAATACTCAGGTCTAACGGTTTCTTTGGGTCTTCATTTCCTTATGAAGACTCTCGTGTCACATGAAACTTTTTTTTTTTTTTGGTCTCCTTGTGAGGCATGCAGGGATCCCCCATCCAGAGATCCAACCCGTGTCCTCTGCAGCGGAAGTGCAGAGTTCTAACTACTGGACCGCCAGGGAGTTCCCTCACATGAAACATTGATTTATAAATTTGTATGCTTTTCTCCTGTTAATCTGTCTTTGTCAGTTTAATTTTAAGACACAGCCAGAGACCATAAGAGTTTCAAGGAAAACTTTTCCTCCCCTATACTGTGCTTAAGACTCTTATCAGTTCTGTTTGTCTTTATTGTAATATGACACGTCAATATTCTCAAATAGACCACCAGAGCCTCCCATCAAGCCTCTTAGATAGCCTCAACCACCAGAGGGCAGACAACAGAAGCAAGAAAAACTATAATCCTGCAGCCTGCGGACCAAAAACCACAGTTACAGAAAGATAGAGAAGATGAAAAGGCAGAGGGCTATGTACCAGATGAAGGAACAAGAAAAAACCCCAGAAAAACAACTAAATGAAGTAGAGATAGGCAACCTTCCAGAAAAAGAATTCAGAATAATGATAGTGAAGATGATCCAGGACCTTGGAATAAGAATGGAGGCAAAGATTGAGAAGATGCAAGAAATGATTAACAAAGACCTAGAAGAATTAAAGAACAAACAAACAGAGATGACCAATACAATAACTGAAATGAAAACTACACTAGAAGGAATCAATAGCAGAATAACTGAGGCAGAAGAACGGATAAGTGACCTGGAAGACAGAATGATGGAATTCACTGCTGCGGAACAGACTAAAGAAAAAAGAATGAAAAGAAATGAAGACAGCCTAAGAGACCTCTGGGACAACATTAAACGCAACAACATTCGCATTATAGGGGTCCCAGAAGGAGAAGAGAGAGAGAAAGGACCAGAGAAAATATTTGAAGAGATCATAGTCGAAAACTTCCCTAACATGGGAAAGGAAATAGCCACCCAAGTCCAGGAAGCGCAGAGAGTCCCATACAGGATAAACCCAAGGAGAAACACGCCGAGACACATAGTAATCAAAGTGGCAAAAATTAAAGACAAAGAAAAATTATTGAAAGCAGCAAGGGAAAAACGACAAATAACATACAAGGGAACTCGCATAAGGTTAACAGCTGATTTCTCAGCAGAAACTCTGCAAGCCAGAAGGGAGTGGCATGATATACTTAAAGTGATGAAAGGGAAGAACCTACAACCAAGATTACTCTACCCGGCAAGGATCTCATTTAGATTTGATGGAGAAATCAAAAGCTTTACAGACAAGCAAAAGCTACGAGAATTCAGCACCACCAAACCAGCTCTACAACAAATGCTAAAGGAACTTCTCTAAGTGGGAAACACAAGAGAAGAAAGGACCTACAAAAACAAACCCAAAACAATTAAGAAAATGGTCATAGGCACATACATATCAATAATTACCTTAAACGTGAATGGATTAAATGCCCCAACCAAAAGACATAGACTGGCTGAATGGATACAAAAACAAGACCCATATATATGCTGTCTACAAGAGACCCACTTTAGACCTAGGGACACATACAGACTGAAAGTGAGGGGATGGAAAAAGATATTCCATGCAAATGGAAATCAAAAGAAAGCTGGAGTAGCTATACTCATATCAGATAAAATAGACTTTAAAATAAAGAATGTTACAAGAGACAAGGAAGGACACTACATAATGATCCAGGGATCAATCCAAGAAGAAAATATAACAATTATAAATATATATGCACCCAACATAGGAGCACCTCAATACATAAGGCAACTGCTAACAGCTATAAAAGAGGAAATCGACAGTAACACAATAATAGTGGGGGACTTTAACACCTCACTTACACCAATGGACAGATCATCCAAAATGAAAATAAATAAGGAAACAGAAGCTTTAAATGACACAATAGACCAGATAGATTTAATTGATATATATCGGACATTCCATCCAAAAACAGCAGATTACACGTTCTTCTCAAGTGCGCACGGAACATTCTCCAAGATAGATCACATCTTGGGTCACAAATCAAGCCTCAGTAAATTTAAGAAAATTGAAATCATATCAAGCATCTTTTCTGACCACAACGCTATGAGATTAGAAATGAATTACAGGGAAAAAAACGTAAAAAGGACAAACACATGGAGGCTAAACAATACGTTACTAAATAACCAAGAGATCACTGAAGAAATCAAAGAGGAAATCAAAAAATACCTAGAGACAAATGACAATGAAAACACGACGACCCAAAACCTATGGGATGCAGCAAAAGCAGTTCTAAGAGGGAAGTTTATAGCTATACAAGCCTACCTAAAGAAACAAGAAAAAGCTCAAGTAAACAATCTAACCTTACACTTAAAGAAACTAGAGAAAGAAGAACAAACAAAACCCAAAGTTAGCAGAAGGCAAGAAATCATAAAGATCAGAGCAGAAATAAATGAAATAGAAACAAAGAAAACAATAGCAAAGATCAATAAAACAAAAAGTTGGTTCTTTGAGAAGATAAACAAAATTGATAAGCCATTAGCCAGACTCATTAAGAAAAAGAGGGAGAGGACTCAAATCAATAAAATCAGAAATGAAAAAGGAGAAGTTACAACAGACACCGCAGAAATACAAAGCATCCTAAGAGACTACTACAAGCAACTTTATGCCAATAAAATGGACAACCTGGAAGAAATGGACAAATTCTTAGAAAGGTGTAACTTTCCAAGACTGAACCAGGAAGAAATAGAAAATATGAACAGACCAATCACAAGTAATGAAATTGAAACTGTGATTAAAAATCTTCCAACAAACAAAAGTCCAGGACCAGATGGCTTCACAGGTGAATTCTATCAAACATTTAGAGAAGAGCTAACACCCATCCTTCTCAAACTCTTCCAAAAAATTGCAGAGGAAGGAACACTCCCAAACTCATTCTATGAGGCCACCATCACCCTGATACCAAAACCAGACAAAGACACTACAAAAAAAGAAAATTACAGACCAATATCACTGATGAATATAGATGCAAAAATCCTCAACAAAATACTAGCAAACAGGATCCAACAACACATTAAAAGGATCATACACCACGATCAAGTGGGATTTATCCCAGGGATGCAAGGATTCTTCAATATACGCAAATCAATCAATGTGATACACCATATTAACAAATTGAAGAATAAAAACCATATGATCATCTCAATAGATGCAGAAAAAGCTTTTGACAAAATTCAACACCCATTTCTGATAAAAACTCTCCAGAAAGTGGGCATAGAGGGAACCTACCTCAACATAATAAAGGCCATATATGACAAACCCACAGCAAACATCATTCTCAATGGTGAAAAACTGAAAGCATTTCCTCTAAGATCAGGAACGAGACAAGGATGTCCACTCTCACCACTATTATTCAACATAGTTTTGGAAGTCCTAGCCACGGCAATCAGAGAAGAAAAAGAAATAAAAGGAATACAAATTGGAAAAGAAGAAGTAAAACTGTCACTGTTTGTGGATGACATGATACTATACATAGAGAATCCTAAAACTGCCACCAGAAAACTGCTAGAGCTAATTAATGAATATGGTAAAGTTGCAGGATACAAAATTAATGCACAGAAATCTCTTGCATTCCTATACACTAATGATGAAAAATCTGAAAGAGAAATTATGGAAACACTCCCATTTACCATTGCAACAAAAAGAATAAAATACCTAGGAATAAACCTACCTAGGGAGACAAAAGACCTGTATGCAGAAAACTATAAGACACTGATGAAAGAAATTAAAGATGATACCAACAGATGGAGAGATATACCATGTTCTTGGATTGGAAGAATCAACATTGTGAAAATGAGTATACTACCCAAAGCAATCTACAGATTCAATGCAATCCCTATCAAATTACCAATGGCATTTTTTACGGAGCTAGAACAAATCATCTTAAAATTTGTATGGAGACACAAAAGACCCCGAATAGGCAAAGCAGTCTTGAGGCAAAAAAATGGAGCTGGAGGAATCAGACTCCCTGACTTCAGACTATACTACAAAGCTACAGTAATTAAGACAATATGGTACTGGCACAAAAACAGAAACATAGATCAATGGAACAAGATAGAAAGCCCAGACATTAACCCACGCACCTATGGTCAACTAATCTATGACAAAGGAGGCAAAGATATACAATGGAGAAAAGACAGTCTCTTCAATAAGTGGTGCTGGGAAAACTGGACAGCTACATGTAAAAGAATGAAATTAGAATACTCCCTAACACCATACACAAAAATAAACTCAAAATGGATTAGAGACCTAAATATAAGAGTGGACACTATAAAACTCTTAGAGGAAAACATAGGAAGAACACTCTTTGACATAAATCACAGCAAGATCTTTTTTGATCCACCTCCTAGAGTAATGGAAATAAAAACAAAAATAAACAAGTGGGACCTAATGAAACTTCAAAGCTTTTGCACAGCAAAGGAAACCATAAACAAGACGAAAAGACAACCCTCAGAATGGGAGAAAATATTTGCAAATGAATCAACGGACAAAGGATTAATCTCCAAAATATATAAACAGCTCATTCAGCTCAATATCAAAGAAACAAACACCCCAATCCAAAAATGGGCAGAAGACCTAAATAGACATTTCTCCAAAGAAGACATACAGATGGCCACGAAGCACATGAAAAGATGCTCAACATCACTAATTATTAGAGAAATGCAAATCAAAACTACAATGAGGTATCACCTCACTCCTGTTAGAATGGGCATCATCAGAAAATCTACAAACAACAAATGCTGGAGAGGGTGTGGTGAAAAGGGAACCCTCTTGCACTGTTGGTGGGAATGTAAATTGATACAGCCACTATGGAGAACAATATGGAGGTTCCTTAAAAAACTAAAAATAGAATTACCATATGACCCAGCAATCCCACTACTGGGCATATACCCAGAGAAAACCGTAATTCAAAAAGACACATGCACCCGAATGTTCATTGCAGCACTATTTACAATAGCCAGGTCATGGAAGCAACCTAAATGCCCATCAACAGACGAATGGATAAAGAAGATGTGGTACATATATACAATGGAATATTACTCAGCCATAAAAAGGAACGAAATTGAGTCATTTGTTGAGACGTGGATGGATCTAGAGACTGTCATACAGAGTGAAGTAAGTCAGAAAGAGAAAAACAAATATTGTATATTAATGCATGTATGCGGAACCTAGAAAAATGGTACAGATGAGCCAGTTTGCAGGGCAGAAGTTGAGACACAGATGTAGAGAATGGACATATGGACACCAAGGGGGGAAAACTGCGGTGGGGTGGGGATGGTGGTGTGCTGAATTGGGCGATTGGGATTGACATGTATACACTGATGTGTATAAAATTGATGCCTAATAAGAACCTGCAGTATAAAAAAACAAACAAAACAACTAATACTAAACTTTCATTGGGTTATTTGTATGGAAACATGTTAATATAAATGTTTCAGACATTACATGAAATTTCTAAAAATCTTATATTTGTATTTGTATGGAAATATGTATGGAAATATGTTAATATAAATGTTTCAGACATTACATGAAATTTCTAAAAATCATATTTGTATTTGTATGGAAATATGTATGGAAATATGTTAATATAAATGTTTCAGACATTACATGAAATTTCTAAAAATCTTATATTTGTACTTGTATGGAAATATGTATGGAAATATGTTAATATAAATGTTTCAGACATTACATGAAATTTCTAAAAATCTTATATGTTCTGGTATAATGTTATAAGTAATAATCCTAGTTATTACTTTAAAATGTATATCTCAGAAATAACTAATTTTCTTGTCAACTGCATTATTATGAACTGTCATCAAATCTTTAACCGTGGTCATTTTTAAGTCTTTTGTCATTTACAGACAGTTCTGGGTGTACTCTGATGATTTTGCAAATATGTTCCTATAAAAGGGTTTCATCTTCAAGAAATACATGGAAAAGACTCTGACAAGTACAGGTTTCTGGTAACGGACTGTACTGCTGAACTGAATGAATAAGCATTTTCAGAACTCTAATGAGAAACTGATGAACTCATAAAAGTGCTAACAAAAGATCAAGATGAAAAAAAAAAATTAATTACATGGGACTGAGTGAACTGATGAGGATGAGTATAATTTTTGTGACTTTCTGTCTGAATTTAAAAAAAAAAAAAAAAAAATTCCACAAGGACTCAGAGGCAAAGAATATACAAATCAATTTTCACTGCAAAGTAAAGGAGCTCTTACAGTGGAGGATTACTGGACTGAATGTCAATACTATGACATAGTATGAGTGTGTTTCATGTTTGGTAATTGCAATCATTGTTGCTTTTGTAAAAAAAAAAAAAAAAAATATTCTCAAATAATACAGCAGTCATTGCAGAGCCCTCTAACACTAAGTACCATTTTTCCCCACCACACAAAATGTGTTTCACCAGTATTATTTTTGTTTTTCCTAATCCATTAGGGAGAAATGCATAATTGTTTTTACTTAATATACTGAACTTTTAACATAATTCACAATTTTTCATATGCTTCATGGCTATTTAAACTTCTTTTAGAAATATTTTTGCCCATTTTTCACTTGGATTATTCATCTGTTAAAATTTGAATTGAGGGGACTTCCCTGGTGGCACAGTGGTTCAGAATCTGCCTGCCAATGCAGGGGACACGGGTTCGAGCCCTAGTCCGGTAGGATCCCACATGCTGCAGAGCAACTAAGCCCGTGTGCCACAACTACTGAGTCCACGTGCCACGACCACTGAAGCCTGCGCGCCTAGAGCCCGTGCTCCACAACAAGAGAAGCCACTGCAATGAGAAGCCCGTGCACCACAAAGAAGAGGAGCCCCCGCTCACCGCAACCAGAGAAAGCCCGCGCACAGCAACAAAGACCCAATGCAGCCAAAAATAAATAAATAAATAAATTTATTTAAAAAAATTTTTTTTAAATTGAGGAACAATTAAAAGACTCTTTGCATCCCTATTGCTTATTCCAAGTCACCACTTAGCAATCTCCTTTCTCTTCAACCTCACCCATCTTCCCTCTTCACTGGATCCTTCCTAGCAGTATACAAACATGTGTTATTTTTCCCATCTTAAATCTTTTTTTTTTTGGCCGTGCCCCGAGGCTTGCAGGATTTCAGTTCCCCAACCAGGGGTTGAACCTGGGCCACAGCAATGAAAGCGCCAAATCCTAACCACTAGGCCACCACGGAACTCCCCCATCTTAAAATTTTTTTAAAAAAATATTTATTATTTATTTATTTTTGGCTGCATCGAGTTCTAGTTGCGGCACGCCTGCTTCTCTCTAGTTGTGCCCTGCGCGTTTTCTCTCTTCTAGTTGTGGCACGGGCTCCAGAGGGTGTGGGCTCTGTAGTTGCGGCACATGGGCTCTCCATTTGTGGCCCGAGTGCTCAGTAGTTGCTGTACGTGGGCTTAGTTGCCCCGCGGCACATGGGATCTTAGATCGAACCCACATCCCCTGCATTGTAAGGCGGAATCTTTACCACTGGACCACCAGGGAAGTCCCCCCAAGTCTTAAAATTTTTAAAGGGCTTTTAAAAAAGTCTTTTAACCTTATGTCCCACGTCACCCATTTATCCATTTCCTGCTCCCTTTTGCAGAAAACTTCTGGAAATAATTGATTACATCTGCTGTCTCCAATTCTTATTCTTTCATCCTACAGCACTGCCATTGTCCAGGTCACCAGTGACGTTCATATTGCCAAATCCCATACCTCGTTCTCAACCTTCATCTTATTTTACCCTCAGCAGCGCTGACACAGCCCATTACTTCCACTTTCTACACCTTCTTGGCTCCCAGGAAAGTGCCCTCTCTCCGTTTACGGCCTATCTCACTGGTCACTCATTCTCAGGCCCCTTTTTGGTTCTTCTTACTGGTCTCTTAGATTTGGGGTGTCCCAAACCTCGGTCCTCAGATCTCTTTTCTTCCTAAGTACGTTCACTATCTTGGTGATCCCATCTAGTCTATGGCTTCAGGTACCGTTTATATGCTAAAGACTTGCAAATTTATACATCTAGCTCAGATCTTCTCTAAATCCTGGAACCATTACTTAGTTGTCTACTCATCTCCTCTTGTATATCCAAAAAAATCTTATAAGTTTATATTGTCCAAAATCAGGACTTCCCTGGTGGCGCAGTGGTTAAGAATCTGCCTGCCAAGGCAGGGGACACAGTTCGAGCCCTGGTCTGGTAAGATCTCAGATGCCGCAGAGCAACTAAGCCCGTGCACCACAACTACTGATCCTGAGCTCTAGAGCCCGTGAGCCACAACTACTGAGCCCGAGAGCCACAACTACTCTAGAGCCCGTGCTCTGCAACAAGAGAAGACAACGCAATGAGAAGCCCGCGTACTGCAATGAAGAGTAGCCCCCGCTCACCACAACTAGAGAAAGCCCGCGCGCAGCAATGAAGACCCAATGCAGCCAAAAATAAATAAATAAATTTATTTAAAAAAATAAAAAGAAAAGTTTATATTGTCCAAAATAGAATTTCTCATCTACATACCTTATCCTGCATCACCACCTGCAGGCTTGTCTACCTCAGCTAATGCCAACCCTGTTCTTCCAGTTCTTCAGGCTGAAGCCTTGGAATTATCCTTGACTCCTGTCTTTCCCTTCTACCTCATATTCAAGTCATCAGGAAATTCAATTCGTTCTATCTATAAAATATATTCAGAATCTGTCCTTCACTGCTACCACCCTAATCTGAGACACTATTATTTCTCACCTGAATTATGCCATAACCTTTAAAATGATCTCTGCTTCCAGCCTTGGCCCATCCTCATCCCCACCAATCTGTTCTCAACACATCAGTCCAATTCCTTTTTTTTTTTTTAAGCTGTGCAGCATGCGGGAACTTCCCCCATCAGGGATCAAACCCAAGCACCCCCTGCAGTGAAAGTGCAGAGTCTTTCCACCGGACCACGAGGGAAGTCCCAACAATGCTTTAAGAAGATCAGTTAGCTCATTCACTCATTTGCTCAAAACACTTCACTGGCTCTCTGTCTCACTCAGAGGAAAAGTCATTGTCAAGGAGATCATGTCAGTTACATCAGCTACTAATTTTGCCACTTGTTCACTCTGCTCCAACCAGACTGGTTTTGCTGCTACTCCAATCCTTCATGTACTTACTGTTCCCTCTGCTGGGGAAATTCTCGCTAGATATCCTCACCTCCTTCAAGTTTTTACACCTTCCTCACCCTCTCCTTAGAGCCTCTCCCTAACATTCTATCATTCTATTTTAATTTCTAACTTGTTCCTGTCTCCCACAACTTGCAGTCTCCTTTACCCTGTCCTATTTTGTCCATAGCATATATCTTCTAACATGCTAATAATTTCATTCATCTGTTGAACAAATGTTTGTGCAGGCATTGTCTTAAGCATTTGAAATATATAAGTGAACATATAAAAACCCCTGACCTTGGGACTTCCCTGGTGGCACAGTGGTTGGGAGTCTGCCTGCCGATGCAGGGGACACGGGTTCGAGCCCTGGTCCGGGAGGATCCCACATGTTGTGGAGCAACTAGCCTGTGCGCCACAACTACTGAGCCTGTGCTCTAGAGCTCACAAGCCACAACAACTGAGCTCCCGCGTGCCACAACTACTGATGCCCACATGCCTAGAGCCTGTGCTCTACAACAAAGACAAGCCACCGTTATGAGAGGCCCGCGCACCACAAGGAGGAGCGGCCCCCGCTTGCTGCAACTAGAGAAAGCCCACGCGCAACAACGAAGACCCAACACAGCCAAAAATAAATAAATACATAAATAAATAAATGTATAAATAAATAAATACATAAATAAATAAATAATACTTAAAAAAAAAAAAACCACCCTGACCTCAAACTTACATTCTATTGGGGTAAGACAGTCAGTAAACAATAAATATAATAAATAAATAAATATTATTTGTTGAATAAAGAAATATATCTTTGGGCACTTATCTGAGTACTTCTATAGAAAAATTGTTAGGAACGGAATTGTTGGGTCAAAGAATATGCACATGTTAAGGTTTTTTACAATATGGCCAAATTCTTAATCAATAGTCAACAGGAAAAGATTGGTCTAGTACACTTATGTATATACACACATATGCATATGTTCATATGTAAATATTTGTCACATGACTACCAACTGTCTTTTCTGATCTGACCTATAACTTAATTTGAGAACATCTTTCTTTTTTTTTTTATTTTTTATAAATTTACTTATTTATTTATTTTTGGCTGCTTTGGGTCTTTGTTGTTGCGCGTGGGCTTTCTCTAGTTGCGGCGAGCGGGGGCTACTCTTTGTTGCGGTGTGCGGGCTTCTCATTGCGGTCGCTTCTCTTGTTTGCGGAGAACAACGGGCTCTAGGCGCGCGGGCTTCAGTAGTTGTGGCTCACGGGCTCTAGAGCACAGGCTCAATAGTTGTGGTGCACAGGCTTTGTTGCTCCGCGGCATGTGGGAATCTTCCCAGACCAGGGCTCGAACCCGTGTCCCCCGCATTGGCAGGCAGATTCTGAATCACTGCGCCACCAGGGAAGTCCCCATGTCTTTTTTTTATATTTTATAAAATGATAGTGAGCGTAAGTGGTGGTATTTTTTCATTAATGTTCTTACTGGGAAAAAATATTTGGAATTTTTTGGGGGGAGGGAAATGGGAGACGAAGTTTTTTTTATTCAAAGAGTCTGACAGCCACTGACTTAGAATACTTGGTGTTATCAATGTTTCTCTTTCATAATTAAAATGGATTTGAAGAATTAAGATTTCTTAATCTTATCAAGGAAATTGCTACCTTTAATCTATAAATTATATTACTCAGATTTCCATACTCAGAATAGCTTACCTCAAAGTATTAGGCATTTGTAAAAACTAATCTAGGGGGACTTCCCTGGCAGTCCAGTGGTTAGGACTCCGGGCTTCCACTGCAGGGGGCACGGTTTCAATCTCTGGTCAGGGAACTAAGATCCCGCATGCTGCCTGGCTCGGCCAATAAATAAATAAATTAAATTAAATAAGAAAAAAAAACTAATCTAGGAATAAAAATAAATATAAGCACATAGCAATAGTCAATTACATATTTAGACAGGGTAAATCTAATTATAAAATTAAAAAAAATTTTAAAACAGAGTTGAATAACTTTGTAAATTAAAATTAGGTGAAAGAAAATAATATTACTTATAAAACCTTATACTTAATATTTTGTAAATTATGATTAAGAAACACGTTCTTGTTTGGCAGTTTAAAATTTAAGTAAATGTTCATGAACAATTTCTCTTCTGGATAACAGATTTATGAATCTTTTTGTTTTCTCCAAAGGCAACGAAAATAAAATATTAATGCTTAAATGTCTAAATCGTCTATCTTATCTAAAAGACTGCCCTTAATATCTGGGCTTCAGGAAAGAAAACAAGAACTAATTCTTCATTCCTCCAAGGCTATAAATTTGCAGTTGAAAAGGATTGGCAGGGTCATTTTTATCACCTTGGATAACAGTGTTTCTTAAGCCTTGCATTCTTAGATAACAAATTCTTAAAAGTGTTCTTGCCTAGAGGGTCAGAAGACAATAGAAAAGATGTTGCTCATGACCTTTACTTTTAGGATTAACTTCTTTGACCTCTTTTGGGATTTAGGAACACCACGTTTATCTTTGGTGTTTCAAAATTAGAGGGAGAATTTACAAGTTTTAGGGGAGAGGAAAAAAGAACAAAAATCAAAAAAACTTGAAAACTAATGTATCCATTCTTTTTGAATACTCTGACTTTTTATATATGAGTATGAAATATACATGCCCATGTGACTTAAGAATGAATGAATGATTAAACAGATATTATGATGCACCAACTTTGCTCCAGGCAATGCACTTGGTTGGTGCTTTTCAAGCTTTGTCTTGACTCATTAATGACGAGTGAGGTAAATTGTGTGTCTCCAGGAGCATTTAAAAAAACAAAAAAACCCCAACTGTGTAGAAAATACCAGAATGCGTTGTGCAATAGCTGATAATTCTTTCCTGAAACTTTTTAGCTATTAATATTTATCTGGACATGTTACTGGGTGTATTTCCTAATGTGGGTCCCATGTAAGACAAAGTAAATGCTACCACACTAATGACACTCTTGAACAACAGAGGTTCCCCTTTCTTTCACGGAGTTTACATTCTGGTCAGGTGACTGATAAGAAAACCAACAATGACACTGTGATAGGGTAAATCCAAATCCTGAGGCAGCAATGTGAAAGACATTTCACCTAGAACTAAGGGATCAGGGCCGCTCCCTGGAAAATGACATTTCAGTGAAGACCACAGGAGTGACTAAAACGTGGACTTTGAAGACAGACTGCCTGGCCCCTACCAGGGCTCCGCCACGGTTGCCCATGTGGCTCTGTGCAAGTTACTTTTAAGCTCTGTGCCTTAATTTCCCTACCTGTAAAAGAAAAAAATGAAGGTACCTACCCCATAGGGTTGTTCGGATTAACTGGCATAATGAAGGTAAAATGCTCGGTCTGACACATCCTTAATATTTGCTGTTACCATCACAGGAGTTGGGGGAGGGTTGGGCATAGAGGGAGAGGGGGGCACATGCTCCCTTATGTGGGGCCTGTAGGCACACAGGAATTGGGATGAGGTTGAGAATAGAGCAGAGCATAAGCAAAACCCTGAGAGAATGATAAGGTGGAGAAGTAAAATATGGGCTAGAATATGAAAGGCCTTGTAAATTGTATGGAAATTTAGATTTTAATCTGTGGACAACTGGGGGGCTTTGAAGAGTTTTAAGTGGACTGACCTTATGTGGCCAGGATCTGTGTAATAGCACACAGTAGGTTTTGTACATATTTTTTCAAAGGTGTCCTCTCCGGACTGTTGAATTTTTTCTTTTTTTTTTTGGCCATACCACATGGCAGGCATGTGGGATCTTAGTTCCCCAACCAGGGATCAAACCTGTGCCCCCCCACCCCCTGCATTGGAAGGCAGAGTCTTAACCACTGGACCGCCAGGGAAGTCCCAGTTGTCTATATTATATATAGTAGTGCGTGTATGTTCAGCTCAAGCTCCTGATTTATTCCTCCTAAACTAAATAAACTCTTACAGTTTTTAATATTTAGTTTACTTTTTTTCGCAATAAACTACTGAGCCCGCGTGCCTAGAGCCCGTGCTCCACAACAAGAGAAGCCACCGCAATGAGAAGCCCACGCAACGCAATGAAGAGTAGCCTCCGCTCACTCAACTAGAGAAAGCCTGTGCTCAGCAACAAAGACCCAACATAGCCAAAAATAAATAAAATAAAATAAATAAATTTAAAAAAAAATGTGAATGGGCCAAACTCATTTATTATGAGACAGACTATTAAAATCTGACAAAAGCAAATACTTTAGTTTAAAAAAATTTTTATACAATTTTTAAAAGTTACTTTCTATTTAGTTATTACAAAATATTGGCTATATTCCTCATGTTGTATAATACATCCTTGAGCCTATCCTATACCCAATAGTTTGTACCTCCCACTAGTTTACCTTTTAACAGAACAAAATACAAGGAAAAACTGACTTTCCTTTGGGTAAAAGAGAAACCTGAAAAATGTGGTGTTGTGGAAGCCAATGTCTTAAGAAAGGCTTTTGAACAGGGTCAAATATTCCTGAGACAGACGCACACACAGTTATTATGAGGACTACAAGGCTAAGAGGCTAAGAGGAAAAAGCGCTCAAAATCTATTTGACTCCACACAACACTTAACAATTCTAATACAAACATACTAGCACTATTCGAAAAATATATAAAACTCCTAACAAAGGTAAAAGCAGCTTGATGAAAGAGAACTTAGAGAGGGCTGAAACTGCTGACTTTATATAGAGGATAAAATGCAAAAGTCAAACTGCCAAGAGCTGGAACCTGGAGGGAATAGGCATTACATACTTTGCTATTGGATGCTTTTACTCAGTGGTGCAAAACATTATTATGTTAGCAAAAAACTGTATATGAAGCAACAATGATTTATATTTTAGTCTGACACCACTCCCTTATTTGTTATTTACATATGAGCTTATCTTCCTTTATTTATTTTTTTTGTGGCTTTTATTCAAACCTTTTTAATAGACTTTAGTTTTTATTTTTATTTTTTGGCCACACCATGCGGCATGTGGGATGTTAGTTCTCCAACCAGGGATCGAACCTACGCCCCCTACAGTGGAAGTGTGGAGTCTTAACTACTGGACTGCCAGGGAAGTCCTTAGAGTTTATTTTTTAGAACTGCTTTAGAGTTACAGAAAAATTGAGAGGATAATACAGAATTTGCATATGCCCCACATCAAATTTCCCCTACTATTATCTTAAATTAGTCTGATACATTTATTAACATTAATAGACCAATATCAGTACATTATTAAATAAAGTCACAGTTTATTTAGATTCCCTTAGTTTTTAACCTATGTCTTTTTTTTCTGTTGCAGGATCCCATGAAGGATATCACGTTACACAGAGTTGTCATGTCTCCTTTGGCTTCTCTTGGCCATGGCAACTTCTCAGACTTTTCTTCTTTTTAATGACCTTGACAATTTTGAGGAGTCCTGTGGAGGTATTTTGTCGGATGCTGCATTATTGGAATTTGTCTTCATTTTTCTCATAATGAGACAAGGGTTACAGGTTATTGAAAGGAAGCCAACAGAAGTAAAGTGTCATTTTCATCATATCATATCAAAGGTACATACCACTGGGACTTCCCTGGTGGTCCAGCGGTTAAGAATCTGTCTTCCAGTGCAGGGGATGCAGGTTCGATCCCTGGTCAGGGAACTAAGATCCCACATGCTGCCGAACAACTAAGCCCGTGCGCCACAACTACTGAGCCTGTGCTCTAGAGCTCCTGAGCCACAACTACTGAAGCCCGCATGCCACAACTACTGAAGCCCATGTGCCTAGAGCCCGTGCTCTGCAACAAGAGAAGCCATCACAATGAGAAGCCCGCGCAGCGCAACAAAGAGTAGCCCCCGCTTGCCACAACTAGAGAAAGCTCGCGTGCAGCAACGAAGACCCAACTCAGCCAAAATAAATAAATAAATAAAATAAAATTTTAAAATATATAAAATTTAAAAAAGGGTACATACCATCATCAAGATTGATCACTGTTGATGCTGGCCTTGATCACCTGGCTGAGGTAGTGTTTGTTAAGTTTCTCACTGAAAAGTTACTCCCTTTTTCCTGCTTCCCATACTATACACTTTGAAATGAAGTCATTATGTGCAGCCCAAACATAAGGAGTATGGACTTAAGTTTCATCCTCCTCGAGGGAGAAGAATCTACATAAATTATTTGGAAATCTTCTGCGTGGGAGGTTTGTCTCTTCTCCTCCATTTATGAATTTACTCAATCATTGAGTTATATCTTTTTTTTTTTTTTAATTTTTATTGATTGATTGATTGATTTTTGGCTGTGTTGGGTCTTCGTTTCTGTGCAAGGGCTTTCTCTAGTCGCGGCAAGCAGGGGCCACTCTTCATCGCGGTGCGCAGGCCTCTCACTATCGTGGCCTCTCTTGTTGTGGAGCACAGGCTCCAGACGTGCAGGCTCAGTAGTTGTGGCTCACGGGCCTAGCTGCTCCGCGGCATGTGGGATCTTCCCAGACCAGGGCTCGAACCCGTGTCCCCTGCATTAGCAGGCAGACTCTCAACCACTGCGCCACCAGGGAAGCCCTGATTTATATCTTTATAGACTCATGGATATTTATTTTATACTTTGATATTTATTTTACTTTTTAATTTTTTAACCACTTTTTTTAATTTTTAAAATTATTTATTTGTGTATGTATTTATTTATTAATTTGGCCTTGCCACATGGCATGCAGGACCTTAGTTCCCCAGCCAGGGATTGAACCCGCACCCTCAGCAGTGAAAGCACAGAGTCCTAACCACTGAACCACCAAGGAATTCCCTTTGATATTTATTTTGCAATCCAATACTACTTATTTATTTTTGCTCAGATTGTTCCACCTCTTTCAGTTGGGTCCTGTACTCCTTTTACATACCTCTAGTGATGTGTGTGTTATGGATTTTTTTTTTTAACACTTCCTTACTTTCTGGCCCTACAAAGTGCTCTGAATTTATCCTGTACATTCCCTGCCCCAGTCCTAGAATCAGCCATTTCCCAAAGGAGCTCTGGTTCCTTTTACTGGAAAAGGGCACTAGAAACAAAGATCCAGGCACAAGGCATGATCATTTGTACTGGGGGAGGGGGGTAATGTTTTTTAGGCCCTCTCATCTGTCAGAGCAAACAAAATATGTGTTTATACTAATATATGTGTATATCTTCACAGGATATTTGGTCCTTTCCAAAACATCCATTGAGACATTTGGTCCATGATTTGTTAAATAATACAAATATTTAACTTTGTTAAAATTTTACTTAACATTTTTATTATAATTCATGATGCATTTTGGATTTCACATTTCTTCTTGTTCCTCCTTGTCATTAAGTTTGGTATGATTACTCTTAAGTGGAAGAGCAATTGCTCTCAAGTATATATTGGCCTGTTTATTGGCTTTATATTCATTATACCTGTTAACAATTTTAGTTACACAAATTTGATTTTGTCAGTATTACTGTGAAGTTGGTAGCAGTATTGGAGTGTGACCACCAATAACCTGGGTGATAATTGTTCATTGCTTTGCTGTTCATCTTTTAACATGTCAATAAATCTCCAGATTGAAGGATGACGGATGTATTCCCATCAGCTCTTGAAACTTGCCATGCCAACCTTCCACCATGTTGTCTGTCCTGTGATCACTATTAAGTACTGATGTATAAACATTCCACCTTTCTGTTGGAAATCTTGGAGCTTCTGGACTTCTGCCTCTGTCCACTTTCCACAGACAAACACTCTCTCAACATAATCTATTAGGTCATTTAAATTTTCTTCCGCATGCTCCACAGTGTACTCAAAAGTTTAATTTATATCTTCCAAAGGCACAGATTGAAGCCCCAACAACATGGTGTACATTTATGGGTGTTACTTTCCATTGTCATATATCAATACTTGAGTGTCACACCCAAAGAAGATATTTCTTTTGGCCACAGTGATTATGAAAGTGAAACAAGCATCTTTTTACTTGTTCATTTGTTAGAAGTAATTGAATCTCGAATTCACTTTTGCAATCTCGAAATCCATCATGTACAATGAAGGGTTAATGTCAAGATTTCTTTTTCATGCAAATGCAAGTACTTTCTCATTTATACCTGTTAAGTGTCTTCTTACCTTTTCTTTTTGTTTTTTTTTCACTCTCCCTCTTTTCATCTTTTCATTGTTAGTGCATGAATCAATGGCATAGGATAACCCGATACTACACTGTGCACAGTGAATTACTGAGTCAACTGTTTTGGTGTCATCTTGAAGGTGCCATCACTGAACAATGTGGTATTAGCACTGGAATATCAAATACTGTCACACATTGTGTAAATAAGAGTACTGTCATCATTTTGACAGACTCTCCTTCACAGCACCAGTTCATTTTACTCCTATCTCTGTTAAAGGAAGGGAAAGGGTAACAAAAACTATTATAATGTAGCATTGGCTTTTCTTTTTGTGAGTATACTATTTCTGCCATATTCAGCTGAGAATTTTCAAATAAAGATGTCATACTGCCAAGCAACAGAAGAAGGGTTACTTTTTTCTTTTGTAGCTATCTGACTAATGGTTGCTGGTTTACTGGTAGGGAAAACCTTACTAATGTCTCATGGACATGAGTTTGGTTGGGCTGGATCAGCCAACAAGTAGGTTCCAGACAAGAGCATGGTAGTCCGTGCCTAATGGCAGGTAAGTGTAGGAACCACACCCACTAAAACCTTTACAAATAGTGGCAGACAGTTCTTCCAGTCTACTGCCATCATACCTTCACAGGACATCCACTCAAGGGAAACACTGCCCATTAACCCTGAGCAATGAGATAACCGTAGGGGTGTTAATTAGATGCCCAGTTAATGAGATAATTGTAGGGGGGTTAATTAGATGCCCAGTATTCCTCTCATGGTAGCTATTGCACCTTACTTCTTTGTGGTAGAAAAGCCACACGCATTCTTACTCCTCCCAAACTAATGAGATGCACGTAAAATGTCTACATCAATGCATCAATGCCTTTGCTGCTATTTTACATAGTGGCTGGATCAAACTGCTCCTTTCAAATTCTGCCCTTACTGAATGACCCAGACACATCCAACCAAATGCCCAGTGACATATTAATACACCACACATTGAGAGATCCCATCCTCAACTTGTCATTCTCTGTGCATTTCTCTATCTGTAAGACTCTTCCTTGGCACTCATCGTTAATATAATATAAATTCCACTCTTCTGCAAGATTTGAAACCCCACTCTTCTACCTAACCCCATGTACCAGCTGGGCTACCAAGGCAAAAAGAGTTATTATTGGCAATACAGTTACACAAAATTATTGGACTAATAAAACATGATAAGATATATATATGTATTTTAATCCTGTAAACCAAAAGTATAAATAAAGTTATGGGCTATTTGAACCCAGGTACATGTTTGAAGCATGGACGTTTTTGACAGGACCAAATGTCAAGGACCATTTGGCATGGACCACATGTCTCAGTGGACATTTTGCACAGGACCAAATATCTGCTAATCATATATATACATAAATTTTCAAATTAGGTTATTTTATGTCTTTTCAGTCTTCAGGGGTAGAAGATCAGAGGAAAAACAATGCTTGGTCCCTGGATTTCCTTTCTAAAAATCAGACACCAAGGCAGAATGTCATTTGAACAATTTGTACAGGGGCATATGGCACTGCTCTTATCTCTGACCAGGTTTTCAGAGTCCTCATTGGTTAACAGCCCCAATTGTTATGCAACACAATACCTCCTAGCTCTATTTTCACTTCCCTTTTCCAAACGATCTTCTATTTCAAATTCCTAATATTTTATTTCAATTTATTGACAGTAGGGGAATTCCCTGGCAGTCCAGTGGTTAGGAGGCAGCATTTTCACTGCCGTGGGCCTGGGTTCGATCCCTGGTCAGGGAAATAGGGAAATAAGATCCCATAAGCCTCGTGGCATGGCCAAAAACAAAACAAAAACAAAACTCTGTGCAATTTATTGACACTAGAATTCTACAACACTTGCATTCCATGAGACCTAGTGCTTCTTTCTGGGGCCAGTCAATAAAATGGAATAAAAGCTAATTGAAATCAGAAAGGCATTCAAACTATATAGCTGGCTTATAAAATGGGGATAATGATGGAGGAAAGACAGAGCTGCAGGGAAAAAGACAACTGGCATCATGGAAACTGTTATGGGGGAGTTAAAAAGCACTGGTGTTTAATCTACCCACTCTGTTCTCCTTCTGGTGGAGGGGATGGTTGGTGGGTACCAGCCCTGAGGCCCTCTGTCAGCATTTGCAAGGAGCAAAAGAGGCTGGTGGGGGACTTCCCTGGTGGCGCGGTGGTTAAGAATCCGCCTGCCAATGCAGGCGACACGGGTTCGATCCCTGGTCCGGGAAGATCCCACATGCCGCGGAGCAACTAAGCCCGTGCGCCACAACTACTGAGCCTGCGCTCTAGAGCCTGCAAGCCACAACTACTGAGCCCACGTGCTGCAACTACTGAAGCCTGCGCGTCTAGAGCCCGTGCTCCACAGCAAGAGAAGCCACCGCAGTGAGAAGCCCGCATGCCTCAACGAACAGTAGCCCCCGCTCGCCGCAACTAGAGAAAGCCCGCGTGCAGCAACGAAGACCCGAGGCAGCCACAAATAAATAAATAAATAAATTAATTAATTAATTAAAAAAAAAAAAAAGAGGCTGGTGGAAGAAGACAAAGTAAGTAAGAACTATTAGGATAAACTGCATGGTCTAGAAGCCCCGCCCCTCTCTCAAATCAGAAACCTTCTTTAATAAGTGAACAAAGGGCTGAACTGGAGGTTCTTCAGGGGTAGACAAAGGAAAGACCACAATCCTGTCTCTGGATTCCCTTTCTCCTAAGGAGAAGCCAAGGCAGAAAGTCAGTGAAACAACAGGGACAAAGGCAAAGGCACTCCTTTGCTCTCTGGACTGAATTTCCAGAGCTGAAATGCAAAGTGGAAACTTAAGACAGTGCCCCACCAGCATTACCTACTGCACATTCCGTGGAAACTTATAAAGAAAGAAAACATGTCCTTCTGGAAATCTCATCCTTAAGCAAACCTGGGAATGCCAACAGTATTTGCTACTCTCTTCTGAGAGGCCTAATTGACTTCATGTTTCCAGATACCTTCATTCAAACTGCAAAGTTTGGGAAATTGATCACCCATACTTCTCTCTTCCCCTCTGAACCCCAGCTGGTTGTCATATTGTAAAGTCATTGAATGTTGCCCACTAAATTGTTAAAAAATTGATAACAGAGGCAGGATTCTACCCCTGGGAGTATTTTTTTATTTTTCTTAAAAAAAATTTTTTTTTTTAAATATAGTTGAGGGATGTCCCTGGTGATGCAGTGGTTGGGAGTCTGCCTGCCAGTGTGGGGGGCAGGGGTTCGAGCCCTGGTCCTGGGGGAACCCACGTGCCGTGAAGCAACTAAGCCCGTGCGCCACAACTACTGAGCCTGCGCTCTAGAGCCCACGAGCCACAACTACTGAGCCCGCGAGCCACAACTACTGAGGCCTGCGTGCCTAGAGGCGGTGCTCCACAACGAGGGAGGCCACCGCACTGGGAGGCCCTTGCACTGCAGTGAAGGGTGGTCCCCGCTCACTGCAACTAGAGAAAGCCCGCTCCCAGCAACGAAGACCCAAGGCAGCCAAACCTAAATAAATAAATAAATAATTTTATTTTAAAAATATATAGTTGATTTACAACGTTGTGTTACTTTCAGGTGTACAGCAAAGTGATTCACTTATAGGTATACATATTCTTTTTTTTACATTCTCTTCCATTATAGGTCATTACAGATATTGAGTAGAGTTCCCTGTGCTATACAATAGGTCCTTGTTGCTGATCTACTTTATAGATAGTACTGTGTATATTTTAATCCCAAACCCCTAATTTATACCCCCCCGGGAGTATTGATTCTTCATTGCATAATTTCAAGAAATAAATTGGATCCAGGGAAAGGCAGGCACCGGTGGGCGGTAGGGGCCAAGCAGAGGCAAAGCGAGGGGCAGTTCTGGGCCACAGTGTGTCGGGCTGCGGCCAATGGGGGCCCCATAGCGGCGCCGGTACCGGGGTGCCCACTGCACGCCCGCACCCCGCCCTGGGCCTCAGCGGCTGGGATCCAGGGCGGATGCCTTGGAAGACTGGTGGGAACAGGCTTCCCTACACAGGGCGGGGGTGGAGAGCGAGCGCAAAGGGAGCCCAGGGACAGGGTAGGCCTGCGGTTGGAGGGACCCAGACCACGGGGTGCGGGGCGGCGTGGGGAACCCAACAGGGCCCGAGAGAGCGCAGTAATTCACTGTGTGTCTGGGAGAGTTTTCCCAAACGGCAGCCCTGGACTGTCCCTCTACCAGGCCACACCTCTCTTTGGAATACATTTCACTACCCCACCCTATATTTCGGATTCACGATTTGTTGTCTGCTCCCTGAGGGCAAAAAGTTTATTTTGCCTGCGGCTCTCTAGCCGGGCACAGTTGCATGGGAGGAAAAAAAAAATCATTCAACTGGAGAGAAAAGGTGGGCTCAACAGATAAGAGAGAAAGTGGAGCCGAGATTATCATCTGTATCCATCCTAGAGGCAGATTCGAATTTTAAAAGTATTCAATACTGTCTCGGATCTGAAAGACTTTGCCCCTCCTCCAGCCTCTGGCAGATGAAGCCATTTCACTGTTAAACACTCCTAAAGGGTAAATTTGGTTACAAAGTCAATCTCACAGAGGTCAGTGAGAAGTTAAGACGACTTCTAAAATCAGTTTAAGTTTTTTGGAGTTTTTGTTTGTTTGTTTATTTTTGTTTTGGCCACGGCTGAGCGGCGTGCGGGACCTTAGTTTCCTGGACCAGGGATCGAACCCGCACCCCCTGCATTGGAAGCCAGGACTCTTAACCACTGGACCGCCAGGGAAGTCCCTCAGCTGAAGTTTTAAACTTGTATTTTGTTCCTTTCTCCCAACCTTGACATTTTTTGAGGCAAAAAAGTTGATGCAAAACTGGTGCAGTCTCCCCAGTCCATCCTAGGTGGATTCTGAATGCCCCTTCCCAGAAATGAATGAGTCTGGAGACTCCAGGGTTCCGTGCTAGTAAAGGATAAACGGAGGCATGTTAAAATGTTTAAGAGTTTACCTGAGCAAAAACCGATTTGAATAGGGCTGCATCCAATCTAGCAGGTAGGAAGAAATTTCGCGGAGCTGTTTGGTTACAGCCAAAACGGAATGGGAACAAGGAACTTAAACTAGGCAAGAAAGTGGGCTGGTTAGTACAAAGTTACATTCCTTTAGGGGGTGGCAGATCACCTAACTAGTGCTGATAAGGCAACTCCTGATTGACTGGTTTGAGATTTTATTTCCAGGAGAGCCAAAACTAATAGTCTCAGTTTGGTGACGTGGGGATTAGCCCAACCAATTCCATTTTGGACCTGTTGTCTTGTTTTTAACACTCTAAATCTGTTAGTTTACATTCCTTTTGCCTTGCTTTTTGCTGTGCATTTTAAATTTACTTTAAAAACTGAGTGATATGAGCTTTTAAATATGGTCTGTTAGCGTTTCTGTTTCAGAACCTTTGGAATAGCCTACCTGGTCATGTTCTTGTAATCAAGTTAATTTCCCACAAGACAAAGGAATCTATATGGGTGGAGATGTTTTTGACAAACTGAAAATGTTCTACACTTGCTCAATAATTTGGTTGAATACAGGATTCTAGGTTGGAAATCATTTTCCTTCAGAATTTGGAAGCTATGGCTCCCTTATCTTCCAGCATCCGGTATTGTTGAAGAATCTGAAGCCATCATATTTCCTGATCTTAGATTCTCATTTTCTTATATTCTCTCTTCTATTTTACATCTGCTTCTGGTTTTGCTTTACTTACTAAGGGAATAACTTTGATTTTATCTCCAGACCCTTCTTTTCTTGTTTCTGATATCAAACTTCTGAATTCCAGGTAGTCTTTTTTTTTTTTCTCTCTTGAGTTTTCCTTTTATTAAAAGAGCATCCTGTTTGTTTCAAAAATATATCTTCTCAGAAAAAAAAAGCATTATATGATTTTTTATCTCTGGAGAAATCAGTGATAGTTTTCATTATGAGTTCTTTTATAGTCTTTTTTCTAATTGCTTCATTCCACTTGGCTTTTTATCTCATATATCCTACTATAAAGATGTTAACTAAAATGGTGTTATAATTTTAAAACACGGATTGTGTTTTCTGAATGCTCAGCTTCTGTCAAGCTTAAGCAAAGAGAAACTCCACCATCATCTACATCCCATACCTCCCTTGAGCTCTGGTTCTCTCGCCTTTTTTCTTTTTCTTTTTTTTAAACTTTTTATTTTATATTGGAGTATAGCCGATTAACAATGTTGTGATAGTTTCAGGTGCACAGCAAAGTGACTCAGCCATACCTATACATGTATCCATTCTAACCCCAAACTCCTCTCCCATCCAGGCTGCCACATAACATTGAGCAGAGTTCCCTGTGCTATACTGTAGATCCTTGTTGGTTATCCATTTTAAATATAGCAGTGTCTCACCTTTTTCTTAAACCTGGATTTCTTGAGCGAGAGTCTATGTTGGCCCTTTTCACAATCTCACCTCTTAATTTTAAAACTCTTGCAATCTGATTTTTGCCCTCACTTCTCCAAGGGTTCTCTGAGACTGCTGTAGGAGAGGTCACCTGCCCCAAAGGGCATACAGCTGAAAGCAGAACCACAGGAGCAGAACCTGCAGTCAGGAGTGCCAGGAAGAGGTGCTGCTACAGTTTGAGCACAGGTGGAATCACTAGGGGGTGGGGAGCACTTGTTAAGACAAGGACGGCTGGGCCCCAGTCTTTAATTCACTAGGTCTGGGTTGGAGCTCAACCATCTCTAATCATATCTAACAAGTTACCAGGTGCCGCTGATGCTGCCTTTCGGCAGGGCACACCTTTGACAACCCCTTAAATAAAGTGTTGTGACCTGACACGTATCTATAGCTACTCCTCATCCCCTACAAAAATAGTTATTGATCCACACTTCAACTTTTGCTCTTTACTAAAAACAAACAAGATTGCTTTTGGTATTTCTTCAGAGTTTCCAGCTATGGAGGAGATAGGGAGGTTGCACATTGAATAGGAGACAGTAAAAAAGAAGAGTGGGGCTGCTGAGGACCTTCTCTCCCACCATCAGCAGTTAATGTTAGGGCTCTTTGCCAGAATTCAATACCAGTTTATTTTGGGGGGTGGAAGAGAGGTGAGGGGGTAGCAATTTATAGATGTAGTTAATTTCAGTTGCTCACAAATCTTAAAGGCAATGAAATTGATAGTCTAGAAAACAAACTAAAATTACAGATCCAAAATACACATTCATAAAATACCAAGCTATTAAACTGTTTATAATGGATCCTTTATTTCTCCTCTCCTTTGCCTTACTAGCATCCAAAGGTTTAAGATGAGTCGGGCAAAGAAAACTAAGGAAACTTGCCATTAACTTAATTGGGAGTTAATTTGCAGTTGGAGGGAAACTGCCCTCTCCTCCCTGTACTAGAACACTTAAAGCCCAGTTCACAAACCAGTAGCCATCTCCAGAAGTAGAGTTGGGGGGAAAAAAAAGGATTTTTAAGGCAACCTCAGGAAGACACAACCACAGAGGCTCTTTATAAAATTTCCAGCCTACTTGACAGAGGGCATGATTATTTTAATACACAGCAGATGAAGAATTACCCTATTAGTCCACTAATTGGACTACGCCCACCAACTTGCCTTTTCCTTTTACTCATTAGTCATTTACATTAAAATAGGCTGGCTGATTGCCTTCTCTGTAGTTTTTAAGAGGAAACACGACCTAGACTTTTAGGTTGGATTCTTCTCTCACCACAGTGTGTCAGCTTGGATTTTTCTCCCTCTTTCTTAGCTCTATAGTTCTTCCAGGCTACTTTGTAGCAATTTGAGTCTAAAGCATCACCTTCCACTGGAAACCAAAGGTCTAGGAGAAGCTTCAAGCTGTGACAAGCCTTCCAATGGATTCATCTGAGGTTAACCCAACCTGGACCCTGGAGTCTCCTCAAATGTCCATCGATGAAAATTCCCAGGCAATTCCAGGTAAGCCAGACTTGGGGGGGTTCAGAAAGGTAAGAGGCTGCCTTCCTTTCTGTTATACTGACTTCAGTCTTTTACAGAGAAATGCAGTTAAGTAAACCTCTTCAGAGCAGAGGAGAGCCAGGGAGTGTAGGGCCCTCCTCTAAAGAAAGAAAGAAAGGAGAGAGAGAGAGAGAGAGAGGAGAAGGAGAGAAAGAGAAAGAAAGAAGAAAGGCAGGACAAGGAGGAGAAAAGTGGGAGGGGTGTTGAGCTGCATTGTTTGCTTACTATGCTCAGGAATCTGTCAACCTTTTAAGGACATTTTCTGTGGAAGAGCAATCAGAGTTCTAGACGGCGGCTCACAGCGTCTTGTGCGATCAGTATTTCCACCAGCAATGTATTCCAATCAGGAATTGTAAAGGGAAAAGAATACAACCAACCTGGGCTTCCCTAGTGGCGCAGTGGTTGCGAATCTGCCTGCCAATACTAGGAGACACAAGTTCGAGTCCTGATTTGGTAAGATCCCACATGCCGCGGAGCAACTGGCCCCGTGAGCCGCAATTATTGAGCCTGCGCATCTGGAGGCTGTGCTCCGCAGCAAGAGAGGCCGCGATAGTGAGAGGCCCGCGCACCGCGATGAAGAGTGGCCCCCGCTTGCCACAACTAGAGAAAGCCCTCGCGCAGGAACGAAGACCCAACACAGCCATAAATAAATAAATAATTAAAATAAAAAAAAAAAAAACAAGCAACCTAAACTTCAATTTGACCTAAAGGTTTTCTTAATTTCACCAACATTTCTGGGATTGGCTTTCCAGCTGAATTTACGCTTTGGGAATGTTAATAAAGAGGGAAATGGCTTTTCAGAGGAAATTGAAGGAAGGGGCGGGTTTATAAAAGCCAGTGAGTGTGCTCTGTAATGTAAATAAGTAGTAGTAAGATTTAGGATGGAGGGCTTAGAAACCGTGCTCCAGGAATACTGCTAATTAGGTTCCCCGCCTTCCAGGGTTCTTCCCGAGGCGGAAGTCATCTTTCCTTGGAGCCGCACACGATCCCAGGCGTGGCCTCCCAGGCTTGGCCTCGCAGACCCACTCACTCATTTGAAATCTTATTACCCTGACCTCGGGCGGGGATGGGTGGTGTAAGGTGGCCGCAGATGACCTGGAGCCAACCAACACCCTCTGGGCAGCTAGGAAGTGGGTGGATCCTCGCTGGCATTATATTCTGCCCTCTGCCCCCGAGATCTAGACTGCCTCCCCTGCATCTTGAGGATAGAACCCTGGTCAAAGGGGAAAAAAATTAATGAATACAGTATATAATACGGCCAGTTTCTCCCATTCCTTGAATCTGCCTTAGTACCTGACAATTCCACAACTTGGAATCTTTATTTCCATGTGCACAAGTCCCTAGAAGTTGAATGGATCCTGACTCAATATTTAATACTCTCACGTACAGGGAAAATTAATGCTATCTGCCTTGTTGTATGAGATTAGTGTTTATGAAATTTACATGATTGTTCGGATGGGAAGAGGCAAGAGTGGGTGGGTTTTTTTGCTTTTGTTTTTGTTTTGGCCGCGCAGGGCAGCGGCGGGATCTTAGTTCCCCGACAGGGATGGAACTAGTGTCCCCTGCCCTGGGAGCGCAGAGCCTTCATCACTGGACCTCCCCACCCCAACCCCGGGGAAGCCCCAAGAGTGAATGATTTCTCAAAATACTGCGTTTGAGTGGAAAGATCTAGCAGCATGAAAAAGCTGGGTAGAACTGATGAGGGTAACAGCCACTTTGACATACTAGTTAAGGATAGGGGATTTGGGGAGAGGCTGTTATATTTGGGGTTTCTTTGTCTATTTCATAGATGTAGTTCATTTTCCAGAAAAAAAACAGGTTTGTTTCTAATTGTTATAAAGGTGAACTGCTGAAACTTGTTACACTGAAACATTTTGACTTGCATTAATGCCTTATGTCCCTGCATTTATATCAAAAATCACACAAATGAAAATGGGAAAACTGTCAATACCTGGTTTCTATTCCATGTTTTTCCACTTGGAATCATAACTTAAGCACCTTTTGACCCCATGGGAAAACATCTACTATTCAGAACTACCCATAACGGGAAGAAACCACTTCTTTTTTCCTTTTGCCGCACCCCAGGGCATGTGGGATTTTAGTTCCCTGACCAGGGCTCTAACTGCGCCCCCTGCATTGGCAGCCCGTAGTCTTAACCACTGGACCGCCGGGGAAGTCCCATAAAGAAAACAACTTTTTATTTTGAGAAGAAAGTGTTTCCCATTATAGTGGATTCTTAGGATGCTCTCAAGGCATGCAGCACGCTAGTTCATGCCCGTGGTATCTAGGATCTTCACCCTGAGGAAACTTCCAGTGTCCATTGTTGAGCTGCTTAAGAGCAGACCTAGTGTGGGCAAGAGATAAGTGGCTTCTGGATATTGCAATTCGCACTAATGGATCTTAACTTTCTTTTTTTGTTTCAGTTGCCTCTCAGCCTATGTCTGAAGTGTTAATAAAGAACCTCAGTAACTTGACACTCAACCCTAGTATCAAATTGCCATTCATTCTGCCAGAATGTCTACCTCAACCAACTGGGCGGTTACTTGGTGAAAACATACCCTATAGGAGAGGGGTGAGGACCGTGTTAACGGATCGGAGAGATAAGATGGAGCGGCTGATTCAATCCATTAAAAAACGCTACGGCAAAGGAGTTCCTCGGGTGAGTTTCTGTGGCCTGGGTAGGCAGCAGTGCCCCACTCTAGGCGCTGGGGGGCGCTCACATAAATCAAGATGTAAATAGCGATGGGGTGGCGGGGAGGATTCCCCGGTGGTCCGGTGGTTAAGACGCCAAGCGCCCGCTTCCATTGCAGGGGGCAAGGGTTCGATCCCTGGTGGGGGACCGCGGCCCCCAAAATAAATTAAATAATATAAATGGAGATAAGCAGCAGCGGTCACTCATCCACTGTACTCAGGAGGGCAGGGTGTGAATAACACTTAGGGTTTTAAGACGCCAACTCTTCTTATGTTAGATGGGTAGCATTAGTAATCCAAATTTTCCTTGATAGTTTGTAATATACGTATTTTTTTCTTCCCATGAAGTCTGACTCTGAAAGAGAACCGTGGCAGAATGATGTTGAGGTAACTAGAAGTTCCCTTACTATACAAGTGGGTGGGTATGTGGTTTGAGGAGGGAGGAGGAAAGGCAAATTGGCTTGGACTTTCTCAATCCTCAGAAACTCTGGAGCAATCAGTTCATATTTGTGCTTTTTTAAAAAATATATAAAGTCATATTTTTTGAGCAGTTTTAGGTCTCCAGCAAAATTAAGCAGAAAGGACATATACTTCCTGAACCCACACATTCATAGCCTCCTCTGCTGTCAACATCTTCCAGTTACGTGGTGTTACAGTGGTGAACCTACATTGACACGTTATTATCACCTAAAGTCTGTAGTTTCCATGAAGGTTCACTCTTGATGTTGTGCTGGTACTTTTTCACCTGCTGTCACAAACATGATATTCAATACCATGTAGTAAGAGGGAAAACACCTGAGCACAGAGTGTCCAGCAGCTGGTTGAGTGTCTCACGTTTAAGGCATTCAGAGAACTGACACTAGGTATATGTTGATATATATGCATGTATGTGTGTGTGTGTGTGTGTGTGTGTATAATTTTCCTTTTAAATTGAAGTATAGTTGTTATACAGTATTATAAATTACAGGTGTATGACAGAGTGATTCAGTTTTTAAAGGTTATACTCCATTTATAGTTGTACAGGAATATATTATTGACTGACAATCAGCAGCTGTTAGCATTACAAAATGGCAATCTGGTATTCTTTGGCAGCCATACATTTCGATCCATTTTTCCCAAAAGGTTTTTTGGTTTTGACCCTTTTTTTAGTGTTCCATATTCCAAAGTCTCTTCTAACAACCAACATTAGATTTGAGGGTTGTTAACGTCTCTTTGGTGTACAAGTAATTTATTATTTTAAATTGTTAACCAATTAATCCATTTCATTCTTTTTTCCAGACTCAGTCAAGAGGGCAAAGATTTAGATGTAGCTGTCGTTTTTGCCGGTTTCATAGAGATCCTTCTGAGGATAGTTATGAGAATTATTACAACAATAAGTATTACAGTAATTATGACACGGAGTCGAAGGAGCCATAAACCTTATTCTTGTACTATTTTTTCTTCCTGGTAATTTTAGGATCATTATGAAGCTTGGGAAAGATTGTGTACCAATATTTTGATAACCTATATTATAAGTTCTGTGATGTCTTTTTTTCTTGCATCTCTTTTCTACCTTAATACAGTAACTTATAAGGAATCTATGTAGCTTGCATTTGAATGACTTGAATATATTTTAGTTCCACTTTGTGAAACAAATTAACTTGTGTGGAAGGAAAGTGAAGAACACCACGTTGGGTGGCTTGGCCACAGCACTGTTAGAACAGCGTGTTGAATTGCAATAAAAATTTTTGATGTGCTGTTTTCAATTTTCAGTAGCAAATAAATGTGTTTATAGAGGATCTTATTAAAATCTGAGACTTATTTGAGTACCTTTAAAAAAAATTCTTCTTATTTTAGACTTGTTTTTGCTGGCTATGTATTAAATGAATAATACTTATCCCCATCACATTCCCAGGGTGTAAATATCTGGCATTCTAATATTTTGTGATATTGTCCTGTTGGGAAGGAAGTTTATACATTTGGGTAAGGTTAGAAAACAAGGGCACAGATATTTGCACATATTAACCTCCTGGAAGAAGTTATCAGTTGGTCTTGGTTGGAGGGAATTGAAAGAATGATAGTGGTATATAATACTATGGGAAGATGCAGCCCCAATGGTGTTTTAGTTCAGTTATTTTCTTTCATAACCTAAGTGTACACAGACCTGGATTTATTTGTGGGATAAAAGAGATACATAAAACTCATCTTCTGCCCTCCAACTATCTTTTGTTCACTTTAAAAAGATATTAAAGAATTGGGTACATGGGACTTCCCTGGCGGTCCAGCGGTTAGGACTCCTGCGCTTTCACTGCCCAGGGCCTGGGTTTGATACTTGACTGGGGAACTAAGATCCCACAAGCTGTGTGGTGTGGCCAAAAAAAAGAGAATCCAGTTGCAAAGCAACTAGAGACCTGATGGTATTCAGAATGAAGTAGAAGCAGAAACAGCCCAAACCTGGAGGACTGTGCGAACAAATGGCAAAGAAGTTCAACAGTGATGTTAAAAAGGAATATTAAACATTAATATCCACCAAAGTAGGTCTTCAGAGGTTGTCCTACTTAGAACTACTCAAACCATCATGGTCTACAGCATGGGTGAATGTGGGTGGTCTTGAGGTTTTGTTAAACTTGCAAGCTGTTCCTAGAGGCAAGGCCCTCTTGAGTGCTGTATACATTTGAAAATCATTGACTAGTGAAAAAACTTACTTGTTGCAATCGTGTTAAATTTATACGCTTGTGAGATCTAATAATGCGAGAACATGGGTGAACAAAATACATTCTACTGTAGTGCCCTTCAGTATTTAAAGTTTTCATGCTTTGAGTCCTATGCGATGTTCTGTTTGTTTTATATGTTATTAACCCTAATCCTCAAACATATGAGGCATGTTACTTTTAATACCTTCATTTTTTTTTTAACTTTTTAAAAATAAATTTATTTTTTTTTTGGCTGTGTTGTGACTTCACTGCTGTGCATGGGCTTTCTTTAGTTGTGGGCGGGGGCTACCCTTCGTTGTGATGCGTGGGCTTCTCATTATGGTGGCTTCTTGTTGCAGAGCACGGGCTCTAGGCGCGAGGGCTCAGTAATTGTGGCGTGAGGACTCAGTAGTTGTGGCTCACGGGCTTAGTTGCTCCACGGCATGTGGGATCTTCCTGGACCAGGGCTCAAACCCGTGTCCCCTGCATTGGCAGGCAGATTCTTAACCACTGCGCCACCAGGGAAGCCCTGAAGGCCTCATTTTAACTTAATCACCTCTTTAAAGGCCCTATTCCCAATACAGTCACATTGTGAGGTACTGGGGGTCAGGGCTTCAACATGAGTTTTGGAGGACACAAGTCCGCCCATAACAAGTACCTAACTCCTTCATAGAAATTAAGAGTTGGAGGCACATGACCCTTCCATCTGTCTGCAGAAGGACCTCTCCAAGACAGTTCCTGGCACATGGAAATAAACTTCCATTTTATGAATGAAACAATGAGTGTGTGAACTGATTCTGTCATCAGTGGAATAGGTGACAGCCTCCTGAAAACATTCTGCTGGCATCTCTTATGCAAGATTTACCCATAATGAAAAGAGTAAGTTAGCTCTCTCCATAATGGTGGCTGCCGATCCAAACTCATTTCTGTGGAGACTGTTGCATTCAGAAGTAGATCTTCATCACCTTGCAAATTGATTTGTGAGGAACATGACAGAAATTACCGTTCCAGCCCCAGTTTCCTGGTGCAGGACGAAAACCTAGTGAAACACACCCACATTACTGGGTTCACCTGAGTGCCAAAATCTGTGAGGGAGAAAAACGATGAGGGAGTTTTTCTGGTGTTTTGGGAAGGTTGGACAGTGTAAAAGTCAAAGTCACATGGACCCAAATTATCCCTTCCCCACTTCACCCAATGCAGGGGGTGCTGGTTTGATCCCTGGTCAGGGACCTAATATCCCATATGCTGTGGCACAGCCAAAAAATTTAAAAACAAAACCTGTGGATCTGCTGCTTACTCCCTGTTGTTTCGGGCAAGTAATTTAATCTCCTTGGTTCTCAGTTTTCCGATCTAAAAAAAAAAAGAAAAAAAAAAAGGACTTCCCTGGAGGTCCAGTGGTTAAGACTCTGTGTTTCCAATGCAAGGGGTGCTGGTCGGGGAACTAGATCCCGTGCAGTGCACCCAAAAAAACAAAAATGGGGATCAATTTCCCTATATAGTTTACAGTTATATGTAAGTCAAAGGTGGTAATGTATATGAAAATGATTTAAGGTTTTTAAGTAACCACATAAGTAATAGTTATAAGACCATCAGAATTTAGCATTTTTGTTTTATGAAAAATATTAAGTTTTATTGATTGATTATGGTCTTAATTGACGTGATTCCTTGTTTTGTTTTGAGATATAAATGTGCTTAAAAGCACAGACTCTGGCATCAAAAAAAATTTTTTAAGTGCTGTGAGGTGTTTTTGGTTTAATAGCTGGTAACTGGAACATCCTGCAGGATCCAGGACCCAGGGTTCCTTAGTCTAATTCTATACTCACGTGGCACTTCCACTGTGCGGTGTCTGGTCAACTTATTGCCAATGTCTTTTCCCCTGTGGGTCTGACAGCCCCACATAATATACAGTATCTTTTGTTTTTTTGGCCGCACCATGTGGCATGTGGGATCTTAGTACCCCGACCAGGAATTGAACCCGCGCCCCCTGCAGTGGAAGCAAGGAGTCTTAACCACTGGACCGCCAGGGAAGTCCCAAGTCCAGAATATTTTACTCCTTCGTGTTCCCTGGAGAAATGAAGCCTAACTCTCCCAGTACTCTATTTTTACACATTTAATACTATGATTAGAATGTGAATAGATAATCACCGAGGAGTAGATTTAGGAGAGATAAGGAAAAAAAGAAAGCATGTTTTTATTAGGAAAGGGTTGGGGAGACTCAGGGATATTGACACACTGTTAAGCTCATATACGCTCCAGAATTGCTTTCAGGTATTTGTCGTGAGTTTATGGTAGCAGAGAAATTAAAATCTCCTCGAGAGCATAGGAATAGGAATTATCACATATTTATATCCTGATTTATTCACTGATTTGGGGAAAACAGACATAATTTCAGAAACCTTAAAGCAAACAAACAAACAAAAATCCCAAGAGAATGGAATCCAGAATTCGAGCACTGGAAATGGTTTGGCAAGAAGTGGACACTCCCTCCAAAGTCACAGAGGGAAGATGAGGTAATTTGATTGCTTTCATTTTCAATCAATGGTACATTTCCATAATATGGTTTTTCAGTACTGCAGCTGGGTTATCTGATAGGATGATCTGAAACTACCCTGTGATAGGTGACAACAAATATACCAGGACTCTGCCAGCCACTCTCTGTCACACTGATGCCAAATCAGGCCTCTGTACCCAGCACCAAATTTAATCTTGGAGACAAGAGTTCTGGGTGAAGTGGAAAAAAATAGTTTTATTGCTTTGCCAGGCAAAGAGGGCCACAGCGGGCTGATGCCCTCAAAACTGTGTGTCCCAACCAGGGGGGGCCTGTGAGGAGTCTTATAGTCCAGGGGCGGGGTGCTGATAAGGATCAATGTGTGTGCAAGGCCTGCATTCCTTCAATCCAGAGATCATCTGGCATCAGGTGGTGATGGGCGAACTGTGACCTTCTCTCTGGAATGAACAGTGTGCTTCATCAAGCAGTTAACATCTACCATTTGGTGGGAGTTTTAGTTCTGCAGAAGAGCTCAGAGATATTATTATGTATATCCCTTGAGGAGGAATCAGGACCCTGCCCCAAGGCTGCACCATTGTTTCTTGACCCTTCCTTGTCTCTGCATCCCCTCCTTTCCCTAATTAGCAACTGTTTGAACCTGCCCTTTGGAACTCAGGGAAGGTCATGGAGGCTGAATGAAGCCTACTAGAAGTGGGGGACACAGAATGGCTTTTGTGCCCAGGAGCCCCACAGGGTCCTGCTCAGTTTCAGTATCAAGAGCTCTGCATCTGGCTTCTGTAAATGCTGAGCTCTTTCTGACAACTTGGGAAAATCTAGCTTTATCTTCCTGTTCGATGCATTCGGAGAGACCTCCCTGGAGCCAGAGCAGAGTTCTTTTTTTTTTTTTTTTTAAAAGAAGTTATCTTTTTTTTTTTTTTTTTAATTTATTTATTTATTTATTTATTTTTGGCTGTGTTGGGTCTTCGTTTCTGTGCCAGGGCTTTCTCTAGTTGCGGCGAGCGGGGGCCACTCTTCATCGCGGTGCGCGGGCCTCTCACTATCGCAGCCTCTCTTGTTGCGGAGCATAGGCTACAGACGCGCAGGCTCAGTAATTGTGGTTCACGGGCCCAGTTGTTCTGCGGCATGTGGGATCTTCCCAGACCAGGGCTCGAACCCGTGTCCCCTGCATTGGCAGGCGGATTCTCAACCACTGCACCACCAGGGAAGCCCCAGAGCAGAGTTCTGATCCGACTTTGATTTGGGAGTTTCTCTGGGTTCCAATTTGAAAACATTCACAGCAAGATTTAGTAAAGCCTAATACCCGCCTTGAAAGCTCTACCCCAGCGCTCCTCAAATTTTAACCTGCACACAAATCACCAGGGGATATTGTTAAAATGTCGATTCCAATTCAATAGGTTTGACAGTGGGTCTGCTTCCACATGATGTTAAACGCTGCTGGTCAGTGGACCATATTTGGGCTGACGTAGAGAAAAAATGTTAGGGCTGGAAAGAAAGGAATCCTGCTGAGTCACTGTTTTGACAATAATTCAAAAAATAAAAAAAAATCTGGAGGACTCATTAAAAGATGACCTCTGAGACCATTCTGCACTAGAGTGTAGGGTCTTCCAATGGGAACACACTGTGGGACAAAGGGAACACACTGAGGGACAAAGGGAAAGAAACCGAGGTGAGAATGTGTCTTGCGCCACCTGCTGGGGCGAAGACTCCATTACTCCTAGAACATCTCTGGGAAGCACAATCTCTATCCCCTACGTTGGTGTTGAGGCAAATCCTCCGTCTCCTGAAACTCCCCTTATCATCAATAAAACTCTAGGATGGTGGAAATGTTCAAATTTCAAGGTATGCAAAATTCTAACTAGCCTCGAAGTCCTATTTAAGTTTTTAGCCAACATTTTATTTCCTGTCCCAAACTGTCCTTAGCTGACTCAGGTGCCGAAGAATAGTGAAATGGCTTAAATCACCCAAGGGAAGAGAGGAGGGAAGGATCTGGAAAACAGGATCCTGGTAAAGTGCTTTGAAAATGTCACTTCCTTCAGGAATGTAAAATGTAAATGCAAATGTAAATCAAATGATTATAGGTGGTATTACTATATCTAACTCCTGCCAAATTGCCTCTTTGGGTACTTGTGCTAACTTCTGATGCTTCGTTCCATTGTTCTCAATGTCTGCTACTGGGGATCCTATTGTCTTAAGAACTTTACCAAGTATTATGCTGTTAATATTGAACAATGGTATCTTTCAGTTTCAAAGCAAATTATGGTATTGAAATTTTTTCCTGTTTTGAATTTTTTTAACCCCTATTTTCATTAAGAAATGTTTGGCATCTAAGAGACAGCATGATATTATTCTGAGGAGTGTGGGTTCTGGAACCAGACTGAGTATTCCATTCCCAACTTTGCCATTACTAGCTGTGTGATTTTGGGGAAGTTACTTAGCCTCTCTGTATCTGTACCAAATGAAGCAGTACATGTAAAACATGTGACCTTTGCTTAACATCTGGTAAACACTTGGTTGATGTTATTTATCTCCCTCTACTAGCATTTGGCAATCAAATGAATTAGTAATAAAAGAAACCCAGAAAAGTCATTTCTTAAAAGAATTCTGTAGTTGTGTGATGTGGTCCCTCTCCATCATATTTCCTATTACATATCAAACACCTAAAGACCTAGTATTTGTCATGAGCCATTGTTCTAAATGTTTTACATGTATTAACTCACTAGCTCCATTTTACAGAAGAGAAACCTAAGGCACAGAAGGTAGAATGACTCGGCCAAGGTCACACAGTCAATAAGTGGCAGAGATGGAATTCAAACCCATACAGGCTAGTTCTAGAGTCCGACTTTTTTTTGGCCATGTCATGCAGGTTGCGGGATCTTAGTTCCCTGACCAGGAATTGAACCCAAGTCCTTGGCAGTGAAAGTGAAGAGTCCTAACCACTGGACCACCAGGGAGTTCCCTACAATCTGACTTTTAGCTGGACCATCTACTGCCCCTTGGCCAGAGAATGGGACTGGTAATGACTGCTCTTCATTGATATGAAGGTATTACATCTGTCAGAAATTCACAAGCCACAGAAGGATATCCAGCTGTTTTACCACCTAAAAATGCTTGAACTATTTTTCCAGTGATGAGCTGATGTGATCAGTGCCAATGCAGGGAATGTAAAGGCTTCAGGAACATCTGACCTGTGACATCTATCAAATGTAAATATATGAATAAATAGAAACATTAATTTACATAAATATACCTGCATATGCATTAATGCATTAAATTACCTTGAGCAGGGAATTTTAGGTGCTGGGGAGAGAGCAGTGGAAAAAAAATATATAAATTTGAACAGAAAGCTCTGCCATGATAGAGCTTATGTTCTACCGGAAGGAGTGACAATAAACATCATAGTAAAATATATGGTATATGACAAATGCAACATAGAATATAGAGCAGGGAAGGTGGATATGGATTGTTGAGGTGCATGTTGTATGCGAATCTAGATGGAGGAAGGTTAGGAAAGGCCTCAGGTGACTGCTGAGTAAAGGTCTGAAGAAAGTATGGGAGGGAACCGTGTGGTTATTTAAGGGAATGGTATATTCCAAGGTCCTGAGGTGGGAAAGTGCAAGGAGAGTCTGAGAAAAAGCAAAGAATCCAGTGTGGCTGGAATAATGTGAGGGAGGGAGAAAAAAAGAGAAGATGGAGTCAGAGAGAGAAAGGACTCCACAGAATAGATAACCTCTACATAGGATTCCATAGGCTACTATGGGTACTTAAAATTCCTTAATAAGGGAATTTTCTGGCGGTACAGTGGTTAGGACTCCGCACTCTCACTGCAGAGGGCCCAGGCTTGATCCCTGGCTGGGGAACTAACATCCCACAAGCGGTGTGGTATGGCCAAAATAAATTTTTTTAATTAAAAAAAATGTCTTAATAAGACACCAGTAGTCTGAAGAAGTGGTATCAACTGTGGTATATGACTTCTATTTACAACCTCAGTGAAGGTTAATAAATTAATGATGATTTCCTAACATGAAAGCACAGTTTTAATTCTGATGATGAAAGGGATGAGTTTAGAAAGTTGTAAGGCACCTGTGTAAAAACTATAATCTTAAGTGGTTTTATCTGCCATTATTCATGCTACACTACATAAAGTTAAATATTTTTTTCCTAAATGGTACAAATTTATAAGCTGTCGTTTTTCACTTACTCAGTTTTTGTAAATAGTGCACTACGAAATCAACCCTCCAAGGAAGAAATAATCATTTATTTATATTAGAAATAATTTCTACAGCAATCTTTAAAACTCAAAACCAAGCAAAAAAATTTGTAAGATACATGGTATCTATTTGGAACAAAGGTTTTCTGTAACTAACTTGTTTCATTTTGTTTAATAAAGACAACTAAAAATCAAAAAAAAAAAAGTTGTAAGGCAGATAGTTACTCAGGAGACACTTTAGTAGAAGGATCTGAAACCATAAAGTGACTAGAATTAGTACCACCAGGAGGCAGCAGAGATCAGTTTTTACCTATTCAATAATCATTCAGGATGCTTTTTCTGGAAGCGACTAGAACATCCTGAACATATTAGAATAGGTATTTTAGGGCTTCCCTGGTGGCACATTGGTTGAGAATCTGCCTGCCAATGCAGGAGACACGGGTTCGAGCCCTGATCTGGGAAGATCCCACATGCCGCGGAGCAACTAGGCCCGTGAGCCACAACTACTGAGCCTGCGCGTCTGGAGCCTGTGCTCTGCAACGAGAGAGGCCACGATAGTGAGAGGCCCGCGCACCGCGATGAAGAGTGGCCCCCGCTCGCCGCAACTAGAGAAAGCCCTTGCACAGCAACGAAGACCCAACACAGCCAAAATAAATAAATAAATTAAAAAAAAAAAAAGAATAGGTATTTTAAACTGGTTTCCACAGTATGTCCAGCGACCAAAGGGACAGTACAGCCTATTAGAATTGACAGCTTGAGAAAACCAGACGGTCATTTAATCAACTATCTGCCTCCCTGAATTCTGAGAGAATAAATGTTGGGACGAAGTAAGAAGGTTTTATTGGGTTTTGTTTATTTGCTTGTTTGTTTGTTTTGCTTTGGCTTCTTAATTGCTGAAGAACCTCTTGTTCTGTGTTGATCCTTATCACAGATCTTGTTTGGTGTAAGAGTGGAAAGTGCCTTTGAAATGATTCTATTTAACCTACTATTCCTTAGCAGCAGAGATAGAGGAATAATAAGTTAAATCATACGTTGAGTTAAATTTTCTCTTTAACTTACTATTCCTCCATCTCTGCTGCTTCCCTGTTGATCCATCAACACACTGCACAAATACAGTAAGTCCCCTACATACGAACAAGTTCCATTCCGAGAGCGCGTTTGTTAAGTCCAGTTTGTTCGTTAAGTCCAACAAAGTTAGCCTAGGTACCCAACTAACACAATCAGATATATGTATTGTACTGTAGTGGGTTTATCATACTTTTCACAGAAACGATACATAAAAAACAAACACAAAAAATAAAGAAAATGCTTTTAGTCTTACAGTACATTACCTTGAAAAGTACTAGTACAGTACAACAGCTGGCATACAGGGGCTGGCATCGAGTGACAGGCAAGAAGTTACTGGAGGAGGGAGAGGAGGTGGGAGATGGTAGAGCTGAAGGATTGTCAGCAATAGGAGATGGAGGGCAAGCTGCAATTTCACTCACGCCTGACATTGATGGCACAGGTTCTGGTTCCTTGCTGGATTCAATTCTATCTACCCTCTTGAAAAAATGATCCAGTGATGTCTGGGTAGTAGCTCTTTTTTTCTCGTCATAGATGACATGGTAGCACTGGATTGCATTCTGAACGGCTGCTGCCACCTTCGTGCACTGTTCTACGTTCGGGTCCTGTGCCTCAAAAACTAACAGTGCCTCCTCAAATAAAGAAAATCCCCTTGCCATTTCCTGCATCGTGAATCTCTTCAGTTCTTTAGGTACTTCTTCTTCCTCTAGTCTCTCTTCGTCCTTTCTCTGGGCACGTTCACATCTTTGAAAGTTTGCAACTTGAGGGTTCGTATGTAGGGGACTTATTGTAACTTAATAGCTGCTGTGGAGAAAACTGTAGGTCTTGTTAACCCAAGCAGAGTATCCAACGAGAGAGAAGGGATGATGGAGAGTAAGACACAAAATGAGTTCTCTACAAGGTGCTTCAGATAAAGACCAAGATAGCTCAGAAAACAGAAATGTTAACAAATCTAGAAATGAACATTTCACACAATATCAGAGCCAATTTTGATCATTCCTATCAAGTTAGTTTTGGGACAAGTGACAAATGTAGATCAACTCGCATAGAGGACCAGAGGGGACCGATGTGTCTCTTTGCTAAGCCAATGATAACCTCTAGTATCTTCCTCCTGATATTTTAATGTATAAAGATGGCTGAGATTATAAATTTGGCTTTTTTGGAGGAAATGCTGTCGATAATATCTGTTTATTTTCCTCCTCATTGAAGGTTGAAGAACTAAGAGAACCGATTTGTTAAATAATGTATGCAGTGGAGGTCCAGTAAAAAGCCAGAAATTAAAAATTTTTTCTTTGTGTGTGTGTTATAGTTAATTTGAGAGGGAAGAATGAAGTAAAGGGGACTTCCCTGGCGGTCCAGTGGTTAGGAATCAGAGCTTTCATGGCCAAGGGCACGGGTTCAATCCATGGACAAGCTGTGTGACTCGGCCAAAAAAAAAAGAATGAAGAGAAGGCAATCTTTCAGAGGTCTCATACCCAGTTTATTCCTGGAGGGAGGGGAGCCCTGGACTAGCATCCTTGTTTGTGCTCTAGGTGTTTACACGCTTCCAAGCACTTTAATAAACGCCAGCATATGCGGGCTTCCCTGGTGTCGCAGTGGTTAAGAATCTACCTGCCAATGCAGGGGACAAGGATTCGAGCCCTGATCTGGGAAGATTCCACATGCCACGGAGCAACTAAGCCCGCGAGCCACAACTACTGAAGCCCGAAGGCCTAGAGCCCGTGCTCCGCAACAAGAGAAGCTGCCACAATGAGAAGCCCGCGCACTGCAACGAAGAGTAGCCCCCGCTCGCCGCAACTAGAGAAAGCCCGCGTGCAGCAACAAAGACCCAACACAGACAAAAATAAAATTAAATAAATAAACGTCAGCATATTTGAACTTCATACTAGCAGTGTACCGTGAGTAGGACAGGTATTATGGTCCTCATTTAACAAATTAGAACACGATACCAAGGAATCATGTGATTTCATGGGGCTTAGAATGAGTTAGTGGAAGAGTCAGTGGCAGGCATGAGTTAGAGGAGTAGCTGATGACCCACATGAAGCCCTTTTCCTCAACGCATTATTTTCCTTGCCATTCATACTACTGCTAGCTTTCCTGAAACAAAGCATTTCTCCATGCAATTCTACCCCTCCCCCACCCCTGAGCCACAGTTTCTCTCTCCGCAGTTTCAATTATCCGCGGTCAACGGCAGTTCAAAATTATCAAATGGAAAATTCCAGAAATTTATGTATGCGTAAATTATGCATGAAGGTATGCCATCCATACATTTGAAATTGCCCATTGTTGCATAAAGTGATGAAATCTCACCCACCCAGAACGTGAATCATCCCTCTGTCCATCGTATCCTGCCCCTTAGTCACTTCGTAGCCCTTTTGGTTATCAGATCAACTGTCGGGGTGTCACATGCTTGTGTTCAGGGTTCAAACCCTTGGGTATAAAGTTCAATACCATCTTTTGTTTCAGGCATCCACCAGGGGTCTTGGAACATGTACCCCCCAAGGATAAGGGTGGACTACTGTAGATCGCATTGTATATAAGGGTTGTCACACCCCAATTTCAGATCCAAACACTAATTTTTTTTCCTTTCTTTTCTTTTCTTTTCCTCCCTCCACTCCCTTCCCTTCCCCCCTCCCTCCCCTCCTTCCCCTTCCTTCCCTTCCTTTCTCTTTTCTTTTGTGTGTGACATAGAAAATATTTATTGCTACCGGCAGCAAGTGTACTCAATCCATCCCACCACCAGCTCTAAGAGTCACAGAAACAGACCTCACATATAAAGTACAACACAGACTCGGGGACAAATGGTCCCTTGGACTATACTGGCTGTGATACTGAGAGAACCAATTGACCTTGTTTAGTGACAATACCTCTAACACAATGAAAAAATCAACTGGTTATGATATCCAATTCACATATCCAGTTCAAATTAAAATATATATTATTTGCTTCAATGTATAGCAAGTTTAAAGCACTAGTGTTTACAAAATAAAAACTGCATTCCGCTGAAATTTTTCTTGTGCTTCCCCTTATCAGTAAGCTTGAAAGACCAGGTGCAGTTGGGCCAATAGAAGGTAAAAATTGCCTCTTCTGTTGGCTGAACACTTAAAAGAACTTTACAGTGTGGAACAACCAGGGGTAGCAGCCAGACTTCAGGCAGCAAGATTCAAAATAGAGTAGCTCACATAATACGGCTTGTTGATATCGGGGTCAGTAGGGGGGAGTCACCCTATGAAGAGAAGCAAGTGGAAATAGCTCCAGTGAACGTGGTAGGTCCTGGAAAACAGTTTTTTTTAATGTCCCACAATATTCAGTTAACTGATTAATTCTGTATTTAATTTGATTGTCTTGCTATTTCTTACTCCTCAGCATGAAGTTGTATACATTAAATTCCCACTTTGATTAGGAATGTTATTCAAAAGTGAGACATGAGGGCTTCCCTGGTGGCGCAGTGGTTGAGAATCTGCCTGCCAATGCAGGGGACACGGGTTCGAGCCCTGGTCTGGGAAGATCCCACATGCCGCGGAGCAACTGGGCCCGTGAGCCACAACTACTGAGCCTGCGCGTCTGGAGCCTGTGCTCCGCAACGAGAGGCCGCGACAGTGAGAGGCCTGCGCACCGCAATGAAGAGTGGCCCCCGCTCGCCGCAACTGGAGAAAGCCCTCGCACAGAAACGAAGACCCAACACAGCCAAAAATAAATAAATAAATAAATAAATAAATAAATAAATTTATTTAAAACAAAAAAAAAAAAAAAAGTGAGACATGTAGCAAATTGAAAATGATTATTTTCTTTTTCTGCATAACTTTTTATCTTCTCAGGAATTAATATGTTTTCCTATACACTTAGTTTTCTCTATGCTGACCAGTAATTCAACTCGAAATTCTTCACCAATTATTTCCATTCCTCTTTGAAGCCTTCCGAGCACTCACGTGGATTTTTTGCCCTCTGTGCCTGTGTTCACTTGTCATCCTGGGGTGATGCTTTGGATCTCCTTTTTCCTGATTTCATGTTTACCTCTCTTTTTGGTTTCCTTCCCTTTTTTTTTTTCAGCTGTGCTGTGCGGCATGTGGGATCTTAGTTCCCTGAACATGGATTGAACCCATGGCCCCTGCAGTGGAAGAGCGGAGTCTTAACCACTGGACCCCCAGGGAAGTCCCTCCTTCCCTATTTTGATGACTATGTCCTCTGCAGGTTGTTATGAAAGGAAGCTTGCCTAGCTGAATTGCCTTTATTTTATACTCACTCTATAGTATGTTTGGGTATAGAATTCTAGGTTGAAAAGTATTTTCTTCATGTTATCACACAACCCGGAGCTCTGAGGGACTCTGGATCTCCATGATAAGTAGACCCTCTTTAGGACAAAATCCTTAAGGCATTGCTGATCTTATAGGAAGTATAGGTGGTCTTCAGTTACCTTATCCAAACAAACAAACAAACAAACATGTTTGTCTCTCAGCATCTGGGTCCAGAGGTTGGGCCCTGAGCCATAAGGCTTCAGATGGCAGAAACTAAACCAGGGCCAGGGTTGGCGCAACAGGAGTCATTCCTTTATACAGTCTCTGTTTACTACTTTATCAAAGACAGTCTCAAGTGAAAGTGGCCTTTATTTTGACTGTGAGTACATGTGGTAAAGAATACAGTAACTATAGCACAGTTTGGTGCCACTGTCTTGATTTGTGCTAAGGCACCAGCAGTCTGACCCACCATTGCTTTTGCACCATCAGTGCAAATGTGAACACAATTGTTACAGGATAGCCATGAGTATAAAAAGTTATTCAGTATTTTAATATTTATCTTTGTCATTGTGCTTTGCTACTCACTGCCCACCTCAAGCCAAGTAAGGGGATGCTTCAGAAAACCACTCACATACTTAACATGCGCTCTCTAGAGTTTGGGAGACTGGTACCGTCTCATTTCTTTAAAAACAAAAATCTAAAGGTGAGTGGCCCAGTTATTTTTCCATTTGTTCTCAGCTCCATTTCTATTCTTCGGTGGAAGAATACAAATGATCTGTGGTGCTCTGCTCTGTCTTGCAGGGGGCTGGATCCCTATAAACTGCACTTCCTGGAATCCCTGGGCAGCAGATTCTAGTTATGTTTGACCAATGGCAGAAACACGGGGAAGATGAGAAGGCAGAAGGAGGGGAGAAGCCACTGTTTTATCTCTCTGTCTGGAAACATCTCCTGCAACCATGGGTGGCTGCAGGCTACAGCCTTTGGCAGTTTCAGCAGCAGAAACCAGGGGTTCTGGCGGCAGCAGGCTCGACCCCTGTGGGCAGTGAGTGTGCTCCTGCCTCAGGATCTTCCAGATCTGGGCCTGGAACAATTGCCCGCAAACACTAAATTCTGTGTTACACTTCCTTCCCCGTTTTGCTCCATGAGCTCTTGAAATATTTTCTTAACAAATCCCCATTCATACATTTTCTATGTTTGAAATACCTAGTGTGGTGTCTGTTTTCCCGGCTGGATCTAGACTGGTAGAGTGAGAGACTGATTGACATGAACAAAGATAGAGGGCGCTGTTGGCAACTGCCTGTACTTCCAGAGTCCCGAGGACAAATGTGTCAGCTCCCTGCTGTGCAGATACAGCTCCCACAGAAGGGAGTTGAACGTGAGTCATCTTGAAAGGGACTCCATCCAAGAGAAGCACCTACAAGGCCAAGGTGAACTCAACAGGCAGAGACTACATGGTCTGGATAACTGGCAGCCATTGGTCGAGGCACGAGTCCTAAGTGGCATCTATGAGCACAGTTTTAATTAATTAATTAATTTATTTATTTTTTGGCCACTCCACACGGCTTGTTGGATCTTAGTTCCCCAACCAGGGATCAAACCCGGGCCCTTGACAGTGAAAATGCGGAGTCCTGACCAGTGGACCACCAGGGAATTCCACATAAGCACATTTTTTAGAGGACCAGCTAAACTTTCTGTGTCACCAGGAAAGATTTTTTTCACACTGTTCATTCAAAAGCATAAATACTGGGAGACTTGAAGGGCAATTGATCCAGCAGGCCTATCAGGGTGGGGAGGCCTTTGTGAGGCTCTAATTTCTAAGTGCACTTCCATAGATGGTATTCAGGTTTCTTTCTACTTTAATGGCTGTTCCTCTCACTGGATGCTCTGTCCTGGCCTTGTGTGAGCACTGTGTACTCTTCCCTCCTACGCTTAGCTAGGGTGGTCCTCTCTGGCCTCACACACATGTTTTGATCACACAGCTGAGGACTCCAGGGGGACCGTCTGCATATTTCCAGACTCCTTCCCTCTGTGTAGCTCCCTCCGCTCTGTGATGCTGCCCTGCAAATTCTACTCACCTTGGCCTCCCTCGACTCCCAAAGGCAACTGCTTATCTCAGAGAGACTGCTGGGCTCTGCTGGGTTTCTCTTCTCTGCCCCGTGGCTTGGAAATGGTTTAGGCCATAGGCTGGCACAACTGTAGAGCTTGCCTCATTGGTTTCCCATGTGTCAGGGATTCCCTGCCCTTCACTGCCTGATATCCAATGTGTTGAAAACGGTTATTCCATATATTTTGCACTGTTTTCCCATTGTTTCGGGTAGGAGGATAAATCTGGCTCCTGTACTTCATCCTGGCTGGAAGTCCTTACAGTCTATCTTAATTTGGATAAGACACAGTACCAGTGCTCAGCAGCCATACGTGGTTAGTGGCTACCATATTGGACAGTAGGACTAGAGGGACCGAGAATCTAGATGCAGGTGAAAGCCATGAACTGATGGTAAAATAATTCTTCAGTGTGATGTGTTTCTCTACCAGTTCTTTTTTTTGTTGTTTGTTGTGTTGTTTTTTGGCCGTGCCATGGGGCATGTGAGATCTTAGTTCCCCAACCAGGGATGGAACCCACGCCCCCTGCATTGGAATTGCAGAGTCTTATCCACTGGACCACCAGGGAAGTCCTTTTGTCAGTTCTAACTAAACAGGAGTAGTATAACTGAGCAGGACCCAATGGGGTCTTCCTGGGGATAGGGCTTCCCCCATATCCTCTGCTTTAGCTCCTCTCTGAAGTACCTAGATAACAGTATTTGATGTACATTTCCTGAGTTGTTTTATAGATGTGAAAATCCCCCACCAAATGGAAGATGTTAACTCCTGGATGTCCTAAGCACATTCCACCAGGGCTCCTGGAGACTGAGGACTGACCATGTTAACCCCTGTGACACCGCTCTGTTACCTCACCATCAGCCAATCAGAGAACTGTGCATGGGCTGATCACAGACCCTGCAACCCCGCTCCCTCACCTGGCTTTTCTTTTTTTTTTTGCCTCGCCTTGAGGCTTGCAGGATCTTAGTTCCCTGACCAGAGATTGAACCCAGGCCCTCAGCAGTGAAAGTCCTAACCACTGGACTGCCAGGGAACTCCCTCACCTGGCTTTAAAAAATGCTTTGCCGATTCACCTGTACCAATTTTCCTAGATTCCACATATATGCGTTAATATACGATATTTGTTTTTGCACCTATTTGCAATGCAGAAATAGAGATACGTATATAGAGGACAAACGTATGGACACCAAGGGGGAAAAGCGGGGGCCGGGGTGGGGTGGGATGAATTGGGAGATCGGGATTGACATGTATACACTAATATGTATAAAATAGATAACTAATAAGAACCTGCTGTATAGCACAGGGAACTCCACTTTGCTGTACAGTAGAGACTAACACAACATTGTAAAACAACTATATCCCAATAAAAAAAAAAAAAAAGAAAATGGTGGGAAAAAAAACGCTTTGCCGAAACCCTTCAGAGAGCTTGGGGGTTTTTTAGAGCGTGAGCCACCTGTCTCCTTGCATGGCCCTGCAATAAACCTTTCTCTGCTTCAAACTCCAATGTTTTCGTTTGTTTGGTCTCACTGGGTGTTGGGCACACAAACTTGCGCTAACCGGGGGGGGGGGGGGGGGGGGGGGGGGGGGGGTGGATACTTTGGATTCTAGCAGTCAGTCATTCGTCCAGGGTGTGAGGTTTGCTAGGCAGATGGAATGGAAAGAATGGAATGCAAAACCTTTTTAAGCACTGATGAAAAATACAAAGAAGAGGTGTCTCTGAGCCTCTTCAGCATCAAAGGAAAATCTCGCCAAAATGCTAATACCCAATTTTCTGAATTTTCTCTGAAACACATTGGTTCAGGGAACTAATCTGCTCAATACCTATCTAGTAAGTGCGTCAGGTCAGTGAGCAGACATAGAGGCTTTTGAGCATGTTTTCCTCCCTTTATCTTTCTTTTATTAGAGAAGACAGTGTAATATGGGAAGAGCCTAATAACATGCCCTCTGGTAATACACATGCTCTTCCAGACCACTTCTCCACTTTACATGCCTGATAGGAGTTATATAAACAGATAGGCTGATTGTTTAGGGAGAGTGAGTCATGCTTTATTCAGAAGGTTCTACTTAGGCGAGCTGACTTCAGCTCCCAATAAGGCGCCATGGAGAGCTTGTCTGTGGCTTGAAAGCCATAGAATTATAACCTCTAGGGAACACAGAGGTTTTTCTGCATTTGAAAGTTCTAAAAAAGACACAGCACTTTGCTACAATTAGACAAATCTAATGAAAGATTTTATAGGTCTGCACGCTAGTGACCCTCTCTGAAACATCCTCGTAAGCTCTTTAAATTCTGGTAAAAGTTGTTTGGTTCCAATCCTCCCTGGACCCCATCCCCACCCTCAAGCTGCCTCCTTCCCCCAGTAACAAGCAGAAATACCGGTGATGTATTTTCACAGGCTGGTGAAAAGTGCCTGGTAAGATCTTACGGAAAAACGCGAACAAGCTTTTGGGCCAACTCAATAGTATCGATGCTGTTAGCTTCTGTTTGAGGAAGTACTACAACATAATCCTCCCTGAGATCACTTTATAGAGAGACGACGCCATGAGCTGTTTGATGACAATGAGCTATTTCCAATGGAAAAGGAAAACTTTGTAATAGCTTCAATCTCAGGTCTGAACGAGAAAAGGAGAAATTCTTTTAAAAACTTCATTCACTACAAAAAGCTCTTCATCTAGTTTCCTGAGAAAATGTCCTGCTTTAGTAACGGAAAGGCACTGGGTTACCAGGCTGAGTGCAAAATAGGTACAAAACCCTGAGTACAACTGCATAATCTTACTTGACTCTGGAACGCACCCTGTTTGGGTTAGAGGTGGATGGTGCAGCTCTATGGGTCAGCAGTGGCCCCTGGACCAGCAGCATCACTCACTTGGGAACTTGTCAGATGTGCAGATTCTCGGGCCCACCCTGGCCTACTAAATCAGAACTCTGGGTTGGGGGGGGTGGTGGAGGGAGGGTGGAGTCCAGCAATCTGTATTTTAACAAGCCTTCCAGGTCACTCTGATGCACCCTGAAGTTTGGGAACTGCTGGTACAAAGCAGATGCTTGGATGCACCTGGCAGAGTCTCTGCAATTTCTCTAAAGTTCCCACAATGTCTCTAAAAGGCATGTGGTCATGCAAGCATCGTTTACATATATTGAGAGGAAATTTATTTTTCCTTTTTTAAAATACATTTATTTATTTATTTGTTTGTTTATTTATGGCTGCGTTGGATCTTTGTTGCTGCACTCGGGCTTTCTCTAGTTGTTGCGAGCAGGGGCTACTCTTCGTTGCGCTGCGTGGGCTTCTCATTGCGGTGGCTTCTCTTGTTGCACAGCATGGGCTCTAGGCACATGGGCTTCAGTAGTTGTAGCATGTGGGCTTCAGTAGTTGTGGCTCACGGGCTCTAGAGTGCAGGCTCAGTAGTTATGGTGCATGGGCTTAGTTGCTCTGTGGCATGTGGGATCTTCCCAGACCAGGGCTCGAACCCGTGTCCCTTACATTGGCAGGTGGATTCTTAACCACTGTGCCACCAGGGAAGTCATTGTTTTCTTTTTTATAAGAAATTTTTTTTTGCTTGTTCCGGTCTAAGAATTTCACCTCTAGAGATGCAAGACAAATGCCCCCCTAGGGACATTTAGAGGGACGCCACTTAATCATGGCCTCAGTTCCCAAAACCAACAAAATAGATCCCTGGTCCTACTGCATTATTCCCAGAGGTCGTACCCAGGTGGCTCAGGCCTGCTTTGAACAGTCTTTTTTATTTTCTCCAAAGTAAATGCTTTGGGACATTCAGCTGAGAGTATGGAGGCAGGATGGAGAGGCAAGGAGTGGGACAGCTGGCCCCTCTGCCTCACTGCCCTACTCCCCACCCCGCCACTCCCAAGATCCAACTGCAGCAACTTTAATATATGCTGTTGGAGCTGGAATTACCTCGGCTGCAGTCACCAGACTTGCCCTCCAAAGGATCCTCGTTAAAGGATTTAACATGGGCTCATTTCAATTACAACGTCTCTAAAAGAGTCCTGTATTGTTATTTTTTGTCACTACCTCCCTTCTACGAGGAGTGGGTAATTTGCCCACCAGCTCCTTCCTTGGATGTGGCATCCATTTCTCAGTTCTCCTTTCCCCAAACAAACCCTGATTCCCTATCACCTATGGTCTCCAGGGTAGGAGAGAACATTTTAAAAGGCTGGAGGGAAAGAAAACCTTCATGGTAACTCATTTCGTGTGGTTGGATATTTGTTTGTTTGTTTATTTATTTATCTATTTTCTTCATTCTTTTTATATTTTTCAAACTTTCTACAAGGAAATAAAATACATTTACCTAAAAGGGAATGCAGGGCTACCCTGGTGGCGCAGTGGTTAAGAATCCGTCTGCCAATGCAGGGGACACAGGTTTGATCCCTGGCCCGGGAAGATCCCACATGCCGCGGAGCAACTAAGCCCGTGTGCCACAACTACTGAGCCTGCGCTCTAGAGCCCGTGCGCCACAACTACTGAGCCCGCAAACCACAACTACTGAAGCCCACGTGCCTAGAGCCTGTGCTCCACGATAAGAGAGGCCACGGCAATGAAAAGCCCGCGCATCACAACGAAGAGTAGCTCCTGCTCGCCGCAACTAGAGAAAGCCAGTGTGAAGCAATGAAGACCCAACGCAGCCAAAAATAAACAAATAATTAGAGGAAAAAAAAAAAGAAACCGAGTAGAACAGTGTTGCCAGGGGCTGAGGGGGTGGGGAATATGGGGAGATGTTGGTCAAGGGTGCAAACTATAAGTTATAAGTTAAGTCCTGGGGATCTAATGTGCAGCATGGTGACTATAGTTAACAATACTCTATTGTATACCTAAAGGTTGCTACAAGGATAGAGCTTAATGTTCTCACCATAACAACAACAAGGGAATTCCTGGTGGTTCAGTGGCTAGGACTCTGCGGTCTCACTGCCAAGGGCCCAGGGAAACTAAGATCTCACAAGCCATGTGGCCAGGCCAAAAAGTTAAAAATAAATAAATAAATACGTTCTCTGAAAAAAAAAAACAAACGGTAATTATGTGAGGTGAAGGATGTAACTAACCTTATCGTGGTAAACATTTTGCAACATGTACATGTATCGAATCATCACACTTTAAACTTACACGATGTTATACGTCAATTGTACCTCAAAAAAAGCTGGGAAAAAAAGAGAATTGAAAGCTCATATAAAAATGAAAAAATTCCTAGGAAATCACAACATACCAATAGTGTCTGAAGCAAAATATCTGAAGAGTTATATATGTATTTTTTCAGAACCATTTATTCCTTTAATAACAAATTCATTCATTAATGCATCCATTCAATAAATTCAGTGAGTATGAACCGAGGATCTATTATATGTCAGGCACTGTGCATTGTAATGGGGACCCACAAATGAACAAAACACCATCTCTGATTGCGGTAGACTGAATGAGTTCCCCCCAGGTTCACAGGTTGAAATCTAATCCCCCATGTGATGGTATTTGGAGGTGGGGCCTTTGGGAGGTGATTAGGTCATGAGGATGGAGCCTCATCAATGAGATTATAAAAGAGACCCCAGCGAGCTCCCTTGCCCCTTCTGCCATGTGAGGATGCAGTGAGAAGATAGCTGTCTATGAACCAGGAAGCAGACTCTCATCAGACACTGAATCTGCTGGCATCTTGATATTGAGTTTCTCAGCCTCCATAGCTGCTGGTCTCAGAGAGTCTCCTGGGGGGGAGGGTTGTGGTGGCTGACTTTGGCTCAACCTGGGGACATAGACACTGGTGGCAGACACACTTAGGAACAGTCAACCATGCAAACACTGCTGCAGGCTGCTGCCATCCTGGCCCATTAGCCTACGTATGGTATTTTTTTGTGTCTGGGGTGGGGGGAAGGCCCCGCGGCATGCGGAATCTTACTTCCCCGACCAGGGATGGAACCCGTGCCCCCTGCAGTGGAAGCGCGGATTCCTAACCAGTGGACCACCAGGGAATTCCTACATATGTATTTCTAATTGACTCTAAGTAAAACCTTGTCATGAGGGAAAAAGAAAATAGGTTGGAGTACCATTGATATATCAGCAGCTGCAGACTTAAAGTATAAACAAACAAACACTGAGCCACAAATGCTACTCAGTCCTCAATCCAGGAGGATTCTGATTAAACAGCAGCAGAAGGAGGCAGGTAGTTCTTAATCATCACTGACTTTGCTCCGCCCCTCTGTCTAAAATGTGAAGGATGAAGTGCTGTCCCGCTTCCTGGCAGCAGATGGAGCCACTAGGACATGTACAACTTGCTAGAGGTAAAACGCTAAATGCATCTCAGAGATTCTTCTGTGATCGATTTAAAAGAGGAAGGCAAGGGGTCCTTCGTGATCGAAACTGGCAATCCTGACTCTAAGGCATAAAACCTGGTAGGAATTGTAAATCCTGGTATGTCCAGATCCCAGGCACACGAAAGCTTGGCTCAGCTGTGCGTACTGCGGAGAAGCAGGGATTTTATTTAGGTTTGAGGATTTGCACCCCAGAGAACTTAAAAGTGAAGCCTTCTTCATGCCTGAGACATCTGTGACTAGAGATCATCTTTCACTCCTATCCAAGAGAAACACGAAGATGTTTACCAGGGAACCTGTCCACAGGCAGGAAATGAGTTAGCCAAGAGGCTCAAACGACCTAGTGAAAATATGATTTTTAGGACTTCCTGGTGGCACAGTGGTTAAGAATCCAGTTCTTCCTTGGGGCTTCCCTGGTGGCGCAGTGGTTGAGAATCCGCCTGCCAATGCAGGGAACACGGGTTCGAGCCCTGGTCAGGGAAGATCCCACATGCCGCAGAGCAACTAAGCCCGTGTGCCACAACTACTGAGCCTGCGCTCTGGAGGCCGCGTGCCACAACTACTGAAGCCTGTGTACCTAGAGCCCGTGCTCTGCAACAAGAGAAGCCATCGCACGAGAAGGCTGTGCACCTCAACAAAGAGTAGCTCCTGCTTGCCGTAACTAGAGAAAGCCCGCGCGCAGAAACGAAGACCCTATGCAGCCAAAAATAAATAAATAATTTTTTAAAAAATATGATTTTTAATTAAGGAGAAATGTTTCCACCACTACTTCCACCAATGCTGCAAACCATCCTTGGGATGAGGGCTAAATTGTGCAGAAGAGAATGAAAATATCTGCTTTAAGAGAAGGAAAATCATCCTCTGATCAAAATACCTGTGTTTGAATTGGGTAAGAATGCAAGACATGGGTAACTAAAGGTGTCATTCAGGTTTTGTTTTATGTTGTCGTTTACCTTTTCATGAACCATCTTGTCACTTCACTCATTATTAGCAAAATATGTGATCTGATTATAGGAACACCCTTACCCAACACACACACGCTACTGACAAAGCGAAGTACAAAGTGATGGCCATGGGTGGTAATCATGATTCTCTGGTACTAACTGTCTGGAAACAAAACATCCATAGCTTTATTTATTTATTTATTTTAAGTATAAGAGTCATTTGATAATGAACACGTTCTAGTGGTGAGTCTAGAAAAGGTTTTAAAAAAAATTAAATGGCTTTTTCATATGTAACACTTTGTGCAGTAAATATTATGTTGCCTGTTACACAGAGGTAGAAATGAAGTCTTAGAAAAACTACAGGTTTGACTAAGTCACACAACGAGAGAGTGGAGAAACCGAAACCAGATCTGACTTAAAAATTATGCTGTACAGACTCATTCTCTGGGCCAACTTCTAAAGTACATGTTTGGAAGTCAGGAGATGGGATGTGCAGGCAGGCAGTCTCTTATCTAGCGTGGGGACCTGCTGACACCACCAGAGCTCTCATCTCATCCATTCCTGCAATTAGGAGGCTCTGCCAATAATCCTCTTTCTCAGAAATTAAAAGGCTTTGTCCATTATTCATCCTCCACCAGCTGAGAAATACATTCACTTTTTCTACTCCTGGGACCAAATAAAGAAGCAATTTATGGTGCTAAAAACCTGGTTGATCTGGATGAAAGGGAGTAGAGGGGTTGGTTGAGGGAATCAGAATTCCAGACAGAGAGTCAGTTGCGGTGTGAACCAGGAAAGCAACATTTAATACCATTAGAGCAGTGGTTCTCAACTAGGGGCAATTTTCCCCCAGGGGATATTCAGCAATGTCTGGAGACATTTTTGGTAGTTATTGGGGGAGGGGTTGCTGCTACTGGTTATCTAGAGGGTAGAGGAAGGACACGGACTAGCATGGGGCAAGTAAGACCAGGGCAAATGGAGGAAGAACTTTAATTCTCAAAAAAGATTTTTTTTGATATATTTATTTATTTATTTAGGTTGCATTGGGTCTTCATTGCTGCGTGTGGGCTTTCTCTAGTTGCGGCGAGCGGGGGCTATTCTTTGTTGTAGGTTGCAGAGCATGGGCTCCAGTAGTTGTGGCTCACGGGCTCTAGAGCACAGGCTCAGTAGTCGTGGCTCACGGGCTTAGTTGCTCCATGGCATGTGGGATCTTCCCAGACCAGGGCTCGAACCCCTGTCCCCTGCATTGGCAGGTGGATTCTCAACCACTGCGTCACCAGGGAATCTCAAGGAAGAACTTTAAAACCTCAGTATTCAAGATAAATGTTTTCAAACGTTATTTTTCTTCCACATTGATATAATCCACTAGCTTTATTCAGATTTCACCAGTGTTACATGTATTCAACTTGCGTTTATGTCTTTGCACGTGTGTTTAGTTATATGCAATTTTTCCACATGTGTAGATTCAGATTCAATCACAGTCAAGATTCAGAGCAATTCCATCACAAGCTTCCATTTTATTTTATTTAAAAATTTTTTAAAATTTTATTTTATTTGGCTGCACGGATCTTAGTTCCCTGACCAGCCATCAAACCTGTGTCCCCTGCATTGGGAGTGTGAAGACTTAACCACTGGACCACCAGGGAAGTCCTTAATCTTTATTTTATATTGGAGTATAGTTGATTAACACAAGCATTATTATTATTATTATTATTATTATTTTATTTGGCTGCACCGGGTCTTAGTTGCAGCACACGAGCTTCTCTCCAGTTGTGGCGAGCAGGATCTCTAATGCACAGGCTTAGTTGGTCCGCAGCATGTGGGATCTTAGTTCCCTGACCAGGGATCGAACCCGTGTCCACTGCATTGGATGGCAGATTCTTAACCACTGGACCACCAGGGAAGTCCCACAAGCATTATTTTTAAAAATCTAAATTGGGCTTCCCTGGTGGCGCAGCGGTTGAGAATCTGCCTGCCAATGCAGGGGACACGGGTTCGGGCCCTGGTCTGGGAAGATCCCACATGCCACGGAGCAACTAAGCCCGTGAGCCACAACTACTGAGCCTGCGCATCTGGAGCCTGTGCTCCACAACGGGAGAGGCCACGACAGTGAGAGGCCCGCGCACCGCGATGAAGAGTGGCCCCACTCGCCGCAACTGGAGAAAGCCTTCACACAGAAACGAAGACCCAACACAGCCAAAAATAAATAAAATAAATTAAAAAAAAAAACCAAACCAATCCATTAAAAAAAAAAACAAACCTGCATATGATTAAAGAAAGAGACACATACAGGTAATATCAATGAATCATTCCATGAACAAAACAGTTATTACTTCTGCCAGTGTACTCACTAGATTGCATTTACTCCGAGCATACACAGATTTTTCCCTTGTATAGGGCATTTCAAATTTTGATTCCCATCCTTAAAAAGACATGTCAAGAATGGAGGTAGTTGAACAGGATGATGATTAGAACCCCTCGGGGAAAGCTATTGATGGGTGGGGAAATGGACAACATGGGAGAGGCTTGAAACATGGCCCAGGAGTGTTATACTCAAATTATTAAGTATGTGTTCATTACCCAGAACCAACGGTTTCTATGTGGGATAATAAGTATTCTGAGATCTTTGTCCTCAACAATCTTTCATTATTATGCAAAAGCTTTTAGCATTATGTTGAGACTAGCTCTGTCTTGATAGATTATGAACATTTCCCAGAAGTGGAAAAGGGGAAAAGTGTGTATGGTTGAGCCTTGAAAATCATTAACTGAGAGGCAATAATATTTTACTCAGGAAAAGTATGAGAATTTTTGGATATGTTGGAAATACCCCTATTGATCTTCCTTGATGATGAATTTGATGATGAAGTAAATAAGTATTAGGCTTGAGCTGAAAGCTTTGCTGGTGGTATTTAGGATTGACTAGTTACAGAGGAATAAACCCTTTCAGACACCAATGGGAAAGCAGCTGAACGTCTAGTGCAAACAGAAATATCACAGGACAAAAACAGAGAAACATCAGAAAGGAACATGAAAGCAGCTACATTCCAAACCTTAATATGGGAAAGCTTTCCAACCCGAGCCCGGCAGAATGGCTTCCGCAAAGAAGGGCAGTGAGAAGAAGAAGGGCCGGTCTGAAATCAATGAGGCAGTGAACAGAGAATACACTATCAACATTCACAAACACATCCATGGAGTGAGTTTCAAGAAGCACGCCCCTCGGGCACTCAAAGAAATATGGAAATTTGCCATGAAGGTTATGGGAACTCCAGATGTACACATTGACACCAGACTCAACAAAGCTGTCTGGGCCAAAGGAATAAGGAATGTCCCATACTGTATCTGTGTGCAGTTGTCCAGAAAACATAATGAAGATGAAGATTCACCAAACAAGCTCTATACATTGGTTACCTGTGTACCTGTCACCAGTTTCAAAAATCTACAGTTAATGTGGATGAGAACTAACGGCTGATTGTCGAATAAAGTTATAGAACCACCTTCGCATCTTGATTTTCTTTCTCTAGTTGCAGCGTAAAGGCTTGTGTATGTTAAAGCAGTCTCCAATTACAGGATGATTTGTAGAGTGTTTCCCAAATACTGTGCCCAGGCCCCTTCTCCCCAGTCCCTGGAGTTTCTGAATATTTGGACAGGTGTTCTAAGGTGGTTTTGAGCATCCTGGCTTGAGAATGTTTAGGTAGTTGGGACATTCGGGGTATAATGTTAATGCTCTTACTTGCATGTTTTGTTAATTCTAAGATAGACATTTTTCCAGAAAAAAAAAATATGGGAAAGTTATCTTGATCCACCCATGCTCAATACCCACCAACACCCACAATTAACTCTGTAGCAAGGTCTACTTCAGCATCAACCTTGACACCTAACATAACCCCAACCCAATCCCATCAAAGCCAAATACCTGGGCAACTGTGGTTCACACAGCGAGTGTTAGTTACTCTTCAAACAAAACTATTTTGGAGGACAGCTATACCTATCAAAATGTAAAACATGCCTGTCATTTGAGGAAATTATGCTCCTTCCATAAAACTATTTTAAACATGTGCAAAAAGGACTCATTTCAAGTATTTTCGTTTCAGCATACTTTGTAATAGGAGTATTATAAAGTGAATGTTTTAACAAGGTAAAGTATTTTTATATTGTGGAATTACCTTCTGAACTTGTAAAAATGAGTTAAACTTTCCAGAACTAATTGGGCAGGGTATCCATAACATTTGTATTTCTATTTTTTAAAAGTTATATATAAATGCTTTTAAGAAGTAAATCAAGTTGATTTACTTCTCTCTTTTAATTTTTTTTTTTTTTTTTTTGGTTGTGCCATTTGGCATGTGGGCTCTTAATTCCCCTGCATTGGGAGCACGAAGTCTTAACCACTGGACCTCCAGGGAAGTCCCTCACATCTATCTATTGAATGGAGAAGACTCTTACAACCTAACATCAGCACTTGTACTGTACTTGTACTCTGCCTTTTCTCCTGTTACAACAGACAACCTCTCTGTGCTCCTAATGCTAAACTCAGCATTTGTGCATTGGATCCCATCGCATCCTGCTTAGTCAAGTACGTTGCTCTAGCAATCCTCCCCTATCTCCTTCTTTATCAGTTTTTTCCTCTCTGTGGATTATATCTATGAGCATCAAAATTTTTCTCATTTCTTCCATTCTAAATAAGCCTTCTCTTAAAACTCTTTCACCATCAGCTACTGCCCTGTGTCCTTGCTCCTCTTCACAGTAAGTTCCTCAAAGACTTCAGTAGTCCTTGCCGCTATCACAGCCCAACATGAGCACTCTTGGATAGGTGGCTTTCCACATGACCAAGACCTAGGCTTCTTCTAGCATGTGTGCTGCCATTTTCTAGGTTGTAAGAGTCTTCTCCATTCAATGGATGGATGCACAAAGAGAGAAAGGATCATGCATGAGAAGGTTTTTAGAGCCCAAAATGGAAGTGGTGCCCATCACTTCCGTTCACATTTCATTGGCCAGAATCAATCACATGATCATCTTTAACTTCAGGGAAGGCTAGGAAATGTAGTGCAGCGATGTACCCCCAAGGAAGAAAACACAGATATTGGTGAATATTAGCAACAGGTGTCTTATCCCCATTATCCAGGCTGCTTTAAAAAGGGCAAGACCCTTGTGTTAGCAACAATTTTCCATACCTTTGCACAACCTCTAATCCTCTAATCCCTCAACATTCTCTCTCTCCTTTAGTGCCATCTTGCTGCATTCCCCTCCTTAACCATGGCCTATAATTACAATCACTCTTGCAGATAGTTTAGCATCCTGGCCTTCCTCTTTCAGTCATTTCTACCACATAAAAATCCATCCCTGGGACTTCCCTGGTGGTCCAGTGGTTAAGACTCCATGTTCCCAATGCAGGGGGCCTGGGTTTGATCCCTGGTCAGGGAACTAGATCCCACATGTGGCAACAAAGATCCTGCCACAACTAGGACCTGGCACAGGCAAATAAATAAATAAATAAATATTTTAAAAAATCCATCCCTCCAGTTCAGTCTGTAATCCCACCAACCCAGGGGTCAACCTTAGCCATATTTATTGTGGGATGACTAGAAATTCCACTTGTCCTGATATGAAGCTATATAACACAGGCATCCATGATTTTATATTGTTGTCAATATAACAACAATATTTTATATACAACAACAATATTTTATATTGTTACCAAGCTTATTTAACTTCCAGTTTATAGAAAATATAGGGAATATAAGAATAAGCTATATGATATAGGGAGGAAATGACCAGAAAAAATCCAAAATATGAGACAGTAAAGAGTATCCAGTCTCTTCAGCATGTCAGTGTCATGAAAAACCACTGTTCTAGATGACAAGAGACTTAAAGGATGTTACAGACAAATGTAATGCCTGGTTTTAGATGGGACACTGGATTGGATGGTGGAGCTGCTGGACCAGGGATTCTGAACAAGATCAAGCTCCAAGAAATGGATGGAGCTAACAATCTTCTTCAAGATTGAGGAGAAGTGGTCTGATTTCCATTTTTTCCTGACTCACTAAAACCAAGTATTTCAGATGAGATAGAAGCAGTAATTAGAATGATTGTTGAAAAACCACTGGACTCCTGCAGCTCCCACGAAGCACTTCATTTCTTGGTCAACTGAAACAGACGTGGGCAGAATTGTCAACTACTAACCATTAAAAACGACCCTAGGAGATAGGTAGGTACTCATTTCCCTCTGCCAACTCCCTAGCCACCATCTACCCCAAGGTCTTTTTTTTCTTCCTCATCTGGTCATTTGTATCCCTGAATATTTCTTCCTTATTGTTGCTGTATACTTAGGTTTTATGACTGCATATAGCAGTTAGTTTGGTTTGGTTCTTCAGCTTCTCATTCTTGAAGTCTCATTGGCCCTCCTCTGGGCCAATCTTAAGAAATATGTCTTGAAATTCAGGACAGATCTTTTTTGTTTTTTTAATATTATTTATTTTGCTGCACCGGGTCTTAGTTGTGGCACGCGGGATCTTCATTGCCACGTGCAGGATCTTTAGTTGCGGCATGCAGGATCTAGTTCCCTGACCAGGAATCGAAACCAGGCCCCCTGCATTGGGAGCATGAAGTCTTAACCACTGGACCACCAGGGAAGTCCCAGAAGTCAGGACAGATCTTGTCTAGCCAATGCTAATACCATGTAAGATACCAGCAAGTGTCTCTATCTTTTCCTGGGGTCAGCATGACTTCAATCTTCTTTCTCTAGAGAGATTGCACCAATAGTTAGTCAGTGACACAGGAAAAGAAAGTCTGTCTAGTCCAATGGTTCTCAAATTTGGCTACACATTCAGAAGGAGCTACACACTCCTTCATCAGAAGGAGCTTCAAAAAACACAGACCCCTGGGATCTACACCACCCCCCACAAATTCTGATTTAATCGGTCTCTGCACATCAGGATTTCTTAAAGCTACTCAAGTGATTCTGATGTTGAGAACCACTGATCTAGTCTAGTGCTTTTCAAACTTTTATGAATCACCCAGGGATCTTGTTAAAATGCAGACGCTGATTCACTAGGCATGGGGTGGGACCCAATTTTGAGATTGTCTCATATGAACACAATTACATCAAGAATTTCAATTCTCTCATTTTCTAGAGCCAATTGGGAAAAAAATTAACAGCGTAAGGAATTCTAATGCCTACTATCAGATATCCCCAGAGGGCTCAAGAATTCTGCGTTAATAGCTTGTTTGTATGCTGACGGGAAAGATCAAGTTCTGAGGGAAATAGTGATGATGCAACCGAGAGCAATGACAATTCCCAGAGTAATGACCTTGAGCAGTTAGGGAGGATGAGATTAAGTGCAAAACAGGAGGTTCTGGCCTTCCAAAGGAGTGTGGACATGTCATGCAAGGACCGTTTTATGATGCAGAACTGTACCGGATTTTTTTTTTTTTTTTTATCAGTAGATCAACCTATCAATTGATCGGATAAATAGGTATATCAGAGAGTTTTTTTAACAGTTGGACTGGAGAAAGAAAATTTTTGGTTCTCCAACTGAGAAATGAGCAAATGGTGGTTCTGCATTTTGTACTGAATGCTGAGATTCATAGATAATTGCTTGAGAAAAAAGATGATCCTGCATCTCTGTGTACAGAACTCTCCTTGACACCGTTGGTGCCTCTCTGCTAAAACAAGCACCCAGGCAGGGGGTTGCTTGGAACTGATCAATAGCCACAGATCTATTTGCTTACAGTTTGCTTCTCAGATACACTCATTATTTCTGTTAATGGTATTTCTGGGAAGATAGCTCCAAAGCTTTGTATCTTAAATTGAATTCATGTCAGTTAATAAAAACATGATCTTTTTTTTTTTAATTAATTAATTATTTTTTTACTTTTGGCTGCATTGGGTCTTTGTTGCTGTGCGCAGGCTTTCTCTAGTTGTGGTGAGCGGGGGCTACTCTTTGTTGCAGTACGCGGGCTTCTCATTGCCGTGGCTTCTCTTGTTGCGGAGCATGGGCTCTAGGCACTCGGGCTTCAGTAGTTGTGGCACGTGGGCTCAGTAGTTGTGGCTCGCAGGCTTAGTTGCTCTGCGGCATGTGGGATCTTCCCGGACCAGGGCTCGAACCCGTGTCCCCTGCATTGGCAGGCATATTCTTAACCACTGCGCCACCAGGGAAGCCCCTAGTCATATTTTTTTTTGGTACTATTTATGTTAACCTGTTTATTATTTTTAAATGAGTTTTATAACTTTCTGCCTTAATTACTATTACAATAAATAGCAATAGATATAACCCACAGAAACAAAAGCACTTTGGAGTTTGCAACAATTTGAGAACCCCTGATCAATATGAAGCAAAGGACTTCAGGCCTGACTCCTGGCAGGTTTAACACGGTCCCAGACCCTTCTGGGGAGCCCCCAGGTGCGGCCCGCTCCACTGACACCCAGACTGGGTGTACTCCGGTGAGAATCCTCGCGAATAGGAACAGATATTGACGAAAGGGCAGGATTGGTGGATGTAAGAGAGCGGACAAGTGCAGGTTCACTGTGCACTCTAATACTAGATGACCCCTAGTCATTTTTAAAAGCAATCAAGATCTACAGTTCTTTTCCCCTCTCCCTCTCCTCTTTTTTTTTTTGGCGGCATGCGGGATCTTAGTTCCCCCCACCAGGGATCGAACCCCATGCCCCTTGCAGTGGAAGCGCAGAGTCTTAACCACTGTGCCACCACGGAAGTCTCTCTTTTTTTTTAAATGATTATTCTATGTTTATTTTATTTATTTTATTTATGGCTGTGTTGGGTCTTCGTTTCTGTGCGAGGGCTTTCTCTAGTTGTGGCAAGCGGGGGCCACTCTTCATCGCGGTGCGCAGGCCTCTCACTATCGCGGCCTCTCTTGTTGCGGAGCACAGGCTCCAGACGCGCAGGCTCAGTAATTGTGGCTCACGGGCCCAGTTGCTCCGCGGCATGTGGGATCTTCCTGGACCAGGGCTCGACCCCGTGTCCCCTGCATTGGCAGGCAGATTCTCAACCACTGCGCCACTAGGGAAGCCCTCTCCTTTATTTTTAACTAATTTTTTAGCAGCTTCTACTTCCTATGCTCAGTAAATCCTGAGTATTACCCTCTAACTGATCTCATTCAGATCAGGAGTTTCTTGGCTTTTAACCCAAATCCCTAACTCATCTTTCTAAACTGAATCATATCACCTGATTCTAATATTTGTATGTTTCTCAACCCGGTCTTGATATTCTAATCAAATTTATATTTTTCTTCCTAGTGATTTTTTTTTTTTTTTTTGGCCATGCCACTCGGCATGTGAGATCCTAGTTCCCCAACCAGGGATCAAACGCGCCCTCCCTGCATTGGAAGCTCAAGAGTCTTAACCACTGGACCACCAGGTAAGTCTCTTCCTAGTGATTTTTAATTAATTAATTAATTAATTAATTAGTTTATTTGGCTGCGCCGGGTCTTAGTTGCGGCATGTGGGATCTAGTTCCCTGACCAGGGATCGAACCCGGGCCCCCTGCATTGGGAGCTTGAAGTCTTAACCACTGGACCACCAAGAAAATCCCCCTAGTGATTTTTAGACTATTTTTACCTTTATATTTTATCCTTGGCCTATATTTATTAAACAAATATCGATTGAGAACATGTAACAGAAGATGAAAAAGGGAGACCAAGTATAAACAACTCTTTTAGGAACTTTGAATGTTATGAGTAGTGCAGTGTTTAGAATGAGAAGTATGCTTAAGAGAGAATTGCTCTTTTAAGATAAGACAATTCTGAACTTGCTTAAATACTTATGGCAATAACCCAGTATTCTTGCATGTTGCCTCAAAGTAGTTGTGCAAAACAAATTTTCTTAATACTTTCTTTTCTTAATATTTTCTTAATACTCCCACGGGCTATCACAACTCCAACCCAACCCTAAGAACTACAGAAGGAAGGAAGGAAGGAAGGGAGGGAGGGAGGGAGGGAGAGAAAAAGAAAAGAAAAAAACAATTTTAGAAGTACTTGAGCACTGTTGCAGCTTAAATCAAAACACCAGTTTCTGGGCTTCCCTGGTGGCTCAGTGGTTGAGAATCTGCCTGCCAATGCAGCGGACACGGGTTCGAGTCCTGGTCTAGGAAGATCCCACATACCGCGGAGCAGCTAAGTCCGTGAGCCACAATTACTGAGCTTGCGCGTGTGGAGCCTGTGCTCCGCAACAAGAGAGGCCGTGACAGTGAGAGGCCCGCGCACCGCGATGAAGAGTGGCCCCCGCTCGCAGCAAATAGAGAAAGCCCTCGCACAGAAACGAAGACCCAACACAGCCAAAAATAAATAAATAAATAAATAAATTTAAAAAAAACAAAAACAAAAAAAAACACCAGTTTCTTGAAAATAACACTTCCCAAACAAAATTCTTCCCAAGGTTCAAGTCTTAAAACAAAACACGCCTCTCTATATGTTGTTCACACACATAGATCACGGTGATGACTTGGTGATAGCTGGAAGAAACAGGCAGGAAAAACAGAAAAGAGGGGGAAATGTTTTCATGGTTTTACATTCAAAATGGTGCCAGTTTTCCAGAAAAAAAAATCCTGCCGGGCTTCCCTGGTGGCGCGGTGGTTGAGAGTCTGCCTGCCAATGCGGGGGACACGGGTTCGAGCCCTGGTCCGGGAGGATCCCACATGCCGCGGAGCAACTGGGCCCGTGAGCCACAATTACTGAGCCTGCGCGTCTGGAGCCTGTGCTCCGCAACAAGAGAGGCCGCAATAGTGAGAGGCCCGCGCACCGCGATGAAGAGTGGCCCCCACTTGCCGCAGCTAGAGAAAGCCCTTGCGCAGAAACGAAGACCCAACACAGCCATAAATAAATAAAAAAAAAAAAAAAAAAAAAGTTACTCCTAAAAAAAAAAAAAAAAAAAAAAAATCCTGCCTATGAATTTAAAAAGTATTTAGAAAATTCTTACCAGTTCTAAAGGTTAACTGTGATTCCTATGCTTCTCATTTTCTGGAGGAAGTTCACCAGTCTTGCAAATCTCTCTCTTTTCTCACTACAGTGTAAGCTCTACCAGTTCTGGTCCCTGTCCTCTTTGTTCATTAATGTATCCCAAAGACCTAGAAGATTGCCAAGCACATAATGGGCCTTTAGTAAGGACTTGATGAATGAATTAATCACTAATGACTTCTAACGCAGTCCCGTCCTCTTGCCAGATTTAGGAATTTGCAATAGTGACAGTATCGACCAATAGGTTTTCCCTGGAAGTTTCCTTCATTTTTTAGTGCCAATATCATGTACATGAAAGCTCTCTTTTTCCTTTTACTTCTCTTTTTGATCCCTGGCTCCCCAAGGCTGAAATGAGCTTGGACTACTCCCCTCTCTCTTATGAGCAGTTATACTGAATTGAAAAACGCAAAGCTTCCAAGCTTTGCTTCCAAGCAAAGTCCTGCACGTGTGTTGCTCACAGGCCCGATGGTCCTTCCACACACATGTTCATTTCCCTGCCTCACTGTTTCCTGTGTCCGTCTCCTATCCTGCCGTTTCTTTTTCTTTTTTTAAATTAAATTAAATTTAATTTATAATTTAATTTAATTTAATTTTCCACTTTTTTAGATTCTTTTTCCATACAGGTCATTACAGAGTATTGAGTAGAGTTCCCTGTGCTGTACAGTAGGTCCTTATTAGTTATCTATTTTATATACAGTAGTGTGTATATGTCAATCCCAATCTCCCAATTTATCCCTCCCCACTATCCTGCGGTTTCTTAGGAGAGTGAACCCTACCTGTCAGAGAGACATCCCCAACCTGTTTCCAAATGTACTCTGAGCAGAAAATCTTCCCCCCAACTCTCAGAAAGGTACCTTGAACTGTTGGAATCTGTCCAGTAAATTCGCAGCTGGAGGAAATGTCTCCGAGTTGAAGCCAAAGAACTGAGTTAGACTAAGAAGATTTTTTTTTTAATTTCACTAAAAATGCTTATTAGAACAACATAGGACAGACATAATTACAAAATATACGATAGCATTTTAAATTGAAAAAGCATTAATGACTGCAATGGATTGAAAAATATCAAATATATAAAATTCTTTTTTTCTTTTTGGTTGAAATGGTAAGTTTAATGTATATTTTACCACAATTTTTTAAAAAAGTTTTTAAAATAAGGCATTTGTTGAGTGCAAGCCCATCTCTAATTATCTTAGAAAGGACCTAGTATAGATTTGTTTCAAATACATAAAATTCTTGAGTTCATAATGATAATACTAATAACAAAGCCCATTGATTGTTACTAGGGCACCAATATACTTTTAATGATTTGGATTAAATGAGGCAGACTTTCTACCACTTGCCACTGTGATACTCCTACTATGTGTTAGGGTCAGGCTAGGTCCAGGGGGTTCATAGTGAATAAACTATATCCACCTTCTTAAGTTAGCTCAGCTCAGCAGCCTGCATAATATCTAGCTTTGGGGATCGAGATTCCTTGAAAGCTACACTTTTTGGCTGGTGACTTCACCTCTTTTAGCTCTTCATCTAGGATTGCTGGACAGTTACCTTTTCTAATCTAACTAAAGCCAGTGAAGTTTGTAATTCACTGGACGTGTGAAATGCCTTGTCATCTTTGAATACCCCACTGTAGATTCAATCTTAGGAATTCCTCAAGCCACTAATCACTGGCAGAGATGAAGGACTTCCATGGTAACTTGGTAACTTCCATGCTAACTTCCATGGTCAGTTAGCAGTTGGGCTGTCCATGGTGGCACAGTTGATGCCCCTCACCCTTTAGCCTGTCCTTGTAACTCCTAGAAAGTGACATAAAGAAAGAAAGAGAAGAACAAGTTTTGAAGATGTGTGAAAAATTCTTGAGATGATTCATGAAGCCATTATGCTAAGTGAACTAAAAGTCAGACAGAGAAAGACAAACACTGTATGATGTCACTTATATGTGGAATCTAAAAAATACAACAAACTAGTGAATACAGCAAAAAAGAAACAGACTTACAGATATAGAGAACAAACTAGTGGTCACCAGTGGGGGGATGGGGGGGAGGGGCAATATAGGGTTGGGGGAATGAGAGGTACAAATACTGGGTGTCAGATAGGCTCAAGGATGTATTATACAACATGGGGAATATAGCGAATATTCTGTCATAACTATAAATGGAAAGTAACGTTTCAGAATTTTGTAAATGTTTTTAATTTTTTTAAAAAATAAAGGGGGGTTTGATAGGTCTAACCCCCCGACACACACAGTTCAGGTATTACTATACAATTTATACATGAGAAGACAAACAGATGGCATAAACTTATCCAAGTTCACAAAAGTAAGTCAATAATATTTGAATCCATGGCCTTACCTCTTGACTGGGTTCTGGGCCATTATATAAATGGTAGAGTTTTAAATTGTTAGAGGGTTGTTTGAAAGGACTAATAAAAATTAAGTAAGATTCTTCCTCTGAAAAACAAGTGAACAAAAAACCTAATCAAAAAATGGGCAGAGGGGGCTTCCCTGGTGGCGCAGTGGTTGGGAATCTGCCTGCTAATGCAGGGGACACGGGTTCGCGCCCTGGTTCTGGGAGGATCCCACATGCCGCGGAGCAACTAGACCCGTGAGCCACAACTACTGAGCCTGCGCGTCTGGAGCCTGTGCTCCGCAACAGGAGAGGCCGCGATAGTGAGAGGCCCGCGCACCGCGATGAAGAGTAGCCCCCACTTGCTGCAACTAGAGAAAGCCCTAGCACAGAAACGAAGACCCAACATAGCAATCAAGCAATCAATCAATAAATAAAACTTTAAAAAAAAAAAATGGGCAGAAGATTTAAATAGACATTTCTCCAAAGAAAACATACAGATGGCCAAAATGCACATGAAAAGATGCTCAGCATCGCTAATTATTAGAGAAATGCAAATCAAAACTACAATGCAGTATCACCTCACACCAGTCAGAATGACCATCATCAAAAAGTCTACAGGGACTTCCCTGGTGGCACAGTGGTTAAGACTGCACTCCCACTGAAGGGACCCAGGTTCGATCTCTGGCCCGGGAACTAGATCCCACATGCATGCCACAACTAAGAGTTCACATGCCGCAACTAAGGAGACCGCCTGCTGCAACTAAGACTCTGTGCAACCAAATAAATTAATTAATTTTTTAAAAAGTCTACAAACAATAAATGCTGGAGAGGGCATGGAGAAAAAAGAACCCTCCTACACTGTTGGTGGAAATGTAAATTGGTACAGCCACTATGGAAAACAGTATGGAGGTTCCTCAAAAAACTAAAAATAGGGCTACCATATGACCCTACAACCCACTCCTGGGCATATATCCAAAGAAAACCATAATTCGAAAAGAGACATGCGCCCCAACGTTCATTGCAGCAGCATTTACAATAGCTAAGACATGGCAGCAACCTAAATGTCCATATGTCCATCAACAGAGGAATGGATAAAGAAGATGTGATGTATACACACACACACACACACACACACACACACACAATGGAATATTAGTCAGCCATAATAAAGAATGAAAAATGCCATTTGCAGCAACATGGAGGTACCTAGAGATTAGCATACTGAGTGAAGTAAGCCAAACAGAGAAAAACAAATATCATATGATATTACTTATATTTGAAATCTAAAAAAAGTGATACAAATGAACTTACTTACAAAACAAATAGAATCACAGACGTAGAAAACAAACTTATGGTTACCAAAGGGAAATGGAAGGGAAGGATAAATTGGGAGTATGAGATTAACAGATGCACACTACAGCAAGGTCCTACTGTATAGCACAGGGAACTATATTCAATATCTTGTAATAATGCATAATGGAAAAGAATCTGAAAAAGAATGTGTATATATATTGTGAATCACTTTACTGTTCACCTGAAACAAACATCTAACCCTCCCCCCCACCCCAGCTTCTGATTAAATTGCTCTAATATGGAGCCCAGGTGCCCACAGGTGATTCTAATGTGCATCAATGGTTGAGAACCACTGGTGTAAGGATGCCCTGTTGCTGTAGATATGGGTGTCTGGGGGTGGGGAGGATATGAGGGAGCGTCTGCTGCTCACGTTACCTAGAGAGTCATTAGATCCTTTGCACAATGCACACTAGATAATCTGTACAGTAGCTGCATCTCCAATCAATACACTTTCATAATCATCTGAGATAGTCAGAGATCAAATCATAAAGAGAATTTTCATACCACATTACAAAAACGATTTATATCCTTTGTTTGCTGGGAAATTTTCTACTTAGCTGAGGAAAAATCTAACCCTTAATATTACCCTCATTTCTTCCTTTAAAATTCTCCCAGAATTGGGTAACTGGGTATGCTAGATGCACTATATGCATAGTCTATTTTTTCCTATTTATTTGTATTACACCAGTGGTCCTGTACATTACAGAAAATTTAATAAACAGAAACAAGCAAAACAATAAAAATGAAAAGAATCACTTCCAGCAGAGACTTCTGGCTGTGTGTGTCTGAGGATCCGCCGCCGGAGCTGCAGCCAGTTTGCCCGGGGGATAGTGTCCCTGCTGAGACTCATGCTGCAGTCGTGTCCCTGTACCTGGGCCCCTCTCCCCCTCCCCCCCAACAAGTCTCTCTTTGTAAGGAACATGGCCGATGATACCAGGTCTGAAGATTTACAACATGAATTTGGTCGTTACGGTCCTATAGTTGATGTGTATGTTCCACTTGATTTCTACACTCACCTCCAAGAGGATTTGCATATGTTCAATTTGAGGATGTTCGTGATGCCAAAGACGCTTTACATAATTAGGACAGAAAATGGATTTGTGGACACCAAATTGACATACAATTTGCACAGGGGGATGGGAAGACTCCAAATCGGATGAAAGCCAAGGAAGGGAGGAAATGTGTATAGTTCATCACTCTGTGATGATTATCACAGATATAGATGTTCTAGAAGCCAAAGTGAGAAAAGAAGGCGTTCAAGAAGTCAGTCCTTTCTTCCCTGTTAGCGCAGTGGTTAAGAATCCGCCTGCCAATGCAGGAGACATGGGTTCGAGCCCTGGTCCGGGAAGATCCCACATGCCACGGAGCAGCTAAGCCCGTGCGCCACAACTACTGAGCCAGCGCTCTAGAGCCCGTGAGCCACAATTCCTGAGCCTGTGTGTCACAACTGCTGAAGCCCGTGCGCCTAGAGCCCATGCTCCGCAACAAGAGAAGCCACTACAATGAGAAGCCTGCTCACCGCAACGAAGAGTGTCCCCCGCTCGCCGCAACTAGAGAAAGCCCGTGTGCAGCAACGAAGACCCAATGCAGCCAAAAATAAATAAATTAATAAATAAATTTAAAAAAAAAAGGTCAGTCCTTTGATTACAACTATAGAAGATCTTATAGTCCTAGAAATAGACCGACTGGAAGACCACGGTGTAGTAGAATCCATTCCAACAATGATAGGCCAAACTGCAGCAGGAATATCCAGTACAGTTCTGCTTACTATGCTTCAAGAAAGATCTGAGAAAGCAGAAACAGAACCAAAAAAGAGCAGTTCAAGCGACCAAAGGGTGGGTGGAAGGTGCTTCAGTATGAATACTGTACAAATATTTGGACTCCGGTCTGAAAAGATAAAAGAATGTTATCGAAACTCCATGGAATCATTGAAAGTAAGCATTTTAGGACAAATAAAAGGTAATTTGGGGTGGTGGTGGTGGGATGAATTGGGAGATTGGGATTGACATATATACACTAATGTGAATAAAACAGATAACTAATAAGCACCTGCTGTATAAAAAATAAATAAATAAAATTCAAATTTTAAAAAAAGGTAATTCATCTTTGTACTTGTGGAAACTAATCCTAAATCTGATTCGGTTTATACTGATTCATGGGTAGCAGGTCCATGTTAAATTATTGGAAACTAGGACGTCTGGGATTTCCCTGGTGGTCTAGTGGTTAAGACTCCGTACTTCCAATGCAAGGGGTGCGTGTTGGATCCCTGGTCAGGGAACTAAGATCCCACATGCCATTCCACATGCCATACAGCATGGCCAAAAAATTAAAAAAAAAAAAAAAAAAAGGCGACTAGGATGTCTGAAAATCAAGGAAGACAGCCATAGTCTCTCACAGTGCCTCTACTGGTTTGTCTCAAACTGAATTCAGTGAGAAAAGGTTTGGTCCAATATAAACTTTTCCTTGGTTATCTCTTAAAGTCAGTTCTATTTTCGCTATTGGCAAATCTTGCCTTTGCTTATTCCAGTGCCAGTGTTTTCTGCTTAATGGTTTGCTTTGTTGGCATTTATTTCCTTACTTGTGTGGCACATGTGGTTTACATCTTAAACATTCTCCCACTGTAAATTCCAATTTTAATACTTGACATTCAGCTAAGAGGGTCCATCTCTTCTCCCCTCTCTCCTAGTCAGTATATTCAGCAAACATTTACTGAGCCCTTACTGTGGGCAAAAATTGTACTGGGTAATTAGGGAGAAAAATAGATAAAATTCAGTTATTCAGTAAATGTCTACAGAGCACAGTCTAGTGAATCATTACAGTGTGGCCTCATTGTTTTGCTTGAGATATATTATTCATAACAATATTTTACACCATTTATATCCCATGTAATTATAAAACCCAATATACTATCACAGATAAGTCACTTTGTGGTTATTTGCCATTTAAAAGTATCCAGTATTTGTTTGCCTCCCATTAATACAAATAATGAAAAAATGATCTGTTTTAATCTGTAATAAACTGATTTATTGTACAGTGACTGTCATATACTAGAGTTATATTAAATTGTTAACTCTGCCTCCTCAAACATACATTAGGAAACAATTCTCACAATAAGTATTTAAGGACTTCCCTGGCGATCCAGTGGTTAAGACTCCGTGTTCCCATTGCAAGGGGCACGGGTTCAACCCCATGTCGCGGAACTAAGATCCTGTGTGCTGCGTGGCACAGCCAAAAAAAAAAAAAAAAAAAAAGTCCCTGAGTCATCACTCTCATTTATTCATTCACTCAGCAATACTCCCATTAATTCAGTATTTTTTTTTTAAAGTATTTAATTTTGGGCTTCCCTGGTGGCGCAGTGGTTGAGAATCTGCCTGCCAATGCAGGGGACACGGGTTCGAGCCCTGGTCTGGGAAGATCCCACATGCCGTGGAGCAACTGGGCCCGTGAGCCACAATTACTGAGCCTGCGCGTCTGGAGCCTGTGCTCCGCAACAAGAGAGGCCGCGATAGTGAGAGGCCCGCGCACCGCGATGAAGAGTGGCCCCTGCTTGCCACAACTAGAGAAAGCCCTCACGCAGAAACGAAGACCCAACACAGCCATAAATAAATAAATAATAAATAAATTATAAAAAAAAAAAAGTATTTAATTTTGCATCGGATATAAAGGATACTCTGGGTACTATAATTAGATTATTTTGAGGCAGACAGAGAGCTGTTATCCCAACTGATTTAGTATGTTCTGTAATCGAGAAAATGTTCACCAAATTATACTTTTTAGTGTTTTTTATGTACACTTTATAGGGGACATGTTCTGTGTATAGTGAATAAATAACTTTTATGGTATCACACACACAAAAAAAGAATCACTTCCATATCTATCTGCCAGAAAAAAACCCTATTTTATTTAATTTATTTATTTATTTTTTTAAAAAACCCTATTTTAATATTTTGGTATATAATCTAGACTTCCCAACACAGTTTGCTGATTACCTAAGTGGTAAATAAATATTTATGGAATTAATTTTTTTTTATAAAATTGCATCATAATGCAAATAATTTTTTTGTATATGTACATCTCATTATTTAAGATTTTGTTTCTTTGCACCTTAATTAAATTGAACATTTTTCATGTGCCAATTGGAAATGTGTTCTTTTTGTGTTTTTTGTTGTTTATACACTTTGCCCACTTTACCACTGGGGCTCATTTTTGTGGCCCATTGACATCCAAGATTTGAATGACAGTTACCTTAGTTCTAGTCACCATCATCTCTGTAACCTCCCCACCAGCAAATTATTGGTCTTTCCATCTCCTTCATCCAATCTGTCTCCACCCTAGAGTTCTCCTCATCACTTACAACCTTTTTAGTACAAAATCCATAACCTGAATTGGAAAGTCTTCAGGCTGGTCTCCAGTTTAGAAGAACTCTCATCAATTCTCAAATTTCAATTTTACCTAATCACAACCCAGATTAAACCCCCCAAGAGGTTCCATTAACTCTCATACTCTAATCCCAAATCCCTAACTATCTTCTCTAACACTGACTGCAGTCTCATTTTTGGTCACTGCCTTGTCAATAAATGTACTGGAAAAGAAACCAGAAGAAGGTAAGAGAACAAGTCTTACTTTTATCTGGAGAAATAACTTTCTAAGCAGAGCAAACAGCAAGTGCAAAGGGCTCAGTTGGGACCATGCTTGGCTTGTTAACTGAAAAGCAAGGCAACCAGAGGGGATGGAACAAAATGAGTGAAGGAAAGTGTTAATAGGAGTCAGAAACATAGCAAGGGATCAAGCCGGATTTTTTTGACAGGTTGAGTTTGGACCAAGAGTAAAGAAGCTGAGTCACGATGCTGAGGTTCTTGACTCAATCAACTGGACTAATGGAATTGGCTTTACTTGAATGGTGAGGACTGAGAGTGGGTCAGGGGTCAGTGCAGGGCATCATGGTTGAGGTTGGGAGTTTTAAGTTTGACTTATGACCTATTAGACGTCCAAGTAGGGATACTGAATTGGGAGTCTGGATATATATAAACCTGGAGATTAAAATCCAGACCTAATCACTGTGTGGGTGGTAGCAAAATCCTTGTGATTAGATTTCTGTGCTTGGACAGTATATATAGGAGCTCAGAGCTCTAGGGCTTTAGCTTTGAGAGACATAGTAGGTCCAAAGTCAGGGAGAGGTAGAGAGAAGGAGAAGGAAGAAGCAAAGAAAACTCCCAAGGAGCAGCCATTGACATAGAAGGAATCTCGGGAAAGGATTGGGTCCTGGGAGCCACGAGACGAAAGCCTTTAAAGTGGAGAGATCTCCAGATACTTCAAGTAAGAGAGGTCTGGGAAATGATCACTAGATTTTTGTAATGTTAAGATCATTAACTGGTGACTTTGACAAGAGGGGTGTCCATGGGGGTTGAATGTAAAAGCCTGACTGGAGTAAGTTCAAGAGACAATGAGCAGGAAATAAATCACCAACATGCAAACAGCAAATAGAGAGAATGCTTTAAAAGAGTTTTCCTGTAAAAGAAAATTTAAAAATGGGGTGATAGCAATAGAGCCTTGTGGGATTCAAGGGACTTTTTTCTTTCCTAACCTGGTAATAATTATAGTATGTTTATATTGTGGATGGAAATGACAGAGGAGAGAGGGGGGAAAGGATGTAACTAATGATTTGAACCTCACACATTTGAAGTTGCAAATTTTAAAATAGAATTAGTAACCTTGAATTTAAATTTTTTTAATTAATTAATTAATTTATTTTTGGCTGCATTGGGTCTTCATTGCTGCCCGCGGGCTTTCTCTAGCTGTGGCGAGTGGGGGCTACTCTTCGTTGCAGTGCATGGACTTCTCATTGCAGTGGCTTCTCTTGTTGTGGAGCACGGGCTCTAGGCGCGCAGGCTTCAGTAGTTGTAGCACGTGGGCTCCGGTAGTTGTGGCACGCGGGCTTAGTTGCTTCGCGGCATGTGGGATCTTCCTGGACCAGAGCTTGAACCCGTGTCCCTTGCATTGACGGGCAGATTCTTAACCACTGCACCACCAGGGAAGTCCCTTAAGGTATTTTTTGATGCAATTAAAATCCATATCAATTGACTTGAAGTAATAAGATTATCCTAGATAATCCAATAAGCCTGATCTAATTAACTGAGGCTTTAAGAGTAGAGTTGAGGCTTCTCTGAAGAGAACAAATTCTGTCTGTGGAGAGCAGCTTCATCGGTGCCAAAGAGTGCCAGCCTGCCTTTTCTGACGGCTGCCCCAAGGATTTCAGACTTGCCTAGACATTTCCCACAATCCTGTAAGCCAATTCCTTGCTGTAAATCTCTAATACACATCTCCTACTGGCTCAGTTTCTCTAGTTGATCCCTGATTGATAACACAGGGTAATTAATACTGGCCTCTTAGAGTGAGCTGGAAATGTTCCTTTCTCTTCTGTATTTGGGAAGAGTTTGGGAAGGGTTTAATTATCATTTTCATGTTAGTAGAATTTCCCAGCGAAGCCCTCTGCTTATGTGAACACTTATCAGATATGCTTTTCAATCTAAGAAATTTATTCTGCTGTAAGTGTTCATTTGATTTATCTCAAATATATCTGGGATGTCATTTCACATCAGTATTTATTGACCTACTTCATAGTTTTTTTATTGCTGCCTTATATTCCATGGTATAATACGTGAGGTTTTTTAGCTTGGCAGAGCTGAGTGTAGATCCTAACCACAAATCCTACCAGCAGTGTGAGCTTGGGCTGCTCTTTTTCTTGTTTTTCAGGGACTGGGATAGACTGTGGATAAACCCAGGACTGAGGAGCTTGGGTTCTCTCTGTGGCCCTCCTGTTCTCCAAGGGCCACATCCCCCTGTAAATTCTCAAGCCTTCTGTTTTTCCTTGGTTTTCTTCACTCTGTCTCACGTTATGTAAACCTTGACCTTTGGAATTTTGTGGAGGAAAAGCAAATGAAACAAACAAAACACAAATGCCCGGGACTGGAGTTGCCTGACCCTGCTGCAGTCTGTTACCACAGGCATCCTCAGTGAACAGTACATTTTCTCCGCTAACACTTATGGATTTCAGTGATAACAGAGCGTAGGTTCAGCTGCAGCAGAACTGAACAGTTGAATAGGAAGAGAGGCTTTATTATACAGAGAATATGTAATCCTCTGAGTCACAAATGGGGAATGAGCGTGTGTGTGTGTATTATATTTTTTTCTGTCTGCCAGCGCTTGGTAGGTGAAGTTAAGCAGGCTGTGTAGACTGTAGCTGATTCGGGAAACCAGATTCCATCTAAAGGGGGCAAGTCCTCCTCAGGTCCAGACAATGGCTGTTCACCTGGGGACTTAGGATCACTCATATCAGATTTTATTTTTCACATCAAAATTTGAATTTTAACATTGAGCCTCTTGATTTTTAAATGTTGGCTGTAATTCAAGATTTTGCTTGAAAAAGAACATTTTACAATATAAACAAACTATGTGTTTGCTGCCTTCTGCCCACAATGGCCAATTTGCAGCCTCTCACTTAGTGATCTCACGCATTTCCTGGCTTCAGTGGTCTTCAAAGGGCAGTAGATTCATTCTGTCCAGGATCTTCTCCACTAAATCACTGTCTTCAGGGGACACTGCTCTGTCTCCCTGGATGGAGCCAGAAACCTGGTGGTCAGTGGTCTCACCCCCTCCCTCCCCACCAGCCCCCAACCTTCAATGGACCCTCAGTACCTCTCGGTGCTGCTCACTCCTCCACCCCTCCCCCCCCTACAGCCCACATCCACTACCAGCCTAACTAATACCTGTCTTCCTACTGCCCCCTTGTCCTCAGTGGCTCCCTTCTCAGCCATTCTCCCTCGGCAGCCACAATCTCTTTCAAAGAAAATCATTTTATGTTAATTCTCCGCTTAAAATATTAGAAAAACTTACCTTTGTTCTTAGCTTAAAAACTGAAACCTTTCACTGTACCTAGAGACGATTGCTTGGCCCATGTATAAGTGTTCAAATTATAGTTAAATGAATAAATATGTAGCAGGAAAAAAATTAATAAAATCAAGAAGAAGAAACTTCTAACTTGAATGGAAGATTCAATGAATGAAGAGGCATAGCAATAGTATATAAAAATACAAAGCATTTGATCTTAGACACTAATTTTGAGTCAAGATTTGTTTCAGAATTATTGCTTTTGATCTCTTGAGTGCCAAAGGTTAAAGGGACATGTGATTAGATTTTGAGAGAAAGAATATATTAGTTGTCTGGAGAAAGTATAGTTTTTCCTAATTTTTAAAAAGAGTAATAATTTTATCTGCGTATACATTCAGCATGTGATCATTATAGAGAAGCGTCTCAATTGGCCAATGAAATCACCTCTGGGACATAAGACTCAAATTACATCAATAGTAGCCAGTAGAACCGTCCTCCTATTATCTACTCAGGAAAATGCATATTCCTATCAAGAAAGATCTGTTTTAAGTACTAAAGCTTTGAAAAGAAGGGGGAATAGATCATAATCCTGTTTCTCTTCCTAAACAGGCAGCCAGGGTAGAGGACGGCGAGGGTCCTGACGGGCGTCAGCATGGACCTGGACCAGGACGACTTCGGGAGCGCGGCAGAGTGGGGCGACCAGCAGGAGGAGGGGTATGCACAGGGAGAAGAGGACGCCCAGGTCCAGCAAGAATGCCTGCAGAAATTTTCTACGAGGGATTATATCATGGAACCCTCCATCTTTAACACTCTGATGAAGTATTTTCAGGCAGGAGGGTCTCCGGAGGAGGTGATCCGGCTCTTATCAGACAACTACACAGCTGTGGCCCAGACCGTCAACCTGCTGGCCCAGTGGCTCATTCAGACAGGGGTTGAACCAGTGCAGGTTCAGCAAACTGTGGAAAATCACTTGAAGACTTTATTGATGCAACAGTTCGACCCCCGCAAAGCAGATTCTATCTTTACTGAAGAAGGAGAGACCCCCGCTTGGCTTGAACAAATGATTGCACATCCCACGTGGAGAGATCTTGTTTACCAACTGACTGAAGCGCACCCAGACTGTCTGATGCTGAACTTCACGGTCAAGCTGATTTCCGATGCAGGATACCACGGGGAGATCACCGGCGTGGCGGCAGCCTGCCAGCAGTTGGAAGTGTTTTCTAAAGTTCTCTGTACCTCTCTGGCTACGCTTTTGCATGGAGAAGACAACCTTGCTGAAAATCTCCCTCAGTTTGCTAAGATGGTGTGCCACGGGGAGCACACGTACCTGGTGGCCCAGGTCCTGATGTCCGTGCTGGCCCAGGAAGGGCAGGGGGGCTGGGCCGTGCGCAGGATTGCACAGGAGGTGCAGCGCTTCGCCCAGGAGAGGGGCCGCGATGCCAGTCGGATCTCTCTTGCACTGGGCACAGCTGCCTCCTACCCCCAGCTGTGTCAGGCCCTTGGGGCGATGTTGTCCAAGGGGGCCCTGAATCCGGCCGACATCACTGTCCTCTTCAACCTGTTTACCAGCGTGGACCCGCCCCCTGTTGAACTCATCCGGGTGCCGGCCTTCCTGGGCCTCTTCATGGACTCACTCTTTAAACCAGGGGCCAGGATCAACCCGGACCACAAGCACAAGTACATCCATATCTTGGCATATGCGGTGAGCGTGGTGGAGACCTGGAAGAAGGACAGGCGTGTGAGCATCAATCAAGACGAGCTGAAGTCAACGGCCAAAGCTGTTGAAACTGTTCACAGTTTGTGTTGTGCTGAGAACAAAGGGGCTTCTGAACTCGTGGCCGAGCTGAGCGCCCTCTATAAGTGTATCAGGTTTCCAGTGGTGGCAATGGGTGTGCTGAAGTGGGTGGATTGGAGCGTATCAGAGCCGAAGTACTTCCAGCTGCAGACCCGCTGCACCCCCGTGCACCTGGCGCTGCTGGACCAGATCAGCACCTGCCACCAGCTCCTGCACCCCCAGGTCCTGCAGCTGCTGGTGAAGCTCTTGGAGACACAGCACTCCCAGCTGGACGCGATGGAGCAGCTCGAGTTGAAGAAGACTCTCCTGGACAGAATGGTGCACCTGCTGAGCCAAGGCTACGTACTCCCTGTGGTCACTTACATCCGCACGTGTCTGGAGAAGGGGGACACCGACATTTCCCTCATTCGCTACTTTGTGACCGAGGTGCTGGATGTGATCGCACCTCCCTACACCTCTGACTTTGTGCAGCTTTTCCTCCCCATCCTGGAAAACGACAGCATCGCTGGCACCATTAAAACGGAAGGTGAACAGCACCCTGTGACGGAGTTTATAGCTCACTGCCAGTCTAACTTCATGCTGGTGGACTGATTCAGAGCACCCTCCAGAGCTGGAGCAGAACATTCCAGGAGACCCGTTGCGGAAAAACCCTTTCCAGAAGCTATTGATGAAGAGGCCCCGTCAGCATCCTGGCAATGGGCTCTGGAGGGAGGAGGTGGAGATCTTTCGTAAAAAGGAAAATGTTAGCAGTGCAAGTGGAGAACTGCTATTATGAACAGTCCCCTTTCCTTGTAAATCCAGGGCTACCCCTAAATCCTGTTTTCGGTATTCATTTCCCCCAATATTGGAACTAGGTTCCCATTATCCTTCGTGATGTAGCCAACTGGCAGCCCTAGGGTGGTGGAAATTCAGAAAATGGGGCACTTAGATGAACTATTTTCAAAGTTGACTTAAGTTTTCTCACAAGACCTGAACGGTCAGTTCGTATTGCTGTGAATGCTTTAATTTTTCAAGAACAGATAAAAGCCTTTCTGTGGGTGGAACATGTAGATCCCAGTGTTATGTTGTTCTCGTAAATTAGACACTCATCCTCAAAATAAAAAAAAATAAATAACTAAAAATTTAAAAGGCATATGACTTTCTAAGTTTTTATGAAATAACTGCCATCACCCCAGATTCAAGGGGCAGGATTAAGCGTAAGTCCATCACCAGTGTAAGGAATTTTTCTACGTGCATAACTGAGCACACACCACTGAACCCACAAATGCACCCACACAGGCAAGTCTAAGTGTGAGACAGGCTGGGACCTGGGACCCTTTGCTGCAGGGCTCGCACCTGGACACACCTCTCCTCCAGCAACAAAATACAAAGAAACTATAAGGGGCTAAAAATCACTGCGTGCATGCATCGTTGGGGCAAATTATGGACAACAAGATACAAAAAGACCGAAACCCCAACTGCCACTTCTGAAGAGCTGGGAGCAAAAACAGTGTCCGGAGCAAAGCGGGGTACTGCGCATGCCTCCTGCACACACCACCACCAAAGGGGTGGGCATACCCCTAAACCACCCCTCTGGCCTGACCCCTGGACACACCTCTACCTTCACCCCATAGAAGGAACCATCTTGCCCCCTCAGGGGGCAAGCCAGTGAGAAAGGGAAACTGTTACTTGTTCTCACTCCCTCCTGCTGCAGCAGGGGCCACCATAAAGCCTTGCCTGAATTTCTTATTCAGGCCTGTTATCAATTTCTATTGATTAAGGAAACCAAGAACCCCGGTCGGTAACAAGGGCAGGTGAACAAAGACTTTCAAGGAAATATTTACTGTCTCTATTGTGAGGAGACAATTATATTACTCTATTTGATACTTGGAGAGATCAAAATGATGGGAAACAATGATACATTGAAATTAGAGTCATTGCAACCAATCCAGTGCTGGATAGTGATCATCGAAATTTTAGTAATAAACATATTCTTGGTACTTTATATTATTTATTTATTTATTTTGCTGTAAGCATGTTACTTGGAAACATTTTTATTATAAATAATACTTATTATACTTGGAAATTCAATAACTATAATGTCCTTTTTTTCAAATCAGAGACTTTCTAGAAAATAGAAAATTCAGTCATTTACTTATAAGAGCTTTTGAATGTGTTTCTATAACAATAAACTATATTTTCAGGACTTTTCTTAGGTAAAACTGTCTGGTGCTGAGAAGTTTATCTCTGAAATTCAAGCAGAGCATCTGGGAGAGAAGACCTAGAGAAAGACAACCATGGACCTATGTCAACAAGGGCTGGAAGCTGGTGACAACGTCACAAAATCAGAAAGTTGGAGTCAGGGTGAATTAAGTAGAAATCAAATAATAAGCAAATTCATTGCCTCTTATCTTAGACTCTATTCTTACACCTATAACCAAATCACAGAAACTCATTACTAATTCACTCTTAATTTTTAGGCCACACGGGCGCATCTAGTTCACAGAATAACTTGATTCCCCTGAACTACAATGCAAATCAATCTTCGGAGGATGGCATCAAAGACCTGAGCTTGGGGCTTCCCTGGCGGCGCAGTGGTTAAGAATCCGCCTGCCAATGCAGGGGACGCGGGCTCGAGCCCTGGTCTGGGAAGATCCCACATGCCAAGGAGCAACTGGGCCCGTGAGCCACAACTACTGAGCCTGTGCGTCTGGAGCCTATGCTCCGCAACAAGAGAGGCCACGACAGTGAGAGGCCCGCGCACCGCAATGAAGAGTGGCCCCCGCTCGCCGCAACTAGAGAAAGCCCGCGCACAGAAATGAAGACCCAACACAGCCAAAAATAAAAATAAATAAATTAATTAAATTAAAAAGAAAAAAAAAAGACCTGAGCTTGGAAGAAATCATGAATTCAACACTACAAATTTTAGCCCAAGATGCACAATATATGGACCATCTGCAACATCTTCAGGGCACAAAGAGACATGAAAAAGGCTTCCTAAACAACTCTGATGCTTCTCAGTCTGCAGGTATTCCATGGAATTATTAATATGATACTTTTCACTAATGTATTTAAACATGCACTGCTATTGCATGAGGGTCAAAGAACATGGAAATATACAGCATAAAATGCAAAAGTCACACCCCCCCTTCATCAGACATTTTATTTCATTCCCCTTTTGTAACCACAGTCACATTGTATGAGTGTCATTCAAACTCTCCTTCCATACCTGCACAATCATTTAAGTACATAATTTTTACATACACGAGATTATAATTATAAAAACTTGAAATTTGTATAGAATTCTTAAAGTAGGTATCAAATACTTAGGCAATCTTCCAGTGATGAACAATAGTTTAAAAATTTTAAAGTAACATTGGCGCTTCCCTGGTGGCGCAGTGGTTGAGAATCTGCCTGCTAATGCACGGGACACGGGTTCGAGCCCTGGTCTGGGAAGATCCCACATGCCGCGAAGCAACTGGACCCATGAGCCACAATTACTGAGCCTGCGCGTCTGGAGCCTATGCTCCGCAACAAGAGAGGCCGCGACGGTGAGAGGCCCGCGCACTGCGATGAAGAGTGGCCCCCGCTCGCCGCAACTAGAGAAAGCCCTCGCACAGAAACGAAGACCCAACACAGCCAAAAATAATAAATAAATAAAAATTAAAAAAAAAAGTAACACTAACTGTAATGTTACAATAAACATACTTTTCCATACAACTTTGACATCGGTGTGATTTTCACAATTCATATGCATGAACCATCTTACACCCTATAGTGTTTGCACTTTCTGAAATGTGCTGACCTTCACCCACTATGGCTAAGATCAGACCTTGTTATCTGGTGTATTTCACACCAGAAATCTCAAACTCCAAATTCCTTTCCTTAACTTTTTGCTCTTCAGCCAGCTGTTTCATACTGTCCTTCCGCAGCTTCAATGCACCTTATAGAGAACTTGTGATTTGATGCCTCAACTTTCTCCTACCTAGGAGCATCCTGCCGGCCTCATTCAGCTCCTTAATGTCTGGATCATGCGGTTAATAACCTGAATTACCATCTTACCGCAGTTGTCTTGCCCTTTTGCCTTCCACACACCTGACGAAGTCTCAGTCCTTCAGGAGTCTCAAAATGCCCCTGTCACAAGGCAGTTGAATGTCTGTTGGTAAAAATCAGCTTAAAAAATCACAGACAATGCGCCACAACTACTGAAGCCCGCGCGCCTAGAACCTGTGCTCCACAGCAAGAGAAGCCACCCCAATGAGAAGCCCGCACACCGCAACGAAGAGTAGCCCCCGCCCGCCACAACTAGAGAAAACCTGCGCAAAGCAACGAAAACCCAACGCAGCCATAAATTAATAATTAATTAAATTTAAAAAATTTTTTAAAAATCAGAGACAATACAGAGAAAATAGACTCTGCGCTTCCACTGCAGGGGGCACGGGTTCAATCCCTGGTTCGGGAACTAAGATTCCGCATGCTGCTTGGTACGGCCAAGATAAAAGAAGTAAACAAATATATTAAAAAAATAAGATCTTGGCGTTTACAGTGGGCACTCTATTTTTTCCTTTCGGTTTTTAAAAATTGAGGTATAAGTAACATACAACATTATATTAGTTTCAAGTGTACAACATAATGATTCAATATTTGTATATATTGCAAAACAATCACCATAATAAGTCTAGTTAACGTCCATCACCATACATTTCCCTGATGATTAGTGATGTTGAGCATCTTTTCATGTACATGTTGACCATTTGTTCTTCTTTGGAAAAAATTTCTATTCAGAACCTCTGCCATTTTTTAATTGGATTGTTTGGTTTTTTGCTATTGAGATGTATGAGTTCTTTATATTTTTTTGGATAATAATCCCTTATCAGTTACATGATTTGCAAATATTTTCTCCTGTTTAGTAGGTTGCCTTTTCATCTTGTTGATGATTTTCTTTGCTGTGCTGAAGCTTTTTAGTTTGATATAGTTCCATTTGTTTACTTTTGTTTTTGTTGCCTTTGCTTTTTGGTGTCAAATCCCAAAAGTCATCTCCATGACTGATGTCAAGGAGATTACTGCCCATGTTTTCTTCTAGGAGTTTTATTGTTTCAGGTCTTAAGAGTCAAGTCTTTAATCCATTTTGGGTTAATTTTTGTGTATAGTATAAGATGGTGGTCCAGTTTCATTCTTCTGCATGTAGCTATCCAGTTTTCCTAACACCATTTACTGAAGAGACTGTCCTTTCCCCCATTGTATAGTCTTGACTCCTTTGTCAAAAATTAATTGGCATAAATTAATTAATATATGCATGGGTATATTTCTGGGCTGTCTATTCAGTTCCACTAATCTGTTTTTATGCCAATACCATACTGATTTTGATTACTTCAACAATTTGACCTTCACTTCTACTTAATGGTTTTCTGCATCCTCGTATTGTTATATTTTTCTATATAATATGCACCTTGCAGATACCTCAAATCCCATGTAAAAAAAAATGGTTGATAAATCTCTCTCCCTGAATATGCATATTTCATTACTACTCTACTTCCTACAACATAAAATTTAATCCTTTTTTCTGTTGTAACCTGCAGCCTGAAAAGGGTGTAAATTTGCCTATTTAGGGGGCTGAGGACATTGGAGAAACAAATGGAGACTTCGGGCATGAGATGTGGGAGATATTTCAAAAGATAAAATTTGAGTCCCAAAAGTAAAAAGGAAGTTGTAAGGTAGGTGAAAACATCTGGAAAAAAATGTTAGTGTGGTGAGTGAGATGAGCTAGGGACAGATCTCGAAGGTTCTTTTATGGCCTGTTAAAGTGTTTAAATTTAATCTTTAAGTAATGGGTGGCAGACATTAAAAAGTTTAAGCAGAGTGATATGCTTAGATAGACATTTTAGATCTATTACTCTAATATCCATATAGAGGATGAATTTGAGATAAAAGTGGAAGACAGGAGATAAACTTGAAGGCTCTTAAGTAGTCCAGTAATAATATGATTAGGGCCCCCCTAAAAAAACAGAAGTCAGTAGCAGGATGATGATAATAATAATAATGAGTAGTGAAGGGTAGAAGAATATGCCACTCCAAAATAAGGCTTGCGGAGTTCAGGACATGTCACCCCAAAATATGCTGCTTTGGCATATTGGTTTTAAGCTGAAGGCACCTGAAAAGCAACAAATGCAGGGAGAGACTTTCTCTGAACTTCCCTTTTCTCCCTAAAGACAGATCCTCCAAAAGGAACCCAAATGTCATAAATCCCCTCCCCAGGAATTTCAACAACAAGGGAAGTTTTTTTTTTTGGCCGTGCAGCGAGGCATGCAGGATCCCTGACCAGGGATGGAACCCGAACCCCCTGCAGTGGAAGTGCGGAGTCTTAACCACTGGACCGCCAGGGAAGTCCCAAGATGGACTCATCACAGGAGAGAGACTAGAAGTTGACACCACACCCTGACAAACTTTATCACAAACTGTCATAGCTCCCATCTATTCTTCTAAGGGCCCATTCATCTTTCCTAAAAATCTCTTCCCATAAGAGGTCTATGTCCTCCTTCTCCTTTACCTATTTTTTTAAAAATTAACTTATTTGGCTGCACCGGGCCTTAGTTGCGGCACTCCGGATCTTCATTGCCGCGGGCTGATCTTCATTGCTGTGTGCAGGATCTTCGCTGCGGCATGCAAACTCTTAGCTGCGGCATGTGGGATCTAGTTCCTTGACCAGGGATCGAACCCAGGCCCCCTGCATTGGGAGCTCGGAGTCTTAACCACTGGGCCACCAGGGAAGTCCCTCCATTACCTATTAAAATGGTATTTAATCCTGGATTTTAAAGCCACCTCTTTAAGTTACTCACTTTTCCTAGGTATCTCCCCAGGTATCCATGGGGTATACATGTTCATAAATTTGTTTGCTTTTCTCTTGTTAATCTGTCTTTTATTACAAGAGTCTCAGTTAAGAAATCAGAAAGGTAGAGGGAACATCATTTCCCCTTTCCCACAATAGTAAATAACAGCTAACATTTATTGAGTGCTTCCTATATGCCTGGCATTCTACCGCCTTACATGCTTTATCTCTTATTATTCTTACAAGAACCCTATGAGGTAGCTACTACAGCTATTAACATTTTACAGATACAGAAACTGAGGCCCTACATCAACTAGTAGGATTTGAACAGTCTTCTAGTCAGAAACTTCTGATTGAACTCAAAATGTTGTGGGTAAAAAAATAACCTGAGATTCTTGTTATATGTACGAACTTCTAGTCACCACCTCCTCTTTTTCCAAAATTCTAATTTACAGAGTTTGGAACTGGGCTATGGCATCTAAAATCTAATTTTTAAAACAGCTTTATTGAGATATAATCCATGGACATATAATTTACCAATTTAAAGTGTACAATTCAATGATTTGGGATATATTACATCATTACTTTTTTTGGAATTTACATTTTTTACAGGCATCCTAGTTAATTCTATGTAAGTGCCTGAAGTGCAATATTTTGAGAAAAATTATCTTAACCACTATGCTCAGTGCCTCTTAAAAAAAGTACATGTGGGGAATTCCCTGGTAGCCCAGTGGTTAGGACTCCGCGCTCCACTGCAGAGGGCATGGGTTTGATCCCTGGTCAGGAAACAAAGATACCACAGCCACGAGGTTCAGCCAAAAAAAAAAAAGTTCATGTGAACAAGCCCAGCACAGTACCTACCCAGTAAAATTTAGACACTCAATACACATCGAATATGAATGTACAGGCTGCAAACAACCATAAGAAGGAATGATGCAGGGCTTCCCTGGTGGCGCAGTGGTTGAGAATCTGCCTGCCAATGCAGGGGACACGGGTTCGAGCCCTGGTCTGGGAAGATCCCACGTGCCGCGGAGCAGCTAGGCCCGTGAGCCACAATTACTGAGCCTGCGCGTCTGGAGCTTGTGCTCCCCAACAAGAGAGGCCGCGATAGTGAGAGGCCAGCGCACCGCGATGAAGAGTGGCCCCCGCTTGCCACAACTAGAGAAAGCCCTCGCACAGAAACGAAGACCCAACACAGCCATAAATAAATAAATAAATAAATACTTAAAAAAAAAAAAAAAAGGAATGCAAACACCGAACTTCTACTTCATGTAAGACATTATGGTGAAAGATTAAAATTTGATATACAGTGGACTCTAGTATCCAATTTCTTTTGGATGATGAGATGACAGCATTTTATAGCAGAAAAATATATTCTTCATAGTAGGGCTTGCTTTTATGTAGTGTAATTTTAAAATTCTTTCAATTTGCAATATTATGTAGTTCATGGCCCCTCTTCATCAAAATCTGTATTAAAAATATTTTTGTTCATTTAGCATTTATTAAAATATTTATTGAGCATCTTCCTATATAAGTGGCATGATGCTAGGTGCTAGATGAGTAAAGTAGACAAAAATCTTATTATTTTGGCTTTCTCATGATTGAAGAGCCTATGGGGGGACTTCCCTGGTGGTCTAGTGGGTAAGAGTCCCCGCTCCCAATGCAGGGTGCCCTTGCTCGATCCCTGGTCGGGGAACTAGATCCCGCATGCCACAACTAAGAGTCTGCATGCTGCAACTAAAAGATCCCGCGTGCCGCAACTAAGACCCGAGCAGCCTAAATAATTTTTTTAAAGGGCTTATGGGGAGTACTTAATGTTAATCATTTGTACAGTTTTTTTTTGTTTTTTTGTTTTCCTTTTTGGCCATGCCCTGTGGCTTGGCTCTCAGCAATGAAATCACTGGACCGCCAGGGATTTCCTGTCCAGTTTCTTAATTTTCAACTTATCCTAGGCAATTATTATTTATCCCTACATTTTGGTCATAATCAGATGCCACAATTATATTAGCAACCTATGTTAGAAGATAAGTGGTCATCACAGAAAATTAAGCCATAAAAGTGATATACTAACTGCTTTTTGAGTCTTCATTTTCCTATGAAGAATCACATATGTAAAAATATTAAGTAAGATGAAGTGCTTTTCTCTTGTAAATCTGTTTTATGTCGACTTAATTCTTGGACCCATTCAGAGACCATAGGGTAGAGGTAAAGTTTTCCCTTCCCTATAGCTCTTTTATAGATAATGGAACTAGAAATCAGGTTAAATGAACTTGCCCAAGATCCAAATAGCTGGAATAATGGTAGATCTGGAATTCAAACCCAGGTCTGACTAACCTCAAAACTAAAATCTGCCTTTCCAACTTCCCCAAAACCATACCGCACTACCTATGATTTGTAGAAGTGAGTATGGAAGAATGCGATTAATCTGAATTTTGCAGTAGGAAAACAGAATCCTAAAAACGCTAGCTATCTACCGTGACCATAGAATCTTCATCTTTTTAAGTTATAACCTTTGACGTTTTGGAGAACACCCGCCATCCTTAAGATAAAGATCTTAAGGAAAAATAATAATGCCTTTAAAAGCAGTGAGTATGAAACAAATTATGTGTTCAAGGAGTAGGCAATAAATACAAGTAGAGAAAAAAATGCAAGTAGAGAAATAGTGTAGAAAAAAGAAATAGAATCTAGAATAGATGAGGACATGGGTGAAATGGGAGTCCTTAAAACAAAATAGACCAACTGTCACAGCCAAGAGGAGCCTTGGGAGGCATAATGACTAAACGTAATGTGGTATCCCGGACGGGATTCTGGAAGAGAAAAGGAAAATAGAGTTGAGCCCTCCTGCCCCGAGGCAGCCGGCAGCCAGAAAGCGGAACCTAGACGCGGGCGCCCCTGCTTCCGGCCGGCGCGCGGGTGCAGCACCAGCGGCGCAGGGCTCTGCGGAGCTCGGGAGAGCCTGCGATTGGGAGCCACCCCCGGCTGGCTGCCGCGGCTTGAAGAGGCGTTTTCGCCTCGATGGCGACCACTCGTGGGCTCCCGAGGACGCCTGGAAGGGCACCCATCCTAAATACCTAAAAATGATGGAATTAGATATAGGCGATGCCATCCAAGCGTATAGCGTTGTTTGTTTACCAGGACCCCATGGAGAGTTAACACTGGCATAAAGTAAACGGTGTGGAATTACCCGACCGCCAGCTCAATCTGACTTGTCGGTACTGAGACAGGAGGTTACAGACTGTGGTGCCTACACCCATCAGTGCTACGCTCAACCATTACAGATTCTTTCTCTTAGAAGATGGCATCTGTACTTACGATGCTTAATTTATTCATAAAAGGTGGAATTGGAGACCCATCAGACTGCTTTGCTTCATCTTTTACCTGGAAGATAGTCAGGGTTGACTTAGCTGCTCCCATTCCTTAAGTTTTCTTGCTGAAAAATAAAACTTTTCCAGATAGAAGTGGGGGTTTTTTGTTTGTTTGCTTTTTGTCAAAAATATAGGGTAGTTGCTCTAGAATGTTCTCATCTAGAGACAGTTTAATTACAGTTGTATACAAATTTATGCCTAGGATATGTTCAGAGGGGTGGAAGACACGTTTCTTCTATCAACCCACACTCATAGCTTTCTCTTTGTTCATTGCTGCCACTGCTACGTCATTGTTGAGACTGCTACCTGTTTCCCTTACTCAACCCTCCCAGTGCCTTTTGGCCCTTCAGCTAGCCTGGAATGGCATTACATACACACTTTGACACCTGGAGGGTTTACTTCAGCTGCTTTTTCATCTCCAGGAGAAAGTAAAGCTTTTCTTTCAATTGGTTTTCATTCCAATTACTGTTACATCCCTCTTTTTTTTTTTTTTTAAGTTTTTTAATTTATTGATTGATTGCTATGTTGGGTCTTCGTTTCTGTGCTAGGGCTTTCTCTAGTTGCGGCAAGCAGGGGCCACTCTTCATCGCAGTGCGCGGGCCTCTCACTATCGTGGCCTCTCTTGTTGCGGAGCACAGGCTCCAGACGGGCAGGCTCAGCAGTTGTGGCTCACGGGTCTAGTTGCTCCGTGGCATGTGGGATCTTCCCAGACCAGGGCGTGAACCCGTGTCCCCTGCATTAGCAGGCAGATTCTCAACCACTGCGCCACCAGGGAAGCCCCACATCCCTCTTTAGTTGACTTTAAGTCAAAACTAAAAATATGCTCTTCCAGAGTGTAAACTTACATGTCTAGATTAATAGGGACCAAAGAAGTTCTACCTACCAGAGCACTGGGCCTTCCTTTCCATGCTTATTACCACCACCCTTATTATATTGTAGGTAGGATATTACAAGAGAGATAATGAAGGACAGTATAAGCCTTGAAAACATCTTTATTAAGTAGACCCAGTGATGCAACTTTTGTCAATTCCTCGCAATTAAGTAAGTTGTCTAAAGTATAAAAAAATTACCTGCACAAAGATGTTCCAAGTGGCATTGCTTGCAAGAGCCTGAATTACAAGCCACTTAAAAGTTTAGGGCAGGTTTCAGCAAATTTTTTCTGTAAAGGGCCAGAAAGTAAGTATTTTAGCCTTTGCAGGCTATATAGTCTCTGTCACAACTTTTTTTTTCTTAAATAAATTTATTTATTTTATTTATTTTTGGCTGCACTGGGTCTTCGTTGCTGCATGCGGGCTTTCTCTATTTGCGGAGCAGGGGCTACTCTTCCTTGCAGTGCACGGGATTCTCATTTCGGTGGCTTCTCTTGTCTCAGAGCACTGGCTGTAGGTGTGCGGCCTCAGTAGTTATGGCTCGCAGGCTTTAGAGCACAGGCTCAGTAGTTGTGGCACGCGGGCTCAGTAGTTGTGGCGCACGGGCTTCGTTGCTCCGTGGCATGTGGGATCCTCCCGGACCAGGGCTCAAACCCGTGTCCCCTGCATTGGCAGGCGGATTCTTAACCACTGTGCCACTAGGGAAGCCCTCACAACTTAATTCTGCTGTTGTTGCACAAAAATAACCACAGTAAATATGTAAACAAATGGGCATAGCTGTGTTCTGATGAAACTTTATTTACAAATGGGCACTGGTGGGAGGACCCAAACTGGGTGCTGGAGGAAGGCTCTCCATCTGTTTTAGCTTTAACCTTTGACATTTCAGAGAACACCCGCCATCCTTAAGACAAAGATCTTAGGGAAAAATAATAATGCTTTTAAAAGTGAGTATGAAACAAATTATGTGTTCAAGGAGTAGGCAATAAATACAAGTAGAGAAAAAAAATACAAGTAGAAAAAAAGTGTAGGAAAAAGGGAAATAGAATCTAGAATAGAAGAGGACATGGGTAAAATGGGAGTCCTTAAAACAAAATAGACCAACTGTCACAGCCAAGAGGAGTCTTGGGAGGCATAATGACTAAATGCAATGTGTTATCCCGGACGGGATTCTGGAAGAGAAAAGGAAAACAGAGTTGAGCCCTCCTGCCCCGAGGCAGCCGGCAGCCAGAAAGCGGAACCTAGACGCGGGCGCCCCTGCTTCCTGCCGGCGCGCCGGTGCAGCACCAGCTACGCCCCAGAGATTGGGAGCCCGCCCCACCCGGGAGCCCGCCCCACGAGCCCGCCCCACCCCGGCTCCGGGTCTTTGGAGGCGGTGTTTTCAGCTCGGTGGCGTCCGCTCGTCGGCTCCCCGGATGGGTACCCACCCTAAGTACTTAAAACTGATGGAATTAGATATAGGAGATGCCACCCAAGTGTACAGCATTCTTTGTTTACCAGGACCTCGTGAAGAGTAACACCGGCATAAAGTAGTTTGCCAACCCCTGGTCTAAGGAAATAGTCCATAAGAAGAAATATATAGCCAATGAATGGTACATTATGTACTCATTAAAACTTAGTAATAACTATAATGAAAGACATAAGAAAATGCTATATTAAGTTTAAAAAGCAAGATACAGGAATGTACGAATGGGTATGATCATGGCTGTAAATAACACACCAAGCATATAATAAAAAGATAAATTACTAACTATGGCAGGACAGTAAATGAATGACTTTGTCTTTCTTCAATAGTTCAGTTTTTTTTAAAATTTACATTACTTTTACAATAAAGTGTTTTAAAATAAAAAAGAAAGATAAGGGAATTTGCCTGGTGGTCCAGTGGTTAGGACTCTATGCTCTCACTGCCAAGGGCCCCGGTTCCACCCCTGGTGGGGGAACTAAGATCCTGTATGCCACACAGCACCGCCCCCAAAAAAAGATAAAAACTTAGAAAATATGAAGAAAGTATGGGCTTTTGTTAATGACGGTGTATCAGTATTGGTTCATTAGTAGTGACAACTGTACCATACTAATCTAAGATTTAATAATAGGGGGAATTAGGTATGGAGTATGTGAGAACTTCATGTACTGGCTTCTTAATTTTTCTGTAAATCTTCTTCTAAAATAACTTATTTTTTAAATTACCCCCAAATGAATAAAATATACCTAGAATACTATTTTATTTTTTTACTCAATATATGTTTGCTAATATCGTTCAAACAATATCAAAGGTGAGTGAGTTTTTAATGTATTTTTTTAAAGATCAAGAAATATTTATATAGGCCAAATGAGAAGAACTTTGTTAGTAATGAATGCCAAATTCAACAAACCAAATACGTCAACTGCCACTTTCAACACCTAGGGGTTAACTTTGAGTTTATTCATAGGTAACATACAAAACAGCTGAATCAGTCAGGATTCTACCAGTAGGTTATACATATACATGTATTGGGTTGGCCAAAAAGTTTGTTCGGGTTTCTGTAATATCTTACGGAAAAGTCCGAACGAACTTTTTGGCCAACCTAATATATAGATATCTATTTCAAGGAATTGGCTATGTGGCTCTGTGGATCCAATAAACCCAAAATCCAGAGGGTAGTCCAGCTGGCTAGAAGCTCTCAGGTAGAAGCTGAAGCTGCAGTCCACTGGTGGAATTTCTTCTTCGGGAAAACCTCTATTTTGCTTAAGCCTTTTCAACTGATTGGATGAAGCCCACCCACATTAGTAAGGATAATGTTCTTTTACATAAAGTCAGCTAATGGTAGATGTTAACTGCATCTACAAAACACTTTCACAGCAACACCCAGAGCAATGTTTAATTAAATAACTGGGTACTATTTTAACTAGCCAAGTTGACACATAAAATTAAGCGTCATAGCTCATCCCTTGTCAACACGGCACCCATACACATCTCCTTAAACCATATTTAACCTCCAAGTAAAGAAAATAGCAAAGTCATATTTCTACCTAACGTAACACAACTATCCTGTGTACAACCAAAAATGTGCCCTTTCCCAGTAAGAAAATACAAAGTGTGGGTGATGTTTACTCTTCTCCTTGATACACTGTATCTTAAATACCATGATACAGTTAATTATTATCAGACTTGCCTGGCTGTCCAGTGGTTAAGACTCCGCGCTTCCACTGCAGGGGCACGGGTTCAATCCCGGGTCGGGGGAAGTTCCGCATGCTTCGCGGTGTGGCTAAAAAATAAAATAAAATAATTATTATCAATACATCTATGTTAGATGATACGGGGATCAGAGCAGGATGCAAACAAAAATATTTGCTACACACACACACATTTGTAACTGTTATGGACTGAATTATGTTCTCCTCAACCTCTCACATTGTAGCCCTAACTCACAATGTGACTATGTGTGCAGATAGGTTTTTTTTGTTTTTTGTTTTCTTTTTTTTGCCGCACCATGCGGCATGCAGGATCTTAGTTCCCCGACCAGTGATGGAACCCATGCCCCCTGAAGTAGAAGCTCAGAATCTTAAACACTGGACCACCAGGGAAGTCCCCAGATAGGTCTTTTAAGGAAGTAAATAAGGTTAAATGAGATCATAAGGTAGGGCGCGAATCTAATAGGACTAATGTCCTTGTAAGAGGAAGAGATACCATGAGTGCACACACACAGAGGAAAGGCCATGTGAGGGCACACCAAGAAGGCAGCCATCTACACGCCCGAAGAGAGTTCTCACCAGAAGCCAACCTCACCAGTACCTTGATCTTGGACTTCCAGCCTCCAGAACTGTGAGAAAATGAATCTTTGTTGTCTAAGTGACTGAATCTATGGTATTCTGTTATGACAGCCCGAGCAGATTAATACAGTAACCAAAAAGGGAAGAAATACTCATGACAATTACAGTCTGTTTCTGCAACTGGTCACATGGTCATAAGAAGTAGGAATAAATACTACTTTCTTCCACTACGCATTCCATATTTCCTTTGCATGCCAAAAGTAGTATACAGGGGGCTTCCCTGGTGGCACAGTGGTTAAGAATCCACCTGCCAATGCAGGGGACACGGGTTTGAGCCCTGGTCCAGGAAGATCCCACATGCCACAGAGCAACTAAGCCCATGTGCCACAACTACTGAGCCTGCGCTCTAGAGCCTGCAAGCCACAACTACTGAGCCTGCGTGCCACAACTACTGAAGCCCGCGCATGTAGAGCCCGTGCTCCGCAACAAGAGAAGCCACTGCAATGAGAAGCCCGTGCACCACAACGAAAAGTAGCCCCCACTCGCCGCAACTAGAGAAAGTCCGCTTGCGGCAACAAAGACCCAACGCAGCCAAAAATACATTAAAAAAAAAAAAAAAAGTAGTATACAGAGATCTAATGCATACTATAGTGAATATAGACAACAATACTGTATTATAATCATCAAACTTGCTAAAAGACTAGAACATATTCCCTTTGCCCTCAGCAAGCACTTCAGCTCTAGTGATTCTCTGCCTAATGGAATGACTCAAACCTTCATTCCTAAAGAAGAGTCTGGGCCAGTAATAGTCCTGTTTAGCTTCGGCTGTTGTAGTTTTCTATTGACTTTAACCACAGGGCATGACTTCTAGATCAGCAGAGCATAAGGTCTTGGTGACTGGAAGCAAAAATTTTGCTAGTGTATCAATATGGTAAGAATAGGTAATGCCACTCCCATTTCTAACCTCTGGATTCCTGGACTTGTAAATCCTGGCTATGGGAGAAACATTACCATGTATTGGATGCCGATTTAGAGCACATACAGCCCTCCTGGAGAACGACGTTGCCCCAGGCCTGAAAGGTACTGCCACCTAGCTGGCACTATAACTAAGTCTTCTAAAAGCCCCCCCTTTTTTTTGGCCGCACCGCGTGGCATGTGGGATCTTAGTTCCCCAACCAGGGATCGAACCCGTGCCCCCTGCCATAGAAGGGCAAAGTCTTGACCACTGGACCACCAGGGAAGTCCCGAGGCTGTTCCCCCTACAGTAGTAATATCAAGCCAACTACTTTAGGATGATGGGAAACACTGTGAGTTCAGTCAATTCCATAAGCCTGGGCTCACTGCAGCACTTCATTTGCAATGAAGTGAGCTCCTCAGACAGAAGCAATGCTGTGTAGATACCATGATGGTACATAATGCATTCTATAAGTCCACAGATGATAGTTTTGGCAGAATCATTGCATACAAGGAAGGTAAATCCATATCCAGAGTAAGTGTCTATTCCAATAAGAACAAAGTGCTGTCTCTTCCAAAACAGAAGTGGTCCAATGTAATCAACCTGCCACCAGGTAGATAGCTGACCACCCACCCCGGGGAATGGTGCCATACTGGTGACAAAGTATTGGTCTTTGCTGCTGGCAGATGGGGCACACAGCAGTGGCTATAGCCAAGTCAATCTTGGTGAATGGAAGGCCACGTTGCTAAGCCCATCCATAACCTCCATCCCTGACATCAGCCTAGTCCCCACTACACCCTGTTGTCTCCTGGACTCCCTATCTCCCCTCCAATCCAAGAGACATTTGCCAAATATCTTTGCTATTGAAATGTTGATTTTGCCATTATATAAAAATTAAGGGGAAAGTGAGTTATTTTTAACACTCAAATCTCTGTCAAGTTTTCGCTATCAAATTTTTTCTTACACCCTGACTGCTTGGTCCCTAAGATGTCTGAGTTTACAACCCTGTTCTACCTGTTCACTCTGGTTGATTTCACAGCTTCAATTACCAGTGGAACACTATGAACACACTAATCTCTATGAGATGAGACCCCTCTCAAGAGTTTCATCCCTTATCCTAACAACATCTAGATGTATTTCAGGTACATCAGTCTAAATATACCTGGAGAACAGAATAATGCCATTTGCAGTGACATGGATGGACTTAGAGGTTGTCATACTGAGTGAAGTCAGACAGAGAAAGACAAATACCATACGATATCACTTATATGTGGAATCTAAAAAAAAAAAAAACAAAAGGTACAAATGAACTTATTTACAAAACAGAAATAGAGTCACAGATATAGAAAGCAAACTTACGGTCATAGGGTGTGGGGAGAGGGATAAATTGGGAGATTGGGATTGACACATACACACTACTATATATAAAATAGATAACTAATAAGGACCTACTGTATAGCACCGGGAATTCTACTCAGTACTCTGTAATGGCCATTCTGGGAAAAGAATCTAAAAAAGAGTGGACATATGTATATGTATAACTGATTCACTTTGCTGTACACCTGAAACTAACACATTATAAATCAACTACACTCCAATAAAAATTCATTATAAATAAATAAATTTGTGTAATATATTCCTTAAAAAAATAAACATATCTAAAATTTAATTACTTCTCTGCTTGTAATTCAAAATTGAATGACTGGGGACTTCCCTGGTGGCACAGTGGTTAAGAATCCACCTGCCAATGCAGGGGACACCGGTTCGAGCCCTGGTCTGGGAAGACCCCACATGCCGCAGAGCAACTAAGCCTGTGTGCCACAACTACTGAGTCTGCGCTCTAGAGCCCGCGAGCCACAACTACTGAGCCTGTGTGCTGCAACTGATGAAGCCCGTGCACCTAGAGCCCGTGCTCCACAACAAGAGAAACCACGGCAATAAGAAGCCTGCGCACCGCATCAAAGAGTAGCCCCCGCTCGCCGCAACTAGGGAAAACCCACGTGCAGCAATGAAGACTCAACGCAGCCAAAAATAAATAAATAATAAATAAATAAATAAATTTATAAAAAAAATAAAAGAATAATATCCAAACTCTTTAACATGACATGGGCTTGTATAATGTCACTCTTATCTCTATACTAATTGTAGCATCACCTCTGTCCATACTTGCACCAAACTCTGCATAGTCCCCAGCAGATGTCAGGCTTTTTCATGCTTGCTGCCTTTTCTCTTACTCCCTGCTCACCTACCAAGCTTGAATTCAAGTACCATTTTTATGATATTCTGAACTCTTTTCCCTCCAAGAGACGTCCCTCCTTTATACTCCTGCCTGTCTCACACGTATTTATACCACAGTTCCAGTAACACTTTAATGCAGTAACACTTTAATCCAGTTTAATCCAGTAACACTTTAATACACTCATTTGTCTGCATGGCTTCTTCATATTACACTATAAAAACTTTGGTACTGGGAAGCATGCATAATCTATTTCTTTATTCCAGCATCTGACACTTCAGAGATGCTTCATAAGTATTTGTTGAGTGAATGAATTCATGGATTTCCCAAAATATAGCATACATAGAGAAAATAATAATAGCTAACATTTACTGAGCACTTACAACATGCCATGTACCTGTCGGGAAATTTCCCCCTCTAACCATCTTGAGTTCTCGTGGCTGGACTAAAAATTCTTTTTATTTTAGAAAAAGAAAGAAATCTTAATAGTGAGCATGGAGGCCTCAAAGAAATAGGACCTAAGAAGTGGCCAAAGCAAGCAGGTTTTATACTTTTTTAAACAAAGAAACAATAGATTTGTGAAGAATTGACAGGACCAAGAAACTCAGACTTTGGGAGCTAAATTAGTGAAAAATCTAAACAGAGTTTGGAATTGGGGTAGTAAATTAAAGAAGTAACAACGTTGGGGGTGGTGGTGGTGTGATGAACTGGGAGATTGGGATTGACATATATACACTAATATGTATAATATGGATAACTAATAAGAACCTGCTGTATAAAAAAATTAATTAAATTAAATTTAAAAATTAAAAAAAAAAAAAAGAAGTAACAAAGTTTGCTTACGCCGGCTTCTTGGTCAGAATTCCGTATTTCTGAGGATGACGGTGGACTTCTACCTGCATTTGTGGGGAGTGCACCTTTCACATGAGAGATTTATTTCTTGCTTTCAGGGAGACAGAGGGGAGGGTCAGAGTGTCCTTGTTGCATTGATCGTGTCTTAAGTAACTTTAATTCAAAATAATCAATATGCCATTGAGGCACATTTTGGGGCAGCCCACCCTGGGCCGCAACATGCCTTTCTGATGAGTTGGTATGTATTATGTCATTTATTTTTTATGTACGTGAAAGAAACTGAGGCATAGAAATGTGAAACTACTGGTTACATAACCAGTAGGTGGAAAGGGGATTCAAATTCAGGCTGTGTGAGTCCATGTCTGAAACACAAAAGAATCTGACAAAGGTCTAAGGAACTTGGATTTGGAGATTCCTCGGCCTCTAACAAAAATGCAAGCTGGCCCACTGGGGTGCAGGAAATGCCTTCTCTCTTCATCTGGGTGGTTGTTACTTGAGTTCTATGAGTCAGTAAAAATTCATTATGCTGTACAACTTGAGATTTGGTCACTTCACTGTACATTATTTCTCAATCGGAATTTAAAAAAGAATGTTATCATATGATATCATTTATATGTGGCATCTAAAAAAAATGACACAAATGAACTCATTTACAAAACAGAAACAGACCCACAGACAGAAAACAAACTTATGGTTACCAAACACGACAGCAGGGGCGTGGGAAGATAAATTAAGAGTTTGGGATTAACATATACACACTACTATATATAAAATAGATAAACAAGGACCTACTGTATAGCATAGGGAACTATACTCAATATCTTGTAATAACCTACAATGGAAAAGAACCTGAAAAAGAATATATATACAAATATGTGTAACTGAATCATTTTGCTGTACACCTGAAACTAACACAACATAGTAAATTAACTATATGTCAATAAAAAATGGTTAAAAAAAGAACACTTCCTTAAATTTGAATTCCTTTTTCAACATCCTGCTATTTGCCCTAGCTTTGACTTCTCTCTTTAGGTGAACTTATTTACTCCCGGGAGGCAGGAACCTCTTGTTCTCTCTTCCTCTCACCTCTTGATAATATTGGAATACTCTGGTGTCCTGAAATATTCTAAGTACAATATTTAGATGCAGTATTCTTAGGGTTAACAGCTTTATTTCATCCCAACACCAGTCAACTAGAGGAACAGCTAAGGTGCTGGATTGTTTCCCTTATTCCACCCCCACCAGCACCACCAGCACCACCACCATCACCACCATCACCATCACCCTCCTCAAACTCCTCCACAATCGCCTACTTTTTAAACTTCTCCTTCCTCATTCTCTAACACCTACTGAGAAACTGGGAAGCTTATTCTCTTCTGGGCCAATAATATCACCTGGTTCCAGAGCAACTGTATACATTTGCTTAACTTTGGTAGACATTCCTAGAGGGTCCTCCCTTCCCTGGGGGCTAGACCTTACAGGGGTGAAAAAAAAAATCCATTTTTACTTGCGGTCAAGGATCCCCTGAGGGTAGGGTGGGGAAGGGAGTTATGCTGTGGTGTCAATAGTGTTGCACAGGGTCAGGATTCTGACAATTTGATTTGATGGTTTCCCCTTCGGAACTCCTCACTAGGAGACATTAGAATTTGGGACACAGAATAATTTAGTCCTTGCATATCAAAAGCCTTTAGTTAGAGTAAGATCTGACGAATCCAAATCAGAACGACAAGGAAGAAATTTGTTTTGTTTTGTTTTTTGAGAGTTCTTGTAATTTTCCAATTTTCTGAATATCAGTGTTTTAGCCACTGGAGCTGATTTATTAACTTAATAAATATGCATTGAGATTTTTTTCCCTGCTGCCAAGCATTGTATTCTAAACCAGTGCTCCTCAAATTTTAGGGCACACAAGAATCAGAGATTCTTAAAAGACAGATTCCTGGGCTCCACTCCCAGATTCTGATTCAGTAAATCTGGGGTAGCACCCAGCCCAAGAATTTGCATTTCTGACAAGCTCCCAGATGACACTGATGTGGGCAGAAAGCGGGACCATTCTTTGACTAGCATTGCACTAGTTTATAGTAACAAACCAGGCTCTCAAGGAGTTATTATTCCAGCCAGAATCCAAATACAAAAAAACTATCACTAAAGTGCAAAGTGACAGCTGCCGTGGGAGGAGTTCGGTACAGAAGAGAAGCACCTAAGTCACTGAAGGGAGACTATAGCAGGTGACACCTGATCTGAGTCTTGAAAGACTAAAAATGAACCAACCAAAGAGAGGGGAAAAAAGCATTCAGGACAGAAGGGTTTGCTTGGGTCGAGCAACTTGCCAAAGCTTGAAATTGGCTTGAGAGGCAGGCAGAGAGCAGGCTGTGAGCTTACTTAGAGAAGACTTAAGCAGAGGGATAATATGGTTGAACTGAAGGTAAATCATTCTGGAGCACAGTGGGTGCTCCGGAGTTAACCTGTGTAAGGTTAACTGGAGGTCTGCAGAGGTCTGGGCAACAGATGATGCCTGAACGAGGGTAAAGGGGGTGATACAGAACATCCAGGGGACAGACTGGTGAAGTGTTAGGAAATGAAATGATCATGACAGAGTTATTCTTAACTACATGAAGGTTCAGACGTTGGAAAAAGGAGTCAACGATGTGTCACATATTTTCCTATTAGTTGAATCTTTTATGATAGTGTCTCACATATTTTCCTGTTAAGTGAATCTTTTATTGGACTTCCAAACTTGTACTCATGGCAAGGTCACTGAAACAAAATTGGACATGACTAATTTACTTAAGCGGGATGATAGATACATTTTGAGGGTTTATCACATTGTCTACTAGGTAAGAAGCTTCTTTTGGGGGAAAAGAAAAGGTGTGTTTGTGCTCTTATAACAGGCGAAGTAAGTGGAGAATATACTGCGTAATTCCATTTGTAATCTCTAAACCAGCAGTTTTGGTGGTTGTATGGTTCATTTTTACAACACAGGTAATTCAAGAGTAATCTCCCAGAGGAGCCAGAAGGATTATTTGTTGCAAATTAAAAGTCAGCTCTTTTCCAAGAGTTACAAGGTCATTGAATTCAGTTTAGGGAACCTGAGGCAAAGAGCATTGTTGTTTTTTAAGGGTTATTTTGAATATCACATTGAAGTGCAATTTAATATTTAAATGTTAGGAAATGGCTCCTACCCTCTATTTACTTACAAAGTCCTAGATCTTTTTAAACCCATTCCTTCATCAACAAACAATGATCAAGAGCATCTCCTATTGCCTATTACTGTTCTATTAACAGTCCTTCTCAAACAACAGCTTGCCAAAGATTCACCTGGAGAACTTTTTAAACAAAGATTCCTAGTCACCCCTACCAGAGATTCCTATTCAGCAATTCTGAGGTAAAGCGCATCCGTTTATGTCCCTAACAACTCCCAAGAGATGCTGATGATGCTGGCCTATGGACCACACTCTTCTAGGGCTGGAAATACTATACTAAAAAAAAAACCAGACAAAAATTTAAATAACTGAGACTCTGGGTGGGCTCACGCCAAGGAGTACTTCCCAGAACTTCTGCTGCCAGTGTCCTTGTCCCCACGGTGAGCCACAGCCTCCCCCCGGCCTCTGCAGGAGACCCTCCTCCAACACTAGCAGGGGACATGGGTTCGAGTCCTGGTTCGGGAAGATCTCACATGCCACAGAGCAGCTAAGCCCGTGCACCACAACTGCTGAGCCTCTGCTCTAGAGCCTGCATGCCACAACTACTGAAGCCCGCGCATCTAGAGCCCGTGCTTCGCAACAAGAGAAGCCACCACAATGAGAAGCCCACGCACCGCAACGAAGAGTAGCCCCCGCTCACTGTAACTAAGAAAGCTGCGCGCACAGCAATGAAGACCCAACGCAGCCAAAAATTAAATAAATAAATAATATCTTTTAAAAAAAAAATACTGTCTCGACCACTGAGTGGAAAAAGGATGGCTCTTGACCATTGTAATTTTGCTTTGTTTTGTTTTATTGTAGCCTGAATTAGGTGACTTGGACACCTGGCGGGAAAATACCAATGCACGGGAAGAAGAAGATGCGGCCTGGCAAGCCAAAGAAGTTCTGAGGCAGCAGAAGATAGCAGACAGAGAAAAGAGAGCAGCAGAACAACAAAGGAAGAAAATGGAAAAGGAAGCACAGCGGCTAATGAAGAAGGAACAAAACAAAATTGGTGTGAAACTTTCATAACAAAATGTCCTTCAGATGCATAGTGCCAGTGGGAGAAATGTGAGCTCCACAACCCAAGCAACATTTGTATGGAGCTAAGAGTATTTTCAGAATGCAAATACATTGCTTGTTTTTAATGCATTCATCAGGCCATAAAGGACACCAGGATTCTCTCAAAGTCCCTTGAACTCTTGGTGATTGAGATTCAAAGAACAAAAAAGACTTGTGAGACAATATTCTCTTCAACTTGTTCCAACTGTAAGACAATTGTTTGCTGTAGAGAAATTATTACAAATGGAATATATCAGTACCTCTTCAAGCTAGTGTTTCTAGCTAATTAAATGGGTGTAAGTTTTATGGTGGGAAAGAACTCTGCTGCCTATAATGCTTTCCTTCAATGTGCATAATGATAAAATAAATAATTTTAAATATTAAAAAAAAAAATTTAAATAACTGCCCTCACAGAATTTATATTTTAGTGGTAGTGGGAAATAGATGATGACGGATAGAAGATAGATAGATAGATAGATAGATAAATAGATAGAAAGAAAGAATATACATTATGCAAGATGATAAGTACTATGAAGAAAAGTCAAGTGGAGGATAGGGAGGGGGAGACATAACTGAGAAGGGAACATTAAAGATTTAAAGGAAGGGCGAGATCAAGCTCGTTATAATTCTGGGGGAGGAACTGATCACGGGCAAAAGCCCTGATTCTGGAGGTTTCCTGGTTTGTTCCAGTATCAGGAGAGGGAGGCCAGTTTCAAGAGGATGAGGGAGAACACAAGGACACAAGACAGAGGTCAAGTACAAGGCCAGAAGAGGGCTTCTGTAATTCAGTATATTGACTTGTTACTCTGAATGTGAGAAAACTAAAGGAGGACTGTGGGCAAAGGAATAGCTTCATGTGACATGTCTTTAAAAAAAAAAATCATTCAGGCCAATACGTGGAGACTAGATTATAGCCTGAAGGCTAGGGTGCAAACAGGAAGACTAGTTGGGAGGCTATTGGAATAATCCAAGCGATAGATGGTGGTTTGGGGAGGGCTGTAGCCTTGGAGATTCTTAGAAAAGGTCAAGTGCAGCTGGGGCTAGCACACATGCCAATGTGAGCTTACTCTTTTGCCAGAGGACGCAGGCAATTCAAGCCCCCAGTCTCCTGTGACACAGGCAATAACAAAATAAATGCATGTTCTTTATAAGAAATAACCATTTCTCGCTACTCTGCTGATTTTCTATGCCCTAGTCCATGTGACGATCAAAAACTCTCTCAAACAGAGGAAAAAGGAAACATAGGGAGAAAAAAAAATTAAAAGAAAGAAGTAATTAGATTCTTCCATATTTTGATGGCATTAGTCAACAAAGAAGCCTCTAGGATTTTGCCCTGAGTGACTAGAAGGATGGAATTGTCATACACGGAGATGGAGAAGACCAGCGGCGGAGGCTGTGTAGAGAGAAACACTGAGAGTTTGGTTTGGGAAATATTAATTTTGTGATGCCTACTAGAAATTCAAGTGGAGATGTTAAGTAGGCAGTTGGATAGATAGAGACTTGAGTTTGGGAAATAGGTCTGGGGTAAAGACATACACGTGAAAGACAAAAGCCTATATTGATAGATGGTATTTAAAGTCATAAGATAGAATTCCCTGGCGGTCCAGTCCTCAGGACTCCGTGCTTTCACTGCCGAGGGCAAGGGTTCAATCCCTGGTCAGGGAACTAAGATCCTGCAAGCCTCGTGGCCAAATAAAATAAAATAAAATAAAATAAAGTCATAAGATAGGCTAAGATCACCAAGGTATTGAGTATAGGTAGAGGTTTGAGAACTAAACTTGGGTACACTCTAATTTTTAGATATAGGGGTGAGGAAGAACCAGAAAGGAGACAGAGAACCACCAGGTTAGTAAAAGGAACACCAGGAAAGTGTAAACTAATGAGAGGAAGAGATTTAATTCAAAACTTAATTTTTTGGGTTTTCTTTTTTTTTTTACTATTCCTGTGGTCACTTTTTACCTCTTAGGCCTCTCAACTCTAATTTCCAAGGACTTATTAAACATCTCCATCTGTATTTATTTATTTATTAAAAGCACAAAGCTCAAACATACTACATATCAGACACTGGGCTAGATGCTAATTAACGTGGCTACAACACAGGCACAACAGTGCATTATATACAGCAAGAGCTCACTATAGATGAGTTCTGTCATTTTCTCTCACAATTCCTTCCACTGCACCCTGCCTTCGAGCCATGTTAAGTGACAGTATTGAAACCCATCATTTTCTCTAATGCCTTTGCCCAAATTGTTCATTTTCTGGAATTCCCTTTCTTATCCTCTCAACATTTTTCTATCTAAGCTCAACTTAAGATCCTCCAAGAAGTCCTCCCTGGCTCCCTTCCCCTACTCCCATCTTCCTTGTTTATTCTCCCTTAGCATCTCTTGTATACCTCCTGGCATTGTTTGTTTGTTTGGTTGGTTGGTTTTCAATACTTATCGCACAGCATTGTAATTGTCTTTTTGGTCTATTTTGACTACTCTATGAAACTGTTAGCTCCTCAGAAGTAGAGATGACATTTATTTATTTTTTTCCTCTCAGGCACATGCTAGGCACTCTTTTACTATTAGTTGAACCAGCGACAAATAAATATTTCCTGGCCCATCAATGTTTGTTATATCACTAAAATATATACACACATGTGTATATGTATATCGACAAGAAACTGTTACTTATAGAATGGGTTTATTAGGTAGAGTGAAACAATGTAAAGAAGGGAGAAATAGGAGCAGAAACTTACACAAGAATTAAGCAAAAAGAAAACAAGTGAATGCCTACCAGTCTGGGCATACTCAGGTAAACTCAAGTGGATAATGGGGTGAAGAGTAAAAGCAATGATCCATCAATAATAAATTCAATAATTCCACCAGTAATAAATCAACAATACATTTTATAATTCCACATGTTTGATGTATACCCCATGCCTGAGAACTGAGGGGCGGTGAAAGTCTGTGTTGATACTGGTGATGATTGCTAAGTCCCCCTTATCCTTGACAAATGCAGAGTTAGCAGGGCCCGCTCTCTTAAAAGACTGTGTGGCCCAAAGTGCATTTCTTATCCATAAATAAAGAGTAAATCATATCTGTAAAATGTTTCTCCTCTCTCATATTCAGCTTTTTTTTTTTCCTTTTTCTCAGATGCTGCTCTTAGAACAATAAAAGTTACAATCCTGACTTCACTGAATCACTTTTTGCAGTTGAGGCTCTGGACCCGAGCCCCCTATAACACAGCCCTCCTCCACCCACCCAGCGCACCCCAACAAACCCAGGGTCTCTGACAGCTTCCGAGGCATTCTCAGCCTTATTCAAATTGCTTTCCTGGACAAAGAATGCAGTAAGCCTGCCTTCCAGCCACCAGCCCCCTGCCCTTTGGTCTTTCTCTCCGGAGGCTCTTACCTTAGATACAATGGGGCCCAGGTAGGGGGATGGGGTGAATTCGTCTCAGGCTTTCATGCAAAGACTCCCATCAGCAAAGAACAAAACTTCCCATACCTGCAGTTTAGAGAGCTGCAGGCAAACCAAAGTATTTGGTGTCCTTGACTGCCCCCGTTTACCAAACAGTGCTGATTGAGAGCCAGGAAATCTAGTTTCCCTCCTTTTAAATTTATTTTCCCCATTTTATTGAGATGTAATTGACATACAGTGTTGTATTAGTTCAAAGCGTACAACGTAATCATTTGATATATATATATGTGTGCTGCAAAATCATCACCACAATCAGTTTATTTAACATCCACCACCTCACATTCTCACATTGCTTTTTTTTTTTTTTTTCTTTTTTGGCCACGCAGCGCAGCACGGCGTGAGGGATCTTAGTTCCCGGACCAGGGATGGAACCCGTGCCCCCTGCAGTGGGAGCACGGAGTCTTAACCACTGGACCTCCAGGGAAGTCCCTCACATTCCCTTTTTTAAAAAAATCATATTCTATTTCTAATGAGACAGAGGCTATCTGCCTGAAGCACAATGTATTCCACCCACCCTCTCCTTGACTCCCCTCTTCCAAACTCTTTTTCCCCTCCAGAATGATGGTCTGAGAAGACAAAGAAAAGATTACATAGAATTTCATCCCCTTGTGTGGACCTGGCAATACTCCTGAGCTTGCAAGGTGGCATCTTTGAATTGTGAGCAAAAATCAGCTTACGTGGGAGCAAAGCCCGCAGGTGGAGACCAGAGCAGCAGAGTGCATGGGAGGATTAGTCAAGAATTGTATCTTAGGAAAATATATAATTGGAATTCGCTAAGGGTTTACTTTTGGCGATAGGAGATTGGGAAAGAAGAAAAAAAATCTTAGAATTCCTGAATGTTGAATTTGGGAATGGGGAGGAAAATTGAAAACCGTAGATTGTTATACTTTTGTCCATAAATATGTTAGTGCTGGAACCCAATATTAAAAACTGTTCCTTTGGAAAACAAACCAAAAAAAAAAAAGAAGAAGAAGACGAGAATGAGGATGGAGTGGGGTTGAAGGGCCTGACAGGATTGCCGGGCCAGAGAAGGAAAAGCTAATTAAAGAAAGAGCCAGAGGGGAAAAAAGACAAGAAGATGATTGCTTGGGAAGGAGGAACAGACAGGAGGGCAAACACTGGTTCTAAAATGAACCTATCACATTTGCTCTGGCAAGTCCATTACAGGAATATCACCTGCCTAGAGAACGTTCTTTTTCTCCCTGTTTTCAATTGGGTTTGTTTACAGGTCAATAAATTTTATTATTTTACATCTAGGAATCCAGTAATGTCCCAGGTAAAATAAGAAGGTGGTGCTTTCATTCTATCACACAATGTTAGATTTCATGGTCTCTAGATTAAAATAAAAATCACAACAAAAAGGTAATTTCAAATTTAGAGGTCATGGATATAGGATCCTGAAAGAACTTCTATTAACAGCGACGTTTGTAGATCACTGACATGTCAAATGTTACGAGTATTTAGTACTTTACTTTCCTTGATTCTTACAACACAGAGAAGGTACTTTTGCCCCTATTTATAGATGAGGAAACTGACACTTATTAAAGTGGCTGAGCCAAGATTCTATCCAGTAATATGTGTATAAAAACAAATTTAAAATCCTCCATAGTAATGGTTTATGTATAATGACTAACCCGGCACCCAAGGTCCTAGGTCCGCAAGTCCTTTCCTCTGGCTTTTGTCCTGCTGAAAATACTTGCTTTTCTGAAAGCTAAAAAAACAAGAAAGAACTTAGGTGGGAGTTGAAAACAAGTACTATTTTTTAACCTCAACCGATGCCTTAACATTCAGTATGTGTTTTATTGTGACCTTGGAGTGAACCAAAGAGGAAAATGGAGCTTGTTGAAATTTCTGCCATAACGAGCCTGATTTTGAGACCCTAAGGGGTCTCAAGTCAAGGGAATTAATTGTCCTAGTGGGAATTTCAATCACCTTAGCTGGGCCCCAGGAACTGGAGGTGCATCTTTGATTTTAAAAGGTGGAAACAGGGTGAACCTAGAAGTACTTCGTTGCTGGGTTTATTTTGTTTCCAGGTTCCGTGGTCCCAGTTTTCCAGTTCCCCACCCAGTCTAGGCTACTCAGCAGCTCTCTTTTGCATTACAATGGCCTTGGTGAGGCTGGCAGACAGGATTAACTCGGAATTCGCAAGGGTGTGTGTGGGCGTGGGGCTGCCAGGAGGGGCGGGTCGAAGTATGGTGGAGCCTTACTTATAAGTCTAGAGCCTCCACAAATTTTTTTGTCATTTTCCTACATTGGGCTGGTAGGCCTCTGTTATCACACAGGTGACTTCCCTTCATCCCATCTTTTAAATACTTTTACACCTGTAGATCTTCACCTTTCTCTAAGCTCTTCTACCTAGATTCTTAAGCCTGGACTTTTCCTACCATCTATCTAGCTCTTTGGTTTTCTCCCTCTCCTTCAATTCAACAACATGAGTGTGGACCCAGCTTGTCCCCAAAGCCTGCGTGGCCCCGAAGCATCCAATTCTAGGGAATCTTCACCAATGCCTGAGATTTATGGGCCTGAAGAAAATTATGTGTCCTTGCAAATGTCATCTGCTGAGACCCACGACATGGAGACTGGTAAGAAAATACTGAATCCTTGAGAGGCTAAGTTCCTTCAGGGAAAGGGAAAGAAGGAAAGAGGGTAAGGGTTATCTGTTTCCCTCTTGAGCCCATCAATATAAGGAGGTGTCATTATCTATTAATCCTCTCGACACCTCTTTTTCAACTGTAACTTGATGGGGTCATGCCCTTTCCCCAATGTTCCGGGCGATAAGAGCTGTGGACGGAGAGACGCGGGACACGGGACTCAGCCATTCAGCTGTACACGGTGTATTTGAGAGCTTACGTGTGTAGGCACTGTGGAAACGCAAATGTGATGTGATAAACTGATGTGTAAATCTTAACATATATGAAAGGCACCTTTTGGAAATGTTTTACCTTTCTACTACAGTAGCGGTTGGCTCTTCCCCTAACCTCTGGATGTGTGGACATTATTGGGCAGCTGAGTTTGTAAGCACCTGCTATGCTCAAGTCTCCTAAATCCCGAGGAAGTGTTCACCCCATTTTATGGTGGATGATTCCAAAAGGGTTTAATACGCTGACAGTCAAAGTGGCGAGAGCTCAGATTTGAAATCCAGTTTGGCTTTGAATTCTATACTCTTAATATTTAGGCTTCTAATTGGTAATTTTGGGTGTGAGAGGTGCTCGGGATATTGTAAAGCCGGCACAAACTTTTTTGGAAATCAGTTTGGCGGTAGTTGTTAGAAATAAAAAGGTAGACCAGCCTTTACCCAGGGATGCTACTTTTAACATTTATGGCATAAAATAGCTTAAAATCTGTTTACATTTATGATTACAACCATAGAAGTAAGTTGTGGAGAAAGGAATAAGTAAACAAACTAACTTATATTTGACTGTTGGATTTTAATGTTACCCTGTTTTTCCAAATTTTGTGTTAATGTCCTTTTATAATTTCAAATGTTGAAAATACAGCTACAGCGCTGGATTGTGAGGTAAACAGCTCGGGAATGAGCAATGGACATGTCCTCCTAGCAAGCCAAGTGCAAGTGTGCACAGATAATTTTTAAGACATGCTCCACTTCTAGTCATTAGTTGAGGACTTTCCTTCTTAGATCTACTTGTGAAATTGTGAATTTTTTTGCCTTTTAAAGCCTGTCCATTTATTCCACGACTTAGGGTAGAATTGGAGTTAAGCACTGGGAATACCTCTGTGCAAGTAAATCTAAGTAATACAGGAAATAAATTTTTAGTTACAAAGTCAATAATATATACCAGGCCCTGTGCTAGACAATTTTTTATATGTTACCTCATTTGGTTTTTAAATTTTTTATTTCTGTTACCTCATTTTAATCAGTGAAAGAAACTCCATGAGGTATACCGTACAACACGGGGAATATGACAAGTATTTTATAATAACTATAAATGAAGTATAACCCTGAAAAATTGTAAATCACTATATTTGTACACCTGTATTTATATAATATTGTACAGCAACTATACTTCAGTCAAAAAAACCCCCAAAAAACCTATGATTAGCTTAGCCCAACTGCCAAAACAAACAAACAAAAAAACCATGAGGGAGGAATAATTTTGGAGATGAAATCACAAAGTCTGGGTTGAAACAGGAGCTTTATCAGAATTCACATTTCCTGATAGTCCTGGTATTAAGACCAGGCAGCAAACTTGATTTTATAGGGTCCTCAGAACCTGGATCATCTGTTTCAAAATTAAGTACGTGGGAGTTCCCTGGTGGTCTAGTGGTTAGGATTCATCGCTTTCACTGCCGTGGCCCAGGTTCAATCCCTGGTCAGGGAACTGAGATTTCCCCCAAGCCACGCGGCTCCACCAAAAAAAAATTAAGTAGGTGATGATTAAGGTACATAAAGGAAGTTATGGAAGGACACAAAGGTGGGAGTCAAATGATGATTCTGACCTTTGAGAACAGTCAGGGTGTGGGCTCCTGAGCTTTGATTGGCAGAAAGAAGAGGTTTGAGCCCCCCTCCGCTTCCCAGCAATACATGATATTAGCCATGTCCATGACATGCAAAATGGCATTTGCGCAAAGGTTAGCAAAGTGTTCAGGATTGCTTAAAAATAAAGCTATTAACTTATTATCTAGCTCTGAGGACTTTAATAGTGCTTTGAAAACAATAAACTTTCAATATTTGAAGTTTTAGAGAAAAGTGTCATTTTGTTCCCAACAGTCTCTCCTCTTCCTTCCTTCTCCATGGATCTGCTTATTCAGGACAGTCCTGATTCTTCCACAAGCCCCAGAGTAAAACTACTGGCCACGGCTGCAGACAAGAGCACAGAGAAGAAGGAAGAGAAGGTCCTGATCAAGAAACAGAAGACCAGAACCGTGTTCTCTCAGACGCAGCTGTGTGTGCTCAATGACAGATTTCAGAGGCAGAAATACCTCAGCCTCCAGCAAATGCAAGAACTTTCCAACATCCTGAACCTTAGCTACAAACAGGTATGGTTGTTTTCTTGTTTGATACAACAAGAAATAAGAAACAAGGTTAATTTCTATGTACCCTGTTTATGCACCCCTACAAACAAGTTAACTTTTAATATGAAAATGGAACTTTTTGTAATGTGTTTTGTGGCAATGTGTCAATTTTTTTGGACATTCTTTTCTTTATATTCTTTTCCATTACGGTTTATCACAGGATATTGAGTATAGTTCCCTGTGCTATACAGTAGGACCTTGTTTATCCATCCTACATGAAACAGTTTACATCTGCTAATCCCAAACTCCCAGTCCTTCCCTCCCCCACCCCCTCCCCCAATGTGTCATAATTTATTTAACCACTTCCCTTGTTGCACAAACCAAAATTGTGAAAATGTTTCCAGTTTTCCTTAAAAAAAGGAAGACCATACCCCCCTTATCTTCCGAGTTAGGAGAGTCCCTAGCCAACACTTGTTCTCATTAAAATTAAAATTGTATGTTTTGTTTCTATCTGTTAATCATTTTTCATATATTTATTGGCCATTTTATTCAGTTACTGGCGCCATACTTGGAAAGTCCTGTTCCATGATCTTATTTTATATATATATATTCTTCTACCTCTCTGATCTCATTCTCTAACTACAAACCATCTGCAAAGTTTAGTTTATTCTGTGCTGCAATATAATTTGATATTTTCTAAATAGCTGTCCTTGTGGTATGTTTCATAATTCCTGAATTAAAATACCATTATCACATTAAATGTAAATGTGCTTATATGGAGGTGGGCTTTTTATTGCAAACAAATTAACTGTGACTAATGGGTAGACATTTAAACATGAACTTCCTAGTTAGTAGCAGACTTGTGGTGTGTTCTGTTCTATCTGGTTAGGTTTATTAAACATAAAGTAGCCCACTGACCTGAGGGGCTCGAAATTCATCCAGAGATTGAAGGGTTTAAGAAAGGACTCTAGAAGTTAAAATTTTGTTCCGAGTTTGAGATAGTTGTAGCTATCGGAAAAAGCAAACAAACAAACAAAAACTTAATATTCTTTGATCCCAGTACATCCTGCATTACTAGTATTTTGTGTTTTCCTGTTACCTTTTCCCTGCAGGTTAAGACCTGGTTCCAGAACCAGAGAATGAAATGTAAGAGGTGGCAGAAAAACAACTGGCCGAGGAATAGCAACACTGTGACTCAGGTAACAGGAAACTTATTTTTCTGCTCTTTCCTAACAAGGACTTTTTAGATAGATTTGTATCCATTGCTGAAGCATGCAATCCCTACTTCAGACAATTCTGATTTTCCTTGTACCTTTTCAGTTAATCCATCCTTCTCTTTCAAAAGGGCCCAGCAACTACAGAATACCCGGGCTTCTATTCCTACCACCAAGGATGCCTGGCGAACTCTTCCGGAAACCTGCCCATGTTGGGTAACCAGACCTGGAATAACCCAACTTGGAGCAACCAGAGCTGGAATAGTCAGTCCTGGAGCAACCACCCTTGGAACAATCAGACCTGGTGCCCCCAAGCCTGGAATAACCAGACTTGGAACAATCAATTCAACAACTATGTTGAGGAATTCCTGCAGCCCCAGACCCAGTTCCAGCAAAATTCTCCTGTCAGTGACTTGGAGGCCACCTTGGAAACTGCCGGCGAAAGCTATAACATAATACAGCAAACTGCTAAGTATTTCAATTCCCAACAGCAAATCATGGATTTATTCCCAAATTACTCTCTGAACATACAGCCTGAAGATTTGTAACAATGGCTGTATTATTCAATCTCCATTTGAGCCGTGACTGTATTACTTCCCTAGAATTTTTCTTTTACAATTACGTATCTCTCTGCCTTGATAAGCTGCTTTTCCTTCTGCCTTTTGTGTCAATTTGGGGGTGTATGATTGGTGTCTAATCAAAGAGGTTTCAGAAGCATCGGCTTCTACGGACAACATGATAAAAGATGACTGGCGGCTATAGATAACTAGGTTATAATACTATTTTTTGGATATCTTTAGGATCTAGAACCTAACCTCAATAGGGAGCAAAAGTACAAAGATGTGTGATGAAGGATTATTCATATTTTCTGGGATGGGGAGGCTTTACTTGTTAAGCGCCTCAGTTGTTAAGGTGAAGGGTTAAGCTACAATGTGCTTCACTGATTTCCTCTCCCCTTTTTGCTATTTTACTACAACCCCTAATTTTTTCCACCACTCTAGTATTTGTAGAAATATGTTTTGATTTGTCCACATCATAATACTACCAGTTGGCTGGTTCGTTTATAAGTACCAATAAATAAAAATATTACCCATTTTACATTTAGTTGTCTCTCCCCTGATTTCACCCAGTGATTCAATGAGTAAAAATCTGACTAAACATGGGAATATTTTTTGATATGGGGGGAAGAAGTTAATCTTCTAGCCACCTGGGAGACTACTATCTTAGAAGTGAGTAAAGGAAAGGTAACCAAATATACAATACTAGATGACTAATTAAACCTGAACAAACTTATTTCCTCCTCGTGTGTGTAATGTTGAAACAATAAAATTTGTGGTTGTTTGCAGTTAAAGAAGAGTGCCACATCTGGAAGATCAGGAGCAAAGAAGTGATAAACAAGAGTTCTTAGGTTTGTAAAGAGGCTAAATAAAGGGCAGCCAGGGGCGAGGCAAATAATGGAAGGTAGAGGGCGCTGAGGGAGGAGGGGGAAAGGTGGACGAATTAGAATCTCCCCCTGTAACTAACATATGAAAGGTTCTGTGACTGCTCTTCTGCCAGAAAAAGCTATGTTGAAATAGGCTTTTTTTTTTTTGGCTGTGCCAGGTCTTAGTTGCGGAACGTGGGATCTTCGTTGCAGCAGGCGGGCTCCTTAGTTGTGGCATGCTTGCAAGAGATCTAGTTCCCTAACCAGGGATCGAACCTCGGGCCCCCTGCAGTGGAAGCGCTGTGTCTTACCCACTGGACTGCCAGGGAAGTCCCGAAATAAGCTTATTTTTATTTTAATTTTATTTTATTTTATTTCCGAAATAAGCTTATTTTTAAATGACAGCTTTTACTTTTTAGGACACTGTTTAAATGTGTAGACCAGCTACAAAGCACAGGTTTTTTGTTTTGTTTCGTGTTCTTGTTTTTTTTGGTGGGGGGCCGCGCTGTGCAGCATGTGGGATCTTAGTTCCCCGACCAGGGTTTGTACCCGCGCCCCCTGCAGTGGAAGCACGGAGTCTTTACCACTGGACCGCCAGGGAAGTCCCCGCAAAGCACAACTTAATGCACTGTTTTAAGGTATGAGTCTATAATGTTCAACATTTTTTTTAAAAAATTGGATCATAGACCAATATATAAGTAAATTCTAAGGCTGATTTGGAATAGAATTTTACTTTTTTTCAGGTAAACTGTGTTCTCACCTTAGAAGGAGCTATGCCTGATGCTAACCCTTTTTTTTTACGGTCCTTTTCCCATCCTGGCTTGTCCCAAGTTGATCGGATTGGGAGCCCATTAATTCCTCACTCTGCCTTCTTGCTCCATGGAAACCTCCAACTTGCTGAAACAGCAGAGATGCTGAGAATAACTAGAGCGGTTTTCTTAGTCATTTCCCTCGTGGTTCCCCCCAGTTTTCCCAATGTTGCTCTATAATACTATCAGACCCAATGAGTTTAGACATTTGACTAAAGAGGAAGTCAGGGATAATTAATTTCTGCCAAGACCTAAGTTCAACACAGTATTCTTTTTAGCTGGCAGATATTTTTGCCAAGCATCGTGTTAACTGAACAGGGAATGGAAACAAAGCATGGATTGTGCTACATGAAATCACTGTCAGCACTTTTTAGTCTTGTAATCAAGCAGATTTGAGTGTGACTTCTTAAAAAAAAATCAGGATATCACTGTTGCCACCACCTGGCTCTTCTTACATTTTAGATGCATGAGTGAAGGAAAAATTCTTAGAAGAGATTAAAGTAGAATTTTTTTTTTTTAAGATAATATGTCACTTTAATATTTCCAGAATTCTTGGCTCTAAACTACTTCACAAGATGAATTGACAACAAATTTGAGGAAATAACTAAATGGTGAACCAGAGCCTGGAAACTTCGGGGAAAATAGCTACTATAAAGTGAGATAGTACCCAGGAAACTGCAAAGTAGTAAGCTCCCCAATTCTGCGCTGTGCCATGTTCCAATTTTTCACAGCCTTGTCTTTGCTTTGGATTAAGTGCAGCTATAAGACACTGGGAATAGGCAAGGAACAGCTAATTCAGGAAGATTTTATTACAGTGGCAGAAAGAACAGGAGCACCTGTTATGTTTAAAGCATTGTGCTGGATACTGGAGAAGAAAGAGGAAGCAAGTAAGAGAAGGCAGAAAAAGGAAAAAAAATTGAAAAGAAAGCAGAGAGAGATGGATTTCTGATGTTCATTTTATTTGCTTTCGGAAATTAGCCATTTACAGAAATGCCATTCACCTATTGTTTCTTTTTCTTTTTCTTTTTTTTTTTTTAAGATTTTTCTTTAGGGCTTCCCTGGTGGCACAGTGGTTGAGAATCTGCCTGCCAATGCAGGGCACACGGGTTCGAGCCTTGGTCTGGGAAGATCCCACATGCCGCGGAGCAACTGGGCCCGTGAGCCACAATTGTCTGGAGCCTGTGCTCCGCAACAAGAGAGGCCGCGATAGTGAGAGGCCCGCGCACCGCGATCAAGAGTGGCCCCCGCTTGCCACAACTAGAGAAAGCCCTCGCACAGTAACGAAGACCCAACACAGCCATAAATAAATAAATTACAAAAAAAAAAAAAAAGATTTTTCTTTAATGTGGACCATTTTTAAAGTCCTTATTGAATTTGTTACAATATTGCTTCTGTTTTATGTTTTGGCGTTTTGGCCCCGAGGCATGTGGGATCCTTAGCTCCCTGACCAGGGACTGAACCCGCACCCCCTGCATTGATTGGAAGGCAAAGTCTTAAACCACTGGATTGTCAGGGAAGTCCCTCATCTATTGTTTCTTATCCCCAATAGGTATTAAAGGTAAAAAACCTAAGGCGGCAGGATAGTAAAATCCACAACCACCAAGGAACCAAAGAAAGTTTTTATTTTTAAATTTTTTTATATATATTTATTTTTGGCTGCGCTGGGTCTTCGTTGCTCCGCGTGGGCTTTCTCTAGCTGTGGCTAGTGGGGGCTACTCTTTGTTGCGGCGCACGGGCTTCTCATTGCGGTGGCTTCTCTTGTTGTGGAGCACGGGCTCTAGGCACGCGGGGTACAGTAGTTGTGACACGTGGGCTCTAGAGCGTGGGCTCAGTAGCTGTGGCGCATGGGCCTTGTTGCTCCACGGCATGTGGGATCGTCCCGGACCAGGGCTCGAACCCGTGTCCCCTGCATTGGCAGGCGGATTCTTAACCACTGCACCACAGGGAAGTCCCCCAAAGAAGGTCTTTAAAATGTCTTTTTAAAAGACTGTACATTTTGATCGCAAAACTAAAAGAATCTTACTATTAAAAACTAATTTAAGCAACAGAGAAGTACATAATGAAGTGAATCTAGTAAACATTAGCAATTTAGTATATTCCTACAGGTGTTTTAGTATATGTAATATGGGTGGTTTTTACATGTCAATTTTAATGGGCTGTTAATACATTGTAACAGGATTATACCATACATTCCTCTTCTGAAAGCCTTTTTTTTTTTTCCACTTGGCATTACACTTTTCAGCCTCTTTGCATGTCAAAATTTAGAAATCTATCTGAGATAATTTAGATAAATGTTAAAAATTGACAACTACATTCAAGAACATTAAGATTCCCTATTTTCTTTATTAAACGTTTTAGCCGGGATTGAAATAGGGTTTCTTCCTTAAATATTCTCTATCAAAACATTTCTGATAATGAAGAAAAGAGTGAAATTCAGATAGTTGAACCAGGGAAAGATTAAGTTTTTTGGTTCTTCCTAACATCTGTGACTTTGTCATTCCATTAAAAAAAAAAAGGATCATTAACTTTAACATCACTATTAACTTTGTCTTTCCAGACATTTTCATACATACACATGACATATAAACAGAATTGTCATCTTTCCTATCCGAATATAAGATTACATCATGCATTTTGTTCTGCAACTCACTTTTTCTAACTAAAAATATGTATCTTTCCCCATCAATGAATTTAATTGCTGTATTGACTCATGCTAATTGCTGTATAATATTACACATAATTTGTTTCTGTTTTGATTATTTGCCATTACAAATTATGTTGCTGTTAATGACAGCAGTTTAAAGTCTTTCAGTTATCCTTTCTTTTGGTCACGGGATTACCAAGTATACAAGCATAATAGAAGGAAATAAGGTGAAAAAGGAAATTATAAAGTCACCTGCCAGCCTCTCATCTTTCCACATCCCTTTTGAAAATCTAGCTCTTTTCATCTTCCTCCCTAAAGGAGGTGGATGTTACTTCCAATGTCATATTTTACTTTATTATATTTTAGCTTTTAAAATTCACGTTGTCTTGATTTTCAGCTTGCATCTCCATTTCAGTTTGTGACTGAAGAAAAGAGGCACACTAGGTTGAATTTGCCTGGGTCTTCTGAATTCCACAGTCTGGATTCAAAGCCCAGAAGTGGGAAGAGTGTAGACTTTGCTTAGTGAATTTCAAGCACCCAATTCTCAGGGTAAAGGACAAATTTCATCCTGTTCTGAATAATCCTACTATTCAGAAGACTTGGTGTCTACAGGGAAAAAACGCCATGACTTTGAGACCCAAAGGTAAAGGCAGACAACTGCGAGACGAGGCAGGAAAGGGGGGAGGGCCCTTAGTAAATACTGCATGCCTCCCGGGGCCCAGTGAGCTTTGCCTCAAGTGGGAGATAAAGGGAATTTGTTAGATAAAGAAGCAGTTGGGGCCGACAAAAGCTTCTGGCACAGGAAGTTGGTTCGACCGAAATGTAGGCATTTGAATAGATTCCTCTGTGTGAGGTTGAAGTGAAACCAGATTGAAAAGCAGCAGCTGGTGGCGAGCTTCTCCTTAAGGGCTTCCCAGTTCCTGGGTGGTTGGTGTCTACCCTGTGGTCCCTTGAGAGAGTGTCCTTGAGAATTTTAAAAGGTTAAATGCCTGGGAAATTACTTTAATGCAAAGTAGCTCTACCTCCAAGTATAACTGCGTAGGAAGCTATTGAACAGAAAACCTCACAGATCAAATTGAGATGCTAGAATCCTATTAAATGAATTAAACTCACACGGCACAAAGCATGGGGCAGGAGATGAGTCAGTCTAATGCACTTAGGGTCTCAAGAGGGATAGAAAGTGTAGCAATGTTCGTGTGACCCGTCTCTCGGATGCATGATGTGGTGACAGTGACTGAGGATGGAGGACGAGAATTTGAGATTGAATTAAGGCCACGGTTTTGCAGAAGGAATATAGCTGGACAGTCATGCGGCTTGCTCTGTCTGGGACATTGAAAGCAGGTACTCCTGGCCACAAACATAGTTCTCCTTAGCTTGATGAGCAGCTGTGGAATTTATTTTCACAACTTAGGCAGAATACAAGTGGGGTTGGAATGGGTGTCACCAATGGATGGCCAATTTAAGAGCTATGGATGTTGGGTGCCTCTAGTACATAAGGATATTTAGTGCTGGAATAAATAAGAGTATTGGGTTCCTCTTGCTCCTCCCATTCTGTTCTGTGCACATGTACATCTAAATCTCATGTCTTATTTAGCTATAGTTAATGTGCCATATAGGTTACGTAAATTTCATTTGTTTTCCATAGTCAAAGTGAACATTCTCAGACAATACAGTAAATGCACTTTACACCGATTAGCCACACAATTCCTGTCCTCCTGCAACTCTTCTCTAATTCTTAGTTAGCCTCCCCCAGATCCTAGATATCATTTCTTAGGTGTCTTATCCATCCTCAGCCACTTAAACCAACAATCCATTCCCCAAACTGTAAGGCTTTGTGGATTCCTTCAGTGCTGTCTGATGAACCATTAAACACAAGTGTGCCAATTCCCACAGATTCCTTGATCAATTTCTACTTGATCAATTTCTATCTCGTTAAGTCAATAAAAATGGTTCCTTTTATCTATTGAGACTCTACCCTCTACAGATAAAAAGCCCTTAAGTATCTGCTATATCAGTCTTTGTCAGGATAAGAGAAAAATGATTTATTATTCTTAATTCCATGGATGGCTCTTTGCCTTTCCTTATGCTGTTTGCATCTTCCAAAAGAATAGTAAAAACTCGAGTTTCATCTTGGAGGAAAATACGTATAAAAGTATTTTACATTTATACAGACCTCTTTTATGTAGGAAAATAGTTAAAAATTTTATTTCATATGATCCTTAAGCTACCCTCTGAAGCTAACTACCATTTATATGTAAAAAACTGAACTTCCCTGGCGGTCCAGTGGTTAAGACTCTGCACTTCCAGTGCAGGGGCACAGGTTCCATCCCTGGTCCGGGAACTAAGATCCTGCAAGCCGTGCAGGAGGGGCAAAAAAAAAAAGGAAAAAAGAAACTAACATTCTGGAAACTTAAGTAACACATCCAGTGTTGTATTAGATATTATCTTAGTGGACTCCAACTAAGGTTTATAGCAACTATGTGCCCAGTACTGTGATAACTACTTAAATTTCATTCTCTCAATTAGTTTTCATAAAACAAGATGAGATATTCATTTTTTTTAACTTTTTATGGCATGTGATATTTTAAAATATATTTATTTTATTTACTTATTTTTGGCTGCGTTGGGTCTTTGCTGCTGCGCACGGGCTTTCTCTAGTTGCGGCGAGCGGGGGCTACTCTTTGTTGCGGCGCGTGTGCTTCTCATTGAGGTGGCTTCTCTTGTTGCGGAGCACAGGCTCTAGGCGCGCGGGCTCAGTAGTTGTGGCTCGCGGGGTCTAGAGCACAGGCTCAGTAGTTGTGGCGCATGGGCTTAGTTGCTCTGAGGCATGCTGGATCTTCCTGGACCAGGGCTCGAACCCGTGTCCCCTGCATTGGCAGGCGAATTCTTAACCAGTGCGCCACCAGGGAAACCCAAGAATAGACATTTTTAACAAGTACCCTAGATAATACTCAAGCACAGTAAAATCAGAGAATCAGAGTCTACTGAAAAGAATTTGAATTCATTTTTACAACAAGAAAATCCTACCGGAGGAGGTTCCAGGCTGGTGAACATACGGAGGTGCTGGGAGGGTGATGTTCCTGGAGGGGGCATGGAAGCCCCACACCTCTCCCCCATACCTGGCCCTGTGCACCTCTTCCATCTGGCTGTCCCCGAGTTATATTCTTTGTAATAAACCAGTGATCAAGGTCACAATAAGTACATGGCTACAGTTCCTTCAGGAGGTGCACATATGCTCAACCAGGCATCCTCATTTTTAAATAAACCTGGGAAAATTTGGAAAATAGAATTTAAAAAAAACTTAAAAACCACTTTTGAGAAAATCATAATTATTTTAGCCAAAAGGAGGTAAATATAAAATAAATTGGATCAGTTTAGGTATGAAAAAAATCCTACTGGATTTCTGTAGCTAATTTTGCAAACTTTTACACTAGTTTGGCCAATCTATTGCAGTCATTCTTTTTTCAATGCTCAAGTTGTATTGTCTTAGGACAATGAAAGTTCCTTCAAGTTAGTTGCCTATGTACTTTTGTTGGGAGAACATTGGTCATATAGTTCATTTTTGGAGGGACAGTTGGCTGTTCTTGCCCATTTTACACATTCTCCTGGAATTGGCCATTTCTCCAAGGAGCCTTTGTTACTTTTACTGAGGAGTGATATTCAGAGACCAAAATTCTCATCACTGATGTTGCTTATGGTTACTCCGGTTCCCAAGAGAACTGCTGCTGTTATTGGCTTTCCATGCAGACAATTAAAAAGCCAGAAAAATTTCAGAAGCCTTTCAGCAAACTTTCCCTCACATATTATCCAGAATTGATATAAGCCCATGATTAAACTAACAGTTTGACAAATGAGATCAGCATAATTGGTTTATATCAAATAAGATTCACCTCCTGATAAAAAGACGATGGCCTTTACAAAGGAAACAAAAGCAAAAATAAACAAATGGGACCTAATTAAACTTAAAAGCTTTTGCACAGCTTTTTCTGATGACTGCTGATTTTCAACAAAAGGAAAAGACAACCTACTGAATGGCAGAAAACACTTGCAACTTATTTGACCAATAAGGAGTTAATATCCAAAATAGATAAAAGCTCATACAACTCAATATCAAAAAAAAAAACAACCCAGTTAAAAAATGGGCAGAAGACCTGAACAGACATTTTTCCAAAGAAGGCATACAGATGGGGACTTCCCTGGTGGTCCAGTGGTTAAGAATCTGCCTTCCAGTGCATGGGACATGGGATCTGGTTGGGGAACTAAGATCCCCCATGCCACGGGGCAGCTAAGCCTGCGCACCGCAACTGGAGAGAAGCCCACACACCACAGCTAAGACCCGAAGCAGCCAAAAATAAATAATTTTTTTTTTTTTTAAAGAAGGCATACAGATGGCCAACAGACACAATGAAAAGATGCCCAGCATCGTAATCATTAGAGAAATGCAAATCAAAACCACAATGAGATATCATGTCACACCTGTCAGAATGGCTACCATCAAAAAGACCACAAATAGGGACCTCCCTGGTGGTGCAGTGGTTAAGAATCCGCCTGTCAATGCAGGATCCCACATGCCACAGAGCAACTAAGCCCGTGTGCCAACAACTACTGAACAACTACTGAACAACAACAGCTACTGAGCCTGTGCTCTAGACCCCGTGAGCCACAACTACTGAAGCCTGTGTGCCTAGAGCCTGTGCTCCGCAACAAGAGAAGCCACCGCAATGAGAAGCACGTGCACAACAACAAAGAGTAGTCCCCCCTCTCGCCACAACTAGAGAAAGCCCACGTGCAGCAACGAAGACCCAACGCAACCAAAAATAAATAAATAAAAATAAATAAATTTATTTAAAAAAAAAAGACCACAAATAACAAATGTTGGTGAGGACGTGGAGAAAAGGAGACCCTCCTACACTGTTGGTGGGAATGTAAATTGGTGCAGCCGCTATGGAAAACAGTATGGAGGTTCCTAAAAAAACTAAAAATAGAATTACCGTAAGATCCATCAATTCCACAGCTGGCATATATCTGAAGAAAATGAAAACACTAATTCAAAAAGATATATGCACCCCAATGTTCATAGCAGCATTATTTACAATAGCCAGGATACAGAAACAAACTAAGGATCCATCAACAGATGAATGGATAAAGAAGATGTGTGATTTATATATATGTGTGTGTGTGTGTGTATATATATATATATATATATATATATATATATATATATATATATATATATATATATATATATAGGAATACTACTCAGCCATAAAAAAAGATAAAATTTTGCCATTTGGGACAACATATATGGACCTAGAGGGTATCATGTTTAGTGAAATAAGTCAGACAGAGAAAGACAAATACTGTATATTATCCTTTATATGTGGAATCTAAAAAATAAAACAAACAAATGAATATAACAAAACAGACTCACAGATATAGAGAACAAAGTAGTGGTTACCAGTGGGGAGAGGGAAGTGGGGAGGGGGAAGATAGGGATAGGGGATTAAGAAGTACAAGCTACTATTTATTGATATAAAATAAATAAGGGGACTTCCCTGGCAGTCCAGTGGTTAGGGGTCCACCCTTCCACTGCAGGGGGCACGGGTTGGATCTTTGGCCTGGGAGCTAAGATCCCACAAGCCGTACAGCACGGCCAGGAAAAAAAAAAAAAAGCTACAAGGACATATTGCACAGCGCATGGGATATAGCCAATATTTTCTAATAACTATAAATGGAGTATATTTAAAAATTGTGAATCACTTTGTTGTACACTTGAAACTTATATAATATTGTAAATCAACTATACCTCAATTAAAAAAAAAGTCAGTGGCATTTAGGAGAGGTTAAACCAATTGGGTATGAGTGGAAAACCAACAGTTTCTGCTACATAGTAATGAGTGTAGAGCTGCTGCAGATACACAGTTGTAAAGTTAATTTTACAAGGTAGAGAGCCCATGAATACTACCAAATATATAAGGAAACTGCATATTTGACTGAGTTCACTTTAATAATATATTAAGTTTAAAAAGCAAGCCAAAAAATCATATGAATAATTTATTCTATTTGGATTTAAAAATACATGCCACAATATACCAAAAAAAATTCTGGTAGGTTACAAGTATATACCCAGAGTTTGCATTTCGGATGAGTGGATAAATGATGAATTATTTAGGACATAGAAATAATAATTGTTTTATAGAGTCCTGCTTCATTGTTTGGGTCACCTATATTTTAGATTTGGTGTACCACCCCAAGAAACAGTAGTAGGGATATTTTTTTAAGTTAATAATAAAAACTCTATATTAAAGAATTTCAATTAATTTACTAATAAAGGAATTTCTTATGACTTGATTTTTAAAACTCTCATAATTAAGACATCTCTGTTTTGAAATTTGAAAAGAAAAATCCATGTTTATTGCACAGTGTTAAAAAAAAAATTCTGAAGGATGTATAGTTTTTTTTTTTTTAAATGCAATTTCTTCCATCATGTCTGTCTATTACCCCTCTCCAGCTCTCATGCACAAGTAACTTTAGAATTTGGTGTATATTGTAACTACAGATCTCTCTACATAAATGTGTGTGTGTGTTAGTAATTTCATATATTCTATCTCAATTGCTGAGACATTGATTATATTCAGATTATGAAACCAGTTCACAAAGGGAAAAAAACTTGGAATGTAATATCAGCTATTATGTATTGTATAAAAAAGTTTCACTTTATCAACTGGCTTATCCCAGGGGACAGCAAGTATTTGATATCAAGACTAAAATAAATTTAAAATGCATTAAGGTTTGCTGTGAGGATTTAATTAGGTAATCATCTGATGTGTTTTTTTTCTGGCTCATAGAATATATGCAACAAATGTCAGTTATGTGCATGGAAATATAAAATATGAATACCCTTGAGCATTTCTAGGAATTTATGTAAGGCATTATTCAGACAACCACACAAAGATACTCACTGTAGCATTGCTGGTAATAGATTAGAAAAAAAAATGTTTAAGTCTAAATGTCCACCAATAGGACTTTGCTTAAACATGTCCTGACATATCCAAATACTGTAGTATTTATGCAGCCATAAAAAAAAAGAAAAGATGAGGTGGATTAAATGCATGGGGAAAAATTCCATTGCTTATTAAGGTAAAAAGGCAAATTATTTTACAAGTTAAGGTGATTCTATTTATGTAATATACAGACATAAATAAAATGTGGGAAAGATAGATATATACCAAAAAGCAGTGTTTATCTTTAGGAAGGAAAATTTTGAGGGCATTTTCACTTTCTATTACTGGAATCTTTTTAGAGCATATATTACCACGTAAAAATAATAAATATTTCTATTTGGGAAGAATAAAAGTAGCATCTATGGAAATAAATAATTACCAGTCAGTAAAAGTAACCTTTTTGAAATATGAAAATAGATCATGTATTTGTCTTATTACCTTTAGGGAAGGCTAGAATCCTGGAACTCTGGGTTTTGAACCACAGATTAGACAAGTCTGCTTTGGGCAAAGCCACCAAAGGCGGCATGAAGCTCACTTGGAGGGTCACACCTCCCCCCAGTGCCCTGGGCTCACCAATTTCCTGTTTTAGAACCTTGGGAAGTTTCCTTCTCCTCACCATATCTTCCAGGACAAGGGAATGGTTGCCTAGGCATGTTCAATTTCGTGTAGTTCAGATGGAAATCCATGTACAATGGTAATTAGATATACATAGATATGCCTGATAAACTGGCGGTGGGGGAAGGTCCTGAGCCCCAACAGTGTATATTGCAAAATGATCACCACAATGAGTCTAGTTACCATCCATCCCCATACGTAGGTACAAATTCTTTTTCTTGTAATGAGAACTTTTAAGGTCTACTCTCTTAGACCAATGTTCTAAGCGCCAGAGATACAGCAGTGAAACAACCAGAAAAAAATATCTACAAAAATATTAGAACCAGGAAACTGTAGCAATTCTAAGCATTCACTATGTGTTCGCGACTGTATTTTATACCATCTCCAAGAAGATTACAATTTCAAATAATTTGACTCATTTTCATTCAACATCACACATCATATCCAGAATGTTTTTATAGTGAGAAAATATTATCACTTTTGGTAAGACTTTGTTACGTGAAGGAAGGTTATAAATTGTATAAAGCATTATTGATTATAGCACCCATTCTAAGATGGCCTAAACAAGTTGGTAGAAGGTAACCATAGTTCATAAAAGGAAATTGCCCATGTGCAAAAACCACTGAAATATTTGTCAAGAATAAAGGCTGTAGCCCAAATTTTTTGCATTGTTTCAGGGGAAAAAAGTAGGTGGACAGTCCTAAATTCCTGATCAATTAAGTGATTCTCTAGCTAGCAAAAAGAGTGGTCAACGAATTAACTTTTCTTTTACTTTCTTTGGGCTTAATGTGCTGTTCTTCTAACTTTGTGAGATCAGTTTCTCACCCTTTCATATTTTCTGACATATACGTTTAAAGTTATAAATTCCCTTAAAGCACAGCTTTTTAGCTGTAGCACACAAGTTTTGATACATTTTCATAGTCATTGTGTTCAAAATACTGCTACTGTAAATTCTCTGACCCATTTTAAAAAATTATCTCATTTTATAATTGGATTTTTAAAAATTTGAGTCTTGAGAGTTCTTTATATTTTCTAGATAGGAGTCCTCTGTCAGATATGTGATTTGCAAATATTTTCTCCCAGTCTTTGTCTTTTTAACCTTTAAATAGAAGCTTTCACAGAGCAAGTTTTTAACTCTGGTGAGATCTAATTTATCAGTTTTTCCTTTTATGTGTTGTGCCTTTGGTGTCGAGTCGATAATTTTTGAATTTTAATTTTCCTCCTATTATGTTAATATCTTTTTTTTCAGCTTGTTTTTTTAAATTGAAGTATAGTTGATTCACAATGTTGTGTTAGTTTCAGGTGTACAGCAAAGTGATTCAGATATATATATATATATATATAGACACACATATATATATACACATATATTCTTTTTCAGATTCTTTTCCCTTATAGGTTATTACAAGATATTGAGTATAGTTCCCTGTGCTATACAGTAGATCCTTGTTGGTTATCTATTTTGTATATAGTAGTGTGTATATGTTAATCCCAAACTCCTAATTTATCCGTCCCCCCCTTTCCCCTTTGGTAACCATAAGTTTGTTTTCGAAGTCTGTGGGTTTGTTTCTGTTTTGTAAATAAGTTCATTTGTATCACTTTTTGTTCATTTGATATCATGATATTTGTCTTTCTCTGTCTGGCTTACTTCACTTTTAAGTCCATCCATGTTGCCGCAGGGGGTATTTCATTGATTTTTATGGCTGAGTAATATTCCATTGTATATATATCACATCTTCCTTATCTATTCATCTGTTGATGGACATTTAGGTTACTTCCATGTCTGGGTTATTATAAATTGTGCTGCAGTGTACATTGGGGTGCACATATCTTTTTGAATTATAGTTTTCTCTGGATATATGCCCAGGAGTGGGATCACTGAATCATATGGTAACTCTATTTTTAGTTTTTTAAGGAACCTCCATACTGTTCTCCATAGTGGCTGCACCAATTTAAATTCCCACCAACAGTGTAGAAGGGTTCCATTTTCTCCACACCCTCTCCAGCATTTGTTATCTGTAGACTTTTTGATGATGGCCATTCTGACTGCTGTGAGGTGATACCTCATTGTAGTTTTGATTTGCATTTCTCTAATAATTAGTGATTAACATCTCACATTAGTATGATATGTTTGTCACAATTAATAAACCGATATTTCTAAATTATTATTAACTAAAGTCTACAGTTTAGTCAGATTTCCTTTGATTTTACCGAATATCCTTTTTCTGTTGTAGGATCTTGTCCAGGATACAACATTACATTTAGTTGTCATGTGTCCTTAGGTTTCTCCTGTCTGTGACAGTTTCTCTGACTTTCTATATTTTTGATGACCTTGACAGTTTTGAGTACTAGTCAGTATTTTGTAGGATGCCTCTCTATTGAAATTTGTCTAGTGTTTTTCTCATGATTAGACTAGGATTATGGGTATTGGGGAAGAAGATCACAAAGACGAAATGCCAGTTTCATCACATTATATCAAGGATACAAACTACCAACTTGCTTATCACTGCTGATGTTGACCTTTGTCACCTGGCTAAGGTGGGCTTTGTCAAGTTTCTCCACTCTAAAGTTATTCTTTTTGCCCTTTTTTCCATATTGTACTTTTGGGAAGAAAGTCACTATGTGCAGTCCTCACATAAGGAATGGGGAGCTATGCTCCCCCTCTGTTTAAGGTCGAATACTGTCTCCTCCAAAATGCATGTCCACTCAGAACCTTTGATTATGATCTTATTTGGAAATGGGGTCTTTGCAGATGCAATGGTTAAGATGAGGTCATACTAGATTAGTGTGGGCCCTAATCCAATGATTATAGTGTCTTTATAAGAAAACAGATACACAGAGACACACAGAGGGAAGAAGGCTGGAAGTAGAAGAAGATGTGAAGACGGAGGTAGAGAGTGAAGGGATGCATCTACAGGCCAAGGAATTTTAAGGATTGCCAGCAACAAGAAGCTCCTAGAAGAGCCTTCACAGAGAGCATGACCCTGCAGGTACTTTGATTTTGGACTTCTAGCCTACAAAATTGTGAGGGAATAAATTTCAGTTGTTGTTGCTTGGGGTTTTTTTTTTTGGCCACCCGCGCAGCATGTGGGATCTTAGTTCCCCGACCAGGGATCGAACCCGTGCCCCCTGCAGTGGAAGTGCGGAGTCCTAACCACTGGACTGCCAGGGAAGTCCCCAAATTTCAGTTGTTCTAAGCCACCCAATTTGTGGCAATTTTTTATGGCAGACCTAGGAAACGAATACTGTACACCTTCCTCTAGAATAGAATATCTACATAATTTATCTGGAATAATTCTGCACAGGAGAATAATCTCCCCTTTTTATTATTCAATCATTTATTTATATCAGTATGGACTGGACCATGGATTTTTTTTAGTTGAGGCATAATTTATATATAGTAAAATTTACCAATTAAAACACATTATAAAACTTTTTCTATGCTCACAAGGGCTACTGATTGAATTTTTCTTGTAATCTTTGTCAGGTTTTGTTATCAGAATTATGCTGGTGTCATAAAAGTTGGGAAGTCTTCCTTCCTCCTCTACTTTCTGAAAGAGCTTGTGCGAAATTAATATTATTTCTTCCTTAAACATTTGATTCATCCTTGAAATCATCTGGACCTGGAGATTATTGTGGAGAAATTTTTGCTGATTTATTTTTAAAATTTTATCTAAAAAGCTAATCAGATTTCCTATGTCATCTCACATCTGCTTTGGCAATTTGTGCCTTTCAAGAATTTTTTCCGAGACTTCCCTGGTGTTCCAGTGTGTAAGATTCCGAGCTCCCAATGGGGTCCTGGGTTCGATCCCTGGTCGGGGAACTAGATCCTACATGCATGCCGCAACTAAGAGTTCCCATGACACTACTAAGAAGTCCTCCTGCCGCAACTAAACAGGCTGCAATGAAGATCCCACATGCTGCAACTAAGACCCAGCACAGCCAAAATAAATAAATAAATATTTTTTAAAAATAATTTTTTTCATTTCATCAAATTGTTGAGTTTTGGTATAAAGTTACTCATGCTAAGTATATATATCTATATTACCCTTCTGATGTAACTAGGATATTCCATTTTAAAATTTCCAATATTGGTAAATTATATTTTCTTTGTTTCATGTTCAGTCTTATTATTGATTTATCAATTTTATTAATCTTCAAATAACTAATTTTTTTTAAGACTTTTTTTTTTTTGGCCACACTGCGTTGTTGGAAGCCATCCAGACGCTGCAACACCATGACAAGGTCATGGGGCGCTCCAGTGCGGAACTGCAAGGCGGAACCACACGTGGAAGGTGGACTACACTCCTCGTAAAAGCAATACTTATAATTTCTATATATATAAATTTAAGTGTGGCAGGATTTGCCCCAAGGAAAAATCTTAGATTTCCTGACTTCCCCTTTGAGTACTGTTTGGCAAGGCCCGGTACCTAAAGAGGGACATTGGGAAACAGTGACTAAATCTGGACATAGGGAAATGTTTCTTTGGAAAACACCATCCTCCCTAGAGATATGGCCATATGAGGGTGTTTATGATGGTAATAATAATTTGTGGTTCAATATTAATGGTAGTTTAATGATATTTGATCAATTAACTGGTGAACAGATATGTTCTAGATTAGGGACAAATAGAAATGATTTGGAAAGTTATTCTTTAATAGATTATTGGGATCCTAATATTGTTTGTTGCTATATTAAATTGCCTTTGAGTAGCAATATTCAAAATAGAAATTGTAAAATATATTTTAGATATTTTTATGGCATTATAAAAAAGGAATGTCCATGTAGGAAAAGCTATGTGGGGGCTAAGGATATATAGAATATAAGGATATATTTAGACTTAGATGTTAAGGTTGGTTAACCACCAAGAATAATTCTTAGAACATGTGCTGTACGTAATGGTAACCTTGGAATTTATCTTATGAGAAAATCTAGAAACTAAAAGGTATGGTTTACGTAATCTTTTAAGGAAATCTTTGTGGGTTCAAAATGATTCATTCTTTCGACTCAAAACAATAATATTACAATGTATGTTAATGATTTATGTAATTCTACTGTAATCTATATATGAGTATATGAAATAAAGAAAGCACGAGATGGTGCTATTTTTTTACTTGGCTGAGTCCACGAGTCTCAGTCTCCTTCCTGTTGTTCATCGCCGACGCTGTCCATCCTTTTGGGGTATCCTGGATCCTGTTGGAGCTGGACTCCGACACTGCGTGGCTTGTGGGATCTTAGTTCCCCGACCAGGGATCGAATCCAGGCCCACGGCAGTGAAAGCACTGAGTCTTAACCACTGGACTGCCAGGGAATACCCAGAACTAATTTTTGACTTTGTTAATATTTTTCTCTAGCCTGTCTGCTTTCTATTTCATTGATTTCTGCTGTCTTATTATGTTCTTTCTTCTACTAACTTTGGGTTTAATTTGCTTGTTTCTTTTTTAGTTTGGTAAGGATAAAATGAATATAATTGATTTTAAATCTTTCTTTTTTAATATTATTTAAAGCTATAAATTTCTCTCAAAGCACTGATTTACCTGCATCCCACAAATTTTGATATATTGGTTTTTTTTTAATTAATTAATTAATTATTTATTTATTTGTGGCTGTGTTGGGTCTTTGTTTCTGTGCGAGGGCTTTCTCTAGTTGCGGCAAGTGGGGGCCACTCTTCATCGCGGTGCGTGGGCCTCTCACTATCGCGGCCTCTCTTGTTGCGGAGCACAGGCTCCAGACGCGCAGGCTCAGTAATTGTGGCTCACGGGCGTAGTTGCTCCCCGGCATGTGGAATCTTCCCAGACCAGGGCTCGAACCCATGTCCCCTGCATTGGCAGGCAGATTCTCAACCACTGCGCCACCAGGGAAGCCCGATATATTGTATTTTTAATCAACCATTTGGAAATACTTTCCGGTTTTCCTTGTGATCTTTTTTTTTGACCCACGGATTGTTTATTTACAAGCCTGTTTTTAATTTCCAAGTATTTTGTGGTTTTCCAGTCATAATGTCATTATTGATTTCTACTTCAAATCTGTCGTGGCCAGATAATATATTCTGTAAGATCTGTGCTTTGAAATTTCTCGAGACCTGTTTCATAGCCCAGCATATTGTTTATCTTGGTGAATGTTCTTTGTGCACTTGAAAATAACGGTAATTCTTCAGTCACTGGGTGTAACATTCTATAAATGCAGCTTGGATAAAGGTGGTTGGTAATGTTATTCAAATAGACTATATATCTGCTGATTTTTTGAGTAGCTGCTCTATCTGTTACAGACAGGTGTAAATATTTTTTACTTGTTTATTTCTCTCTTTAGTTCTGTCCATTTTTACTTCATGTATTCTTAAATAGTTTTCGACTCAAGCTCATTGGATCTAAGACCTAGATATTAGGTCTTCCTGATGTATTGTTTCATTGTGTCCTTTCTTTAAAGTCATTTTATTATCCTGTCTTTTTTTTTTTTTTTTTTGGCTGCGCGGCGCAGCTTGCAGGATCTTAGTTCCCCAACCAGGGATTGAAACTGGGCCCTGAGCAGTGAAAGTGCGGAGTCCTAATCACTGGACTACCAGGGAATTCCCTATCACTCTCTTTCAATACTACTTTTCTTGAAGTATATTTTATCTGATATCCTCTCATTCTATTTTGAACCTATGACAATCCAATTTTCAACGACATCATTCCACCAAAACTGTTCCTGTCGAGATCACTAACAATCTCCATATTGCTAAATCCAATGGCAATTCTCAGTCCTTATCTTACTAGGCTCTAAGGAAGGACTCAGCCTTTCCATAATAAAAATAACTCTAAGTCACGTATTAAGATAAAAATTCAATTAATAGAAAACATGCTTACTGTCTAACTCCCTTGGACAAACGTTGTATAATACCTTTATAGTTTTTCTATATTATACTCTTCTTTGTTCTTCTAAAGTGTTATTCCGGGACTTCCCTGGTGGTGTAGTGGTTAGGACTCTGAGCTTTCACTGCCGAGGGCCCAGCTTCAATCCCTGGTCAAGGAACTAGGATTTCATAAACCTCATGGAGTGACCAAAAATAAATAAAGTGTTGTTCCTTTTGTTTTCAAATGTATATTTGACCTCTTTTATAATATGTGTTATCAGTACCTCTTTCACATGTATGTTATCAGTAGACCTTTCCAATAACCTTTTTGGAGTTTACTAATTTATGATAAGGTCTACCTTTTCCTTACCTGCTAAATATTAAATGTCTCATCTTCCACACTGATGAAGCCCCTCTTTTTCTATCTACTATTGCCTAATGATAGGTGTGCCTCACCTTGGAGTGGGTCTTTGGTGTATTCATGTATATAAAGGAGAGCCTATAATTTTAATTTAAAAGCTGGGGTGCTGGTACCTAGGTCCTACCTGTTAAGCATTTTATTTACTTCCTATACTATAGTTTCCATAAATGACAGTGTTTTACTTTTACTAGAAAACTGGCACATTCTTGGACGAATCTAGAGCAACACAGCTCCTGAGACCAGTGGAGGTGGGCTTCCAGGATCTGACCTAGTGTGTATATGGTATAATCCCTTGGTGCCCTATTTCCTTCAGGTGCCAAGGAAACTCCATTTTTCTGAGCTGTTTTCAGAAAGATACTGCTGTTTTCCGGTAAGGATCATAAACTGACCCTGTCTGTCTGTTTACCCATCTGCATGTAGCTTCTTTGTTACTGCTTCTTACTTGGACCCCAGAAGATTTCAGTCTACTATTTTTGGACCTAGAATACATCTACTTTGTATTTATTATTATTATTATTATTATTATTATTTTTTTTTAATATTCAAACAGAAAGTCACAAAAATTATAATCATCCTCATCAGTTCACTCAGTCCCATGTAATTATTTTTTTTTCATCTTGATCTTTTGTTAGCACTTATACGAATTCATCAGTTTTCCATTAGAGTTCTGAAAATGCTTATTCATTCAGTTTAGCAGTATAGTCGGTTACCAGAAACCTGTACTTGTCAGAGTCTACTTTGTATTAATACGGCTTATCCCAAGGGTCAGGATGGGGGCCCACTCCTACTTAGTTCACTGTAAACTATTATGTTTTTCTTTCTGCAAATTTGGAATTGGTATACCAGAAAAAAAATTGGTGTTTTTCTTTTTTTCTTGGTTTATTCTGGCAAGTTTTCCAACATTAATGTAAAGCTCTAATCAAATTTCAACCACCCTCAGGGCTCTGATGAGGTAGAATGGAAACTATGACACTAAGCAAGGATGTAGTAATTTAGAAACAAAATGTGCTTTGAGTCATTATATGCTTCTAATTATCATGAGTATCCTGTAAACTGCAAGTTAATGAACTGTGGAGTGCAACCCACAGGAAATCCTCCTTGAGCCCAGGAAGATTCCAGCAGTTCACCTTTAACACCTAGAGGGTACACTGTAGTCTTATTTTCAAGGACTCACTTCTATTCCAAGTTCTTTTTCAGAATGAGCACAGGCTGCAGTAGGTTATTTTCTTGTCTGTCTTCTCTAACAGAAAATGGCCTCAAATGATTGGTAAACTCCTGCAGAGCAGGGCATTGTATGCCACTGTTTACCCAGGATCATGCTTAGTGCTAGACAGAAAAGCATGCATAGACATCTGTGATAAGGAAAAGAATGAAAAGAAATAGAAATGAAGAGAAAAAGAAAGACAAAGGCAAGAAAGCAGTCTAATAAGTGGCAGGGGGTCTCAGCAAGAATGAACCTCCCAGTCAGAACTAGACACAACTTATCTACAGAGATAAGAGGTGAATGTTTGGGTCCAGGGAGTCAGGATCCTTCTGGGAGTACAGGCAAATTTTTGAGTTTGTGCAGGTATGTTTTTCTCAGTAGAGTCCAAAACTTTTATCAGATTCTCAAAAAGTTCGACTAATACAGAATATAAGCTGTTTTCAGAATCAGTGGTTACCAACCCCTGACTCTTCCCCTCCCCATCCCACCTCTATGACTGCAGTGATGATTTCACAAGTGTATACATCATGGATGTATAAATTACTGAACTGTACACTTTATGCGCAGTTTGTGGTATGTCAATTAAACCTCAATACAGCTGGTTTTTATTTTTTTCATAAATTTATTTATTTTTTTGGCTGCGTTGGGTCTTTGTTGCTGCGCGTGGGCTTTCTCTAGTTGCGGCGAGCAGGGACTACTCTTTGTTGCGGTGCATGGGCTTCTCATTGCAGTGGCTTCTCTTGTTGCGGAGCACAGGCTCTAGGCACACGGGCTTCAGTAGTTGTGGCACGTGGGCTCAGTAGTTGTGGCGCACAGGCTTAGTTGCTCCGTGGCATGTGGGATCTTCCCGGACCAGGGCTTGAACCCGTGTTCCCTGCATTAGGCAGGTGGATTCTTAACCACTGCATCACCAGGGAAGTCCCTATCCACTCTTTTTTAGATTCTTTTCCCATATAGGCCATCACAGAGTATTGAGTAGAGTTCCCTGTGCTATACAGTAGGTCCTTATTTGTTATCTATTTTATATATAGTAGCCATTCCATACACTTTTAAAAAAAATATTTATTTGTTTATTTATTTGGCTGTACCAGGTCTTAGTTGTGGCACACAGGATCTTTGTTGTGGAATCTCTCGTTTCGGCATGCAGGATCTAGTTCCCTGACCAGGAATCGAACCCAGGCCCTCTGCATTGGGAATGCTGAGTCTCAACCACTGGACCACCAGGGAAGTCCCTCCATACACTTCTAAGGTTAATGTATCAGGAGTTGCCAAGACCACCCCCAAGCTCAATGATTCACTAGGAAGACTCATAGGACTCAGCATAGAGTAGTACTCACAGCTAAGATTTATTATAAAGCAAAATCAGCAAAGGGTTTGTGGGGCAAAGCCTGGAAACTGGGTGCAAGCTTCCCCGAGTCCTCTCCCAGGGCAGTCATGGGTATACTTCATTCTCCCAGCGACGACTTGTGACAACATGTGTGAAACACTGTCTACCAGGGAAGCTCATTGGAGACTCAGCTCCCTTGCCCCTTCCACACAGTTATTTCTGCCTTACTCTATTGGCCAAGTCAAGTCATATGGCTGAACCTAAAGTTAAGGGGAAGCATATCTCTCCCTTTTAGTAGAAGGAACTTGTCTTTGTTCATTTGGGCTGCTAAAACAAAAATACCAAACTGGGTGGCTTATGAACAGCAGAAATTTATTTCTCACAGTGCTGGAGGCTGGGAATTCCAAGATCAAGTCACCAGCAGGTTCAGTGTCTGGTGAGAGCCTGCTTCCTGGTTCATGGACTGCCATCTTTTTGCAGTAATCTTACATGGTGGAAGGGGCAAGGGAGCTTTCTTGTGGGGCTTTTATAAGTGCACTAATCCCATTCATGAGAGCTCTGCCTACATGACCTAATCATCTCCCAAAGGCCCCACCTCCTAATACCATCACCTTGGGGGTTAGGATTGCAGTATATTAATTCTGGGGGACACAAACATTCAGACCATAACAGAACTACAAAAACCACTTGGTAGAGAGCATGGAATTGGGTGTGGGGTGGGGTGGGTGAAGAATAGGGGCCATACATATTCCACTTTCTCACACAAAGTCAAACTGTTTTCTAAAGTGGTGGTACAACTTTACACTCTTACTAGCAGTAAAGACAGTCCCCATTTTGCATTCTTGCCTGCAGTTGATATTTACAGACATTCAAAGGTCTGCCAGTCTGGTAGGCACAAATAACAAAAGAAAAACATGGATGAATTGGACTTAATCAAAAATTTAAAACTTTTATAAACTATCTTAACTGCTGTGGTCTGAATGTTTGTGTCCCCCCAATTCATATGTTGAAATCCTAATGACCAATGTGATGGTATTAGTTGCTGGGGGCCTTTGGGAGCTGATCAGGTCATGAGGGTGGAGCTCTCATGAAAGAGATTAGTGCACTTCTAAAAGCTCCATAAGAAAGCTTCCTTGCCCCTTCTGCCATGAAAGAATACAACGAGAAGACTGCAACCCAGAAGGTGGCCCTCATCCAAACAAGCAGGCACACCGAGCTTGGGCTTCAGTCTCCAGACCAAAACTGTGAGAAATAAATTTCTGCCATTCATAAGCTATCCAGGCTACAGTATTCTGTTAAAGCAGTCCAAAAGGACTAAGATATTAACCATTTTTGAATGTACAGTTCAGTGGAGTTTATTCACATTGTTGTGAAGAAGCAGATATCCAGAACTTTTTCATCTTGCAAATATGAAGCTCTATACCCATTAAACAACTCTTGTTTCCCCTTCCCCCAGCCCCAGGTAACCAGTATTCTCCTTTATGTTTCTATGAGTTTGACTGCTTTAATTTGTTTTTCTTTTTTTAAAAAAAATTTTGGGACTTCCCTGGTAGTCCAGTGGTTAATACTCCGTGCTCCCAATGCAGGGGCCCCAGGTTCCATCCCTGGTCAGGGTACTAGATCCTGCATGCCACAAGGAAGATCCCACATGCAGGAACGACGATCTCGCACGCAGCAATGACGATCCCGCATGCCGCAACTAAGACCCAGCGCAGCCAAATACATAAATAAATTTTTAAAAATATTAAAAAAAATTTTTTTGTTGGCTGTGCCATGCAGCATGTGGGATGTTAGTTCCCCAACCAGGGATCAAACCCACATCCCCTGCATTGGAAGTGAGGAGTCTTAACACTGGACAGCCAGGGAAGCCCTGAGTTTGACTGCTTTAAATACCTCACGCAAACAGAATTATACAGTACTTTTCTTCTTGTGACTGGCTTATCTCACTTAGCAGAATGGCCTCAAGATTCATCCATGCAATGGGATATGCAGGATTTCCTTCCTTTTGCAGCCTGAATAATATTCGCTTGGATGTGGGGCTTCCCTGGTGGCGCAGTGGTTAAGAATCCGCCTGCCAATGCAGGGGACACGGGTTCGAGCCCTGGTCCAGGAAGATCCCACATGCCGCGGAGCAACTAAGCCCATGTGCCACAACTACTGAGCCTGAGCTCTAGAGCCACAACTACTGAGCCCGTGTGCCACAACTACTGAAGCCCGCATGCCTAGAGCCCGTGCACCGCAACGAAGAGTAGCCCCCGCTCACCACAACTAGAGAAAGCCCGCACACAGCAACAAAGACCCAATGCAGCCAAAAATAAATAAATTTTAAAAATTAAAAAAAAATTCTCTTGGATGCATATTGTACACTGTGTTTATCCATTCATCCATTGCTGGACACTTGGGTTGCTTCCACTTCTTGGCTATTGTGAATAGTGCTGCTATGAACATGGGTATGCAAATATGTCAAGACCCTGCTTTCAGTTCTTTTGGTCATATAGCCAGAAGTGGGATTGTTGGATCATATAGTGCTCCACATTTAATTTTTTGAGGAAACTCCATAGTATTTTTCATACTGGTTATACCATTTTACAAGCCCACCAACAAAATTTAAAACTTTTGTATTTCAAAGGACACTATCAAGAAAGTGAAAGGAGGGAATTCCCTGGCAGTCCAGTGGTTAAGACTCCACACTTTCACTGCTGAGGAACAGGGTTTGATCCCCAGTCAGGGAACTAAGATCCCACAAGCCACAGTGTGGCCAAAAAAAAAAAGTGCAAAGACAATCTACAGAATGGGATTCACAAATCATATATTTGACAAGAGACTCATCCAGACTATATAAAGAACTCAATAAAAATAATAAATAAAAAATAAAGAATAGCCAAAGCAATCTTGAGAAAGAAAAATGGAGCTGGAGGAATCAGACTCCCTGACTTCAGACTATATTACAAAGCTACAGTAATCAAGACAGTATGGTACTGGCACAGAAAAAGAAATATAGATCAATGGAACACGATAGAAAGCCCAGAGATAAACCCACGCACATATGGTCACCTTATCTTTGATAAAGGAGGCAAGAATATACAGGGGAGAAAAGACAGCCTCTTCAATAAGTGGTGCTGGGAAAACTGGACAGCTACATGTAAAAGAATGAAATTAGAACAGTCCCTAACACCATACACAAAAATAAACTCAAAATGGATTAAAGACCTAAATGTAAGGCCAGACACCATCAAACTCTTAGAGGAAAACATAGGCAGAACACTCTATGACATAAATCACAGCAAGATCCTTTTTGACCCACCTCCTAGAGAAATGGAAATAAAAGCAAAAATAAACAAATGGGACCTAATGAAACTTAAAACCTTTTTCACAGCAAAGGAAACCATAAACAAGACGAAAAGACAACCCTCAGAATGGGAGAAAATATTTGCAAATGAAGCAACTGACAAAGGATTAATCTCCAAAATTTACAAGCAGCTCAATATTAAAAAAACAAACAACCCAATCCAAAAATGGGCAGAAGACCTAAATAGACATTTCTCCAAAGAAGATATACAGATTGCCAACAGACACATGAAAGGATGCTCAACATCATTAATTATTAGAGAAATGCAAATCAAAACTACAATGAGATATCATCTCACACCGGTCAGAATGGCCATCATCAAAAAATCTACAAACAATAAATGCTGGAGAGGGTGTGGAGAAAAGGGAACCCTCTTGCACTGTTGGTGGGAATGTAAATTGATACAGCCACTATGGAGAACAGTATGGACGTTCCTTAAAAAACTAAAAATAGAACTACCATATGACCCAGCAATCCCACTACTGGGCATATACCCTGAGAAAACCATAATTCAAAAAGAGTCATGTACCACAATGTTCATTGCAGCTCTATTTACAATAGCCAGGACATGGAAGCAACCGAAGTGTCCATCAACAGATGAATGGCTAAAGAAGATGTGGCACATATATACAATGGAATATTACTCAGCCATAAAACAAAACGAAACTGAGTTATTTGTAGTGAGGTGGATGGACCTAGAGACTGTCATACTGAGTGAAGTAAGTCAGAAAGAGAAAAACAAATACCGTATGCTAACACATATATATGGAATCTAAAAAAAACAAAAAAAAAAATGGTCATGAAGAACCTAGGAGCAAGACGGGAATAAAGATGCAGACCTACTAGAGAATGGACTTGAGGATACGGGGAGGGGGAAGGGTAAGCTGGGACAAAGTGAGAGAGTGGCATGGACGTATATACACTACCAAACGTAAAATAGATAGCTAGTAGGAAGCAGCTGCATAGCACAGGGAGATCAGCTCGGTGCTTTGTGACCAGCTAGAGGGGTGGGATAGGGAGGGTGGGAGGGAGGGAGATGCAAGAGGGAAGAGATATGGGGACATATGTATATGTATAACTGATTCACTTTGTTATAAAGCAGAAACTAACACACCATTGTAAAGCAATTATACTCCAACAAAGATGTTAAAATAAATAAATAAATAAATAAAAACTCAAGTAACCCAATTAAAACAGAAGCAAAGGACTTGAATAGACATTTCACCAAAGAAGATATACAAATGGCCAATAAGCCCATAAAAAAGATGTTCAACAGCATTAGTCATTAAGGAAATGCAAATCAAAACCACTTTGAGATATCATTTCACACCCACTAGGATGCATAAAATCAAAAAGTCAGATATTAACAAGTGTTGTTCAGAATGCAGAGAAATCAAACCCCTCACACACAGGACAAAAATATCTACCCATTCAATTATGTTGAATATCTGCATAATATTCTATTACAGGATGTTCCAAAATTTAGTTTTACCAGTTTCCTATCAGGACATTTAGTTTTTTATATGACTACTTATACTCTTATTTTCCTTTTTGTTTTAATCTTTTTATTACACAGATTTATTTTTACATAATTTATATATGATAAGGTTCACCCATTGAAAGTGTACAATTCAATAATTTTTAGCATTTATACAGAGTTGTGGAACCAGATTATTAGATGAATAATCTAATTTTAGAGTGTTTCCATCACCCTAAAAAGAAACTTTGTACCCATTAGAAGTCATTTTTAATCTCTGTGTCCCCATCCCCCTTTGTTTTCCTCCCCTTAGTTCTAGGTCACCACTAAAGGTACCGTCTTTCTCTCTATAGATTTGCCTGTTCTGGAAATTTCATACAAATTGAGTCATATATTATGTGGTCTTTTGTGACTGGCTTTATACACATATGGTTTCAAGGGTCATCTATATTACAGCATGTATCAGTACTTCATTCCTTCTTGTGACTAAGTACTATTGCATTGTACGGATATACCACATTTGGTTTTCCGTTTATCTGTCAATGGATATCTGTCAATGGATATATGGGTTGCTTCCAGTTTGGGGTTACTGTGAATTATGCTGCAACAAACATGTGTGAACAAGTTTTTGTGTGGACAAGTTTTCACCTTTCATGGGTAATATATCTAGGAGTGGAAATGCTGGGTCATATGGTAACTATTTTCTCTATAAACTCTACTTATTTTGTCTTGTTTCTTCTCCAAAACACATCTTTTTCAAAATATTCCTCCTCTGATATATACAAATGGTACACAGATAAGGAAATACAAAGACCGAAAAAATGCTCAATCTCGTAATAAAAATGCAGATTTAAAATACAGGACTCGGGCTTCCCTGGTGGCACAGTGGTTAAGAATCCACCTGCCAATGCAGGGGACACGGGGTCGAGCCCTGGTCCAGGAAGATCCCACATGCCACAGAGCAACTAAGCCCGTGCGCCACAACTACTGAGCCTGCGCTCCAGAGTCCGTAAGCCACAACTACTGAGCCCACGAGCCGCAACTACTGAAGCCCACGCGACTAGGGCCTGTGCTCCCAACAAGAAAAGCCACCGCAATGAGGAGCCCGCGCACTGCAACGAAGACCCAACGCAGCTAAAAATAAATAAATAAATAAATAAATAAAATAATAAATTTAAATAAAATAAAATACAGGACTCCTTTCTCACTTCAGGTTAATAAAGATGAAACGGGGGGCTTCCCTGTTGGCACAGTGGTTGAGAATCTGCCTGCTAATGCAGGGGACACGGGTTCGAGCCCTGGTCTGGGAAGATCCCACATGCCGCGGGGCAACTAGGCCCGAGCGCCACAGTTAGTGAGCCTGCGCGTCTGGAGCCTGTGCTCCGCAACAAGAGAGGCCGCGATGAAGAGTGGCCCCCACTTGCCGCAGCTGGAGAAAGCCCTCGCACAGAAACGAAGACCCAACACAGCCATAAATAAATTAATTAATTAATTAATTTTTAAAAAACGCAAATGAGTTAAAAAAAAAAAGATGAAACGTTTCATAATAAAACGTTTTAGTAAAAGTGTATAAAAACTGGTACCCTTGTACCTTATTGGGTATTTAACTTTAGTCCACTTCTTGAGCATATAGTCAAGAGACAGGGTGCCAGTTCCAGTTCTGACGATTCATTCAATTTTTTAAAAGTGATATTTGAATTTAATCTCTGAAACCTATCCCAACTCAGATGACTTAGTCATATCAATTAAGTCACAAAGCCTAGAGCAATCCAGAAAGGGTAGTTAAATTCTCTTCAGAAATTCTCTTCAGAATACGAAAGGCGGGAAATACCTGCCTTTGAAGGTCTGCACTTCGCCAAGCGTATCCTGCGTTTCAGCCGGAAAGGGCTTCAGCCGCACGGAAACTAGCGGGTTGCTGGTGCCGCCCGAGCCTGCGCGGCGAAGCCTCGCGGGAGACCTGGCGCCTCCGAAGCCCCGCCTCCTGCCGGGTCCGCGGTTTGGTCCAGAGCCCGCCCAGCCTCCCGTAACTGCGGGGCGGGGGCGGGGGCAGGCCCTGGGCCACCATTGGGGCTGGAGCGGTGGGAGTGGAGGGAGGAGGGACGGCCGGCAGGACCTGCGGTTTCAGCGGTGCCGCGCCACCGTGGCCCGCCCGGATCACGGACAGATGTTACTAGATTCGTTGGTGCCACTCTGGGACTTGACATCCAAGAGGGCGGCGCTGTGAAGACCTAGAGCGTAGAGCCAGAGCGGGCCGGCTCAGGCCTCACCTGGACCCTCGACCCAGACATCATCCCGCAGTTCAGAGGCCCCAGGCTCAGAGGGGCTCTCTCTGCCTCTCCCCTTGTCTCACTTGCTGGGTCCTGGGCAGGGGCCTCCAGCGCAACCTCAGCTGGAGCCAGCCAGTTGGAACCTTGGCCAAATTTCTGAAGCAAACACTTTTGGGACCCCTCACCTCCCCACCTCCTAAAATGGCACTTTGCAACTTGAATTGTATCTGAAGTCCAGGTGGCTCTGGGAGTTGTGGAAGGAGACCCTGTCAACCAAGGACCACTTCAGCCAGCCATCTAACATTAATTGTGCCAGTTATCAATTTACTGCCTCAGCTCCAAATTCGTCCTTCAAGACCTGTCTCGTGGGACTTCCCTGGTGGCTCAATGGTTAAGAATCTGTTTGCCAATGTAGGAGACACGGGTTCGAGCCCTGGTCCGGGAAGATCCCACATGCGGTAGAGCAACTAAGCCCGTGCACCACAACTATTGAAGCCCGCGTGCCTAGAGCCCTTGCTCCGCAGCAAGAGAAGCCACCGTGATGAGAAGCCCGCGCACCACAGCAAAGAGTAGCCCCTGCTCTCTGCAACTAGAGAAAGCCCGTGTGCAGCAACAGAGACCCAACACAGCCAAAAAAGAAGACGTGTCTTGTGGTAATGCTTGGAATTCTATTTATTTATTTATTTATTTATTTATTTATTTATTTAGGCTGCGTTCTTTTGCCTTCAACACTCTTGATTTTCTTGATTTTCCAGCTCTGGCCTGTGCAATCTAGTAAATTCCTCTGCTAGCCAGTAGATTGCAACTATGCCTTTTCCAGTGAGATCTGAACCTCAGCTTTGGGGAGGTGGCCTCCCAAAGTTGTCCTTCCTTGGATATTCTCCCTCAGCCCTAGGATACCATATTGCGTTCTCTTCCATCTTTTTTAACTTGTTCTTATCATAGCCTGATTTTTTTTTTTTTTTAATTAAACTTTCCCTGTTTAAGTCAATGTGTGGTTTTGGTCTTCTTCTTTATGTTTTTAGTTGTCGAAGTTTCGGTATTCTGATAGGAGCCAGACTGATATACTTAATAAAAATCAATTATATGTCAGGCAGTGTTCTAGGCATAACAAGACAAGGTACTTGCTTTTATGGAGCTTATCCTCTGCAGAGATTAACTAAACCCTAATCCACAAAGTAGACTCAGCCATACAAAATTCTGAGGCAGAATATTCCAAGCACAAGAGGATAAATGTCAAGAACCTAAATGATCAATGAACTTGATGTACATGAGAACTAGAAAGACCAGTGGGGCTAAACTTCAGTGAGCAAAGAAAGTAACAAGAGCAAATCCTTTGAAGAAGCAAACCCTTTAGGCAAGGGAAGCAGAATTTAGTGTCAGGACAGTTATGAGAATGAATGAAAGCAGATACAAAAAGCTACACCAGGGTAATAAGAATAAACTGGGATATATGGTCACCCAGTTTATAGGCCACAGCAAAGGAGTCTGGATTCTTTTTTTTTTTTTTTTCTTTTTTGATTTTTTTTTATTACTCAAAAATCTCCATTTTGGTCTTCCCTGGTGGCGCAGTGGTTGAGAATCTGCCTGCCAATGCAGGGGACACGGGTTCGAGCCCTGGTTTGGGAAGATCCCACATGCCGCGGAGCATCTAGGCCCGTGAGCCACAATTACTGAGCCTGCGCATCTGGAGCCTGTGCTCCGCAACAAGAGAGGCCGCGATAGTGAGAGGCCCGTGCACCGCGATGAAGAGTGGCCCCCGCTTGCCACAACTGGAGAAAGCCCTTGCACAGAAACAAAGACCCAACACAGCCATAAGTAAATAAATTTAAAAAAAAAAAAAAAAAAAACTCCATTTTTATTTCATTTATTTATTTATTTTTATTTTTTTGGCCGCACCGTGTGGCTGGTGGGATATGTTCCCCAACCAGGGATCAAACCCAGGCCTCTGCAATGAAAGTGCCTAATCCTAACCACTAGACCACCGGGGAATTCCACCCCCAACAACAAAAATCTCCATTTTAAAATTTAGCTTTCTTTTCTTTTGCCTTCAACACTCTTGATTTTCTGCTCCTCAATAAAGAAAGCATGCTTGATCCTGTCATGGACACATTAGCTCCCATGGACCCACCACAGGTCCTGCTGACATGCTTTTTCGTTTTAGACAACCTCATAAAAACTTTAGGTCTCACAGCACGAACCCCTCAAAGTCAGCCTGGGCACACACTATATGTAGATTTTGGGGTTCCAGATGGCCTAGTTTTGTTAGAGGCTGTTGTAGGACAGCCTAGGACGTACATCAAACACTGGGCCATTCTGCATACCTCTAGATACCATCCCCTGGATACTATCTTAAGTGGAAATTGGAAGGCTTTGAGCAGGGAGTGACACGATCTGATTTTAAAAGATCACTCTGATCATGTGAAGAATGAATTATAAGGAAGCAAAGGTGGAAAAAGGGAGCTAAGGCAACCACAATTTTGGAGAATATGGTGCACTCACTGGGGCTCTTTCAGGACAGCCAGGGTATTTCATCCTTTCATCCCCTCTGACACACCGAGCACCACAGTGTAAGGACTATGTTGGGAGTAAGGAAGCCTTTATGGAGCTCCTGCCTGGGCTAGTAGAAATATCTGTAGTAAATGAATGGCAACTAGGGAAGGGAGTGTCAGAACTACATGAAAGGAAAGCATGGAGGTGTGGAGTGCCTGTAGTGGGTATGAGGTGTTTGTTTCTTCTTTTTTATTATTTATTTATAACTAATTATTTTTTATTTTTATTTTTTATAACTCATAGCACACTTATTTACAAAACAGAAACAGACTCACAGACTTCGAAAACAAATTTATGGTTACCAAAGGGGAAAGGTGGTGGGGAGAGGGACACATGAGGAGCTTGGGTTGAACATACACACACTGCTGTATATAAAATACATAGTCAACAAGGACCTACCGTAGAGCAAAGGGAACTCTACTCAATATTCTGTAATAACCTATATGGCAAAAGAATCTGAAAAAGAATGGGGAGATATATATATATATATATATAGAATACATATGTATAACTGAATCACTTTGCTGTACACCTGAAACTAACACAACATTGGTAATCAACAATACTCCAATATAAAATAAAAATTAAACAAAAAAAAGAAAGAAATGGTGAATCAAAATGAAAGGTAGCAGGGACCTTGCCCCTGGAGGGGTTGTTAAGCCAGGGGACTGTTTTTCCTGTAGTCGATTGGAAGCTATTGAAGAATTTTTAAGCAGGACAGTGATTTAAATGTATATGTATATGTCATATGGATGCCCTGACATCAGTGTAGGATGAATTTTAGAGATCAGAGACTGGAGGAGAAAGGAAATAGGTAGGAGCATAAGAGAAAAATCAGAAGAATTCTCACTGGGGAAAGCAAGCAACATAATTTATTAAGTATGCAAGGCAATGCACTAAGGCTTTTCCATTTCATCTGCATAATAAGCAAGTATTGCAATTTTCATTTGTACGAGACTCTCGTATAAGAAACTTACTTAAGGTTACAACAGGTACTGGGTGGCCACATTGGGATTAAAGCTGATTTTGTTGTCACAGGAAGGACCAAAACAACAAAAAAACCAAGTCTGTGATGTTATATATACATTCAGAATTTTTATTTCAAAACAAAGAACCATAGTAACAATAATAGAAAATCCGTTTGGAAATTATTCACAATCTGGTCACTGAGAAATGGGAAGACTTCCACACTGCATGACTGCCAACCCACTGGTTTCGAGGAGCCAGAGCAGAGGTGCAGTTAGAGGAAACTCAGCCGTTCCAGCAAAGCCGCACCCCATGGCTCTGTGAGTTTTTATCCAAAGGCTCAAGGACCAGAGGGAATGGTTAGAACTTAGAACCAAAACAATGGCAACAGGCAAGGGTTTGGCTGAAGGACCTGAAATATGTAAGCACCAAAGAGGGAAAGGGAGATCAAGCAACATATGAAAAAGGGAAGAAGGACCGAATCTCCATTTCTAAAAATACTGGGTAACTGGATGGGCGTAGAGGTGTCCGTGGCCTCTGGCAAGTGTAAACCCCTCCATCTCACCTAACTCCCTGAACCGCCCCAGAGATAGAAGCTTCAGTTTGTTTCTTACCGCCTTCAAAGAATGCCTCCCTCTCCCCTGTGACTCCCCTCCAGCACCCCCCACAGTCCCGATGTCACACGCTTTCCTGTCTCTCCCTGTTGTCGGAGCATGGAGCGAGTCCTCCACTCTCAGTCTCAAAATTTAGGGAGTTCTCCCCTTCCTCTCCAACAAGGAAAGGCAGCCACATGAGACCGAACTCTAAAGTCTGAAAGAAAACCATAGATTCAAATTCCACCCAGCAGAGGCAGTGCTATCGACATACATAGGAATGAGTTTGAACACATTCTATCCAAAAGGAGGCCTTAGGAACATAGAGGAAGCAAGTTACCCATAAACTACTTCCACCCAGAGCAAGGTGACAGTGCACATACACTCACGCTCAAGTGTGGGCTCCACTGCACATCCACGCATACTGTCGAGTGTGGTCTGTGGGAAAGTTCAAGTCCCTGGAAGGGCACTTGACAAAATACTATGGTAACATGGTAACAAGGGTAACTTGACATGGTAACAGACATAAACGAGCATGAGATGACCCTAATGTAACAACATACTTCAACTGGATAATAATCGTTCTGGAAAAATCCTCTCCCAGAGCTGAGGTTACAAATTCCAAGGTAGCTATGAACATCTCTGAATTCTTTTAAAGCTATGGCTTAAAACAAAATAAAAATCAACATCTAAAATCTTCTAAAGAACAAACTGAAGATATAACGAACCTCTACCAAGAACCAATATTTTGGCTTGTTCATTTAGAAGGCTCTCCCACCAGATGATAGGAGTATTTAAAAAAAAAAAAAGTGAGTTCACTACAAAGAAGCCGTTTGGTCCAGTGAGGGGAGAGAGGATTTCTAGAAATAACCATCCCTTCTCTGGACTCCATCCAAAATTAGAACCCATCAACTACCATTAACTACAATGCCCATCTTAGTGATAATCCTAGATTTCAAGTAATACTACATATAATCTTAAACAAAGGAAAAAGTTCCAAAGGAAACTAATAGCTTCTTTAGACAGGCACATGACTTTTCTGAGAAATCTGAGTTTTCACCTGAAGGACAGAAATTGTTAAGAGGCAACGTGCAAACCTCACACACATCATACACCCTCCAACAATGCATCACATTTCTCCCTAAATTTGTCCCTTCTTATTGCACCTTAACCTCTTCGGTATTAAATCTTCCACCGTATAACCTCTTTAAGCACCTCCCTCTAACCTCAATTTCCTTATGCTTTCATTATTTGGTAAAATTACTTTATACTTACAAAAATAAATATTTATGCAATAAAGCCAAAAGATAAAATAAATAAAACTCAAGCTAGTTTGCTCTGCAGAGCCGTATGGAAGTGAGGAAGACGGTCTTATGGAATCCCTCTCTGCCCTCCACATTCTTATGTGTATCTGCTTCCTGGTAAGTCGAGGTTGGAGGAACTGCAGCCTCATGCCCACTCCCCTAAAGGCCCTCAAGAGACGATAGTAGAACCTAAGGGAGCAAGAGCTGGCAAAGTTGTCATATGCCAAGCAGCCAATCCCTCCTGAAATGAAGGCAGGTTCACTTGGTCTCTCCTGAACAGAAGAGAATGTCCAAGAAATGAAATTTTTAAAAGCCTTTGAAGATAACAACTAACCCCAGCGTTGGGATCCTCTGAGCGCCCATGAGTGTGTGGGATGAGAAAATAATTGAGTAGCAGCATTCAGAAACAGTCCTGGGTTACAACCTGATGAGGTCTCTCTCTTGCTTAGGGAGAGGTTGCGTTTTCATGGCAGGAGGGAGGTGGGAAGGAGGCACTGCTTAGACGTTGGTGTCCTTGGTGGGCTGGATGCTGTTCATCTCTACGATGGGACCTTTCTCACCTCGGTTACCCGCCGGCACCTGCCCTTCAAAGGCTCGTGTAATTTCCTCAAAAGTCCTGCCACGAGTCTCAGGGACTTTGAAGAAGGTGAAGATCCAGAAGATAACAAGGAAGCCGGTGAAGACAATGAAAACATAGGCTCCTAAATAGAACTAGTCAAAGGACACAAAAAAAGGAGAGTCGGTGTAAAAATCTGGTCACTGACAAACTCGTTTCCTTCACAATCGTATTTCCAATAGGCCTGAAGCCATAACCCTTCTAGACTTCATGAAGACAGTAAGGTTTCTTCAGAGACTTGTTTATGATTTCACTGGTAACTTACTGTATTTCTCTGCCATTTTTTGTCATTCCTTTTCCTAGTCATTGAAGTTAGCTGTTTCCAAATACCTATTGAGTATTTTAGGCCTTTTGATTATGAGTTTTAAGATCTGGGTTTCTGAAAGACTCATGGAAACTGGGAATGCATTCTAGATGTCCACTGCTAGTTCCTTTACTTAACAAATCAGCTCTAGGCCATTTTATAATAGGACCTATCTCATCATTAACATCATAAAGCCATTAATGCTAAGCCAAATGATGGATTTTAAATATTGGTTTGGAATCCTAAGGCTTATTATTACCTTTCTGTTTCTAGGCAGAACTGTGTATTAGCTGGTTTCAAGATGGGCTGGGTGAGTTTTAAGTTACTTACTGCAGCTGAGGGGAAGAGCAGTCCAACCAAAAAGTTGGAGGTCCAGTTGGAACAACCAGCCACTGCCATGGCAGCCGGGCGGGGTCCCTGGCCGAAGAGTTCAGCCACAATAAACCAGGGAATGGGGCCTGGGCCAATTTCAAAGAAGGCCACGAAGGCCAAGATGGCCCCAATACAGATAAAGCTCATCCAACCATAATTATCCTACGAGAAAGGAACAAAGGAAAGTTAGTATTAGAGACAGCATGCCCCAGGCAGCATCCAGCTTCCCAGAGATGAGGACTGACTAATAATGAAAAGTTCCTTCTGTCCCATGGTATAAAGGAGTTACTGGACCTAGAAGCCTTAGGTCCTTGTTTCTTTCTTCTTTTTTTTTTTTTTGGCCTCACCATATGGCACGTGGTATCTTAGTTCCCCGATCAGGGATTGAACCCGTGCCCCCTGCATTGAGTGCAGCGTCTTAACCACTGGACCGCCAGGGAAGTCCTAGAAGCCTCGGGTCTTTGAAACCTAGCAGTGTGATCACAAATGTCATTCTGCACTGAGACCATTTTATCAGCTGTAAAAGGGGAATAATGACCTCAAGATTTCTTTAAGAATTAAATGAGATAATGTATTTTACAAACTATATGTTATATAGATATAGGGATTATAGCAATTTAATTATCTATCTCTGATAATCCACTTGTCTTAAAACTCTGGGCATGTTGCCTCTCCCAAATGTCATTTGTATGATCTCCAAACCTCAACTACCCACCCCCTCACCTTTCCGCACCACCCCCTTCCACCGCAAAGAGCGCTCACCTTTAATGACAAAGAAATGGTCATGAGGACGGAACAAAAAGCCATCCCTCCAAGGCCTATCAGGTGCAGCGTCCTCCTCCCTGCCTTTTCTACCAGGAACACCTAAAAGAATAAAAAGGAAACATCTGCATTCCCTTTCATGAAAACAACTATATGAGCTCTGGAATCTGCCTGATCAACAGCAGGATACCTGTTATAGTCACACTTCCTCTCTTCCAGCTTCTAGTTAAAAGCATCCTACATAATCCCCTCTATACTTCCTCTCGCCCATCCACTCCCTACTTGTTTGAAGAGTGAAGACTGTTTTACCCATCATTCAATAGCCCTTTTCCCCCAAAAGGAATTAAACAAAAAAAGGTTTAACTAAATGACAGAAGGGGGCTGTGGAAGAACATGCAACCCATCCTTGAACGTGTGTAGCAAGAATTCTTCTCCCACCTCAACAATGATCAAAACATCCGACTTACAGAAACCACGGTGAAGATGGTATTAACCACGCCTGCACCAATAGTGGCATAGATCGGCTCCTTGACACCTGCATCTTTGAAGATTCCTGTCGAGTAATAGAACACCTAACAGGGAACAAAAGATGCAACTGTGAAATACAATTGTGCATAGCAGTTACACGGAACCCTCCAAAAAATCAACTCAAAAAAGTCCCAGAAGTTAAGGAGTACTTCCCAGGGATTTTTGTTCAATCACGGTATCTTTTCTGCAAACGAATGATCTTCTGTATCTTATCTCTATTCTCTTCTTCAATTGTCTTCAATTCTAGCTACTTATTTCCGCTTTCTTTTCCTTCTAACTATGCTTATTCTTTTTTTTTTTTTTTAAATTGGTCCAAATACACACTAGTGGCTTGCTTTTTTATTTATTTATTTATTTATTTATTTATTTATTTATGGCTGTGTTGGGTCTTCGTTTCTGTGCGAGGGCTTTCTCTTGTTGTGGCAAGTGGGGGCCACTCTTCATCGCGGTGCACGGGCCTCTCATTATCGCGGCCTCTCCCGCTGCGGAGCACAGGCTCCAGACGCGCAGGCTCAGTAGTTGTGGCTCACGGGCCCAGCCGCTCCGTGGCATGTGGGATCCTCCCAGACCAGGGCTCGAACCCGCGTCCCCCGCATCGGCAGGCGGACTCTCAACCACTGTGCCACCAGGGAAGCCTCACTATGCTTATTCTTACTGCTCCATTTAGTCTCTTCCTTAAGTTTACTTTAGTAACTTACATATAAAGGCTTAAGTCCCTTTAAGTTTTTCAATTACTCTGTTCCAATAGACTTACTCCAACTCCCACCCCGACCAACAATGACAGGCATTGATGTCTCCACTTGATAGTGAAGAAACTGAAGAGTAACCTCAGCCTGATCGTGATTTAGAAGCAGAACTTGGGCTGGAATTCCAGGAACTAGGTCTTTGCAAGTGTTTTACGAAATAACACCAGCTATTATTTTAATTGAATATACACTATTAAATAAACTACAATTTAATGTATACTATTTTTATTATTTGCTCAACACTGTGCTAATACGTAGGGCTGCTACAACTACCACAGCTAAAGAGATGTCAAAACATTGGTCTCAGACCTCAAGATAACAAGGGAACAGGATCTAGATCGCTCAGTCCCTCAGGTTTGGTTTAGGGGTTTATGATTTCACCCAGAGTACCTGCCCTCATAGCAGCCAGTGTTCATCAGACTTTTTGATGAACATATGCTCCGACAATGGGAGTGACCGTCTCCAGAAACAAGTCTTCAAATCCCTACCAACCTAAGACAGAAACTATGTATATTTTCCAAAATAAGATTCAGGCTGAGCTCTTGGAAACTGAGATATGGAGTGTCATCCTCAATGAAAACTGCTGCTCTAGGAGAGAAGCATGGAATTAAAAAACAAAAACAAAAATGAAGAATATTTAATAATATAAAGCTTGTGAGGAAAGAAGTTTGAACAGTTAAAACTAGAGATGAATAGGTATGCCAATTCTCTTCCTTATATAAAAGCTCACATATCAAAAACCTAACACGTATATACGCATCTCAAGCAAACTTCTTACAGTAAAATCTTCCTGCCTGGTGCCATGGAGCTAGGCCACATCATCTTACCTAAAGGCAGTTTACTCTGCTGGGTAAACACTATCCAGCCTCTTACCCCTCTGCCTTTAAGGGAAATTAGAAAACATCGTTTGTTCAAAGGTAGGTTGGAAAACTGACTTTCACACACCATTTCCTGAAAGGGCGGGGGTAGGGGCTGGGGGATGGGTAGGTCCTGCCGGCAGAGCACTCATCTATCATTTGTAACTTTCCCAGGGTGGTCTTTTTCTGATCCTGTTTTGCAGGGCTTCGACTGGGGGGAGGCAAGCAGGCACCTGGGGTATAGAATTGAAGAAGGCGGTCCTTCTCAGGACATGTCTTGTATCTGGACACCTTACTCTAGTCCCAGCCTCGCTGTTCTGGAAAGTCTTGAGAGTATATTTGATTACGGTGGTTTTTCAAATGTGGAAATTTGAGATTGAGATCCATCAAAACCACCTGAGAGGCTTTTTCAAACTGTCTTTCCTCCCAAGGTCTGATATAACAGCCTCTAAGTCCTCAGGAGATGCACTGCTATTTCAAACACAAGTATCCTTGTGGTGCGTTAGGGAGAAAAGGCTAAGGACAAACTTAGTATTCTGAGTTATCACGTGTTTTGCAAAACGCTTTGTCACAAAACGATTTGATCACACTGATCACATTATGATGGGAAACCCTTAGGGCGTGAATCAGTACCTAGAAGGGGGACAGGGGTGGGTGTTCTTCATATCCAAATATTTTATCTGCAAAAGGATAGGTGTAGGAATGCCCTCTCTGCCCATAACCAAGACTCAAGAGCAGAAGTTGATTTTTGCATAGAATACTATGGCTACCTGCCCACTGCTAGCTTCCATCTTGCCTCACACTTAACTATCATAGTCACTATTCTAAGTTGTAAAAAATATAGAGAATGATAAGCCCAGCTCACTCTGAATTTGCCTGTGTGCCCACACACCTCCTAATTGCTCCCCAGGGCTTTACACTGATTTTAGATTGCACAGTCCTGGGAAAAAACCCAAGGTGTATCAACTCTCAGATCTGCTTTGATTATATGGCCTGCGTTATCACTGATAACATTATGTAATAAGACAGATCAGAGTTAAAGAGGACTGAAAATTTTTAAAATGAGTGGTCAAAAAAAGAGGATTAATAAAAATTGACAAATTGTGATACTCTATATATTAAAAAAAAATCTGGAAGAGGACAAATGTTAACTATAAGTTCCAAGGCTAAGGGTGACAAACTTTTAATTGATTCTCTCATCTTTCCACATGGAAAACATGTACTATAGATAATTTTAAGAAATAGGGAATTCCCTGGCAGTCCAATGGTTAGGACTCCGTGCTTCCACTACAGGGGGCATGGGTTTGATCCCTGGTTGGGGAACTAAGATCTGACCAAAAAAATTAAAAAATAAATAAATAAAAATGAAAAAATTTAAAAAACGAAATGGAAACCTGGATAAAGAGCATTTTCTGAGAGGCTGCTCTGTGGCAAGCATTGTGGGGGACCCCTGGATATAAAAGAAGGTGAGCAACAGCCAATGCTATTCACCTCTGGTCAGGTGTTTTAAGTGGAATACTGTAGGACACGTTTGACATACAAGTGGGCACTCACAGCGTTGATCCCCGAGAGCTGCTGAGAGAGCTGGAGCATGACGGAGATGATGATGGGCTGTCGGTAGCTGGGGGCTCGGAAGAGCTCCACCACAGTGACTTTTTTTTCCTGTGCCATTCTTATACTCTCATCTTTCATCTCCTGGATGTCCTGAGCCACATCCTGGGTGCCCCACAATCGCTGGAGAACTGGTGAAAAGCATGAAGAGGAAAGGTTAATGATAAGATGCTGTCCCGAATTCCTTTTCCCCATGAGATGGATGGGAAGAAGCCGCCCAGATGAGCCCTGCATCTGGCGGCTCAATCAGCATCTGGTTTTAACTCGCCTTCTCACCCCATCCTTCAGGGGCTGCAAGTTTCTGACTTAAGCATAATCAGACAGGGAAAGGAGATGACAAAAACCAGATCCAATGTCCTCATCCTAAAACGAACCACAAGCCTAAGATTCCTACAGTGAAGGTGTGAAGGGTACTCACTCTCCTTAGCGCTCTCCTCTTCCTTTCTGTTAATGAGCAAGAATCTAGGACTTTCAGGGCAAAATGGAAGGGAGGCACATTGGAGGATGGCCGGGATGATGGTGAAGCCCAGGAGCAGGGGCCAGAGCTCTTTAGTCCCCAAGATGATGTTCAGCCCAAAGATCTAGAAACCAGACAAAGACAATACTATAAATTCCATACTTTACAGGCTACAAGTTGATTTAAAAAAAACGTTCAGAAGATCATCTGTTCTTTTATCACGGGAAAAGATAGTCTCTACTACTTTTTCTACCCTGCCTGCTTCCTTAGCCGTCTGTGAACTATGGTAATATTAATTAATATCTGAAACATATATAGTTGAATATGTGCCAGACGTTCTTTTTTTTAAATTGAAGTATAGTTGATTTACAATGTTGTGTTAATTACTGCTGTACAGCACAGTGATTCGGTTATGCATAGATATATTTTTTTTTAAAAAAATATATTCGTTTCCATTACGATTTATCATAGGATATTGAATACAGTTCTCTGTGCCAGACATTCTCTTGACTGTCTTCTCTATGTAAATTCATTTAATGAGTTGGGAAACTAACACTCAATAAGTTCTAGAGTACCTGGGCCACCAGAATCCCAATAACGATGCCGAGCTGGTTGAGAGTGCCAAAGGCCCCCCGCAGGGCAGTGGGAGATATCTCTCCAATGTACATGGGCACGAATCCTGTGCAGAGTCCACAGAAGAGGCCAATAACCAGTCGGCCCAGGATCAGCATTTCAACTGACTCCGCTATTTTGCAGAACCCCATAAGGCAGCCACCAGCGATGGCCAACAGGTTGACAATAAGCATTGAATTGCGCCTGAAAGATTAAACAAAAACAAGTGAAGTGGGACCTCCCTGGTAGCACAGTGGTTAAGAATCCGCCTGCCAATGAAGGGGACACGGGTTCGAGTCCTGGTCCGGGAAGATGCCACATGCCGTGGAGCACTAAGCCCGTACACCACAGCTACTGAGCCTGTGCTCTAGAGCCCGTGAGCCACAACTACTGAGCCCACGTGCCACAACTACTGAAGCCCGCGTGCCTAGAGCCCGTGCTCCACAACAAGGGAAGCCACAGCAATGAGAAGTCCACGCACCGCAACTAGAGAAAGCCCCCATGCAGCAACTTAGACCCAATGTAGCCAAATAAATAAATAAATAAATAAATAAAAACAAAAACCAAAAACAAGTGAAGTTAGCAAAATAGACCTGATCTCCCCCTTCTTTCCTAATCATTCTACTCTTCTCCAGGCTCATATATCTTTTGGTCTAATTTTTCCACTTTCTACTATCAGAACATATCTGGTTGGGATAATCAAGATCAATGGTTCTTACACCTCAGTATGCATAAAACTCACCTAGAGAACTTGTTTAAGATTCTCCCCTCTACGTCCTATCTGTAGGCTAGGATTTTAGCAAGCACTTTAAGGCCAGTTGTTCTCAAAGTGGTCCACAAACTAACAGCATCAGCTAGAAATTTGCTAGAAATTAAAATTGTCCCACCCTACCCCAGACTAATCATTAGGCCTGAATCTGGGTTGGAGCCCAGCAATCTGTGGGACTAGTTTTCCCTTGATGGGAATTTGAGGTGCTCTCATTCAAATGCATCATCACCTCCCTGCTCTAAGCCTCAATACTTGTCCTCAATGCAACCAGTATAGCCCCCTTCCTTGCCCAGTTTCTGATCAAGACCTGCCAAACCGGGACTTCCCTGGTGGCACAGTGGTTAAGAATCCGCCTGCCAATGCAGGGAACACAGGTTCGAGCCCTGGTCTGGGAGGATCCCACATGCCGCGGAGCAGCTAAGCCCGTGCGCCACAACCACTGAAGCCCGCACGCCACGGCTACTGAAGCCCGTGCGCCTAGGGCCTGAGCTCCGCAACAAGAGAAGCTACCTCAATGGGAAGCCTGCGCACCGCAACAAAGAGTAGCCCCCGCTCACCGCAACTAGAGAAAGCCTGCGCGCAGCAACGAAGACCCAACTCAGACAAAAAAAAAAAAAAAAAAAGTATTAATACCTGCCAAACCGGTTGACAAAGAGTCCAACAGAAAAGGAGCCAATCATACCACCAACGGAGAAGATGGCCACAGACAAGGACCACAGGGACGTGAGCAGCACCTCAGAGGGAGGGTTTTTTAACCTCTCTTGCAAAGTGTAATTGAGAAAGTCCTTTATGATCTGCAAATTAAAATGGTTGGTGGGAGAGGAGACCGTTACAACTGGATGAGAAAAGAAACAAACATTGGGGATCTTCCCCTCCCTAAGAGAACAGCATTACAGTTACTTTCTAGGTAGCGGATCAAGGGAATAAATAGATGGCAATGGAAGAGGCAGGTAATACACTGGAGTTAATGTTACCAGCTCTGAAAAGAATAATTTTTTATTTGTCCTGAAAATTCCAGTAGGTAGTACTGATGTACTCTTGTTCAGTGACTATCCCAGCCACCCTCCCGCCCTGAGACTTTGTAACTAACCCCTAAGGGATAATAAAGGAAGTGTATCACCATAGGGTGAGAGGAAGAATGGGTACAGTCCAGGGTACAGGGAGCCCCTGAGCCTTTTGCCTTGATCAATGATTCAATTAGACCCCCACCAATATCATTCCCCCTCTAGGTCTTAGCCAAGCTACCTACCAAGTCTGTCTAAACTTGTTAATTCTGGAAACCCTACCTAAAGGAATAATTACCCTATTCCAAACTCTAGCTGCCTGGCACTCACCACCTCAGGAGCATTGATGACTCCAGTGTTGTAGCCAAACTGGAAAGAGCCTATTGTAGCAATCAGGATGGCAAAGATCAGAGGGGCGGTGACCTGGGGGGGAGGGAGGAGAGAAGAAACAGTCTAAACTCTTGATGGATGATTGACTCTTATTAAGGAGATGTATATATCAGGAGAACTCAGCCTGTGAGCGGTATGAAAACAACAAAAACTTAACGATTTAGGTAATGAATGAGGAACACGAAAGAACTGAAGAGCTTATCTGGAAATACATAGGTGAGCGTGCAGAGTAAACTTGGGGAAAGTGGCAAGAAAATTTGGGAGAAGGGAGAAGTTAAGAGAACTGGGTTAGTCGGTTTGGAAGTATTCAAAAAACAGCCCCAGGTTAAGAGCGAGCATAGAACTGTGCTCAGGAATAGAAAAAATTGTGATTGCTAAGAACAATTGACTCTGGAAACAGCTAGATCCAGCGTACGCTCACCCGTACCCCAGATTCCACAGAAGCCCGAGTACTGGTGGTGTGTCGTCATCACCAGGCTGCTCTTAACTGCATCACGTAATCTACAGGATCAACTTACTGTATCCTTGGTCCCATCTGAAATTCTTCCCGTTCACTTAATAATGTACTGCTATCCCCCACCCAACCACCAGGGGGCGAGCACAAGCTCACTCCCAACCCCAGATGGAGACATTTTGTGAGGGGCCGTGCAGTAATCAACCCAGTCATCACTCACCTTGCTGGGAATAATTCCAATGGCGTGATCTTACTTTCCACCTCAAGGTAGCTCAATTTTTACGCCTGAGAACCCCAACCCTTCCTCATCTTAAACTCCTTCCCTCTCAGGTCAGACAGTGGCAGGCCAGGAGTTTCAGTTCCCCAAATTGACCTTGCCTCCCAGGCATCTAGTAGCCCTGAAGCCCCGCCAGGGCACCGCTTTCTGTTTAATCCTCTCCTTTTAGTAAAAACCTCTTCTATTTCTCTCATCATTTACTCTTCTTGAGGGCCTTCCCACTTTTTCATCCCTTCTCTTTTATTTTCAAGTAAGCTACCTTGGTGAATGAAAATACCTTTCTCCCTACAAATACTGCATCCATAACACACAGTAATACATTAATATATTGTGCACTCACAATCAACCACAACAGGGAGGACAACTGGAATTCTCTCTCCTTAGTATCCAGGGAATCCCATAGGTCATAGAACAGATGGCTGGACACCGACCCAGGTCCCAAAACAAATCCCAGGTCCTTTCAAGGTCTAAGGCTTCCAGAGAAATCCTCTTGCTGGTTCTCAGACCCACACTCGTAATCAACACAACCAAGCAGCCCCTGATCCCCTGAACACTCAACCGTTTCATCCTCACATTCTCAGTAGCCTGTAATTGTACTAAAGAAAAAAAATAAAAACAACGGGAAACAAACACAACTTCTCCAGGTGACTTTCCCTACCACAGGAAGGTGAATCAAACGGGGATAAATCCTTTATAGGAAATGACATCCAAAGAGAACTGGTGGGAACTGCAGGCTGGGGAAGAAATGGAAAGGCTTTAAGATGGCTAGGTGACTCCGTATAAAAGAGAGCACAGCCATCACCGTTAAGGCTTGCCTTTCGGAGCGTACTCCAAACAAGCAAAACCCAGTAATTGTATCGCTCTTACCTTCGCTGTCCCCATGGCCCTAAATTAATTCCTTTCAAATCTTCAATAAAGATCTAGAGGTGGGATTCCAGAGACCCCTCTTCCAGCCAACAAAACCTCAAAAATGTCCTTCTCTGCAGCAAGTTTTCCGGCAGATCCTCGGTACCGCTCCAACGTCTCCTCACGCACCCTTAGGATGGGCACCTATTTATAAGCTCCGCAAAGGGCGGAGCCTGGGCGACAAGCCCCCAGCCCCACCCCACCCCCGCCCCCAGTGATCTCCGGACCTCCCGGAATTTTGTGACCTCAAGCTCTGCCCCCACCCTAGACAACACCCCCCCCCCCATCTCTTTAAAACCACATCCTCCACCCTCCCTACTCCGTGGTTTTTTTTTTTTTTTTTTTTTCTAAGCTCATCCTCCTTCCCTCTTCTAAGAGCAGCTACAGCCTCTTAGTTTCACAGACAAAAATGCTACCAGAAAAGCCTGGAGGGAGGGCAGATACACTTTATTTTTTGCTCTCGCAAGCGCTCAGAACTGAATCAATCCGTAAAGAGATGAGAATAAACGCTCTCTATATAAAGCAAAGTCGAGTGGGTGCTACTAGATGAGAGTTAACGTTGTTTGACGGAGTGTAAACAGAAACTATTCCTACTCCTATGAATTTATCAGCTGCTCTTTGATTGTAGGCTGTGTCTACAATCTTGAAGGGGAGGGAAGGACAGTCTGAGTGAGAGAAGGAAAGCGAATGAAGGAAGAATTGGAAGAATTTTTGGCTCTACTACTCTCTCTCCTGGGAGAAAACCTGAATGTCTAGGAGCCAAACCAACTCTCCTGGGCTGCAGAAAGGAGAGAATCAGCTGCCCACGGGACACAATCCAAACTCCTGAAAATATGGCATTCTCCAACTCCCCTCCCATTCTGAATTCTACCCTTTCTGCAGTGTTTTGCCTCTAGTCTCGGGTTTACAGTGCCTAGAGAGAGGACAATGATCAAATTCCGTTAAACAGGTATTTGCAGAGCACAAACTACGCATCCGAAGTTGCGGATTCATCAGTATATAGGACAGAAAAGTCCTGGCCCTCAAGGAATTTATGGTGCTTCCCTTCTTCCACTTAAAACATTAAACAGGGACGAGGCCAACGGATTCTCACACAACTGGAGATAATTAGCAATATCCTATTCCTTCTGGGCTGTGAATTTCTTGAAAGAAAAGGGTAGGATAAATATCTGATTTCTAAGCCATACAAGCAAAGTGAGCAAGATGAGTAGGAAAAACAGATAAGAAAAATGGGAGCAGAGGAAGACGAAGGAAAATAAAAGGAGAGAGAAGTGCTCCTGTGTGAGAGTTAACGAAGGAGGACAAGTTCGCTGTAGGTGGAGTTGGGTGGCTTTGCTGGGGGGAAATATCAGTGGTCAAATTCCTAATGCCTATTAATCTGTAGACTAGCAGGCCCTGCAGGGGAAGAGCGGGTGGGGTGCGACAAGCCGGTAAAGAGGTAGAATTATGCGAGAGGAGCCACTGAAGAAAGTGCACCTTCCTTTGGGGTTTTGGTTGGGAGCCTGGAATTCAAACTGGTACTACTGGACCTGAAACAGACCACATCGTGTGGTCTTTCCTGAAAGGAGGATTTTTTAAGAAAACTGAAGTATCACTGACTTACATTATTTTATTAGTTTTAGGTGCACAACATTACTGATTCGATATTTTTATACATTACAAAACGAAACCACTAAATGAGGATATTTTCTAAATCTCGTTAGCTGAGAGAACTGGCGATGAGTGAAACGTGACATCCAAAAAAACCTTCCCTGAGGTCATTCCTCCCCTCCCCCACTCTCCCAGTCTTCCAGGAAACCCTGAGCCTAGAGGCCCCTTTAGTTACCACAGCAACTGAATTTAGCAGCCAAAGGACAAAATATCCTGTATGGCAGCGCTGCCAATAAACATTCAATCTGAGTCATTTATGTAATATGAAGTTTTCTAAGTGGCCGCATTAAAATTTTTAAAAGAAAAACATAGGAAACAAGAATAATTAATTTTAATAATTATTTTATTTGACCTGATATAGCCAAAATAATACTATTTGAGTTTGATTAAATTATAATTGATTTATAAATATATTAAACTATAATTGATTAAATTATAATCAATTTAAAAATTATTAAGATAGTTTACTTTTTTCCTACTAAGTCTTTGAAATCCAGTGTGTATCTTACATCTCCACTTAGATTCTGTTTTCTACAGCTAAAGTAATATGTCATTCTAATCAAAACAACAAAGTTGTGTTTAACGGGAAAATATTTTAAACTGCTTCAATTTTAAGTGAACTAAAATTAGCAATTCGGTTCCTCAGTCCCACCAGCCCCATAAGTGCTCAGCAGCCCCAGGAGGCTGGAGGCTGGACCCTGAAGCCTCAGTGAAGCGAGTCTTTTCTCCATTCTTTGATTTTTATTTATTATTTGTCTCACAATGTCATTCTTCTTCTTCTTCTTCTTCTTCTTCTTTTTTTTTTTTTTTGGCCACACAGCTTGTGGGATCTTAGTTCTCTGACCAGGTATTGAACCCACACCTTTAGCAATGAAAGCACGGAGTCCTAACCACTGGACTGCCAGGGAATTCCCTCACAATGTCATTCTTGGCTCTAAATCACTGCCTTTTATTTCTCCCTCTCCCTTGCCTTAGAATAATTATTCCTTAATGTTTTGCAAGAGTAAATGGCACCAGTGAAAGTAAAAAGTAGGTCTTTTTGCCCTTCACTCACTCAGAGCAGGCTCCAATGTAATTCCAGAACACAGTTATTTTTCCAATATTTATTGAAAGAACAGATGAAATAATTGTAAAGGCCTAGGATTATACCTGTCCCAAATAACTTGTGTAAAACCAGTGTAGTGAAACAATACCGAGGGTCAAGATTTAGATGTCTGAAATCTGTAGGTATTTTCTGCTGGGTAGAAAAAGAGGGAGGGTGAAGGGGAGAGAGATCTGAAACCTGTTTTCTCTGGCTAAACTCAGTCTGAGAAAATTACCTATAAGAAAGCTCAGCAGCTTAGAGGGAGAGAGAACATTTCTATCAATGTATATTTTTAAACGGTAACAACTGGAATTCAGCTGGATCTCAGGAATCTAAAAGTATGCTGAACATATTGAGATGAACAGTCCTTGAGCAAGTGGGACTTAATATAAGTTCCTGCTTCTCAGAAACCAGATCAGGAACCGGACTTGTCCCCAAGGTGACAGGGACCTCCAAGTTAGGCAACCCTCACTGTGGGCCACAGATAACAGTTGATCAATACGACTGTTTGCTGATGTGTTGGGGGGATTGGCTGGGGGACTGGGGTCTTGGGTGCACTTTGGAAGCAGGCACCACGAGATTCCAAGCTCCACCAAGTCTGGAGCCACGGCTCTGGTGACCAGTCTCTAGGGAGAATGCCAGCGGAGGAAATGTGATGGATAAATTTCAAAATGGAATAGGTTGGGGAGGAATGTTATGAAATCCCCACCTAATAGTTTAATGGACGTCTGCTTAGAAGAATGGGAATGAATGAATCATGACCTGAAATCTCTTAGACCCAAATGCAGGTAATCTGCCACCGTGAATCTCAATCTCCTTTTCGGGTTGCTCTGTGAGAGGATGTTTGCTAATATGATAACCAAGCAGGAAGACAAACAGATCCAAAATCCTAAAATCAGGGAACAAAGGGCTGTAAACATATTTACCTTGTCAAAGTAAAGACAGGGAAAACTACCTCTTCAACAGAACAATGTAAATGGCATTTCAAGGCACACAAAAAGCTAGTGACTGCTTTAAAGATATCCAAAGCTAATTCTACTCTTTGCTGTATTTGTAATATTCCTCATAACGAACAACTTTTGCATAGAATGTTATTTGTTAATTTTCTTTTATTAGGTTAGGTGTAGATGGAGTTTACTTTGAATCTGAAAAAACCTTAGAAAATAAACTCTCAGGGTGAAGAAAGAAAAAATTTGAGAAATGTTGATTTTCCTGTCTAAACTGGGTTGCAACTAACTATTCATTATTCCAACTGATCCTGAAGGACCTAATCCCAGCTCCCAGATCTTTATTACTTTCTTCCCTTCTCCAGTATCTTCAAAAGTTAATCCATCACACACCAGCGCTAGATGAATTACCTTAAATCAAAAATTTAATTACATCATCTCCTAATCAAGTAACTTGAACAAGTTATTGAAAAAGTCTAGATCAGTTCTGTCCAATAGAAATATAATAAGTCACACATGAAATTAAAAATTTTCCAGTAGCTACATTTAAAAAATGAAAAAAAAAGAGTTGTCACTTTTAATATTATATTTTATTTAACTTAATATACCCCGAATATTCTCATTTCAACACATATTTAATATAAAAATTATTAGTAAGATATTTTATTCTCTTTTTTTTGGTATTAGATCTTCAAAATCCAATCTTCATTTTACACTTATAGCACATCTTAATTGAGACTAAATTTTCAACGATCAAGGAGAAATGTAGTCCTATTAATTAAGCTGTGTTTAACAAAAACATTTTACACAACTTACAACTTTTTTTTACACTGCTTCAATTTTTTTTTAATTGAAGTATAGTTGATTTACAATATTATGTTAGTTTCAGGTGTACAACATAGTGATTCAATATTTTTACAGCTTATACTCCATTTAAAGTTATTACAAAATATTGGCTATGTTCCCTGTGCTGTACAATACATCCTTGTCGCTTATTTATTTTATACACAGTAGTTTGTGCCTCTCAATCCCCAACCCCTATTTTTCCTTCCCTCTCCCCACGGGTAACCACTAGTTGATCTCAATATCTGTGTGTCTATTTCTATTTTACTATATTCATTTGTTTGTTTTATTTTGTAGATTCCACATATAAATGCTAATATACAGTATTTGTCTTTGTCTACCCGGCTTCAATTTTTAAATACAAACTTTTTTTCTTTAATGTTTCTTTTTTTATCGAGGTATAACTGATATACAACATTATATTGGTTTCAGGTGTACAACATGATTCAATATTTGTAAACACTGTGAAATGATTACCTTAATAAGTCTAGTTAACATCTGTCATCATACACAATTACAGAATTTTTTTCTCTTGTGATGAGAACTTTTAAAATTTAAAAGTTAGCAACTTTCAAGTATGCAATACAGTATTATTAACTATAGTCGTCCATGCTGTATATCACTATAACTTATTTATTTTATAACTGGGAGTTTGTGCCTTTTGACTCCCTTCTCCTATTTTGTCTCCCCCAGACCTTTGCCTGTGGCAACCACAAATAAACTGTTCTCTGTATCTATGAGTTTTTTTTTTAGATTTTACATATAAGTGAGATCATACGGTATTTGTCTTTCTTTGCCTGACTTACTTCACTTAGCATAATCCCCTCTAGGTCCATTTATGTTGCTGTAAATGGCAAGATTTCATCCTTTTTTACGGCTGAGTAATATTCCATGGACACTTGGGTTGTTTCCATATCTTGGCTATTGTAGATACTGCTGCAATGAACGTGGGGAGCATATATCTTTTCTAGTTAGTGTTTTCATTTTCTTTGGATAAATACGCAGAAATAGAACCACTGGATCATATGGTAGTTCTATTTTTAATGTTTTTTTTAAGAATTTGGGGATTAAAAAAAAATTATTTATTTATTTGGCTGCGCCAGGTCTTAATTGCAGCATGCGGGATCTTCCTTGCGGCAGGCGGGCTCTTTTAGTTGCGAAATGTGGGATCTAGTTCCCCCACCAGGGATCGAACCTGGGACCCCTGCATTGGGAGCATGGAGTCTGGAGTCTTAACCACTGGACCACCAGGGAAGTTCCTATTTTTAATTTTTTGAGGAACCTTCATACCATTTTCCATAGTGGCTGCACCAATTTACATTCCTACCAACAGTGTAGGAGGGTTTCCTTTTCTCCAGATCCTCACTAACACTAATTATTTCTTCTCTTTTTGATGACAGCCATTCTAACAGATGTGAGGTGATATCTCACTGTGGTTTTGATTTGCATTCCCTTAATCATCACTTAATGATTAGTGATGTTGAGCAACTCTTCATGTAGTTTTTTGCCATCTGTTTGCCTTCTTTACAAAAATGTCTATTCAGATCCTCTGTCCGCTTTTTAATTGGAAGGATTTTTTTTTCTTTTGCTATTAAGTTGTATGAGTTCTACATATGTTTTGAATATTAACCCCTTATCAGATACATGATTTGCAAATATTTTCTCCCATTCAGTAGGTTGCCTTTTCATTTGTTGATGGTTTCCTTTGCTGTGCGGAAACTTTTTAGTTTGATGTAGTCTAAATACAAACTTAAATGAATTAAAATGGGACAAAATTAACAATTTTCCTCAGCTGCCCTCACCACGTTTCAAGTGCTCAGTAGCCACATATGGCAAGTGGTTACCATATTGGACAGTGCAGATCTTGACTCCTTAGCATGATCCCAACCTATCATTCCAGTATTGTCTGGAACATAGACTATACACCCAAGAAGTGTATCTCCTTTTACCTAAGCCAAACTGAACTATTTGTCAGTTTTCAAACAGTTTCAAACATTTCCTGCCTCACAGTTTTTACTTTGCTATTGTCTCTGACTTAAAAATCCTTTTCACCCCTGCTTGCAAAAATCGTTTTCATCCTTCAAGGGTCAATTAAAATGCAAGATCCTCACAGCCAAAGAAAAGCCATTTGAAGATTATACATGTTACGATACTCCATTCTATCTTGAATTTTAGATATCTAGTTTGGAACTCCATGGGAGCATGGTCTGGTTTGGGTTTTCTGGTCTGGTCCAGAATAGAATAGGGTTCCAGTACATGTTAGTTGAATCAGTGAATGGTTGTATGTTGATTTTAATTTTTTTAAAGAAGATTAATTAATTAATTAATTAATTTTGCATTTTGCGGGATCTTTGTTGCGGCATGTGGGATCTTTCAGCTCTGGGTGCAGACTTCTTCCCCGACCAGGGATCGAACCCGGTCCCCCTGCATTGGGAATGCGGAGTCTTACCCACTGGACCACCAAGGAAGTCCCGTTGTATGCTGAAGTTGTAGAAATATGTGGAAATTGCCAGGTGATGGAAAACCTGATGAAGTCCTTTCAGAGAGATGTAGGATCAAGACAATGGAAGAACAGTAAGAACAGCTTCAAATTTAACTGAAGCATTGCTTCCTCTAGAAACCTTCCTGATTCCTCAGTCTGCTCCTGCGAATTTTAATTGTCTTCCTTGTCTGTCTCCCTCATTCACATTTCCCTTAAGAGTAGGGATTTTGGACTTCCCTGGTGGCACAGTGATTAAGAATCCGCCTGCCAATGCAGAGTACACAGGTTCGAGCCCTGGTCTGGGAAGATCCCACACGCCACGGAGCAACTAAACCTGTGTGCCACAATTACTGAGCCCGCACACCACAATGAAGAGTAGCCCCCGCTCGCCGCAACTAGAGAAAACCCGTGCGTAGCAATGAAGACCCAATGCAGCCAAAAATAAGTAAATTAATTAATTTAAAATAAATAAAGTAGGACTCCTGTTTAAAAAAAAAAAAGAGTAGGGATTTTTTTTCTTTTCTCCAGTCTCGGCTCCACATAGGGCTGGACATGTGAATAAACAACTGGATGAACGAATGAACAAATTAAAACTTATCAATACGAGTTCCTATTTGCTTGAGGAAGAGCATAGTCATGTTTCCTGACCACACAAACAGGACAAGGCTGGCAGTGGAAGTAAACTCAGTGAGTACATGAACCCATAACCAATTATGTGGGGTTCTTTACGCTATACGCCTGAGAGCGATCGTTGAATATATAATATAGCACTACTGCAAGACTAAACCACAGACTATCGTGCTCATAACTGACCTGCTAAAATCATTCCACATGGTATGATGAAAATCAATCCACATGGGACAAAATATTGACATCAGGATTGCTTTGGAAAATCTGGGGAATCTGGTCATTATGTTGATTTTAGAGTTCTCACCAACAGTCTGTAATTTTTTTTTAAATAAATTTACTTTTAAATTTTTGGCTGTGTTGGGTCTTTGTTGCTGTGCATGGGCTTTCTCTGGTTATGGCAAGCGGGGGCTACTCTTCGTTGCAGTGTGCGGGCTTCTCATTGCAGTAGCTTCTGTTGTTGCGGAGTACGGGCTCTAGGCACACAGGCTTCAGTAGTTGTGGCACGCGGGATCAGTAGTTGTGGCTCGTGAGCTCTAGAGTGTAGGCTCAGTAGTTGGGGCACACAGGCTTAATTGCTCCATGGCATGTGGGATCTTCCCGGACCAGGGCTCGAACCCATGTCCCCTGCATTGGCAGGAGGATTCTTAACCACTGCGCCACAAGGGGAGCCTCTGTAATTTTTAAACTTTTAAAGTTTGTAAGTGCTTGGCACATAAAAAGATTTGATGTTTGTTGTATTGATTACAGAGCACAGATAGAAACAATACTCTTTTTTTTTTTTTTTTAAATAATAAGTTTCAATAGGATTTTAAATTTGCCAGCCACAGGCCCTTTCATTTCATCGTAGCCACTTTTGTCACTCAGATGCATTAAAACATTGTCTACAATTTTAACAGCTGTCTTAATGTTGACCAAAATTCTTTTTGAATTTCATTTAAAGAAATTTTTGTTTTTGCTTAATATCCCTAGTCTCCGCTGTGGGCTGTGACTCACAAGGAGGGTAGCACTGGTGCACTTCAGCTGGCTCCTGCGAGCCAGTCGTGCACACTGCTTCCCAGCTCTGTGCTCAGTGAGATCACCCAGGTAGCTAGACATCTAGCGCAGTGTGGGTATTTACACCATGGAAATTGGCAAATGTTACAAATCAGATTTTTTTTCTTTTTCTTTCTTTCTTTCTTTTTTCCACACCACATGGTTTGCAGGATCTCAGTTCCCTGACCAGGAATTGAACCCAAGCCATGGCAGTGAAAGCCCAGAATCCTAACCAGTAGGCCACCGGGGAGCTACCTTTTTTTTTCTTTCTTTCTTTCCTTGTTTTTTTTTAAAGCACTGATTTAACAGTGACTCCACTGAAAGTAAATAAGGCTTCTTAGAGAAATAGCTGATTCCATACCTGGGGCTAAGACATAGATAAGGCTGGAACATCTTACTGGGTCAGGAAGCATAGAAGTTTTCAAAGATCAATGTAGCCATGTCAGAAGGACACAGGAGCCAATTTAAAAGGGACTCCTATTGGCCAAAGTTACGATAATTTGGGCATCAAAAAGAGAATACTGTCTGAGGTTAACATATTGTAAAGCTAAAAAATCCATAATGATACCAGAAGAAAAAAAAAGGTACCATCAAGTAATCTAAAAAGAAAGTGAATAGAACGTATTTCTGCTAAATCTTATTATTCAATCATATTTTTTTTAAATAAAGAAATAAATTCATTTATTTTTGGCTGCATTGGTTCTTTGTTGCTGTGCGCGGCTTTCTCTAGCTGCAGCGAGCGGGGGCTACTCTTCATTGCGGTGCTTGGGCTTCTCATTGCGGTGGCTTCTCTTGTTGCGAAGCACGGGCTCCAGAGTGCAGGCTCAGTAGTTGTGGCTCACGGGCTCAGTAGTTGTGGCTCGCAGGCTCTAGAGCGCAGGCTCAGTAGTTGAAGCCCGGCACTGTTGTTTCTTGACTGCTCCTCCCTTGTCTCTGCATCTCTTCCCTTCCCTGATTAACAAGTGTTTGAACCTGCCCTCTAGTACTCAGGGAAAGTCAAGAAACGGGGGGCACAGAAAGGCTTTCATGCTCAGGGGCCCCATAGGGTCCTGCTCAGTTTCAGTCCCACAGATTAAAGGCTCAGCCTCACAAGACTGCCCCCACTTCAGCTGCCAATTGAAAGTCTGAGTTGTTACTTGTGCTTCTGACTGACTGGCTATAAATTGGAGGTTCCTATCACCCGTTTCTTGGGTTCAATCAATGTGCCAGACTGGCTCACAGAATTCAGAGAATGTTTACTTACATTTACCAGTTTATTACACAGGATATTATAAAGTATTCAGATGAAGAGTGTCACCTACAAATGGGCCCTTGCCATCTACCTCTACAAGGATCAAATTATGAGCTACTGCAGGTGCTGACCTTTAACAGCCCCCTGAAAGGAGTTCAGGGTGGAGAGCAGAAATGAGGCACTCTGTGCTCTGGGAAAAAAACTGGCAGAACAGGTCTTCAGATAGTTAGATATTTTCAGGAGCCGATTTTATGAGCCCAATTCTTGCATCTCCTCATATCTAGAAAAGCACTAAAATTCTTCATAGTGACATCTGCTCCTCGTGACTAGCAGAAACCTTCTGCCAAAAAAATATGTTCTTGATTGCATGTACTTACCCTTCACCAAAATCACATATATACTGATCTTCCCCCTTACCTCTTTGGAGCAGTTTCTCAGAGCTATCTGAAATGCTGTCTCCCAGGCTATAGTCCTCATTTCTCCCCAAATCAAACTTAACTCACAACTTTCACCTTGTGCATTTTTTTTCTGTCAACAAGAGGTACATAGATAGGGCAAGGTCTGGAAAGATCCTAAGAGCAGAAACCTCTGTCTCCGTGGAACTGGGATGCACCACACTCTCCAAATATGGATATGATCATCAGCTTGGAAACTCATCAAATCTCTTTGTTCCAGAGTTTTGTTTTGCTTTTTTTTTCTGGCTGCGTTGGGTCTTCATTGCTGCACGCGGGCTTTCTCTAGTTGTGGCGAGCAGGGGCTGCTCTTCGTTGCGGTGCACAGACTTCTCATTGTGGTGGCTTCTCTTGTTGCGGAGCACGGGCTCTAGGCACACGGGCTTCAGTAGTTGCAGCTTGTGGGCTCTAGAGCGTGGACTCAGTAGTTGCGGCACGTGGGCTCAGTAGTTGTGGCTTGTGGGCTCTAGAGGGCAGGCTCAGTATTTGCAGTGCACGGGCTTAGCTGCTCCGCAGCATGCGGGATCTTCCCGGACCAGGGCTCGAACCTGTATCCCCTGCATTGGCAGGCGGGTTCTTAACCACTGCGCCACTGGGGAAGTCCCTGTTCCAGAGTTTTTGTAGAGTTTAACCTGTAGCTCCTCCTTGCCCCAACCTAGAGGTCAGTGGGTAGTGCTAAAAGTGTCCACCCTCTAATCGTTTGGTCTCTCTGGTGACCAACCCCATCTTTAGGCTATCCGGGGGCCGCACCCTGAATCACTTCACTGGCATAAATTTAGGTGCGTCCCAACGGGCTCCTTATGAATAACAAACATTCCTACCAGTCAGGAAATTCCAAGGGTTTTAGGAGATTTTATGCCAGGCATGGAGACAAAGACCAAATATATTTCTTATTAAATCACCCAGCCCTAGCAAACAAATACAAATGGTTATTTAAAAATTTATAAGTAGTTAGGTATAGTTGAAACATAAAGGTATATGTGGGAGAATAGTAGAAATAAGACTGATTCTTAGGCAAGGGAATATATGTGGTTTCTAAGAGCAAAGACTTCGGAGCCAGATTGCCTAGGTATAAATCTGGTCAATTAAAAAAAAAAAAAAAAAAAAAATCTGGTCAATATCATTTACCAGCTACGTGTGTCAGCCTAGGCAAGTTATTTTCTCATTTAATAAAATGGATTCTTTGGTTCCATCAGACTCATTAGTAGATAATGCATGTTAACTGGTATGGTAGTTTTCCTTAAGTGGCTCAGTTTAACATAGTGTTTAATAAATGTGTATTAAATAAATTATATAGTATAGATGAAAAGAATCTGAAATCTTTCTAAAAGTTAGTAATGTTAAAACTTCAATTCTGACAGCCACAGGTCCCTTTTTATTTTACAGTAGCCATAACTTCAAGGCCTTGAACTTTTTGAGATTCTAAGAAATATGACTTTAAAGACTCCTGGCCCTGACAGAATTTTTCATTCTTTCATATTCTCAGGGATGTACACTTTCTAAGAATACTTAAAATTACATCCACTTAAATTTAGGGTATTACCTTTGCCTTTGACTTGAGGCTATATTTCGAAAATCATTCTACCAACATTCCCCTTGAGTCAGAAAATGCCTTCTAACTGGTACATTTATGTTTAGTTGCTTTTGTATTGCTTATGAATAAAATATATGAGTAAATATGATTGAATAGGGACTTCCCTGGTGGCGCAGTGGTTAAGAATCTGCCTGCCAATGCAGGGGACACGGGTTCGAGCCCTGGTCCGGGAAGATCCCACATGCCGCGGAGCAACTAAGCCTGTGCGCCACAACTACTGAGCCTGCACTCTAGAGCCCATGAGCCACAACTACTGAGCGTGCGTGCTGCAACTACTGAAGCCCGTGCACTGCAACGAAGAGTAGCCCCCACTCGCCGCAACTAGAGAAAGCCCGTGCGCAGCAACAAAGACCCAACGCAGCCAAAAAACTAAATCAATGAAATAAATAAATTTAAAAAAAAAATAAAGAAACAACAGTGTCGCCTTGGGACAGGATCCTGGCTCCGCCTCAAGGGATACACGTAACAATACCTTTGAGCTCTTCTGAAAACCCCAACAAATGGAAGATGTTAACTACTTGACGAAGCAGTCTTCATTCCAGAGAGGAGGTCACAGTTTTATATCCTCGAGAACCACAGGTCATCAGGAGACAATCTGAGGCCAGATTAAGGGATGCAGGCCCTGCACACACCCTGATCCTTTATCAGCAACTCCACCCTTGAAGCATTGCTATAAAACTCCTCACCAAATCCCCCTAGGTTGGGACACACAGTTTTTGAGGCACGAGCCCACTGTGACCCCCTTTGCCTGGCAAAGCAGCAAAGCTACTCTTTTCTACTTCACCCAAAAGTCTGTCTCCGAAATTCCATTTGGCACTGGTGCACAGAGGCCAAGATTTCGGCACCAGGATGTGATGCTAGGATCAAGTAGACAGTGTCAGAATTCAGTTAAATTGGTAGGGTGCCCAGTTAGTGTCAGCTGAGAATTGGAGAATTGCTTGGTGGTGTGGAAAAAAAAACATCAGAGGTTGCCATAACATTACACCAGACTGGGTGGCTCAAACAACAGAAATGTATTTTCTCTCAGTTCTGGAGGCTGGAAGTTCAAGATCAAGGTGCTGACAGGTTTGGCTTCTCCAGAGGCCTCTCTCCTTGACTTGGAGATGCCTGCTGCTTGCTGTGTCCTCATAGAGCCTTTTTCCCTGTGTGCATGCATCCTTGGTTAACTCTTTTTGAGGGTCTAAATTTCCTCTTATAAGGACATCAGTCAAACTGGATTGGGGCTCACCCTGAGACTCTCATTTTAACTCCATAACCTCTTTAAAGGCTGTCTCTCCTAATACAATCATATTCTGAGGTACTGGGAGTTAAGACTTCAACATGAATTTTGGAGAGACAATTGAGTCCATTACATCATGCTTCTATTGGAGACGCATTCTTTTGTACTCTTCTATCTTTTTTTTAAAAATTAATTAATTAATTTATGGCTGTGTTGGATTTTTGTTTCTGTGCGAGGGCTTTCTCTAGTTGCGGCAAGCGGGGGCCACTCTTCATCGCGGTGCGCGGGCCTCTCACTATCGCGGCCTCTCTTGTTGCGGAGCACAGGCTCCAGACGCGCAGGCTCAGTAGCTGTGGCTCACGGGCCTAGTTGCTCCGTGGCATGTGGGATCTCCCAGACCAGGGCTCGAACTCGTGTCCCCTGCATTGGCAGGCAGATTCTCAACCACTGTGCCACCAGGGAAGCCCTGTACTCTTCTATCTTGAATATCCTTGCAACTGGCTAACTCCTGGTCATACTAAAATAACCAGTATCTCTTCCCCTTTGTAAAACATTCCCAGAAAAAAGATCTAAGTAGATATAATTTCCTTTGTGCCATAATCTATCTCAAAAATACCTATGTATATCCTTAGGACTGCTGAATATCTAAACAAGCTATAACTTAATTAGTAAATTATATAACATGATTATAGAAAAGATAAACGTAGTGATTCATAGAAGTCTCAAAAGAAGGCCCCTTAGATAAGAAAATTATTTTAGGGATGTAGGTGGGTGGGACTTCATAAAATTGGTTTAAGGTGATCCAAGTTCCTTTATTTCCCAAGAATCATTTCTTAAAGTATTCAAAGATCACAACTATACTAGCATCCTTGAAGCTTTTTAACTTATAAAGCATAAAGCCAATATAAAAAATGTAAAATCAGTTTTTTGTCTGTTTAGATGGCACCATCCATCTCTGAATCTCTGTCTAATCAGTCAACCAGCTCTCTCTGTTTGACATTAAAACACAAACAAACAAACAAATAAAAACTCTAGTAATAGTATAGGCTAGTCTGCTTTACTGGTAAGCACATACTGTTGAGGATTTGCTATCCTTACTTGTTAATGTTACAGCCTTTACTCCTAATCTAAATAGGTGTCTTGAAATGTATGCTTTTGGTCAATATTTTATGTCTTAGAACATCTCTTTTTATATGTTTAGGTCTGTTGTTAATTTTAAACCTGGTATAGTAATCCCCCTTATCTGTGGGAGATATGTTCCAAGACATCCAGTGAATGCTTAAAACTGTGAATAGTACCAATCCCTCTGTATACTATGCTCTTTCATATACATACATATGTGTATACAGTGTGCATATGATAGACAAAGGCATGGTTCATTCCCTGGGTGGGACGGAGGTGGACAGCACAAGATTTCATCATGTTACTCAGAACAGCACACAATTTTAAACTTACAAACTGTTTATTTTTGGAATTTTCTATTTAATACCTTCAGGCTGCAGTTGACCATGGGTAACTGAAACCTCAGAAAGGAAAAAAGCAAATAAAGGGGGACTACTGTACTTTCTAAGTTTATTTAGCATATACAAGTCTATTACCATACCATATTATTGTGTGTACTACTTAATATATTCTGAATATCTGAAAAAGTGATGAATAAATATTTTTGAGAGAATTGAATAAATAAATGGTAATTTCCAGAGAGTAATTTCTCAGGATTTGACTAGGACTGAACATAGTTTTAATTGTATTTATATCCTGACTGTCTCTAAAAAGGATATGTTAACAAACAAAAGAAGAGTGACCTGTATAGCTGATTCACTTTGCTGTACAGCAGAAACAAACACATTATAAAGCAACTACACTCCAATAAAAATTAACAAAAAAAAGAATAGTGGCCTGTATTTCTTAAACAAAAATACTCATTTGATGATGGAAATAGGTGGTTAAAGTTTGATATTACTTACCACTAAGATGATTAATTCCCTCCAGACTCATTCTATAAGTCCAGCATTACCCTAATACCAAAACTAGACAAAGACGTTACAAGAAAAGGCAGCTACAAACCAATATTTCTCATGAACGTAGATACTAAAATCCTTAAGAAAATATTACCAAAATTTCATACAACAATGAATAGAAAGAATCATACATCATGACCACCTGGGATTTATCCCAGGTATGCAAAGCTGCTCAGTATTTGAAAATCAATGTAATCCATCACATGAACAGGCTAAAAAAGAAAAATCACATGATCATATCAATAGATACAGAAAAAGTACTTGATAAAATCCAAAACCTACCATGATAAAAACTCTAAGTAAAGTAGGAACAGAGGAGAACTTTCTTAACTTGATAAAGAACATCTACAAAAAAAAAAACAAAACAAAAAAAAACAGGTAGCTAACAACATACTTAAATGGTTGAGAAACTCAAAGCTTTCCCACTAAGATCAGGAACAAGTTAAGGTTGTCTCCCCTCACAACTCCTATTCAACATTGTTCTAGAAGTACTACCTAATGTAACAAGACAAGAAAAGGAAATAGAAGGTATATAGATTGACAAGGATGAAATAAAACTGCCTTTGCTTGAACGTGACATGATCGTCCATGCAGAAAATCCAAAAGAATTCACAAAAAAATTTCTATAACTAATAAACAATTATTGCAAGGTTGCAAGATACAAGGTTAATATACAAAAGCCAATCACATTCTTATATATGAGAAATAAAAAAGTGGAATTTGAAATTTAAAAAGCAATACCATTTATATTAGCATCCAAAAAAGTAAGTAACTAGATAAAAATCTAACAAAATATGCACCAGAACTATATGAGGAAAACTACAAAACTCTGATGAATGAAATCAAAGAACTAAATAAATGGAGAGGTAGTATATGTTCATGGATAGGAAGAATCAATATTATCAAGATGTCCGTTCTTATCAACTTGATCTATAGATTCAATGCAATCCCAATCAATATCCCAGCAAGTTAGTTTTTGGATATTGAAAAAGTGATTCTAAAGTTATATGGGGCTTCCCTGGTGGTGCAGTGGTTAAGAATCTGCCTGCCAATGCAGGTGACACGGGTTTGAGCCCTGGTCTGGGAAGATCCCACATGCCGCGGAGCAACTAAGCCCATGTGCCACAACTACTGAGCCTGCCCTCTAGATCCAGGAAGCCACAACTACTGAGCCTGCATGCCACACCTACTGAAGCCTGCGTGCCTAGAGCCCGTGCTCCACAACAAGAGAAGCCACTGCAGTGAGAAGCCCACACACTGCAGCAAAGAGTAGCCCCCATTCGCAACTAGAGAAAGCCTGTGTGCAGCAACAAAGACCCAACGCAGCCAAAAATAAATTAAAAGAAAAAAAAATCCTAAAGTTTATATGAAGAGGCAAAAGACCCAGAATAGACAACACAATACTGAAAAAGAAGAAAAAAGTTGGAGGACTGACACTACCTACCCAACTCCAAGACTTACTGTAAAGCTTCAATAATCAAGACATTGTGGTACTGGTGAAGGAATAGACAAATAGATCAATGGAACAGAATAGAGAGCCCAGAAATAGAACCACATGAATATATATAGTCAAATGATTTTTGACAAAGAAACAAAGGCAACAACATGGAGCAGAGACAGTCTCCTCAACAAATGGTGCTAGAACAGCAGGACATACACACACACACAAATTAATCGAGACACAGACCTTACACCTTTCACAAAAATTAACTCAAAATGGATCATAGGTCTAAATATAAAACAGAAAACTAGAAAGCTCTTAGAAGATAACAGAGAAGAAAACCCAGATGGCCTTGGATATAGAGATAACTTTTTAGGCACAGAACCAAAGGCACAATCCATGAAAGCAATAATTGATAAGTTGGGTTTTATTAAATTAAAAATTTCTGCTTTGTAAAAACACTGTCAAGAGAATGAGAATATAAGCCACAGATTGAGAGAAAATATTTGCAAAAGACACATCTGATAAAGGACCATTGTCCAAAATGTACAAAGAACTCTTAAAACTCAACAAGAACACAACTAAATGTTCTTTAATCATAAAAAAACCCTCAACAATAATAAAACAAACAACCTGATTAAAAAATAGGCCAGGGCTTCCCTGGTGGCGCAGTGGTTAAGAATCCGCCTGCCAATGCAGGGGACACGGGTTCGAGCCCTGGTCTGGGAAGATCCCACATGCCGTGGAGCAACTAAGCCCGTGCGCCACAACTACTAAGCCTGCGATCTAGAGCCCGAATGCCACAACTACTGAGTCCACGCACCAAAACTACTGAAGCCTCAGCGCCTAGAGCCCGTGCTGTGCAACAAGAGAAGCCACCTCAATGAGAAGGCCGCACACTGCAACAAAGAGTAGTCCCCGCTTGCCGCAACTAGACAAAGCCCGCACACAGCAATGAAGACCCAACGCAGCCAAAAATAAATAAATTAAATAAATAAATTAAAAAAAAAATAGGCTACAGACCTTAACAGACACCCCACCAAAGAAGATATGTTGATGGCAAATAAGCATTTGAAAAGATGCTCCACTCACTCATATGTCATATGGGAAATGCAAATTAAAACAACGATAAGATACCACTACACACTGATTAGAATGGTCAAAATCTGAAACACTGACAATACCAATTGCTGGCAAGGATGCGGTGCTATAGGAACTCTCATCCATTGCTGGTGGGAATGCAAAATGGTGCAGCCACTTTGGAAGACAGTTTGGTAGTTTCTTACAAAACTAAACATACTCTTACCATATAATCCAGCAATCTCACTCCTTGGTATTTACCCAAAGAAGTTGAAACTTATGTCCACACAAAAACTTGCACACAGATGTTTATAGCAGCTTTACTCATAATTGCCAAAACTTGGAGGCAACCAAGATATCCTCCAACAGGTGAATGTATAAACAAACTGTGGTACATCCAGACAATGGAATGTTATTCAGCACTAGAAGGAAATGAGCTATCAAACCAGGAAAAGACATGAAGGATCTAAGGATCCTCCCCTAATGCATCCCTAATGCATGTTAATAAAATAAAGAAGCCAATCTGAAAAGGCTACATACTGTATAATTCCAACTCTATGACTTTCTGCAAAAGGCAAAACCATGGAGACAGTAAAAAGATCACTGGTTGCCAGTGGTTGAGAGTGGGTGATGAGAGGAGGGATGAATAGTTGCAACACAGAGTTTTTTAAGGGCAGTGGAAATATTCTATATGATACTGTAATGATGGATACATGTCATTATCCGTTTGCCCAAATCCATAGAATGTACAAGACCAAGAATGAACCGTAATGTAAAGTCTGGATCTTGGGTGATTGTGATGTGGCAATGTACATTCATCAATTGTAACAAGTGTACCACTCTGGTGGGAGATGTTTATAATGGGGGAGGCTATGCATTTGTGGGGGAAGAGGGTGTATGGGAAAAAATCTCTGTACCTTCCTTTTAATTTTGCGTTAAACCTCAAACTGCTCTAAAAAAAAAAAAAAAAAATCTTTAAAAAAAATTACCAATTCCCTATACAAGCAATTTTCTCCAATCTTGAAAGCAGAGGCTGTGCTCATTTCATTTCATATCTCTTCCTCCAACACCATTTCCATCACCCTCTCAGTGCTTGGCACAGTTCATTATTTAGAGCATTTTGGAGGAATTAAATAATTTCACTTTGGAGGCAGACAGTTCTGTATGGAAGAGAATGTACTGATTGGACATAAACTCTTAATTCTTATTGGTAAACCACAATGCCAACTAAAAGTTTATAACCTGTCTCTTGTCAATTTCACCAACACAACTCACCTTTTAAGCCCTACCTAATCAGTCAACTAGGCTTGCTCCTTGTCAATTTTTTAATGAAATTCAATTATTAATTTCTATTGAACAATTAATTCGTAAGAATGTCTTATGAAAACAACAATGAACTTTAATGTTCATTAAACATGTTTAATACCATACCCCAAACTTCTTTGAACATATGCCCTTATTTAGTACTGTCTCTTCAGAAACTTCATTTCATGCTTTTAAGTCTGTCGTCAATGTGACGTAATTTTTTTTGGATCAAGTACTTTTTTTTTTTTTTTTCCTTTGGCCACATCCCACGGCTTGTGGGATCCTAGTTTCCCGACCAGAGATTTAGCCTGGGCCCACAGCAGTGAAAGTGCGGAGTCCTAGCCACTAGGAAACTCCTTGGATCAAGTACTTTTTAATACTTGGCAGAAATTAAATTGATTCTACAATACCATAGCATCATGTTTATTATACTTATTGCTAATAATCAATAATAATGTCAGAATATGCTCTAAACAATAGCTAGGAAGGTAAATAGATCATTATAATTGACAAAGGCAGAGCTGAAGAAAAAGGAAGAACCAGGTTACTAAGAGGGGGAAGTGAGTGTCTATGTCACAATTCAAACCAAGAAAAAAAAAAAAAAAAAACCACTACCTTATACAACAACTGCCCACAATTCAGCCCCAAACTCTCCCCAATGCCAACAGACACCCCACCAAAGATATTAAGTGGAAAGTTCCAGGAATAATTCATAAGTTTAAAACTGCATGCTGTTTTGAGTAGCATGATGAAATCTTGTGTCATCCTGCTCCGTCCCACCTGCGGAGTGACAGGCTAGACTAATTCTGAAAGATAAGCAGCACAGAGAAAAACCTCTGGGTTTCTATATACAGAGACCCTCTCCAGTGTTTTCATAGCTGGTCTTCTTCCAGGATTAGAGCCAAGACTCTCTCTCCTTGCTGAGCGTCTTAGTTCTCCCCTGAAATGATCACCCACCACTGAAGCAGGAGCTCCTCTCTGACACCTCCCCTTACTGTGCTGCCTTGGGCAGGAACACGAATATCCTCTTCACTCACTGTTTACCCTTTTTTATCACCCAGCAGAGACTTGGCACTATTAAGTTACCTATTTCCTCTTATTATCAACACTAGGACGAATAGGTAAGGTAAGAGAATAATTACAGTGTCGTGTAGTTGACTGGGCAGAGGATTAGAAGTCAAAAGAGTGAAATCTGAGTCCCACCTCTGGAACATGAAGAGTTTAGAGTTTAGACGTTTGAACTGGTCCTTTAACATCTCTATATCTCAATTTCAGTATTTTTTAATTTTATTTTATTTATTTATTTATTTATGGCTGTGTTGGGTCCTCATTTCTGTGCGAGGGCTTTCTCTAGTTGCGGCGAGCGGGGGCCACTCTTCATCGCGGTGCGCGGGCCTCTCACTATCACGGCCTCTCTTGTTGCGGAGCACAGGCTCCAGATGCGCAGGCTCAGTAGTTGTGGCTCACGGGCCCAGTTGCCCCGCAGCATGTGGGATCTTCCCAGACCAGGGCTCGAACCCGTGTCCCCTGCATTGGCAGGCAGAGTCTCAACCACTGCGCCACCAGGGAAGCCCTCAATTTCAGTATTTAACTGCAAGTTATAATACCCAGCTCAAAGAATTTTTGGGATAAAGAAATCAGATAATGCAAGTGGAAGGAAACCCGAAAAACTCTAAAGCCCTAGCAAACAGTCATTTAGTCAGTCATTTATGCATTTTTCATCAACTGTTTATTGAATACCTACTGCATGCTAGCTACAGTTCTAGGCACAAGCAATACGAACGTCGCTAAGACAATGTCCCTCTCCTCACAGAGCTTAAAATTTAATGTAGAAGGCCTGTGAAAGGTTAATTTTATGAGCCAGCCTGGCTGGGCCACCATACCTAGGTATTTGGTCAAACATTATTCTGGATGTTTCTGTGAGGGTGTTTTGTTGTTGTTGTTTTGTTTTGTTTCCCCCCCGGCTGACAGCTTTATTGCTGTGGGGAAGGGGACAGATCGCTCAGGAGCTCTTGGTGGGACGGGTCCGCTTCCTCGGCACCATCACAGGCTTCTGGCTGCGCAGGACGTTGCTGGCTCTGCAGAGGGCGGCCATGCGCAAATCCGGGCGCTACTTGTTTCGGATTATGTGCTGGATGCTGGTGAGGGTGGCCCGGGCGTTCTTGTTGATGCTGGTCCGCACGTAGGAAGTGGCCAGCTTTCGCGGGCTGGATCTCTGCTTCGTGACCGCCACGACCCCTTTGCCGGCCACCGCCGGCTCCACGCCCACAGTCTTGCGGGGAATGAGCCCATTGTAGCGGAAGGAGTTGCGGGCCTTCAGGTTATTGGGCTCGGGGCCATACATCTGCCACTTCCTCTTGATCAAGAAGCTGGAGCAGTTCTGCACGACCATCCATTGCAGATGCGCGGACATGGTGGCACCTCCTCTCGTTGCGGCGGCCGGCGATGGAAAGAGGGGGTTGTTTTGGGATGAGATTTACATTTAAGTGATGGATTTCGAGTACAGCTGGTTGTCCTCCATAATGTGGGCAGGCCTTGTCTAATCAGTTGAGGACCTAAAAAGAACAAAGAAGGGACACCTTCCTCCCCAACCCAACCCAGTCCCCCGCAAGAAGAATTCTACCAGCAGACTGTTTCGGACTTCAACTGCAACACCAGCTTTCCTGGGGCTCTAGCTTGATGGCCTTTGTACTTGAACTGCAGCATTGGCTCTTCCTCGGTCTCCAGCTTGCCAGCCCACCCTGCAGATTTTGGACTTGCCAACTTCTATAATCACATGAACAAATCCCTCAAAAAAAAATCTTTTTCTACATACAAGTATCCCCTGCTTTTCGAAAGTACGCTTTACGCCACTTCACTTTCATGAAAGATATACAAACATTAGTACCTGTTTTCACTAACCAAAAGAAATCGGAAGAGGATTTTCACTTTCAGGGAAAAAGGTGAAAAGTGAAAACAGCGTTAAGTAAGCATTTGTTTTGCAACGAGCCATTACAGAGACCGCACCCAGCCCCAGCTTTGAGAGTGGTCCTGCAAGTTCCTTCCCCAGGATCTACACTCAGCATTTCAGCGTCAAGCTGCCATAGCTTTGAACTACGACTCTGAGCATCTCTGCTTTATCTTGATTTATTTTGTGCACCCGTTAGCAAGATGTGTCCTAAGGTAATTGCCTCTTTGTTTTGTGCCATTTCAGCTTAAGAAAGGTTTCATAGGAAGGCTGTACTTCCAGATAACTGGGAAAACCTGTATTTACACATTCTATTGGTTCTGTTTCTTTGCAGAACCCTGACTAATACAGATTTTGGTACCAAGAAGTGGGGTGCTGCTATAACAAATACCTAAAAATGTGGGTAGAGTCTGGAGGAGTTCTGAGACACACGCTAGAAAAAGCCTAGATCACCTGGAAGAAATTGTTGGTAGGAGTATGAATGATAAAGGCGATTCTGGTGAAGTCTCAGATGGAAATGAGGAACATGTTATTGAAAATTGGGGGAAAGTTGATCCTTGTTATGAAGTACCAAAGAACTTGGTGGAATTGTGTTTTAGTGTTTTGTGGAAAGTAAACTTTGTGATAAAATAGGATATTTAGCTGAGGAGATTTCTAAGCAAACTGTTAAAGGTATGATTTCCCCTCGCTGCTTATAGTAATGTGAGAGGAGAGAAATAAATTGAAGGAGGAATTGTTAGGCAAAAAGGAACCAGAAATTGAGGATTTGGAAAATTCTCAGCCTATCCATATGGCAAAAAACAAGAAAGCTTGCTCTGGAGAGGACACCATGGGTATGGCTGGAAAATCATTTGATAAAGGGATTAGGAGTGAAATTCCTGGGTTTAATCAGCCATCTCAGCAGAATCTAGCAATAGAGTTGGTGTTACACCAGCAGAAACACTGCCAGACTAGACTAAAAGGTGAAGAGATAAGACAAATTGAAGGAAGGCTATCAGACTTCTGAGATTCTACAGGATAGGGCAATAGATCTATCAACATGTGTTATCCTTTAAGGGAAGAATGACCCTGATTCATTGTGATATCATGGGAATGATATCAGAGAGCTGCCACTCCCACCACAGACCTAGCGCACACAGGCCATCAAGGCAAGGCTCTCTCCTCCTCAGGTTCAGTGGGTCAGGCCAGTGGCCAGGGCTGAGGGAGCAACAGGGCCACCTCAGTGGGCCTGGAGGTCAGAGCACTGAGCCATAAGAATTATTTTTGAGACTTAAAATTTAATGGAATATTGATTTAATGGATATGACAACAAAAGTACAGGCAACAAAACCAAAAATAAACAAATGGGACTACATCAAACTTAAAAACTTTTGCTCATCAAAGGACACAATAACAGAGTGAAAAGGCAACCTATGGAATGGGAGAAAATATTTGCAAATCATATATCTGATAAGAGGTTAATATCCAGATTACATAAAGAACTCGTCAACAAAATAATCAAATAAACTGATTAGAAAATGGGCAAAGGACAGGAACAGACATTTCTTCAAAGAGGATATAAAAATGGCCAACAAGCATATGAAAAGATGCTAAACATCATTAATCATCAGAGAAATGCAAATTAAAACCACAATGAGATATCTCTTCACACTCATTAAGATGGCTACCATCAAAACAAACAAACAAAAAACCCCAGAAAATAACAAGTGTTGGTGAGGATGTGGAGAAATTGGAACTATTGTGCACCGTTGGTGGAATAATAAAATAGTGCAACTGCTATGGAAAACAGTATGTCAGTTCCTCAAAAGATTAAAAACTTCTAGGTACTGAAAGTATTGAAAGCAAGGGCTCAAAGAGGTATCTGCACACCCATGTTCACAGCAGCACTATTCACAATAGCCAAAGATGAAGCAACCCAACTGTCCATCAGTGGACGCATGGATAAATGAACTGTGGTGTATACATACAATGGAATAGTATTCAGTCTTAAAAAAGAAGGAAATCTTGTCACATCCTACAACAGGATGAACCTTGAGGGTATTATGCTAACTGAACTAAATTAGTCAAAAAACACACTGTATGATTCCACTTAAATGAGGTGTCTAAAGTCGTCAAACTCATAGAAACAGAAAGTCGCATGGTGGTTGCCTATAGCTGGTGAGAGAAAGAAAAGGGGACCTGTGGTTTAATGGGTACAGAGTTTCAGGTTTTTGTTTTTGTTTTTGTTTAATTTTATTGAAGTATAGTTGACTAACAACGGTGTGTTAGTTTCAGGTGCAGAGTTTCAGTTTTGCAAGATGAAAAAGTTCTGGAGATCTGTTTCACAACAATATGAATATACTTAACATTACTGAACTGTACACTTAAAAGTGGTTAGGATGGTGAATTTTATGTTATGTGTTTGTTACCACAATAAGAAACAAAAGGGAAAAAAATCTAATGGAATTTACCTTGCCAAGTTTTGGACTTGTTTGGGACTCTTGACCCCTTCCTTCTTTCCGATTTCTCCCGTTTTGGAATGGGACTATCTATCCTATGTCTGTCCTACCACTGCATTTTGGAAGCACAATAACGTGTCTGCTTTCAGAGGTTCATGGCTGGAGAGGAATTTTGCCTCAGGTTGAATCATACCTCGAGTCTCACTCACACCTGATCTGGATGATATTCAGATGAGACTTTGTAGTTGGAATGGATACTGGAATGCGTTAAGCCTTTGGGGGCTGTTAGGGTGGAGGTAATTGTACTTTACATGAGAGAAGGACATGAATTTGGGGGGGCCAGAGGGTGGGGTGTTACAGACTGAACTGTGTCCTCCTAAAATTCACATGCTGAACCCCTAACCTCCAGTACCTTAGAACGTGACTGTCTTTGGAGACAGGGCCTTCGAGGGGGTGATTAAGCTTAAGCGAAGTCGTAAGAATGTGACGTAATCCGACGTGACTAGTGTTCTTATAAGAAGAGAAAGGGACACCAGGGGCGCGCACACAGAGGACAGGCCTTTTACGGACACAGCAAGGAGGCAGCCACCTGCACGGAGACAGGTCTCAGGAGAAGCCAGCCCTGATCTTGGTCTTCCAGCCTCCAGACCTGTGAGAACATAAATTTCTGCTCTTTAAGCCACCCAGGGACTTCCTGGAGGTCCAGTGGTTAAGACTCCACACTCCCAAAGCAGGGGGCACAGGTTCGATCCCTGGTCGGGGAACCAAGATTCCCGCATGCTGCTGTGTGGAGTGGCCAGAAAAAAAAAAAAAAAAAAAAAGCCACCCAGTGTGTGGTATTTTGTTATGGTAGCCCTAGCAGACTACTACAACAGACAGCAAACAAACACACAAATACATAATGTCAAGTAATGATAAGGGAGCACTTGGGAGAATATATGAGCAAGGTACGGTAATAAAGAGTTGGGGAGGAGGGTTATTTAAGGCAGGCTGCTGAGGGTAGATCTCAGTAGAGATGACATTTGAACAGAACCCTGAATGACGTGAGGGAGCAATTCTTGGGAGCATGTGTGAGAAGACCGTTCCAAACGGAAGGCATTTCAAACACAAAGACACCAAGCGAAGGATGTGCTCTTGGCCTGGTGCCCAAAGACTGAGGGGCAGGAGTGTGGTGAACCAGGGGCAGAGAGGATGGAGAAGCTGTTGGAGAGATAAGCAGGAGTCTGATCACGCAGGGGCATGGTAAGGGATGGCTTGGATCCTGGATTGTATTCTAAATGTGACAGGAAGCCAGGAAGCTACAAAGCCATTTTAGGTTTTGGGGTGAAGGAGTAACCTTAGTTGATTTATGTTTTTAAAAATGTATTTGCTGTTGAATGGAGAAGATGAGAGAGGAGAGCAAGAGTGGAAACAGAGACCAACTGGGAGGCCACTGGTCCAGGTGAGAAATGATGAGGGCTTGGACGACGGCGGTAGTAGTGGCAGTAGTGAGTCGTTGTATTTGAAATATATTTTCGAGATACAACCAACAGGAGTAACTAACTGGATGTTGGGCGTGAGGAAAAAAACAAGGAGTCAAGAATGATCCTAAGGGTTTTGGCCTGGGTAACTGGAGTTGCCATTTAGTTCAGTCAGGAAAACAGAGAGAGGAGGGGTCAAATCAAGAGTTTTGTTTTAGACATGTGAAGTCTGAGATATCGTTAGGATACTCACTGATAATAGTGCACTAATAATAGAACACTCTCCTTGTTTTCCCCAGCTTCTGGCAATATACATATACAAAAGATATGGTTCCTGCCTTTACGGTCTCATGGAAGGGGGTGGAGAGTGACATATAAATCAATTTTTTTAAAATTAATAGGTTTTATTTGGGGGGAGCAGTTTCATGTTTACAGAAAAATTGCTTAGAAAGTACCCATATACTTCCTCACCTTCCGTATTATTAACATCTTGCATTAGTATGTACATTTGTTAACAACTGATGAACATTCATTGACATACCTTAGTCACCCGAAGTCCATAGTTTACATTAGGGTTCACTCTTGGTCTTGAACATTTTACAAATTTGGACCAATCACCCATCATTACAGTATCATATGGAATAGTTCCACTGCCCTAAAAGACCTCCAGCTGTTCATCCCTCCCCCCCACCCATCCCCCACCCCCAATCCCTGGCAACTAGTGATCATTTTACTATCTGCACAGTTTCGCCTTTTGCAGAATGTCATATAGTTGGAATCATACAGTATGTAGCCTTTTCAGATTGGCTACTTTCACTTATTAATATGCATTTTAGGGTCCTCTATGTCTTTTCATGGCTTGATAGCTCATTTCTTTTTAGTGCTGAATAATATTCCATTGTCCGGGTATACCATATTTTATCTCTTCACCCACTGAAGGACATCTCGGTTGCTTCCAAGTTTTGACAGCTATGAATAAAGCTGTTATAAATACTCACGTGCAGGTTTTTGTGTAGACGCAGCTTTTCAACTCATTTGGATAAAATACCAAGGAATGTGATTGCTGGATTGTAAACAAGTATTTTAAATGTCAATTTCTATACGAGGGCCAACAGGGAACACAGACTATTGCTTGCAGGAAGCAAAGAGCTTTCTTTGAGTTCCTTAAGTTTACTCTAGCAATGCCCTAAAACTATAAATGTGCTTCCTTCTCTGTATGACTATTAGTCTGACACTATCACCAGGATACCCCTGCCTGGCTCATTTACAGGAAGGCAGCCACTGAATAGCGATAACTGAAGTGCTCGTGCTGACTCACATCCACCTTTTCAAAACACCATAAGCAAGTGCCAATCTACTGATGACGGAGGAAGCAAAGTCACTTTTCAGTACGTTTCATAATTAAATGTCTATGTTCTTTAAGCAGAGGTCTTCCTTAACTTTGGTGAGCCCAACTCCGCCCAAACAATCCATCAAGTTCTATACGAAGAGAAAAGCTACTGAAGCTCTAGGGTGGTGTTTATTCATATGGGGTTCTAAGATGGACCAGGCAGGTAGACAAACCCCCTAAAAGTGTATGCAAATATTGTATTTCAGTGTACTTTTCTGAGGGGTAGGGGGACCATAAGCTCTTAACCACAGTCCCCAAAAAAGTGCAAGATCAGAAAACAGCCAAAGGAGCTGCCAAACCTTGGGTGTGTAAGAAGGGGGAGGAGAAGAATCTGACCTCCCCTGGGTCATCAGATGAACTGTAGTGAGGAGACCTCGGGCATTGTCTGCTTTCACAGTGGTTCACCGCCCACTCTTAGAGAAGGTCTGGGCTCTAATTCCCTCCTAGCAGGGGAGAGGGCAAGAGTCCAAAGTCCTCCAGGAGTGCAGGAATGGTGCTCTCTATTACTAAGGTACTTTAGCAAGAAGTAAAACCAATCCTCAGAACAGGGCGCAGTCTGAACAGACTAAAAATCTTCACCTTTACGCATACACTTGGTCACGGTAATATATTAGCATTGCCTTTAGCAACTCAAAGAGGAAGAGCTGTGAAACGGTAAAAGCAAAGCTCTCTCGAGCTAAACTTTGAATCATGAGATCTCCTCATTAAAACTGTCCACACTGTATGCAGACGACAGATTTTGTCCAGTGCCAAGCATGTGCCACCCAGGGTTCTGGCCACTGTACTTGTAACCATTCTACGTCTCCCACATATGCTTCCTTTACAAGAGCCATGTGGTCTTTCTGTGTAGTGAAAAATCGGCTTCCCTAATTTACACAACTTTCTTACAAGTAATTGAGGCCATTCGGACTTCTTGTTTTCAGCCTCAAATTGAATCAGGCAGTCACAGAAATATTTGGATGAGGCGGGCCCAGAAACCCAAGAATCTCTTCTGGTCTGTGTCTACCCTGTAGGTTAGCCCCGCCTGCCCGCGTTTTTTTAGGAGGCTGCTACGTAAGAGAGTGCAGACGTGCTTCATAGACCGTAGACCTTCAGCCAAATCTCCGTGGCGACCAGTTCCATCACTCAAAGCTGACCAAAGTCTCCCCACCCTTTATTCTTCTGCTTCTCCCCTCCTCCAACGGAATTTATTTCGTGCTAATGCTACCCAGGGATGCAGGCAGTATCTTTATCTCCCCTGTTGTCCTGTTTTTCCTCATCCTCTTTGGCTCTCCTTCTCCATTGGACATGAATCTGCACAATCCCATGGTGTAAAGCCCTGAGTACTTCTTCCATGGTAGGATGCAGATTTATTGAATGAATGTGTACTTATTTCAAAAATGTGTGCAACGAGTGTTGACTTTGATGGCCTGACCCTATAATCCTATAACTGTTCAAATGGGGGGGAAGTTACTTTGATTACAATCACAGTCTAAATTCTTTAAATATTAAGTTCCAGGTGGACTTTTTAATCCAACTTAATTCCAATTACATGTAAATGGCTGTTTTAAGCTACTTGTAAATAAACAAGTTTATACATGTTTTTACAAAATTAAGAGGAACAAGATAATCCATTAAATTTCATACTCTTGATGAGTGGCCCTTTAAGAGCTTTGAGTCTTAGCTTGATATTCTCAGGCCAGCTCCCTCTGGATACTGTTAATAAGCAGAAACAGATCAACATACTGATAGCAAGAATGAGGAAGGAAGACAAATGGCCTGAAAAGCCCACAATGGGATATAGATCTGGGTTAATTCATTTATGCATTTGTTTAGCTCTGCTATGTTGCCAGGCCCAGTTTTAGATACTGGGGATATTGTGGTGGTAAGAGAACTGCCAGTCCCTGCTCCCGTGGAGCTTAAATTCAAGTGGATTGGGGTTATGTACATGTTTTTACTTTTTTTAAAAAAAATTATTCATTTTCTTTATTTTTGACTGCGTTGGGTCTTCGTTGCTGCGTGTGAGCTTTCTCTAGTTGCGATGAGCGGGGGCTACTCTTCGTTGCGGTGCGCGGGCTTCTCATTGCAGTGGCTTCTCTTGTTGTGGCACACGGGCTCTAGGTGCGCGGGCTTCAGTAGTTGTGGTACGCGGGCTCAGTAGTTGTGGCTCACGGGCTCTAGAGCACAGGCTCAGTAGTTGTGGCGCACGGGCTTAGTTGCTCTGCGGCATGTGGTATCTTCCCGGACCAGAGCTCGAACCTGTGTCCCCTGCATTGGCAGGCGGATTCTTAACCACAGAGCCACCAGGGAAGCCCCGTTTTTACTTTTTATTTCTATTAAAAAAATTTTTGTGTGTGGGGGGTGTGTGTTCCCTGGCGGTCTAGTGGTTAGGATTTAGCGCTTTCACTGCTGTGACCCGGGTTCAATCCCTGGTCGGGAAACTGAAATCTCACAAGCTGCGTAGCACATTCAAAAAAAAATTCCTTTAAAGCAAGTGTAGCTAAGAGCATGGATTCTGGAGCCAGGCATCCTGGGTTTCAATCCTAGCTCCGACACTTGCATTGTGTGATTTGGAGAAGGTCATTTAGCCTCACTGTGCTTCTATTTCCTCACCTGTAAAATGAAGGTAATAATAGAGTCTACTTCATAAGATTCATTATGAGAATTAAATCATTTAATATGAGTAAAGTACTTAGAATAGTGCCAGTGTATATTAAGTGTCACATAAGTGTTTGTCAAATTAAAAAAAAAAAAAAAAAGAAACAAATGTATCTATTTAATTTCATAGCAGAATACATATGCTCAGAGATACAGAAGCTACTGCAGGTCATGAATTAAAGCCTAGATCCCAGTTCTTTCAAAGAACCTAAAGACTTTCCAAAGATTCTCCAATTACATGGGAGAAGTTCAAACAAATCATCACAGAACTATTCTTTTCTATAGTAGTAGTAAGAGGTTCTTGATAAACTGAAGGTGTTTTTATTACGTGCCTGGTTCTTATCAGGTTACGTCATTTACAATTCACAACAATAGTTTAAATTTATTATTATCATCCTGATTTGCCATGAGAAATCTATAAGTAATTTGCTCAAGGACCCACGATTTGGGGCAGAACTAGCTGTCTGACTGTACTATAGTATATTCCTGTAGATTAAGAGACAGATACAGCCAATGTAGGTTCAGAAAAAGCTAGGATAGCCAGTGTTTCCCTGTTCTCACCCCCTACCCTTTTCCACCTAGAAATGGGGCCTGTTCTTCCTCCCTTCTTAAGCAGCTGATCATAAACAGGAAGCATAGCTGGGTGCAGTAAGTCTGTGGCTGAGGATAAGTGGCTGTAGACAGACATCCTCCTAGGTGGAGCCTACCTGAGGGAAGAAACACTCCTGCTACTTATCAGGGTTGTCTTTGTCAACAAGAAGCACCAAAAGGAAAAAAAAAAAAGAGGGGTATCCTTCAGGAATAATGGATTTGGAGAGCCCAGTGCCTGCTTTTGTACCACCCATAAACTAAGAACATTTTTACATTTTTGGAAAAAAATAAAAATAAGAACTATATTTCATTGACTTGTAAAAACTATATAAAATTCAAATTTCAGTGTCCATAGGTAAAGTTTTACTATACACAGCCATGCTCATTCATTTATACAAGGGCAGAGCTGAGTAGTTATGACAGAGACTCTATGGCCTGCAAAGCCTAAGATATTTAGTATCCGATGCTTTACAGTAAAGTTTGCCAACTTCCGAGTTAGGCAGTTGATGAATCAAGAGGAATAAGGCCATAAAGTTGTAAAAACCCATAGTATAGGGTTATACTAGGCCCAGGTCAGGGGAAAGAATGGGATGGAGCAGTGCAGCAGGAGGAGAGGGTGAAGAGAGAGAGAATGGAATACATCTGGGTGGAATACAGACATCCTGAGAAGTAAAAAACCTCTGAGGACTTCCTGTTAGAGAATGCAACAAAGTGGGCCCACCAAGATGGAGATGCAAAAGGCCGGAGACCAAGCAATAGGAAATTATTCTCCAAATTTCTCTCACACCACGTAATAGGGACTGGGAAAAACACTTACCAAGGTTGAGTGTGACCTCCCAAACTGGTTCCCTAGGTTCACCCAGGGCTGATAGGTTCACCTGTTCTTTTTACTTATCTATATAGAAACACAGTATAGATATTATTGGGCTGGCAAAAAACTTTGTTTGGGTTTTTTCATAAGAGCTTATGGAAAAACCGGAACAAACTTTTTGGCCAACACAATATCACACCTAAATCCCTAAGCAGCTACTTTGAACATAGCACTGCCCTCCAAATATTTTTTCCATTTTATCGAGATATAAGTGACATACTGCCCTGTATAAGTTTAAGGTGTACGGCATAATGATTTGACTTGTGTACATCATGAAATGATTATCACAGTAAGTTTTGTGAACATTGATCATCTCAAATAGACAAAACATTTTTAAAATAGAAAAAAAAATTTTTGTGATGGGAATGCTTAGGATTTAGTCTTGTACCAACTTTCATATATAACATACAGTAGTGTTAATTATGTTTATCATGTTGTACATTACGTCCTGGTGCTTATTTATCTTATAACTGGGAGTTTGTACCTTTTGACCGCTTTCATCCAGTTCCTCCTCCCTTCACTCCCCGCCTCTGGTAACCACAAATCTCTTTTTCTATAATTTGTTTCTTTTTGAAATATAATTGACCTAGACTGCCCTCTTTTAAAGAGGGGAAAACTCAGGACTGGATTAAAGAAGTGGCTAATCGGGGCTTCCCTGGTGGCGCAGTGGTTGCGAATCTGCCTGCCAATGCAGGGGACACGGGTTCGAGCCCTGGTCTGGGAAGATCCCACATGCTGCGGAGCAACTAGGCCCGTGAGCCACAACTACTGAGCGTACGTGTCTGGAGCCTGTGCTCCGCAACAAGAGAGGCCGCGATAATGAGAGGCCCGCGCATCGCGATGAAGAGTGGCCCCAGTGGCCCCCGCTTGCCGCAACTAGAGAAAGCCCTCACACAGAAATGAAGACCCAACACAGCCATAAATAAATAAATTAAAAAAAAAAAAAAAAAAGAAGTGGCTAATTGAGTGGCTAACTTAGTGGACTGATGGATGATCTCCAAACGCAGTCTTCCTATCTTCCTTAGCTACATGTCATTTTCTGTGACCCCCAAAAAGGTGGCAGTCACACTGCATTTTATATCAGTGCTGAAGATGGTATAGGGAAGAGGGCTGTAAGGACGGCTGAAGTGTACAGTGATGCACTGTGAGACTGTTGCCAGGGATTTCTGTGTCTTCTAATATTCCTTTTTACAGTTGGTAAGTGGAAGTAACAAAAGTTGGAAACTGGAGCCAAAATGTTACCACCTCCATTACCCACTTACCTAATGAAATCATGTGTGAAGAAATGGGATGCGGAGACTAGTAGAGAACAAGGACCTTAGTGGAATCAGGTCCCTCGATAAATCATTATAAATAGAACACATTATTAAACCTAGATCATTAATTTGCTTATTCTACACTTACTGATTTCTATCACTGCTTGCTGCTGAGTCGTATTTTAAAACACACTATGGGAGCCTGTTTTAAAAAATAAAGTCAATCTCTACATAATTTTTTAAAATCCTGCATAATTCTACAATATCAATATAAATGATTGTTCTAATTAATTTCTTCGCAAATTTAAGATTTTAATGTGGCACAATAGTTGTGTTTAAAGTAGAACACGTTGAATTTTCTAATGATTAACTTTCTACAGTATGTCAGATGCTGTTTTGAAGACACATATATTACTTGCTGATTATGTTTACCCAAAGTCCTAAAAGGTTTACATGAAGGGGCACTACCAAGTTCATAACTAAAATATAATGCACAAACAGAATGTCATGATACATAAATCGCCTCGTTTTTTAAAACGGGGCGCTGGCTTATTTTTCTCCACGGTACAAAAAGGGAAAGATAAACACCAACAGAGGAATGTATTTACATCTCAACTGAAGGGAAAATGAATGAGGCAGGAAAAGAAGAGTCCCAGAATTAGAGTTTTTTCCACTTTCCTGGTTTCTCCTCTCAAGCACTTCTTCAGCCATGGTAGCGCGCCGAACAACTCCCCGTTTGACTGCAACCTGCTTTTTCTCCATTTCCCTACACAAGTGTATGCTCTTCTTTGATGCCTTCGTTAATTCTTAACTGCTTTTCCCCTCCCAATCTTGAAGCGTCTTTCTCAGCGTCTTATTCGTTCTAAATCACCTCTTCTCTCGGTACCGGCTCTCTCCCTCTCCTGCACTCACATCCCCGCATCCAGTTTCCAAGCCCCCTTTCCCCTCACTTGCTCTCTACTCTCCTTCTTCTAAGGCCACCCCTCCGCCCCCGCCGGCCTCGGCCCTGCCCACTGGTATCTCTCCCTCCTTGGCCAAAATTGGCCCGACGAAGAGACCAAGAGCTGACACAGACGGAAAACACACGCGCAGTGACCGTCTGGGGCGGGGACGCACGGCCGGGGGCTGGACAGGACGCCGCCCCGCGGGTGCTGTGCCTTCCCGCACGTCCGCGCCTGCGCCCCGCCCCCGGCCAGATGCTGAGGGGGCCCGGCAGGCGCGCCCGCCCCGGTCCTCGGAGAAAACTGTAATTTCCTGAATGTGAAGCATCTCTAGGGAGATGCAAAATGTTCCACAAGGGTTCTGCCTCTAGGGCAGGTTTTTGTTCTAGGCAACTAATCCCAAACCGCCCTTTCAGCGCCACTCGGCAGCTGCTCCTCGACCTTACCCCGACTGTTTAGCCTCGGGTCTGGTCTGGTCTTGTTTTCTGTTCTTTTCTCTCCCCTTCTGCCTCCCTTCTCCCCTCTTCTCTTTTCTGTGTATATTGCACATTTCACATTACCACATGGCCTCGGATCTTTACAAAATCGCCCCGTTCTTCACGTACCTGCAGCACCCTGATTCTATTTTTTGAAGTCAATTTCATTTACATGCTGGGTGTCCAGGGCGATGACTTTTGACAGATATACGCACCCATGCACCCACCGCCCGACAGATTTGCATCTTACAAAGTGTCCTCAGCACCCTGATTCCTGCTGCAGTTCCTGTCATTTTTTAATCATACTGTACAGTTTTAGTCTCATGCATTCACCTTTTTCATATATTGGCAAATATTTATTAAGTACCTTCTATGAAACACACACCGATGTTACAGAGATTAAAAACTAAAACTACTCAATTTAAAAGGGAAGGCAATATAATGCGACTCATGCTTTCTGCTCTCTTTCCACTTACGTATTTCTGATCATCCCCCCACCCCCTTTTAGACCCTCAGACAACTTGGTCAGCTGACTAACCCTTCCTGAGAAATAAATGACTTCTTTCTTCCTAAGTTTTCTTTTTTCCTGAGGAAGGCTGAAGGTGAAGGAAGCACACTAGACCCAGAACAGCTGCTGAGGAGAAGGCAGGGTGGGAAAGCACTAAAATGGGGAGAATTCCCTGGAGGTGTGGATGGGAGTCTTAATGAGAGTGGGAATTGTCACAGGCACTGTTCCCAAACAAATAAAGTCCGAGAATGCAGCTGTAAAGGCTACTGGAAGGCTCTTTGGGCAGGGGGACAGGATGTAAGTCTCTGGGATAGACTCATAAAAGAAAATGTCAGCATACACCATTGAGTTTAATCAGACACGTTTAGAAAAGATGGGAAAGTAGGCTACTGACCAGGGATGAAGAAAATTTGAAGACCGCCCCTGTCCCTAAAGGGTATGCTATTTGGTGGGAGGGTGAAAAATCAATCTAAGAAAAGTAGGCATGGGAATTCCTTGGTGGTCCAGTGGTTAGGACTCCACACTCTCACTGCGGAGGGCCCGGGTTCAATCCCTGGTCGGGGAACTAAGATCCCATAAGATGCGCAGCCAAAGAAAGAAAGAAAGAAAGAAAAATACAGAAAGAAAGAAAAGCAGGCATAAGGACACAAAGGTGAAAACTGAAAGGAAGGAAAAACAACAACAAAAAGATTGGTTGCAATGTTGATGTAAACATAGCCCTCTTCCTGAACCAGTGACACAGGGCTTCCACTTCCCTTTACTGTCACATGTTGCTCAAGTCTAGAAACGGAGATGTCTGACCACCAACTTCAAGCGAGGGGATAACCTCTAGATCCACATAGTAGATGTTCAGATTACAAAACCGAGCCTCTTAACAGTGCTGAGCTATTTGAGTTGAAACATTAAAAAAAAAAAAAAGAATTTGTCCTCTAGTGGTGTTAGAAGTGAGGGTGAGTTCTTTCTTCCTTTTATGTCTTTTTCTTTCTTTTTTCTGCTTTACTTAAGCATAATACACAAACAGGAAAGCAGGTAAAAATGCGTTAATGTTAAGTATACAGCTGGGTGAATATTTACATCCATATTCACCTGTACAGTACAACCACCACCCAGATTAAGATCCAGATTCTAGAACACTTCTTGCTCCCTGGAAGGTTTCCTTGTGCCTGTCTATAGCCTCCCTCCCCAGAGGAACCCACTATACTGACTTCTATCATCATCAATTAATTTTGTTGTTCTTGATCTCTATGTAAATGGAATCATATAGTATGCACTCTTTTGTGCTAGGATTTTTTTTTTTCACTTAACATAGTGTCTATGAGTATTACGTGGTGTGAATCAGCAGTTCATTCCTTGTTACTGCTGAGTAGTATTCCATTTATGGATATGCCAAAATTTATGTATCCAGTCTCCTGTTGATGTACACATTCATGCTACTCCATTATTGTTTTTAGTTTTGAGCCATTATAAAACATCCCTGTCACCTGCCATACATATGAATTCTTTTCCCTTGGGTGTATACTTAGAAATTGGATTGCTGTGTTGCAATTTTTTTGGCAATAAATAATAAATTCTAAATAAAAACAAGTGAGCTACATCTCTGTCTTAATATGTGTATGGTATTTTAATAAAAATCTTTTATATACATTGTTTTAATTGATCTTCAAAATTTTTTTGTGAAGTAAGAAGAGTAGGTAATGCTATCTCCATTTTACAGGTAGAAACTGAAACAGGGAGATTTAAATGCCCAATTTAAAGTCATAAAATTAATAAGTTATGAATTAGGACTAGAAACCACATTTCTAGTCCTAATTGATGACTCAAATTCATTTTTCCTTTTCTCAGATATAGAAAACTGCTGTTTCTTATTGTTTTTATTAGATGTTATCCAGCCTCATGTGAACGGAGAGGTCACCCAAATGTCCAGGTTCCCTGGACTGTCCTAGTTTAGCACAGAAAGGCCCTGGGCAAACTGGGATGGTTGGTCACTCTGCAGAACAAAGAAAGGAGTCAAATGGGTATCACAGCTTGCAACTGGGCATAAAAAAACAAAACCTATCTGATTTAGCTCGTTCACACTCCTCCATTCCCAAAGAAAAAGATATTTTTAATCAAAGAGCAATGCAATATCCACACATTTATGTACCATGTATGTCAGTTGTGGTCCCTGACTCTCGAAATCATCTAGACTAGTGCTACTCAAGTTGTGGTCCCTGGGCCAGCAGCACCAGCATCTCCAGGGAGTCCGTTAGAAATGCAAATAAAAAACCCTCTACCCCCACTTACACTTCCCTCTCTCCCGACCTAAGAATCTGAATTTCTAAGGGGTGGAGTTCAGGAATTTGTGTTTAACAAGCTCTCCAGCTGGGGTCAAGGGAAGCAATGGGAAAGGGAGCTCAGGTTTGAGAAGTACTTATCTAGCCCATTTCCTTTACAGATAGATGGATCCTATCTGGTTTTTTTTGTTTTTGTTTTTTAAATTAATTTATTAATTATTTAATTTTTTTTTTGGCTGTGTTGGGTCTTCGTTTCTGTGCGAGGGCTTTCTCTAGTTGTGGCAAGCGGGGGCCACTCTTCATCGCGGTGCGCGGGCCTCTCACTATCGCGGCCTCTCTTGTTGCGGAGCACAGGCTCCAGATGCGCAGGTTCAGTAATTGTGGCTCACGGGCCTAGTTGCTCCGTGGCATGTGGGATCTTCCCAGACCAGGGCTCGAACCCATGTCCCCTGCATTAGCAGGCAGATTCTCAACCACTGCGCCACCAGGGAAGCCCCCCTATCTGGTTTTAAAGGTATCTCTGGGCAGAATAATTCCATTACCTCACTGAGTAAACTTTCCTTATGTAAAACAAATCCCATTGTTGGTAAAATCTTCTTTCTTGCTTATTAAATCTCTTATCTACCATTCTGGTCCTAAATGAGTATGTACAATATCATTTCACAGTTGACTTTTTGTTGTCCTTTTCTAAGGCCATTCCAAGTGTTCTCCATGACCACTTAAATTATAGTGTCCAGGGCATTTCCTGGCAGTCCAGTGGTTAGGACTCTGCGCTTTCACTGCCGAGGGCCTGGTTTCAATCCCTGGTTGGGGAAGTAAGATCCTGCAAGCCTCACGGCATGGCCAAAAAAAAAAAAAAAAAAAAAAAATTAAGGTGCCCAGAAGGAATCCTAGTGAAAAACCCTAGTACATCTAAAGAAAGACCTTGTGGTTCCAATGTGAATATTCATGAATCTTTAAGAAAATCACTTTTCAAAGTACAATACACCCAAAACCACACAGGTATAAAAATCATAAAGCTTAGAAACAGAAAGAAAGAGTTAATCTGGATCACAGGAGAGGGAATAAAAGATGACAAGACTGGCAGAACGAAAAACAGAACGAATTTACTAGCTGGGGCTGGATGTGGGCACCCAATATGTGTTCCCTTAGGATTTTGGGTAATTTGGCTGGCATCCACCTACATAGTTTGTCTGTACTCTATTCCAGGACTCAATCTAAAAGGTCACCCTCCAACTCCAATCCAGCTTCTCACTGTCTATCTAATTCTAGGCTCTCTCTTCCTTCCCTTTCCCCTCATTCTTCCCCAGACAGGGGTTGCTATGGGGATGGGATCACAGTAAGCCACCTGGTAAAGAAAAGCAGTGACAGAAGCAGAATGGGAGAGTACAGAGAGAAAAATAAAAGACTAAGGCAAAAGGAAAAGGCACAGACATAGATGAGACTTCAGACAGTCAAAAGAGGAACTGCAGGACTTCCCTGGTGGCGCAGTGGTTAAGAATCTGCCTGCCAATGCAGGGGACACGGGTTCGAGCCCTGGTCCGGGAAGATCCCACATACTGCAGAGCAACTAAGCCCGTGCGCCACAACTACTGAGCCTGCGCTCTAGAGCCCGCGAGCCACAACTACTGACCCGCATGCCACAACTACTGAAGCCCGCGTGCCTAGAGCCCGTGCTCTGCAACAAGACAAGCCACCACAATGAGAAGCCCGCGCACCACAATGAAGAGTAGCCCCTGCTCGCCGCAACTAGAGAAAGCCTGTGTGCAGCAACGAAGACCAACACAGCCAAAAATAAATAAAAATAAAAATAAATAAATAAGAGGAACTGCACAAGTGATAAGATACCATAAACAACTTACAGAAATGGATGGAGACATACAGCCCACAGTTAGAGGAACAGAGCAGAGGCACTAAGGCAACAGACATAAGCAAACCCAGGGACCTGAAATGTATGTAGAGACATGGAGGGGAAAGACACAGTCATGTCTTGAACCAGATCATGCAGGATTCTGGAGAAAATAGCTGCAGACAGAACTTTGCTAAGAACAGAGACAGTTCCTGGGAAGTGTTTATTTATTCTCATATGCCTCCATGAGTCATTTCAATTTCCAAGGAAGGGACCAGCAGGAGGTTATAAAGAGGATATGCTTACTTGCTTACTTCTGTATTGTTTTCCATTTCCTTTTCTGACATGTATGAAAAGGAACCTCCCAAAGACAAGCAAACGCTAAGGTCTTTCCCTTTGACATAACCCTTTTAGTCTCTTGACTGTTCCTCCGTCCATCTCCTCAATATCTGTATCTCAAAATTTCTACAGTTCCTCCTCTTTCTGGCTCCTTTGTCTTTTCTTTCCATTTCCCCAGGTTATAAGCCACCATCTTCAGGCTCCTTTTGTCTCTCTGATTCTCTTTTCCAATATCTCCCTGTACCTAAAGTCAAACTTGTCCCCATATCTTAGCCAGAAACTTTGCTTCTTCCAAATCCATTCTCTATTTTTGCCCATTAGCTGCATTCTTGGACCTCTCAATCTTTGGAGAAGAGAACATCTAATAAAAACAATAAGAAACAACAGTTTTTTAAATCTGAGAAGATTTTAATTTTTTTTAAAGGCAATTTTTAGAAAAATTAAAATATATACATACATATATGCCGAGAGAGCCTACAAAATCGCACAGCACTCTGCTGAACGGTGCGGAGCCCCCCACGTTCCTGCCGTCGGCTTGATTACAATTTGGTCCATGGAGGGGACCGGAAAAGAAAGTGCTTAAGGAAGTAAAAGAATTGAGAGACTTTATTCACGTGGAAACAATCCAGAAAGGCTTCTGAAGTTAGAATCTTCCAGAAGTTAGAATTTGGAATAGCTCTTGAAAGATGGGTAAGATAAGAGGTAGGCAGAGATTAGAGAAGGGCATCTCAGGAAGATGGGATGGCCTGGGCCAAGGAATGGTGCTAGGAAGTCTGTGCAGAGGATTGGGGAAGAGTGCTTTGTCCAGTTTTGCTGAAGAGTAGGGTCCTTACAGGAATCTAGTAAGAGAGAACCCTTTTCTAAAAGCAAGTTCAGGCTCTGCTGCAGCAGTCTTTGAATACCAGACATGCTACTTTGAGTGTAAGCCCTTAGTTGAAGAATAAAACAAAATCTTACTGCATTTTTTCCCTTTTTTACAGCACCAGCATACCACTTGTACTCCAGAGACACCAAATGCGTCACTTTTATCTTACGTGCTTTGCCACAACTAAAATATAGTCTCCTCACTCTGTGCTTCTTCTAATTTCTCCTCTCCATTTCATCCCTCCACCCCAGCTCTGAACCCCAAACTCTGTTGCTTCATTTCATTATCCTATCCATTGTTTCAGCCAGAGGCTTTCTGGATAGAAACCAACTTGGTACAGTGGCAGAAAGCGTTTTCTGCAAACAGTCTTCTCTCACGTGTATTTTTAGAACAATGACAAGCTTGAAAGTCAGAAGACCCAGGTAGCTGCTCAGACTATTGCATTAACTTGCTGTGCTATATGCTATGCTAATAATTAGTTAAGTTGTTAAATCTGTATCTCAATTCTCTAATCCTAAAAGGTAGTCTTAAGGCTGAAGGGGAAGGACCCCAGCTGATTTACTCTCTGCCATCTCAAACACACTGTCTACACAAATACTTGGGGATTCATGCATACAGAGCAATTATTACCCCATGGAAGAAAGGAGATCAATTATGTAAATATTTGGACTACTAATTAGGTATGCACACATCATTTCTCTCTCAAACACACACTCGAAATTTCCAAATGTTTAGAAGTTTCCCTGGCTCATTTTTGTGCCTGGTACATGTAGACACATTCAATAAATATCTGAATGAATGAATGAATCTCTAGCTCTAAAACACAAAGGTACTGGGGAAGGCTTATTTTTTGCCACTAGATTCTGAGTGGTGTCACAGTTGCAATCTGAAAACTTAGAAGCATCTGAAAAGAGCTACCTAGTTGTTGTTTCTGGGTATGGCTAAAGAAAGAATTTATTGCTCCCCTTGCGCTTCAGAATTTCCATCAGCCTTTGCTCCTTTCAGGTACCCTGAGAGTGAAGCTATTTACCCCTGTCTCATTAGTTCCTCTTTGATCTTGACAGCTGCCATCAATACCAAGAAATAAAACAGCCCCAGGAAAAGACTGGAGCTGCTCCCAGCATGGAGCACATGCAGGAAAAAGCATTCCTCTTGGCCCCCACACCTCGGCCTCTAAGTACAGCCAGCGACAGGACAGTGCCTCTGCCTCCGCCTGTCTCACTAATAGCAAAGCAGTGAACATGTCTGCACAGCCACGTCCCAGAATAGCCGCATGCCTCATTGGGGCACCTGAAAGATAAGGAGAACAGAGCTTCTGGTTTAAGTTGTGTTGTATTTATCTAGTAGAAAAGCAGGATTGCGCCTCTTCTCAAGAAACATGACCTTACAGACGGAAAGAATGAGCAAAATATGGGGAAGAGAAAGTAAAGGCCAGAGAGGTCAGTGAGATAAACGAGAGCATGATTTTACTTTATTTATAATATTTATTTATTTATTTAGGCCACGCCTTGAGGCCTGCGGGATCTCAGTTCCCCAACCAGGGACTGAACCCGGGCCCTCGGCAGTGAAAGCATTGAATCCTAACCACTAGACCACCAGGGAACTCCCTGATTTTGCTTTAAATGAGAGCATATGAAAATAATGTCCAAATGTGATCACTGAACATTGTTAATATTCTAAAAAGGATGGAGACTGAGAGCGGTGACAGAAAATTGGGGCTATGAAAACATTTTCTTAGGTGAAAAAAAGTTGTGCTTCAATATTGTCCCATTAAATTATAGAAAGATTATTAACAGATGGTTGGCATGAGATAAAGGGAGAGAGCAGTGATTAGTTGGAAGCAGAATTAATTCATTAAGTTTAAATTGTGTCGATTCTTTTCACATAGGTTTTATTAACCTTTTTTTTCAATGAGGTTAGTAAACAACATCAGGGAAATACCATGGTCCAGGGTTTGTAAATCTAGGTACTACTGGCATTTGGGGCCAATAACTCTTTGTTACTGGGGCTTGTCCTGTGCATTGTGGGAGGTTTTGCAGCATCCCTGGACCCTACCCACTAGATGTAGGTAGCATTCTCTTTGCCACAAGTCATAGCAACGAAATAAGTCTGCAGAAATTGCCAAATGTCCCTGGGGAGCAAAATCACTGCTAGTTGAGAACCAGTGCCCTAGACTGAGAAAATCTCTAAGAAGATCCTTTTGTAAAGGACTGAAATACCTTACCCATCTGGAAATCAACTATTTGAAAAACTCACTTATTTTGAATATAGATTAGAAAAACAAAGTAAGGAAAAAAAAAATTTCCCACTAGAGTTCAAAGCTTTACTCACAGAAGGGCTCAGGTGGGCCCTCTCAGAAAGCACATACTCTCCATTTTAAGTTATTATAAAATATTCCAAACATACAAAGCAAAATGTTAATATCTGATACAGAGCATAAGTTGGTTATTTGATTTTCAAATCAACAACAGATTAAGAGAAAATTAGAAGAAATGTCGTATGCCTCAGGCAGGGACCCTAACACGTTAATGACAAGATAGAACACAGACAAATTATAAAAAGTGAACATATTTCTGAACAATAACAAATAAGAGGGAAAATAGTCCTACATTTTGGGTGTGTTATTCAGGTCACTTTAGTCCTTGGCATCCTTCTTTAAAAAGGATATGACCAGGATGTTGAAGAATCTGGAAGCAAGGTCCTGCAGAGCAGCTGGGGAAACTAAGATTATTAGCTTAGAGAATAAAAGACATTAGGAGAGAGCATGCTAATTTCCTTCAGACATTTGCTGTCTTTCCAAAAATATGTATTTTTCAGTAACCCCAGATGGAAATGGGCATCATATTTACACTACACTTATAATCATCTCAAAGTAATAGAAAGAACTTTCTGGTAATTAGAGCTATCCAACATAATAGGCTACCTTGAAAGGTAGTAAGTTTCTCACTGCTGACTTACTTCCTGATTTCCAGAGTCACAGATCTATAGCCTGTCTGATATCTCCATTTGAGTGGCCAAACGGCATCTCAAACCAAGCATAGCCAGAACAGAAGTACCGGTTTCTCTTCCAACCCCCCGAATCTTTTCCTTCCTTAGTCTTCTCCATCTAGTAGACATTATTACTATTCACCCTTTTGCCAAAGCCTAAACGCTAGGAGCTATGCAGGATTTCTCTCCCACCTCCCACATCTAATCCAACAGCAAGAACTGTCAGCTTTACCTCCAGAATCTACCCAGATTCCTTCCACTCTCCTATCTCCACTGCAGCACCCTTGTCAAAACCATCAAAATCTGTCATTTGATCTGCTGCAATAGTCTCTTAATCAGTCTTACTGATTTCATTCCTATTCTTCTACAACTCGTTCTTCACAGAAGTATCAAAACTGTACCTGGCCTCTACCTCTTTTTCCTGCCTTACTATCTATCACTATTCCCTTGATTCATTAAGCTCTAGCCATAGGAGGGTTGTTTTGTTTTGTTTTCCTGTCCCTCTATTATATCAAGTTCATTTCTGGCACAGGACTGCCTGGAGATGTCTTCACAAGATCTTCAAATGTCTGACTCCTTCTTGTCATTTAAGTCTGAGCTCAAAGCCTCTTCCTCAAAGAGGTCTCCTTCACCAGGCTATCTATGTTGTCCTTCTACCCGCTCACCACTTATCACATTTCTGTTTTAATTTTTTTCATAGGTCTTATCACTATCTGGAAATATTTCTTTGGTTATTATCTGACCCCATTACAAAAGGGACCTTGTCTATCAACATTATTTGTCCCATATACTTAACATCTAAAAGGAGCCTGTACATACTAGACACTCAATTAGTATTTGTTGAGTAAATGAATAACCAAATAATAATATAGATAAACTGGATTATTGTTCCTCAATTTGGTAAAAACTTGGATTAGATGATTACAGATTGCTGAACATTATTAATATCTCAGTGAGATGGGTGATTATGAATTTATAATGGTACCATCCTCTTCCAGGTTGTGTTTTATTTTTTTTAGCATCCTGGGGGTAGTATCAAAGAAGCCTAAACCAATCCTGGGGATTTTTCAGGTGGGTAAAACACAAGGACTGTTAGGCAAGGGGCTCATTCAACCAAGCATTTACCTTTGGAGGGTTACGTACAGGAAATGACATCTCTCTGCAGAAGCAGTGCTCAAGGTGTTAGGGTGTGGAGAAAATATTGCATTCAGACAAATAAACCTTTTCCCAGCCTCTTCAAACCCTTGTTTTCCCCATTTACCCAGATGACCAGACTCCATGCTGTTTCAGAAAATGGATTTTGCTAATTTTCATTCCTTACCCTCACCTCACCTTTAATCCATTCCTTCTAGAATCCTGCCTATTTTAGATGTTTCCAGCCTCCTCTCCATATTTTATCCCACCCATGCTTCAAGACACTGTTCTATCCATTATTCCTGTTTCTGCCTTAAATTTCTCACTTCCTGCTTATCTATCCCTGCTGCCAAGGGATTCTAAAGTACCACCATCCTGAAGCACTCTCATTCTTCCTATACCTCTACTTCCCATAAGGTACTCTGTCCTTCACTGTCAAAATCCTCCAAGGAGTGACCTACACTCTGTTTCTTTTTCTTTCCCACCCATTCAACATCAAGTTATTTCAGAATGTCTAGTGGTCTCACAGAAGTTCAGCCCTCTATATGAAATTACATACCTACTACTAACAATATCTTTGGTGTGACTGGACTTCTTATTTATTTTATTGAAATAATGATTAATCCTCCTATGGCCACACCCTTGTGAGAAGGTAGCTTCTCCCTGAAAAAAGTGGACATTCCCATATCTAGAGAAAAGAGGTGGGTCCACAAAAAGAAAACCAGGACTCTTACACATAAGGAAACTTGAACTTCCTCCCTTAGACTTTGAGTTTAGATGTGTTTGAGGACCCTCCCAAGAGGTACAAGGTAACGCTGGCCTCTGACAAATGGAACTAGGCCAGGAGCTTCTCAGGAAGATAGCTCTGTAATGAACCACCTCGCTAAAAGTAAAACATCTATTACTCATAACTCTTGTAGTATTCTTTTTCTCTTCTTTTATCTCCTGGTCTTTAGAAAGTTTTGCTACAACATTCCGGGCTTATCTCAGCTGTGTTAAGTACTGGAGTATGGAGCCACAATCAAAGGAAAAGAGAAGCATTCAGCTTTCTTCGTGCTCCTTCCCTTAGGCTACCAAGATGGTAGTTATAGTCTTTAGCAATAATTTCCAAGGGACACATGTATTTTTCGCTTGAAGGTTCAAGCACTCTTCCCCACATTCCATTGCAACATCTCTATTGAAGCTTCTTCAGCTGCAAAAAACAGGAATGACCTAACTGCAGAACCAGTGACCTCCTTGGCTATTATCCTAATCAAACTCTCTTCACCATTTAAATTGCTAATGAGCTCCCCAACCTCCCTCAGCATCCACACCATTCTCTAGGTAGCCTTCTCAACGTCTCTCATTCCTAAGTCTACTTCTTTTTCATTGATTCTTCCCCCTCAGTGACTATTAAATGTCAGGTTTATCTCTGACCAGATTCTCAGTTATCTCAACTTTTCCCACAGAAGAAGGGGACTTCCAAATCTATGGTTTTTCACTCCAAACATTCTTTTGAATTCCAAACCAAATGTACAATGGCCTGTCATGAATCTCCACATGAACATCTTGTAAGTATCTCAAGCTCAACATGCCTCAAACCAATCTTCCAAAGCTGCTTCTGCTCTTCCTCCTCTAGTTGATTTGCCCACACTGGTTAATGGCATTACTAGTTATCTAGTTCCCAAACAAAAATTTTTCACTCTTGTATCTCCTTCACCTTCCAGTTGTCAAGTCCTTTCAAGTCTGCTTTCAAAAAATGTCCCTCAATCCCTGAATAGTTATTGACAAAATCAAATCTTGTTTTGAAAAGATGCTGTTAACAATTGGCTATCCACAAGCATAAGAATGAAGTCAGATCCCTTCCTCACACCATAAATAAAAATTAACTCAAAATGGATAACAGATCTAAACGTAAACCTTTCCAACTTGAGTTAGAAAGAGCTTTTGTGATATGACATCATAAGTACAAGTAATAAAAGGAAAATTAGATTAATTGGACTTCATCAACATAAAAATTTTTGTGCTTCAAAGAATACCACCAAAAAAGTGAAAAGACAACCTATACAACATGAGCAAATATAACTCATATACCCGATAAAGGGCACATCCAGAATATGTAAGAATTTACAACTGAACAAAAAGACAATACAGTTAAAAAATGGACAAAGGACTTGAATAGACATGTCTCCAAAGAAGGTATACAAATGACCAATAAGCAAAGAACATGTTCAACATCTTTAGTCAATGAGGAAATGAAAATCAAGCTCATAATGAGATAGCACTTTACAGCCACTAGAATGCTGTAATAAAAAAAGATACATAATAAAAATTGTTGGTGAGGATATGAAGAAATTAGAACCCTCATACATTGCTTGCGGGTATGTAAGATGGTACAGTGCTTTGGAAAATAGCTCGGTAGTTCCTCATAAAGTTAAACATAGAGTTACCATATGACCTGGCAGTTTCACTCCAATATATATACCCAAGGGAATTGGAAGCCTATATCCACATAAAAACTTGAACAAGAATGTTCATAACAGCATTATTCATAATAGCCAAAAATGGAAAAAACCCAAATGTCCATCAACTGGTCAATGGATAAACAAATGCAGTAATAATCATCATACAATGAAACATTATTTGTTCATAGAAAGAAATGAAGTATTAATACATGCTACAACATGGATGAACCTTGAAACATCATGCTAAGTGACAGAAGCCAGTCACATTAGGTCACATATTTTATGATTCCATCCATGAAATGTCCACAACAGGCAAATCTGTAGACAGAAGTAGTTTACTGGTTACCAGAGGATGGAAGCAGTTAAAGAGGAATGCAGAATGACTGCTAATGGTTATGGGGCTTCTCGTGGGGGTGATAAAATGTTTTAAAATTGATTAATGGTTGCACATGTCTGTGAATATACTTAAAAACCCTTGAACTGTAACACTTCAAGTAGGTGAACTGTATATGCAAACTATATCTCAGTAAAGGTGTTATATTAAAAAAAAAAATCCCTCAAATCTGTCTTCTATTCCCCATGCTCATAGCCACTGCCTCAGTTTACAGTGAATAACTAACTGGTCTCATTTTCTTAAATTTCCTCAACATCTCCTCCCCACCCACCTATTGTATACCTCCATATAACTATAGTTGCCTTTTTAATACAGATCTGTTTTAAGCAAAGTATATAATATGTGAATTATAAAGGATAAAACTTATACTTCTAACCACATAAAATTAAAACTTTCTATTGTGATAAAACATCATCAAAATTTTTTCAAAGAAAAACTGGCAAAAACGTGTCAAAGCCATGACAAAGGCTTCATTTTCATAATATACAAAGAGAAAGGAACAATAAAATAAGAACCATACAGGGCTTCCCTGGTGGCGCAGTGGTTAAGAATCTGCCTGCCAATGCAGGGGTTACGGGTTTGAGCCCTGGCCTGAGAAGATCCCACATGCTGCGAAGCAGCTAAGCCCGTGCGCCACAACTACTGAGCCTGCGCTCTAGAGCCCACGAGCCACAACTACTGAAGCCCGCGCGCCTAGAGCCCATGCTCCGCAACAAGAGATGCCACAGCAGTGAGAAGCCTGCGCACCGCAACGAAGAGTAGCCCCCGCTTGCCGCAACTAGGGAAAGCCCGCGCAGCAACGAAGACCCAACGCAGCCAAAAATAAATAAATTTTTAAAAAACCCAAAAAACCGGACAATAAGAAAACTGAACAATAATGGACGAAAATAGGCCAAGCACAGGAACAAGCATTCAATTATGAAGGTCAGTAATGGTCAAAATGAAAGGATATCCAAACTAACAATAAAAGAAATAAAAAAAAAAAAGATTTTTTTCTTCCTACAGAGATGGGCAAAAATTATGAAGATTGACAATACCCAGGCCTGGCTAAAGTTTTAGAAAATAGACACTTGGAGTGAATGTTAAATTGTTAACCTTTTTAGAAGGCAGCTTGACAATATCTATTGATATTTAAAATTTCATGCTTTCTGATCCGTAATTTCTGCTTTGGAGGAATCCTACAAAATACTGGCACAGCATATACAGATAAAAGTTGTACTTCTGGGCTTCCCTGGTGGCGCAGTGGTTGAGAACCTGCTTGCCAATGCAGGGGACACGGGTTCGATCCCTGGTCTGGGAAGATCCCACATGCCACGGTGCAACTAATCCCGTGTGCCACAACTACTGAAGCCCGCGCGTCTAGAGCCCGTGCTTCGCAACAAAAGAAGCCACCGCAATGAGTAGTCCCCCGCACCGCAACTAGAGAAAGCCTGCATGCAGCAATGAAGACCCAACGCAGCCAAAAAAAAGAAAAACCAAAAGTTGTACTTTTATCACTGTAGCATGTTCACTACTCAGAAAGGCCTTTCCTAGTCATCCTTCCTATGTAGCTCCTTCTCTTGCAGTTGTTGGGGTTTTTTTGGCCGCTTGCAGGACCTTAGTTCCCCGACCAGGGATTGAATCCGCAACCTCGGCAGTGAGAGCTCAGAGTCCAGACGCCAGGGAATTCTCTGTTAATTTCTATTTTAAGTGTTTGCTGCTTCCTTCAATGCCCAGCTTGAGACCTGCAGGAGAGTGGACTCTCCATTACTGTAGAATAAATCAATGATGTAGCTATTGATGAAATACTATGTAGTTGTTAAAAAGAATGAAATATAACTATATATATTGACTCGAAAACATGTCTAGGTATATAATTTTAAAATAATACATATGTTCATTATTAAAAAAAATTTAAATACACAAATCTAAAAAGTAAAAAGTTAAAGACATACACTGCATTCCTATTAAATTTCAAGATTAACCATTATTAAAAACTTTGGGGGTGTGTATACACATATATGAACACACATGTTATATATGTACACATATTATAGAATACGTACGCATGCTCTGTTTGTATACATGTATAATTATTTACTTATTTATTTTTATAAGTCCTTGCCTACATTTAAAAAATTTTTTTAAATTTATTTTTGGCTGCGTTGGGTCTTCATTGCTACACGCGGGCTTTCTCTACTTGCGGCGAGCGGGGGCTACTCTTCGTTGAGGTGCGTGGGCTGTTCATTGTGGTGGCTTCTCTTGTGGCAGAGCACGGGCTCTAGGTGCGGGGGCTTCAGTAGTTGCAACACATGGGCTTAGTAGTTGTGGCACGTGGGCCCTAGAGCACACGGGCTTCAGTAGTTGTGGCGCGTGGGCTCAGTAGTTGCAGTGCATGGACTGGGCTCTAGGGTGCCTGGGCTTCAGTAGTTGTGGCTCGCAGGCTCTAGAGCGCAGGCTCAGTAGTTGTGGCGCACAGGCTTAGCTGCTCTGCGTCATGTGGGATTTTCCCAGACCAGGGATCGAATCTGTGTCCCCTGCATTGGCAGGCGGATTCTTAACCGCTGCGCAGCCAGAGAAGTCCCCATGTACCATTTGAAAAAATGGTGTTATATAAATACATCATTTTAGAATTGTGATATCCTTTCACTCAACAATAAATCATGGGCATCGTTTTATATCAGTGCATTTGTCTGTAGATATGCTGTACTGTGGTCCATCAATATGGTAGGGAACACCATAAGTGACTGTCCATTTAGGTTGCTTTGCTATTACAAATAATGCTGCAGTAAACATCTTTGTGCAGTTATCCTTGTGAACTTCCGAGAGCATGTTGTAGGATAAATTTGTAAATATGGAATTCATAGTTCAAAGGTACATGTATTTTACAATTTTGAAAAGAATTACTACATTTCCCTTTCCTAAAGTACTAATTTTTATTTCTACCAGTTGTGTAAAGAGTATCTTCTTATATCCATCCAAAACAGAATTTTTTTAAAAAATAAATTTATTTATTTTATTTATTTATTTTAGGCTGCATTGGGTCTTCATTGCTGCGCGGGCTTTCTCTAGTTGCGGCGAGCGGGGGCTACTCTTCCTTGTGGTGCACGGGCTTCTCACTGTGGTGGCTTCTCTTGTTGCAGAGCATGGGCTCTAGCCGCACGGGCTTCAGTAGTTGTGGCACGCGGGCTCTAGAGCTCAGGCTCAGTAGTTGTGGTGCATAGGCTTAGTTGTTCCGCGGCATGTGGGATCTTCCCGGGCCAGGGCTCGAACCCGTGTCTCCTGCATTGGCAGGCGGATTCTTAACCAGTGCGCCACCAGGGAAGCCCCCAAAACAGAATATTGATCACCCTTTTTAATTTGTCCTATCTCCTAGGTAAAATAAGATATAATTTCTATGTGCATTATTATTGAAGTAGTAAAAATATGAGTACACATGCCTCACATTTTTGTTGTAGTTGATAATGTTGTGTGATCTGCCACCCCATAGAAGATACACAACATTACTTCAAAAAAGGCAGTGGTCAAAAGTATGGTTAGAATGATCTCATTCCTTATAAATAAACGAGTTATATATAAACACATACACACATGCACATGTGCACAGGAAAAAATATGGAGCATTACACCAAATGATTAACTCTAGTCAGTAAGATTATAGAGAACTTTCACTTTATCTGATATCTATTTTTCTGGAATAAACTTTAAAAAAAGAAAAAAGAATAAGTATACGTTGTTTTCAGTGAAAAATACTTTCAAACACAGATCTGATTATATCACTGCTGTGCTCCAAACTCTTCAATGATTTGTTGCCTACAGAAGAAAATTCACATTGATACAGGAAGCATTCAAGGCCTTACACAATTTCATTCACTCCTATCTAATCTGATCACACAAATTACCTCTATACTCTTTTTATTGTGATTTTCTCTGCCTGAAATATGGTTATTTACCTTTTCTGCCTGTTGCCATACCTCCGAGGCCCAGCTCAAATGTCCGTCCACTTGCGTTCTTTCCAATCCTCAGGAACAATTAATTATGCTCTCCTGCGTGCTTACACAGTACCCCCCTTTTTTTTTTTACAGTTCTATTATAGGACTAACCATAATCTTATGTACTATAGTTGAGTGCACATATGAATTCCTTTAGAGTCCCTTTGTTTTCTTCCGGCGCTCAGAACAGGGCCTAGATTACCCAGATTGCAGTTCCAAGGGGGGAGAACAATAGGCAATGTCACTACAGAATATTAGACTTATGGGACTCATAAACTCCCATGGTGACACCACATAAGATTGTGCCAATTGTGTCTGCACACCCAAACTACCATTCACGTCACGGTTTATGCCAATAGCGCCTTCCTTCCCCCAGCCCAGCTGTGCCTGATTTCCGGTCTTGCGTGGAGGACCTGAGGGAGAAATAAAAAATGCAGACAGGAGGAAGGGGTGTGGTATTGTCCAGAAGGCTTCCCCTTTGAGAAGGTAGGTTGAGAAAGACCTGAAGGCTCCGTGGTAGTTGCCCTGACAAAGTAGGAGGGAGGGAGATAGGAGAAAACTGTGTCCTAGGTTGAGGGGACAGAGTGAGAAAGGGCTGGAAGGTTGGACTATGGTGTGTTTGTGATCCTGCAAAAATGTCCACATGGCTGACCTGTAGGGGGCCAAGGGATGAGAAGAAGCTGGGAAGTAAGCAGGGATCGTATCACAAATGGCCTGATATGCCAGGCGAAAGAGTCTGGACTCTATTCTGAGGACCACAGAGAACCAGTAGGTTAAGTACCGTAAACACACGAACACAAATTTTAGAAAGATTACTGATTGTACTAAAACTAATTAGGAGCTTTCTATAATAGATGACAATGGCTTGAACTGAGGTACTGGCAGGGGGCTCAGAATATCAGGTATCAAAAGGACTTAAAAAGTACATTTAATGCAAACCTCTGTTCTCAAGAAAATTTCCTTGAGAGGCAGATCTTATGATTTTCTGTTTGATTTTATTTTTCCGAAAATACAGATGGGAAAATAAGACATAGAAATAGTTGTGACAAAGCAGGAAAAAAAAATACAAAACCTGTCGGTGGGGTATTCATTCAATAAACGTCTACTGATCAACTACTACATATTGGGTCCTAGGCACAATTCTCCGTATACCACAGAAAGACATATCAAGGCTTAAAGCGACTGCTAAGCTTCAGGATATGTGCTATCTGATCATGGAGAAAGAGCATTTCTGAGTGCTGGGGGCCCTCCTTGTAGGATAAAATCTTTTAGAAAATATTTCAGCTATTTCTAAGTTTGTTTCTCTAGAACAGAGGCAAGGTTACATACTCATTAGATGATCAGGTGCTCCTCTTTAGCATTCCTCACCTTGAACTGGGTTTGGAAGGGTAACCTTAAGTTTATCCACTGCAAGAAGGCTGTGTGGATTGACCTTCCCTTCTCTTTCTCCTATGTTGGAAAGAACTATTCCTCCTCCAACTTGCCACAGTTTTTACCAAGGGGACTTCCCCACGTCTGGGGCACGTTTATTTTCATCTTGAACTGTTCCATATCACTTTCTCTCTCCTGCTTGGCTTTCGTCACCAACCCCGTGGAGCCATAGATAACACTTTACAATTTAAGAACAGAAGATATTTGGAATGTTAGGTACTCAGACAAGGAGAGATGTCTGGGACGGAGCATAAGCAGGAAAAGGGGAAAGGTGAGGTAGGTTGACATCTCCTGGCAGTAGATGCAGGAGTTCCCATCTCCAAAGACCTCTCATTGCCTGGAGACACTGGTTCTTGCTTAGGATTAAGTTAGGTTCTAGAAACTCTAAGAATTAGATCATCTCTAAGGTCCCTTCCAGTTTTAAAATTTTACAGTTCTCGTAGGATTTCCACAACATATCTTTTCACAAGGTCAACTGGTAAAGAGAACTAGATAATTCTTAATTAAAATTAGGATTGAGGACCTGAGACTCATAGATAAATCTGGAAATAGAAGTTACATTTCTGGGATCTCCTACAGTTCCTTCAGTAGATTCCTATAAAAGTTATCCAAAACATTAACAACCTTTTGCCTTTAACTTTTGGCCCCTCTTACAATCCAAACACCAGTAAAACAAGGAGTATTAGCTAGGGAATTTGTTTAAGTTGTGCAATGTGTTTTGAAGCAAGTAATTTATTTTTAATATGCGGGATAAAAGAAACAGAGTTGTCAGATCTAGCAAAAACAAAAAAATAAACAAATAGAATGCCATTAAATTTGAATTTCAGGTAAACAATGAATAATTCTTTTAGTATAAATATGTCCCATGAAACGTTTGGGACATACCTATACCACAGAACTATTTCATGCAGCAGCTCTCAACAGAGGGAGCTAAAGTTCTGTTCCATCCCATGGGTTGTTAGGAGGATTAAATCAGAAAAAGTGGAGGAAGTGCCTAACACAATAAATAAAAGTTCTTTTTGCTTTCCCCTTAGGCTGAGGAATATGATATTGATAATTTTCAATCATCCATGTATAGACTGCAAAAAAGTTCAACCCCAGTCACCCTGCATACTTCTGGTTCATTTTTCCCTGCTGTCCATCTGTCTTAGCCACAGAAATGAAAAAAATGAAAAAATACTCAGTATTGGATGAAACATATTTAGAAAAGTAAATCTGCTAGTGGCTATTAAAAAGTCATAAATTATTGTGGTTTAGTCATACAATAGCTTCCATTAGCACAAAGAACTGGCTTTATATTGGGCAGCTTCAGATGTTAGAAAAATTTATGGTATAAAGTGAAAGGCCTATTCCCAACTGCATGACCTTGGCTGATCAGTAGAATGGTGACAGGCATGGACTTATTGGAAGGATTAAATAATATAAATTAAAGTTCTTTGAAAATTGTAGAGCACTAAGCTGTCACTGCGCTGAGTCCCACACAGTATAGGAAGTGAGGATTCCTTAACCAGAGGTCATGCAATGGCTCACCCCACAGGCAGACTTCCCTCAAAGGCATTGCTCTCTATACGCAGCTTGGGAAGCCAGTGAGTATCATTTGCCTGGTACGTACCATAACTTCATCACTTTATCACTTCCCAGGATAACCCCTTAACTATCACTCTGGACGTATCCTTACATCCTCTTAAGACAGTTATGTCAATTCCAGTTCCTACTTGTTTTCTGATGACCACCCACCTCACCCTTGCTCCCCAAATGGTTTTATCAGCAATGTTGGGACGATAAGAAGAAATCTAAATAGGTCATGGGATATAACCCTTATTCTTCTTCTTTTCTTTTTTTTTTTATAAATTTATTTATCTATTTATTTATTTTTGGCTGCGTTGGGTCTTCGTTTCTGTGCGAGGGCTTTCTCCGGTTGCGGCAAGTGGTGCGCGGGCCTCTCACTATCGCGGCCTCTCTTGTTGCCGAGCACAGGCTCCAGACGCGCAGGCTCAGTAGTTGTGGTGCACCGGCCCAGCTGCTCCGCGGCACGTGGGATCTTCCCAGACCAGGGCTCGAACCCGTGTCCCCTGCATTGGCAGGCAGATTCTCAACCACTGTGCCACCGGGGAAGACCCCACCCGGGGAAGACCCCACCCTTCTTCTCCTTGATGTGGCTGTGATGCCTTCCTTACCCTAAACATTTACCACTGTTCCTCCCGGTCCACAAACGCTCCTCTTCTTAAGACACCAGTCTAATAACAGGAAGTAGACTTTTTCTTAAGTTATAATTAATTAGCCGTATCATTTTGCACACAATTTTACTCTAGTAGCCTTCATACTGGGCTATCTTTTTCTTTTTTTAAGATGCATTAGCAACATCTCCCACCAGAATGGTACATTGGTTAGAGTTGATGAACCTACATAGTTTACATTAGAGTTTACTCTTGGTGGTGTACATTCTGTGTTTGGACAAATGTGTAATGACTTGCAGCTAGCATTATGGTATCACAGAGTGTACTTTCACTGCCTCAGAAGTCCTCTATGCTCCACCTAGTTAGTCATCCCTACCTTTCCTCTCCACCCATTTTCAATAAAATAATTTTCCAAATCTTCAACTTTCATGAGTTTTCTTTGCTAAAATTGTTTTTCTTAAGAATGTGCCTGGGGGCTTCCCTGGTGGCGCAGCAGTTGAGAATCTGCCTGCCAATGCAGGAGACACAGGTTCGAGCCCTGGTCTGGGAAGATCCCACATGCCACGGAGCAGCTGGGCCCGTGAGCCACAATTACTGAGCCTGCACGTCTGGAGCCTGTGCTCCGCAACAGGAGAGGCCGCGATGGTGAGAGGCCCGCGCACCGCGGTGAAGAGTGGCCCCCGCTTGCCACAACTAGAGAAAGCCCTCACACAGAAACGAAGACCCAACACAGCCATAAATAAATAAAACAAATAAATAAATAAAAAGAGTAACTCAAAAAAAAAGAATGTGGCTGGTTTGTTCTTTTTTCTTTCCCATCTTTCTTTTCACTGCTTTCTCCTACTTTGTAAAAGAAAAGCTCATCTCTAACCCATCTTAAATTTTTACTATGGTGCAACGGGCACAACTTGGGAGCGTGTAGTTCCTGAGGGAGAGAGCTCTGACAGTCAATGCGGCATTGATGGCAACTGTTAAAGGGCGAAGCACCTTCCCAGTGCTACTCAGAGGATGCTTATCTGTGGATGGGCGACACCAGCATCTCCTGGGAGCTTGTCAGACGTGCAAATTTACAGCTCCGCTCCACACCTGCTGGGTCAGACTCTCTGAAGGGTAGGGCCAAGAAATCTGTCTTAACAATAACAAGCCTTCGAAGCGAATCTTAAATGTACTCAAGTTTTAGGAGCATCATCTGGTAAAGAAACCCTCAGCAAAGTTCCAGAGCATCTGTTTGTCTTAGAAGTGAGAAGTAAGATGGTTGACACGGGGACAGAAGTTAACATTTTTATTTGAAATAAGAAAGAAAGTCAGACTTTTTTCTGACAGAAAAGAAGTCTGACTTGGCTTACTGGTTTGCCCATGAGCAATGGCTTTGTCATTTAGTTGATAATTCCACATACTGCATGAGCTATGTCTGTATTCAAAGGTTTTTACCAAGGACAAAAAAAAAAAAAAAAAGTCTACAAGGCCTGCGGGCTGGTTGTAGTTTAGGGGCAAGTGGAGCCTGAAATACAGCCGCTGCTCCTGTGTCACTGGCCAGCCCTGTTCCTCAGCCAGAAGGAGGGGCACCTTTACTCTGCACAGCGGGACTGTCTCTAGAAAACTGTCCAGTCTGCTTTTTCCCAAAGAGACCCTTTTTCCTAATTTGCACAAAGTTACCAGAAAAGCTAAAAATGGCCCCAAAAACATTCAAGACAGAAGAAATTAATACCTGAAAGTTATTTAAACATTAAAATAAATTATTTTAATCCCCTGCATTGGCAGGCGGATTCATAACCACTGCACCACCAGGGAAGCCCCAAATAAATTATTTTAGATGTCAACTTAAAAATGTGTGTGTGTGTGTGTGTGAGGTGGGGAGTACATAGTTTTTCAAAATTATTTTCTGAGTAAACAAGCCAAAAGGGAGATCACTGCTTCTTTCTTTCTGTGTTGCTCTGGCACCCACCCTCCACCCTAAATCTCTTCCTTTCTCTGTGGTTCTATATCTTATACCCCATCAAAACCTATCGTGTGGGGACTTCCCTGGTGGCGCAGTGGTTAAGAATCCAGTTCTTCCTTGGGGCTTCCCTGGTGGGGCAGTGGTTGAGAAACCGCCTGCCAATGCAGGGACACGGGTTCGAGCCCTGGTCCAGGAAGATCCCACATACCGCGGAGCAACTAAGCCCGTGCCCCACAACTACTGAGCCTGTGCTCTAGAGCCCGCGAGCCACAACTGCTGAGCCCTCGCAGCACAACTACTGAAGCCTGTGTGCCTAGAGCCCGTGCTCTGCAACAAGAGAAGCCACCGCGATGAGAAGCCCACGCACTGCAACGAAGAGCAGCCCCTGCTCGCCGCAACTAGAGAAAGCCTGCTCAGCAACAAAGACCCAACGCAGCCAAAAAAAAAAAAAAAGCTTATCATGAACAGCTTCCTTTCCTTTTACCTTCTGCTTGATCTTTTGCCTAAATGTTCTCAACTTTATTCTCTTCTCTTGGGGGCTTTGCCGATTCATTGCTAGGACAGCACTCTCAGGCCTAACTAAATACACCAACCCATCACCAGCTCACCTCATCTGGACTCAGCTGGATTCTCATTTCCAGCCCCTGTGAACCCACAGGACCAGGAAGGGAGCCCCAAGGGCACACATCGCCACCTGGCGGCCGATTGCTAACCAGACCTGGCGACACCAGGACGCTCTCAGTGACACGGGGACAGGCCTGAAGGTAGATTGGCAAGAAGCACCAGTCGCGGATGGAACTGCCAGGGTTAGCTCCCTCTGCTTGGGTAACAGCATCTTCTCTGGCTGGAAACATCCTTCCAAATCTGTTTCTCTCAAAATTCACTTCATCTTTCATAGTCGAGTGTAAATGCCATGATCCCTTTTTCTGACCTTTCGAGTTAGAGGATCTCACTCCTCTACAAGTCCCAGAGTGGGGTCAGCATTTCATTATAAGTCAGGGAACTCCACATTGCCTAATCCGAACTATTTCTCCTCCTCTAGTGCCTCAAAGACTCAGGTCCTTTGAAGTACATGCCATCAGGATATTGCAATCTGCTGATCTCCTGGGCCACTTCCCCTCATTCACTGGAAATTAAAAAACCTGACTCATTCTCTTGGTTACACAACTCCTACTGTCCTCATTTCTAGTGACTTCGTCATCCTTGGAAACAATTCATCCCATGCGCTGGCCTCAGTGTCTTATCCGCTCATTTCCAATCATCTTGTTTTCCAGCCCACCTTAGTCACTTATTCTCATGGTGACACCCTAGCCCTGGTTATTAGTAATAAATGCACTCCTTCCAAAACTTCTATTTCTTGCATCTCACACTGATTGTTACCGCCTCTTCAACAATTTCTGGACAGAAGTAGGATTTTTAAGCTATTGACTCTATCAAATTTTCACTGCCCATCATCCTTCTATCTTTACTTTCTATATCTCCCAACTTAAATTGTTTGATTCATCACTCTAAACACTCTTTTGCATAAACTTGCAACTCCCTAGCAGTTCTTTCCCTCCTGCTGTATTATTCCTTGGTAAAACCCCAACCCTTGTTAAATCCAGCTCTAATTACTCTGCTTGCTTGCATTCACTAACTAAATAAACATAACTGGAGAAAAATCCACAACCGTGCTAACTGGCCTCACATTAAATTAGATGATAATCTCAAGTGGGCTCTCCCACTGCTCTGCAAAGCTTTATTTTCCCAAATCGATTCACTACCTGTTGTCCAAGAAAACAGTTTCACACTTTTTCCTCTCGACTCAAATTTCCAGGATCTCCTGTCCTTTTTCACACTTAGCTGATAATCTCATTTCTTATTTCTTTGAAAAACTAAAGAAATTTCTCATCTTCCTACTTCCCTACCAAATCGAATTTGAATCAGTATCCACACACTCAGCTTGCTTCTTGTTGAAATAGACTGATTGTCTAACATCTCCTAAGGCTAGCCCATCCACCACAGAACTGGATCCCTTTACCTCTGACCTTACTCAAGAATTTTGTCCTAAAAGCATTTCCCTTATATCATCAAATTTTCCCTTTCTACCAGATCCATATCATGTCTCTTAACAACACTTTCCCTTAGATAAAGACAAACTTCAGAAAAGTAGATACTTCTGGCATGGTAAGAAGCTAGAGGAGAATCTTACAATACATAGAAGACTCAATTTCTTAAGCAGGGGTGGGTATCAAGGTGTTCATTTGCGAAATTCTTGCCTTGTTCACAAAGACGATGCTGAAAGCGAAGGAAGCAGCACTGAAAGGCGTCCACACACTGCGCCTCTGAAGGCAACCCAATATCCCTGGAAGAGCGCCCCCCGGAGAAACGAGCTTGACCACTACGCCATCATCAAGCCCCCCTGACATGGGTCAGCCATGAAGAAGACAGAAGACAATAACATACTTGTGTTCATTGTGGAGGTCAAGGCCAACAAGCACCAGATCAAACAGGCTGTGAAGAAGCTCTGTGACACTTACATGGCCCAAGGTCAACTCCCTGATCAGGCCTGATGGACAGAAGAAGGCATGTGTCCGACTGGCTCCTGATTATGATGCTTTAGAGGTTGCCAACAAAATTAGGATCATCTAACCTGAGTCTAGCTGATTAATTCTAAATATAAAATTTTTCACCATAAAAAATTCTTATAATACATCCATTCCTTCAGAGTAATGAAAGAAATAATTCTTCTCTTGACCTCAAGTCCCTTCTCAAGGTGAGCGCCCCTTTAATGTAAATTCCTCCAATTCCTCAAACCATTCTCTATTAAACCTACTCCAATTAGGCTTTTGTCCCTCCTGCTGTTTGAACGAATCCTATCAAGGTCATCAGCGAACTCCATCTTATCAAATCCAAGGGTCAATTCTCTATCCTTCTAACTTGACCACTCCAAAACATCTGACAAAACTCATCACTCTCCCCTTGTTCGAGTAAATTTCTTCCCTTGGCTTTTCATACACCAATTTGCTCTGGTTTCTCATTAATCTTACTGCCTTTTATCAGCATTTCTAAATGCTGTAATGTTCCCAAGGTTCAATCCTTAAGACACTTTTCTACACACACTCACTCCCTGGGTTCTCTCCTCCAGGCCCATGGCTTTAAATACCATTTACATGAAATCTCAGTCTCCAGTTGGACCTGGTCTTTCGGCTGTAGACTTGGATGTCTCCACGTGGAGGGCTAATGAGAATCTCAAAGCCAGGAGTGCCCCAGGCTCCTGCTCACTCCTCTCCTAACTTGTTCTTCCTCCAATTTCCTACCTCAATTGCTTAAGCTAAAAATCGAGGAACTAATATTGACTTCCGCATTACGTTTGAACCCCATGCCCAATTCATTAGCAAGTCCTGCCTGTTGAATCTGGCAGTTTTTACTACCCGTTACTACCACCGTTGCCCAAGTCACCGTCATCTCTACCAATACAACAGCCAATAACTGATCTCTCTGCTTCTACGTTTGCCCCCTACAGTCCATTCTGCCACTCACAGAAACAGTGATCTCTTAAAAACATAAATCTGCACTTATTTGTCCCCTGGTCAGAATCCTTCCAACATATTTAGAAAAAAAAAAGTAAGCATCTCATCATGGACTACCGGGCACTACGTGATCTGCTCTGGGCTGTCTCCCCACCTCACTTCCTGCCACTCTTCTCCAGGATGCACCACACTCCTTCCCTGCTGTTCTTTGAATGCATGGGCCAAATGCAGCCTACCCCGTTTTTGATTGTCGTTAATTTTTTTTTTCTTAACTTTTTGAGATAATTATAGATTCACAGGTAGTTAGAAATAATACAGAAATCCCATATGTTCCTCACCCAGTTTCCCCTAATGGCAACATCTTGCATAACACAGTCACCATATCACAACCAGGGAATTGATATTGATAAGTCTACTCACCTTATTCAGATTTTGCCAGTTTTACAAACACTCACTTATGTGTGTGTGTTTAGTTCTATGTAATTTTATCACTTGTGTAAATTCTTATGACCACCATCCCAGTCAAGATACAAAATATCAGTAGTTCTATCAGAAGGATACCTCCGAAAAGAAGGAGAAGGAGAAGGCAAAGGAGGAGGAGGAGGAGAAGGAGAAGGATCCCTCGTGCTTCTTTTTATAGCCAGTCATCTCTGGCCCCGAGTCCCAACCAGTGGCAACCATTAATCTGTCTTCCATCTCTATAATTTTGCCATTAAAAATGTATATATAAAGAAAAACAAATAAAAGAAAAAATGTATATAAATGGGACTATTTTAGTTTGGGCTGCCATAACAGAGTAGTATAGACCGGGTGACTTAAACAACATTTATTGCTCACAGTTCTGAAGGCTGGAAGTCCAAGATCAAGGTGCTAGCATGGTTGGGTTCTAGTTAAGGTCCTTTTCCTGGTTTCCAGACAGGCATCTTCTCACTGTGTCCTCACACAGCAGAGGAAGACTGAGCTAGTTCTCTGGCTTCTTATTTATTTATTTATTTATTTATTTATTTATTTATTTATTTATTTATGGCTGCTTTGGGTCTTCGTTGCTGAGCACGGGCTTTCTCTAGTTGCGGCGAGTGGGGGCTACCCTTCGTTGCGGTGCGCGGGCTTCTCATTGCGGTGCCTTCTCTTGTTGAAGAGCACAGGCTCTAGGCGCACGGGCTTCAGTAGTTGTGGCTCGTGGGCTCTAGAGCGCAGGCTCAGTAGTTGTGGCACACGGGCTTAGCTGCTCTGCGGTATGTGGGATCTTCCCGGACCAGGGCTCGAACCCATGTCCCCTGCATTGGCAGGCGGATTCTTAACCACTGTGTCACCATGGAAGTCCGTCTGGCTTCTTTTTATAAAGACACTCATCCCACCCATAAAGGTTCCATCCTCATGACCTAATTACCTACCAAAGTCCCCATCTTCAAATACTATCACATTGGGGATTAGATTTCAACTTATGAGTTTTGAGGGAACACAAACATTCAGTCCATAACAAGATCACATAACATGTAACCTTTTGAGTTTGTTTCTTTTCACTTGGCATAATTTCCTTGAGATCCATCCAAGTTGTTGCATGTATCAGTAGTTTGTTCCTTTTTATTGCTGAGTAGTATTCTATGGTAGGAATGTACCATAGTTTGTTAACCTTTCATCTGTTCAAGGACAATTAGGTTGTTTCTAGTTTTCGGCTCTGACAAATAAAGCTGCTATAAACCTTCAAGTACAGGTTTTTTATGATTACGTTTTTATTTCTCTGGGATAAATGCCCAAGAGTGCAGTTGCTGGGTGATATGGTAAGTGCATGTTTAGTTTTGTAAGAAACTGTCATATTCTATACCAGAGTCGTTGCACCATTGTATACTTTCACCAGTAATGTATAAAGGATCCAGCTTTTCTGCATGCTCGCCAGAAAATGGTGTTATTATTTTTCATTTTAGCCATTCTGAAAGGCATGTAGTTATACCTTATTGTGGCTTTAATTTACGTTTCCCTAGTGGCTAATGATGTTGAGCATCCTTTCATGTGCTTATTTGTCATCTGTATAATTTCTTCAGTGAAATGTCTCCTCAATGTCTTTTGCCCATTTTATTAACTGTTGATTTTTTTAAATAACAGCTTTATTGAGATATAACTCACATATTATACAATTCACCATTTAAAGTGTACAATTCAGTGGTTTTTAGTATATTCACAAGGTTGTGCAACCACCGTCATAATTAATTGTAGAACACTTTCATCACCCCCAAAAGAAAATCCTTACCCGTTAGCAGTCACTCTCCGATTTCCCCCAAACTCCCAGGCCGAGGCAACCACTAGTCTACTATTTATCTTTATGGATTTGCCTACTCTAGACATGTCATATAAATGAAATCATATAATATGTGGTCTTTTGTGACTGGCTTCTTCTACTTAGTACAATATAATGTTTTCAAGATTCATCCATGTTGTAGCATGTATCAGTACTCTATTTCTTTTTATTGTTAAATAATATTCCATTTTAGAGAATTCCCTGGTGGTCCAGTGGTCAGGACTCAGCGCTTCCACTGCCAAGGGCTGGAGTTTGATCCCTGGTTGGTGAACTAAGATCCCACAAGCCACGCGGTACAGCCAAAAAAAAAAAAAAAAAAAAAAAAATCCATTTTATTGGACATACCACATTTCATTTATCCGAGCATCAGTGGATAGACATTTGGGTTGTTTCCACTATTATGAATAATGCTGCTATGAGCACTCAAGTCAAGTTTTTGTGTGGACATATGTTTTCATTTCTCTTGGGTACACCTAGGAGTGGAATTTCTGGGTTGTAGGGTAATTCTATGTTTAACTTTTTGAGAAACTGCCAGCTGTACCATTTTACATTCCTACCAGCACTGTATCAGAGTTTCGATTTCTCCACACCCTTGCCAAAACATTCCAGTATCTGTATTTTCAATTATAGACAACCTGGTGATTGTGAGGTAATATCTCATTGTGATTTCCGATGTGCATTTATTTCTCTAATGGCTAATGATACTGGGCATCATTTCATGTGCTTATTGGCCATTTTTATATCTTCTTCTGAGAAATGTCTACACAGATCCTTTGGCCATTTAAAAAATTGGGTTATTTGTCTTTTTATTATTGTATTGTAATAGTCTTTATATATTCTAGATACAAGTCCCTTATTATATACATGATTTGCCAAAATTATCTCCCATTCTGTGGGTTGCCTTTTCATTTTTTTTTTTTAAAGTAAATGTGTTTTTAAAAACTTTTAATTACAGCATTTTTTCACCCTTTTTAGATCAGCTCAAAACAGCATCAGTTCTTGCATAAGGGCTTCAGAGATCTTAGGTTAAAGGAACAAAGAAGTCAGTATTATTCATTTTTTTTTTAATGAATTAATGTATTTACTTATCTTTGGCTGCGTTGGGTCTTCGTTGCTGCGCACGGGCTTTCTCTAGTTTCGGAGAGCACGGGCTACTCTTCGTTGTGGAGCACGGGCTTCTCATTGCGGTGGCTTCTCTTGTTGCGGAGCACGGTCTCTAGAGCGCAGGTTCAGTAGTTGTGGTGCACGGGCTTGGTTGCTCCGCGGCATGTGGGATCTTCCTGGACCAGGAATTGAACCCATGTCCCCTGTATTGGCAGGCAGATTCCCAACCACTGCGCCACCAGGGAAGCCCCTCTTTTCACTTTCTTGATGGTGTCCTTTGACGTCCAAAAGTTTTTAATCTTGATTATGTCCAACATATCTATTTTTTTCATTTGCTACTCATACTTTTGGTGTCATATCTAAGAAACCGTTGCCTAATCCAAGACCATAAATGTTTATGTGTTCTTCTAAGAGTTCTATGGTTTTAGCTCTTACACTTAGGTCTTTGATCCATTTTGAGTTCCTTTTTGTATATGGTATGAGGTAAGGGTCTAACTTCACTCTTCTGCATGTGGCTACCCAGTTGACCCTGTAACATTTGTTGAAAACACTATTCTTCCCCATTGAATGGTCTTGCCATCCTTGTTGAAAAATCAGTTGAACACAGATGCATGGGATTTATTTCAGTACTCTCAATTCTATTCCATTGATCTATATGTCTAACCTTATGCTAATACCACACTGTCTTGATTATAGTTTTCTGTTGAGTTTTGTTGAAAGGGCTTTTTATTTTCTAGATGCAAGTCCTTTGTCAATATGTGCTTTGCAAATATTTTTTCTGTGGCCTATCTTTTCACTATCTTTATAGGGTCTTTTGCAGAGCAAAAGCTTTTAATTTTAGTGAGGCCTATCTATCTATCTATCTATCTATCTATCTATCTATCTATCTATCTAGGCCTGTGCTTTTGATGTCAAGCCTCTGCCTGATTTTGTAAATAAAGTTTCATTGTAACACACCATGCCTACCTCCTTACATAATGTCTGTGGCTGCTTTAGTAGCCGTGTTGAATAGTTGTAACAGAGACCACATGGCCCACAAAGCCTAAAACAGTTACTATCTGGCTCTTTACAGAAGAGGTTCTTGAACCGCTGCTCTAATCTGCTAAACCTTTACACTCCAGGGCCCTTACACACTCCCTCTGTCTGAAACACTCTTTCCTTGGATCTCCTTCTCACGGCTGGCTCTCTAGTGTTATTCTGGTTTCTGCTCAAATTTACCTTAGAGAGGCCTTCCATGACCATATTATTTAGAATACGCAACCCTCCCCATCATTCCACCATCTACTCCCTTACTTTAGTTTTCTTCATAGAATTTATCACTTCCTTCACTAGAATAAGCTCCATGAGGGCAGTCTCATGCACCAACAGTGCCTGTCATATAATATCACTCAAGAAATACTTGAATAAATGAGTCACAGAGAACTATGTGGAAACCACGTCTTTCCAGGAAAAATAATTCTACTGATATTTATTACCCCATAAACTATTTTGTTAGAGGAACAATACTTGAATGAAAGAACAATAGGTCTGATTCCCTTCATGAACTATATAATGATGTTTTTGTGTCATTTTACCTCCATGGCATTCCCTAACATATCGAGCTAAAGAGTTACATACGGCTGGAGAGCAAGGACGTTTGAAAGTCTTTACATTTGTTTTCTAACTCTGTATTCCATCCTGATCTCCGCCTGAACTGAAATTCAATGGGTCGATAATAATGTAGGTTATCTTTTTCACACTACAATTGATTTCTCCTGATTGCTCTTGAATTCTGAACCTCTTGATCCGTCTGCAGGGGAACAATGTAGAACAGAGGAAAGGAAAGAGAGCTTTGGCATAAAGATACTGGTCACAGGCCAGCTCTAGCACTAGTTATGTGACCTTAAAAACATATCTCAAGATCTTAAACCTTGTTTTCAGATAGTAACATCTGCTTCACGAATAAATGTATGTAAATAATAATTAATTCCCAATTATTTAACATCTTCTATATGCCAATGTGAGATTATATATATATTTGTCCCCGGTTCCTGGCATAGACCTCTTAAAACCCTTGTAATTTCCTAAGTCATAAGAACACTGGGAACATCTCTCATTCTAATAATTGTCTTTGACCAGGTCCCTGATGCAGGGCTCCTAAAACCCTTGTAAATTCCTAAGTGATAAGAGCACTAGGATCCTCTTTTGCTCTGATGAGGTGACTGTGGGTGGGCTCCTGGATGGCTCAAGGATGGGGGTTGGTCACCAGCAAGACCAAGCCATGATTAGAAGCTTGGAATTATCAGCCCACCCCTCATCCTCCAGAGACGGGAGAGGGGCTGGAAATGGAGTTAATAATTGATCGTGTCTATGTGAGGAAGCCTCCATAAAATCCCAATAGTAGGTTTGGAGAGTTTTCAGGTTGGTAAACACATCACACTGGGAGGGTGACGCACCTCAGCTCCATGGGGACGGAAGCTCCTATGTTCAGGACCCTCCCAGACCCTGCCCTATGTATTCCTTTATCTGGTTGTTCATCTGTATCCTTTATCATATCTTTTCATAAACTGGTAGACATAAGTGTTTCCCTGGGGTCTGTGATCCATTTTAGCAAATTAATGGAACCCAAGGAGGGGGTCATTGTAACCTCTGATCTATAGCTGGTTGGTCAGAAGCACAGGTGATAACCTGGGTTTGCAACCAGTGTCTGAGGTATGTGTGTATGGGGGCCGGGACAGCAGCAGTCTTGTGGGACTGAGACCTTTACTTGTGGGATCTGGTTAGATAGTGTCAGAATTGAGTTAAATTTTAGGACATCCAGTTGGAGCCACAGAGAATTGCTTCGTGTGCAGAAAAACTGAGATTTTTTTCCTTTACAGCCAAATACTTTGCTAAGTGCTGAGAATATATTATCTAATTTAATTGTGACAATAATCAGCAAAGATCGATGTCATCCAAAGAGTTAATTATAGTGTCTGGCTAATAGGTATGAAATAGGACAAACTTTCACAGCCATTTGCATCTGGCTATGTCAAAATGGCCTTGTCAAAAGTAAAATCACTGTTTTTTTGTTTTTTGTCTTTGTTGGGCTATAGTTGATGTAAAATCACTGTTTTTAATGCCAGTAACAACAGCAAAAACTATCTTAAACCTTTGCTTATCCTTAATTCCCACTAAAATTCAGGGGACTCTGTCCTTTAATTTCTCTATTATTGAGATGTTTCACAGGCACGTACTTCTTTTTTAATAAAACAACCACCACAACGACGATATATGATTTCTTAATAATGATAAGGTTGGCATAATTAGGAAGCCCACAAATAACAGAGGTAGACTACCCTATGATTTTTGAAATGGAAAAACACAGTAGTATCCAATCTTAAATAGTCAAATCTAATTATTAATTATGCAGCAGGGGGAGCTTGGTGGGAGCTGGGGTGGGCGGGGGCACAGTGGCTTTGCTCACCATTGGTAAAGGGGTGAACACATTTTAAAAAAGGATCACTCCTTGATTTCTGTGTGTCACACCTTGTCCTCACAGTGTTTCCACCAATGTCTTTCCAAAATAGCCTTAACAACTATCATGTAAACGTACCATCTTTAAAAATGTATTGACTTTTTAGATTTTCCAAAAGATGCGATGTTTTGGAAAATGTGCTACGGAAGAGCAATTGCCCGCCCTGTTCTTCCCCCAGCTCTGCTTTCCTTAGTTTGATCAATAAAAAATTTGGGAAAGAATCTGGCAGTCTGATAAGACCGCCATTCAAGATTCCAGTGAATTCCCTGAGAACGAGCTTATTTGAAGTCTTTCTGGATATGATCACATGGGCTAAACCCTTTGCTTCAGGCAATATGTGATTTAGTCACCAGATGAGGCCTACCCAGTCCCCATCCCAGGCCAAAGGGTCATAAATTCTTTAATATCTTTTTGTGACTCTTCATCACAGTGCTTTGCAAGTAATATGACTCAATAACACTTTAGAGTCTGCTCTATAAGAACAGTTCTTATCATGGTGCAAATTCAGCTATGATTCTTCACACCTATATAGTCATGGCAGTTTTTAAGGAAATTCCCTCTCGTCCAGTTGTGTATAATTTTACTGAGGCCTGTTTGCAATTACAATGCTGAACATGGACATTTTATCATTTTGATTATTCTTGATGTTAAAGCACAAAATGCCACAAATGGCAAATACTAATTAATTGTGAATAAAAATAATATGGGAATGTACCAAGTCTATTGGCTGCAATAGTCTCTCCCACCACCACTTATGTAGGTCCACATTAATAAGACAACAAAAGTTTAGAGAGATGACAGGTATTGAGATTACAAACATAACCATGACAAAACAAGCTGATACCAATCTGACATAAATTCTTAATACTCACATCCTGTTTGTTGCTCTCCATCTCTCTGCTATACTAAGAATTGACTCACCCTCCAATTCTTCTTTAAGGTACTGCTTCCTGTAAATTGTAATTGGCTAGTTATTTATTTGCTTTATCTACTTAAGCTCCTTGAGAGATTGAGGCTGTGACAGCCCCCCGACCCACTGGCACACCAATAAGTACTTGTGGAAGTAGGTGAAACCTCATATAATTCTAGTGTCTTAGATTAACTCAATTCTGGGGTCCTCAACAAAGCTCTTTCCACTTGTTCAGTAGCCAGTGGGAAGAATTTTATCAAGTAAAGGGAGAGAAAACGGAAAGAGCTGCATATGGTGCAAAATGGAACCTCTACATTTTGAGTCATTGCTCTGTCACCAGCTAGCACAGTTTCCCCATCAGCAAAAGGAGCAGGGATTAGGTGAACTTGCTGTCATAAAATTCTGTGATTTAATGGGGCTTATTTTGCCATGTAAAATTAATAAAATATTTGAAATAAACCACCTCCTCACAGCTTCACCTGAGCCTAAACAGCATCAGTGAGCTGCAGTGGAGTCAGAAATCAGGAGTCTGCTTAACCAGTTATCAAGTCCGAGCGCTTCCTCCTTGACCAGCTCTCCTGACTTGGATGCATAGTTGGGGATCAGCTGAGATGTATGGTGAAACACTAGTATTATGTCCTGAGTTGATTAGGAGGAAGGGGAGAATTAGGACAGACCGCTCCTTTGACTATTCCACAGCCTCCTTATTACCCTTTCCTTTTCATTTCTCTCTGCAGCCCCTGCCCCCCCGTGTCTCTCCTTTCCTCTGTCTGCTAGCTCTTGGCTTCCAGGTCATCATCATTCGGGGAAAAAATAAAAACCAAAAAACTCTACAACTCTTCTAACCCAAATAAATATACTTTTCTTTAAAAGTAAGGTGCTATACTTGCAGTGAATGAATGAATGAGCCATAATTTTCTAAGGAAATTCCAATTTTCATCTTTCAAAAACCTACAGAGCTATCATTTGCATAGCACTTAAACTCCTGGTAGGTATCTTTCAAGGCCAGCACAGTTCCCTTTGCCTGGATGGTTTTTCTACGGCTCTCACTTTCTTCAGGTCTTTGGTCAAAAGACACTTCCTCAGACCCATTCCTTCCCCCACCCGCAAGTGAATATGCCAGTCCCCTCCCCATTTCTTACTACATATTTTCTTCATAAGATTTATCACTGTCTGGCATTTTATTACACATCCACGCATTTTCTTGTCTAACCCTTCCTTAGAGTATAAACTCCAGGAGGGCAGGGCCATTGCCCACGTCGTTCACCGTGAGGTCTCCAGCACCTGGAGCAGGGCTCGGACACGGTAGGTGCTCAGGAAATAACAAATATTCTCTCCAGTACTCTGAGGCTACTTGCTAGTTTCTCCAGAGCCCCAGGACCCCCTTCTCCCTTAGTGCCGCCCAACCGTGAGTCACCACCCACCTCTACCCGAGCCCAGCTCGGAAGCTCGTCCTCCCGCCTGCCAGCCACAGGCACAGCGCTGCGCACCCACCACCCGGACCGGGCAACTGCGGTTGGGCCCGGCGGCTCCGCTCAACCGCCCATCTCCGGGGTCACCCACGCCGCTCCGCTGGTCCCAGGAGGCCACGCCCGGGGGTGACAGCGATGCCGCCACTGCGCTTCCGCCCGCCCGGCTGCGCGGCCGTTAGGACCCCCGCGCAGCTACGAGATGCCCAGGATTCTGTTTTGAACGGTCCGTTGCTGTGGGAGGAAAACGTGACTCGTGGGTCCGGCTGCCTCCGTTAAGCAGGACGCAGGCAGCCACCCGCGGCGTGAGCAGGGGTCGCGCTCTTGAGTCCCCCCAACCGCGGCCCCAGTCCTACTTCTCACCTTCGCGCCAAACTGACCGGCCGGGCCGCAGCCCACCCCGCTCCCACCCGGCGCCCCGGCGTCTTCGTGGAGAGAGCGGGGAACCCTTCACGGGGAAACGACTCTGGGCCCCACCATCCTTAATGCCGCCGTTAAGAGGGTGTTAACATTTCTGCTTTAAGAGATACCGGTTCCCTCTCAGCGCCTCCGCGCCCGGGGTGGGGGGGGAGTGGTGCCCTCAGACAACTCTGCGGGGTGGGCCGGGGTCGAGGCTGAGAAGGCAGAGGGCAATTTCTAGTGGTTCTTTTGGACCCGGTGGCTCTTTTCTAATGAAAAGCCCCAAATGTCTTTCCTTCCACCTCCTGGAAAGGACTCTTTAAAATTTGGGGTTAGAAGTAATAAAGGTCGTCCCGCGCTGCCTCGTGGGTGCTGTCCGGGGAGGGGTTGGTGGGCAAGAGAGGGACCGGTGCTTTGGAGAGATTGTTCTCCCCCTTGTCCCCTAGCTAACTTGGAATTATTTGGAGCCTCATAGTGATAGCATGGCCTTTAGCAAGGGCTGAAGCAGTAGTGACAAGGATTTTTAAAAAAATGTCTGCATTACACTTCTCAAAAGGGAATATTCCCAGTGAGCAATAAACTCAGGAAAAAGGTGTGCAACTGAATTGGTCATATCAGGGAACTCCAAATTAAAACCACAGGAGATGCTACCGTACACCCACCAAGATGGTTAAAATGAAGGAGGAGGAAAAGGAAAGAGAGAGAGAATGCCAAATACGGGAGACCAGAACTTTCATACGCGGTTAAGTTGATAAATTGGCGCACTTTGGAAAATATTTAGCAATGTTTATTAAAACAGAACATATGTATATAATGGAATGTTACTCAGCCATAAAAAAGAATGAAACAATGCCATTTGCAGCAACATGGATGGACCTGGAGATTATCATGTTAAGTGAGGTAAGTCAGAGAAGGATAAATATTATATGATATCACTTATATGTGGAATCTTAAAAAAATGATAGAAATGAACTTGTTTACGAAACAGAAATAGACTCACAGACATAGAAAACAAACTTATGGTTACCAAAGGGGGAAGTGGGGGGGATAAACTAGGAGTTTAGGATTAACATATACACACTACTATATATAAAATAGATAAACAACAAGGACCTACTGTATAGCACAGGGAACTATACTCAATATCTTGTAATAACCTATAATGGAAAAGAATCTAAAAAAAATACGTATGTATACTGAATCACTTTGCTCTACACCAGAAACACAACATTCTTCAATAAGAAACACAACTATACTTCAGTAAAAATTATTTTAAAAAAACCAAACAGAACATATGCCTGCCCTATGACCCAACAATTCCACCCCTAGATACATACTCAATAGAAATGCATACACACGTTCATCAAAAAATAGGTATTAGAATGTTCATCTCAGCAGTATTCATAACAATGCCAGACTGGAAATAATCCAAATGTCCTTTAAGAGAAGAATGAATAATTACATTGTGTTATATCCACACAATGGAATATTATACAGCAATGAGAGTGAATGTGCTACAGCAACCTGCAATTATATGGATGAATCTCACAAATTTGAGTGGAAGAAACCAGGTGCAAAAGAGGACATATCGAATGATTCCATTTATATAAAGGTTCAAAAACAGGCAAAACTAAGCTGTGGTGTCATAAATCTAAATCTGTGGTTATCCTTTGGGGGGTTGTGACTGGGAGGGGACACCAGGACTTCTGGGGTGTGTTCTGTGATTTTGTCGGGGTGCTGTTAACTTTGTAAAAACAATAATCGAACTGAGCATTTTTCCATATGTGTTTTACTTAAAAATGTTTTTAATTAAGAAAAAAAAAGGGACTTCCCTGGTGGCGCAGTGGTTAAGAATCCGCCTGCCAATGCAGGGGACACAGGTTCGAGCCCTGGTCCGGGAAGATCCCACATGCTGCAGAGCAACTAAGCCCGTGCGCCACAACTACTGAGCCTGCGTGCTGCAACTACTGAAGCCCACGCGCCTGGAGCCTGTGCTCTGCAACAAGAAAAACTACTGCAATGGGAAGCCTGCGCACCTCAACGAAGAGTAGCCCCCGCTCGCCGCAACTAGAGAAAGCCCGTGCGCAGCAACGAAGACCCAACAGATCCAAAAATAAATAAATAAAATAAATTTATTAAAAAAAGAAAAAAAAGCCTTAACTATTATTAATTTGTCCAAGTTCTCCTCTATTCAATTCAACATACATTCATTTTATAGTCACTATATTAGTAAATAAGGCACTAGGAGGCACTGTGGAGTCCTGGAAAGATGTCTCTGCCTCCCAGGAGTACATCATCTAGGAGGTGTTACAAATAAAAGTCATTCCTTGGGCGTAGTCTTTAATACTATACTAACTGTTAGGGAAGTCCAAAATAATTACCTTGAAGAAAGTTGGGGAAAAGAATAGGCATCTATGCAGCGTTTCTGAGTCAGAAGGTATCTTAAGAGGCTCATAATTTCTCGTGGGCAGGGACCAGGGTGATCAACTGTCTCACTTTCCCCAGGACTCAGGGGTTTCTCACAACAGGGGACTTTTAGCACTAAACCCAAGGTAGTCTTGGGCAAGCTGGTATGGATGCACACTCTAGCAGGGGCTGAGCCTGATTCATCTTTGAACTTGTTGAAGTTTCCAACATAAAGTCTGGGACATAGAAGTTGATTAATAAGCTCAATGAATATTTGTTGAAATGGGGGAAAATGGTAACAGAAATAAAGGCACCTGTTTAGGTGATGCCAGTTGTTTTTTGGGAGCAGGAATTGTGCAAAATATGGGTTAGGGACAGGTTGAGGAGGGCTTTGAATGCCAAGCTGAATAGTGTGTTTTATATTTTATTGGTAGCCATGGAATGCTTTTGAACAAATACAGTGACATGAAAAAAAATCTGTGTTTCTCCTCATTAAATCTGGGTCACTGAACAGGACTAGATGGCCTAAGTATGGTTGGCATAAGTCTACAAGTTGAGGTCCATGTAGAAGGTTATTAGGAGTACAGAAAAAAAGTTAAATAATAGACTTTCAGACCCTTAAGGGAACTAAGAGCTTCACTAAACTAATGCCTTCCTTATTTTTTAAAAAATATATTTATTTATTTATTTGGCTGAGTCGGGTCTTAGTTGTTGCATGCGGGATCTTTCATTGTGGCGCATGGGCTCCAGAGCATGTGGGCTCTCTAGTTGTGGAGCACGGGCTCTAGAATGTGGGGGCTCAGTAGTTGTGGCCCATGGGCTTAGTTGCCCCACAGCATATGGGTCTTAGTTCCCAGACCAGGGATCAAACCTGCATCCTCTGCATCAGAAGGTGGATTGTTAACCACTGGACCACTAGGGAAGTCCCCTTCCTTATTTTTTAAATATTTTTTCTTATTACAGTAGTTCCCTCTTATCCACGGGGGATACTTTCCAAGACCCTCAACGGATGCCTGAAACCGCAGATTGTACCCAACCCTATATATACTATGTTTTTTCTTATACATACATACATACACATGATAAAGATTAATTTATAAATTAGGCACAGTAAGAGATTAACAGCAGTAACTCACAATAAAATAGAACAGTTGTAACAACATACTGTAATAAAATTTATGTGAATGTGATACCATGACAGTACATCTGATAAAGCAGCCGGCTGCCAAGTGAGTAATCAGCATCAATAAACTGGACCACGGGATGATTCCCGTCCCTGGCAGGACGAAATGGGATGGCTTGAGATTTCATGATGCTACGTAGAGTGGCGTGCAATTTAAAACATGTGGATTGTTTATTTCTGGAATTTTCCATTTAATATATTTTCAGACAGCAGTTGACCATGGGTAACTGAAACCTCAGAAAGTGAAAGTGCTAAGAGGGTACTACTGTATATGTTCCTTTTACAAACTGTTTCTTCCATATCTTTTCCCCCCCTCCTTTCTTAAATGTTAATATTTATCTGTAATACTAATTTTAGTTTGCAATAAATGAAGGCCCAGTGGTAAGGTGACTTGTCCAAGTTCATTCGGCAGGTCCTAAGCAGGTCCTGGTGTTTCTCCTGATTTTCCTGATGCCCAAGAGGCTATCTGACTCAGTGTCTCATGTTCTCACTAATCAAGATGCCAGTGGTTTATCTTTACTCACTGGAGGGCTTGGGCCTGTGATGAGGAACAGCAGCAGTTTTTTTTCCTTGAGATCTAGGTCTCTTCAGAGACAATTTCTGCTTTTGCTTATTGGGTCTCATCACAGGAAAAGTGACAGTTCTTTAAGTATATGAATTATTAACCTAAAAATAATATTGCATGTTTCCACATATTCATTTAACATTACTAGGAACAAAATGCCCTTTTCTCTCATAAACACAATTTTTTTTAAAGGTTCTAATGTGTTTTTATTGATTAGAATTGTAGTTGTAATCCTTCCATCATACATATAATATGCAGTAATAATCAAATATCTGATACTAAAATAACTTACTGATAAATTCTAATACTGAACACAGAATAGTTCTATCTCTACTAACAATAAGAAACAAAACCACTTAGTTTATCTTGGAAATTTTAAATTCTGGGCATTATTTTACAAGTTAGGAATCTGAGTAATCCAACTTTGAGATGACTTTCTCATTGTAGAAGTTTGCTCTGTCGACGTACGTTAGTTTTGGGATTCCCTCTTTTTCAAACCATCCCTGCATATGACGCACTTTGGAGATGGGACCTTGAAATTGCCCTCATACTGTGCCCTGGTCGGTGTTCTGGACCCAGCCTCCAAATTCCAGCTTTTGCCCCTCAGCCTGAGTATATTTGCGGAAAAACACCCCGTGTGCCTTCCCCCCAGTTTCATAACCCACTGATATCAGGGTGTCCCCTTCTCCCATGCTCATGCTCAAACCCTCCTCGTCCTCCTCTCACGCGGCGGGAACTACCCAGGCGACCACCATGCCAACGGTTCCCCCAGCCGAGTAACCGACGCGCCCGGAAGCCTAGACAATTCTTGAAAATACTTTTAACATCCTCCCCGTCCCTTGCCCCACCCTCAATCCCACTTTGGCATAAGCAAGATATACCTTATTATGCTAGAATTATTTACAGCCTAGTAATAATTTTCCCATGGTACTTTTATTATTGCAGATACAGCTGCCTCTCGTTCCTCCTCTTATTTCTAAACTATGGCCATAACGATACTGAAGGGCTAGTATGATATACTCTCTTGTAAACTATCTGGCCTAGGAGATCCTGGAAAATCATAAAAAGATGGGATCACTTTGGATGAACAGAAGGTACCTGTTACTGAATCTTGACCCATAGCCCTTGCAGCTCTGCAGTGGGGACAGTTATAATACTAATGGGAAGTCCTTACTCTGGTCCCTCAATTTCAAAGCACAATTTTTAGACAGTGTTAAAGCTTTGCTGAAATGTAGCTATAAGAAAAAGTCTGGACTAGGGAAAAAAAAAAAAGGTCCATTTGTGCTGGGAAGCAAGGGAATTCCATAATTTACAGTATAGATGGCATCTCTCAACACTCTCAAATAGTTCTTCCTACCCTGGAATTGCAGATTGTAGGTTAAACACCTTATTTTTCATTCACTGGATGTAGAGGATATCTTTTCTCCAATTCTATCTATCTTTTCAGTTTTTCTAGGAAGGTAGGTTGAGGGGAAATCTACTTTCAAATTTTAAATGCCTCAGGGTGTTAAGGAGAAAATGGTAGCATTTTCACAGGTAGGTAGCTTCCTAGGTAGATCTGTGGGAGCAGATTTATCTTTCAATTTATGGCTGGAAAAACCCAGGTGGTGAATGTGAAACATTTTTCCAGAATCATAAAATTGGCATAGATACCTTTAAAAACATATTTTAAAGGTCTGGCATACTTTGTAAAAAGTCTTCTCATTTTGGTTCGGTTCATAACCTGCTATGTATCAGACACTGCTAGACACTGGATATGCAAAGATGAATAAAATACACTCCATATCCAAGCAGGTTTCTGTAATGTGATTAATGCCCTTCCTTCAGACAAACTTTTACAGTTTCCTTCACTTCCACGCAGCCTCTCCAATTATTTTGTGAATGGTTTCTTTAGGAACCCAGCTGCTCGGATACTGTGATCCAGGGTCAGTCCTTAACTTTCTGTATAAGAACCTTGGTTTCCCCATCCTTCCCTAAAGGCAAGGCTAAACCCCACGCTTTTCCTTTCTTCTGTCTCTTTCATCCTTTTAGTATAAGTAAATGGGAAGTCTGGGACCAAAGGCTCATACTAATTTAATTATCACGTATATTTTAGAAAACCACGGTAGTCGCTAACTTCACTGAGTAAACAGGAAACTATCGATCCCACGCAGGAAATGGCCTTGTTTGAGGGCAACGAAGGTTTCGCGGATTTCCCTTTCTCCTTCAGTTCCCTTCTAAACTCATTTCCGGGTTTCAATCCATTTGGTCCTTCACTACAATAGCGGACTCCGTCTCACTCTTGCCAATCCCACCGTAGACAGCGACCCTGAGAAAATGGCCAATTGGCCCTTCCCTTTCGTGGACATCTTTACGCCTTGTTTTACATCACGGCAAATCCCAACCAATCAGTAGTTGGGGTGGGAGGTACTAAAATAATCTTCACTTCCTTCCCAAACATCCGCCTCTCGCTTGCGTCATCCTGATAGATTACTTACGCAGCCAATCAACAAGCAACCTTGGGCCCGGCCTACCTTAAACCCAATCAATTAAAATGAAGACGGGGAATTGGGCGGAGAATGGAAAACTTGCCCCCTCTTTTGGAAATGCTTTGAAGAGGTGCGTCCGGATTTCTTGAACTTAACAATTTTCGACCAACGATCACTGCATACTGCGTGTCTCAAACGCCCCAGTTCTGTCCCCCTTCGACCTCACCCCAAGATGAGCCCCACCACTCACATCCCTCCGCCCGCTCGCCCCCCATTTCAGTAGAACACATTCCCATCCTGAATCATCAGGAAAGGAACCAAACCCCAAAGGCCCGTGCTTTACACGTTCCTCCCCGCGCCGGTAGAGTAGGGGGAAGGGGAGACCCTGCAGACTCCGGCGCCAATCTTTCCATTCAGTGTGTCTCTCCCTCCCTTCCCCACGTTCCCGGGTCGGAGCTGACACGGGAGTGGGAGGAGCCGAGGGCCTGCTCGGCTTGGGGAGAGGCTAACGCTTCTTAAGGTGGCGCAGAGCTGTTAGGTGGCTGGGCCTCTAAACAACTGGGATGTGACGTCCTCCTGCCTCCCAGCTTCGCTTCCCACGCAGTTTCTCATCTCTGGTCCCCTAACCTTAGTCCTAGTCTTATTTTTAGAAAGGATAAACAGGTTAGGTAGGTAAACTAATGAAACAATAATAAAGTTATGTAAAAGAAATACAAACCACGGAGAGAACTTTTCCTTTACGATGTAATCTCTTCTTCTGTGTTCTATTCTTTTCCTCCGAGATTACCTTTTAAAGTAGCAGCTAGAATTTTTCTGATGCGCAAATGTGGGCTCAGATTTTGTCTGATAAATATTTTTAAGTGAATCATTTGTATGTTTGTTTATTCTCTCCCCACTAGATCTGACGACAGCCTCTAAAGGAAGCAAGAACCCTTTGCTTAGAGGTTGCGGGTTACCTCCTAGTCCTTTTACCGAGGGTTCCCTGGAAGCTGGAAGAGCGGAGGTGGTATATGGGGCCGCCCTGCAGTCTTGCCTCTAGTTCAGTCTTCTCAGTTGTAAAATGGGGATACCTTCCAGGTTTAGTGTTAGTACTAAAAGACTTCGTGTAAATGAAAACACACTGTGATCTGAAAGGTGTAAACAAACATTAGATAATATTATAAATATAAAGCATGTAATAGTAGTAAACATTTACAGAGTCCTTACTATGTTCCAGTGCTTTTAAACAGTATTTTAAAAAAACTATTTATTTTGTAAAATTTCAAACATATGCAAAAGTAGAGAGAACAGTATTAAAAAAAGACAAATGAAAAAAACCCACGTTGTAATAAGCAACACTTGGCTAGTCATTTATTACCTATACCTCTCTTCCCCATCACTTGATTATTTTGAAGCAAATTTCAGGCTTTTCATGACTAAATACTTTAGTATGCCTCTTTAAAAGATAAATATCTTTAAAAAATAATAACACAATTCTATTAACATATCTAAAATATAACAGTAATTCTTTTATATCACCGAAGTCAGAATTGAAATTTCACCAATTGCTTGATAATGTTTTTTCCAGTTGCTTTGTTCAAATCAGGATCTCCCCAAATGTCCATATATTGTATTTGACAGATATGTCTCTTGATCCATATAGATTGCATTTGATTGCCTTGTCTTTTAAGCCTCTTTCAATTTCTAGGTTACTCTTCCTTCATGCACTTATCTAAGTGCATTCCATGCATGAAATCACACAGTCCCTCCCCAACACTATGAAGTAGGTAATATTATTATCCCCATTTTACTGATGAGGAAACTGCCTACCAGATCAGTTAAATGACTTAAGTTCTCAGTTACTGAGTGTCAAAGCTGTAATTTGAACACACAAATTTTATCCACTATACCATGTTTCATATAACACACAGGTCTTTCATAAGTGCTTCCAAAATACGTATTGTGGCATATTGGTCACCAATAGTATGAAGAAGCGTTTCGCTCAAGGCAGACTAGCACTCATGAAGAATTATAGATAGGGAGGGTGGGAGGGAGGGAGATGCAAGAGGGAAGAGATATGGGAACATATGTATATGTATAACTGATTCACTTTGTTATAAAGCAGAAACTAACACACCATTGTAAAGCAATTATACTCCAATAAAGATGTTAAAAAAAAGAATTATATAATATGTTCTATTATTGAGAAGGGTGAATCTTTTACATTTTGATTCCTTGCATGTTTCAGTGACTATATTTTTATTCTGCTCCATATCACCCTCCTTAATAGAAAGTAAATGGAAAATGAATGCAAGTGCTTCTCCCTGTCTCAGGGCAAAAGCAAAACAAAACTAGCTTATCGGTTTCTTTTTTTGATTTAAAAAAATCACATAAGCAAAAGCCATACAAACGCTAATTATAGATATAGTAGAAAATGAGGTAAATTATAATAATCTTTAAGCTTACATCTTTGGTATATATCCATCTATGTGTTTGTGTGTATGTACATACACAAACATATACATACACATACATATATATTTTAAAAAGCAACTATATAATCATATTATACAAATTGTTTTTTTTTTTTTTTAAGCATGTTAAACACGAGGTTTATTTTAACTGAGTCCACTATGTGCTATACTGACAGTAGATACAGGGCCAGAATAAGGTTGTAAATATTCATACACGTGTAAAAAAACTACAACTTACACATACTTTATTTACTTGATTGAAAGCCTTGTGGTACATAAAATGCTTTCTATAGTTGATCTCAGCTTTGTTCCCACTGAAGTGAGTTGTATCTGGGTTTTCTGTGCTCAAGACTGCTCAATTGCTGCTGCTGCCACTGTTGGTTTGTTTTCTTTCAGGATCAAGGTGGGTACTTTAATATAAAATCTTGTTTTTAATTCCTTCTCTGTCAAGTCTTTCCTGGATTCTTAGCTTTGCATAATTATACCTGCAGTGGAACCAGCATCCTAGTCACCAAGATAAATCCTCACACTCCGGCGTTACATGATCTTCTAATTCTACCTCCCGCTTCCCGGGCTACCCGTGATCCGGCGCATCCGCCAAAGGGACAGTCGGCGCCTCCCTACAAACTGTTTTTTAACATGATTTTCTCACTGGAATATATTTAGATACATGAAAAAAAAAATTCGTTCTTTAAAATAATACGTGACTATTGCAAATATCTAAATGGTAAAGAAGACATAAAAAGAAAAAGAATTCCTCACTAATTCCACTTCCCAGAGTTAAATAAAATTACTCATTTAAAAGCTAAGTAGTATCCTATTATGTAACTGTACCATAGTATACTTAACAGTAACCTTATTATGGATATTTATCTGATTTCCTACAGTTATAAATAATGCTGCAGCAAATGTCTTGTATATGTCACATAAGTTCTTGAGCTTTTTATTTTTCTCAATTTCCAGGAAAACAGAGTCTAATCCTTCCCTAACTTTCCCATTTTTAGTACTTTGACCTCTCTACCCCTGATCCTCAAATTTCACATACATAAAAAATGTCAAAAAAGGGTTGGAAAAAGAAACATAACAAAACATGTAACACATAGCAAGAAACATTTGATGCCAAATTATCTGTGTATGGGAGAATGAGTTAATGTTTCAAAGAAGAAGGGAAAATACAGTTTTAATCCTGGATATTGCAAGGGTGGAAAGAAAGAAAAGGCTCAATTGGAATTTACTGCCTTTAATTACATTTAAAGGAATGACTTTTAATTCTGACAGCTCAGGAAAATGGAATATAAGTTAACAGTCATTTGGATTTTGGATATGTTAATTTAAGTCCTAACTTTGCTTCTTACTAATCATCTGTACTCAGAAATAGTCAATGCCTCTAAGTCAGTTCTCTCATCTGTAAAATAGGTTTAAAAATAGTGCCTTATGGGATTGGGAAAAATTAAATGTGATAATGCATGCATAGCTGAATTCCTAGCACATTGTAAATATAATGTAATTTATATATATATAGTATTATATATTTAGCTAGAAGACAAAAAATACCTTTAATATCTAAATGTGAAATGTAGTGATCAAGCTGTAATCCTGAATATGCATTCTTTTTTTTTAGCAATTAAAATATTTCATGGATAATATTTTTGCTTTCTTATTACTTTATGTGACAGAAAGTAGAGTACTTTGAGAAAAGTTTAATAGGCCAGAGGCTGAAATATATAAGAATTTGCAGAGGAATAATATGATTCCAGGAGGAAAAATGGAGGTGGTCTGCCTGATGGCGTTTTCTGTTTTTGGGTGAGGATTATTCTATAAGGGGCAGAGGATGTGAACATTCTATACTGTGACCTGGATAAGATTTGTTATAGAATTGTCAAGTGAACTGAACAATATATTTTTTTGAACAACATCTTTTATCCTTTGTATACTGTACAGTTTAAAAAGCATTTTCACATAAGTGAGCTCATTTGATTCCTGCAGCAGCCTTATTGGGTGGGCAGGGCGAGCATCAGAATACCCTCTTCGCTAACCAAGATTCCATAGAACGAGGGCCTTGCACAAATTTATAAAGCTAGATTTTCTGATGCTTAGTCCAGAGTTTTCTCCGTTGCACGCTCGTTTTTCCCTTTCTACACTCAGTCATTCCACAAGCATTTATTGAACTCCGGGATGATATCAAGACTAACAGACTAACTTCGGCCCAACCCCATACCCCTTTAAAAGCTATCCCAGGGGAAAAAGAAGCCCATCAAAGACATTCCTGAGAAAACCGATGTTCATCTGCGTACAGAAGACAATGAAAAAAGGTCAGTGTGGCAGAACTAGCGTTGAACTGAAATTGACAGTTCCTGCGGCGCGAAACAGGGACTCCCCTGACAGACAGCAGGGGGGTGTCATCGCGGGTGGATGGCAAGCTGCACGGGGCCAAGTGGCGGGGTGGCGGTCGGAGGGGAGCGAGCGCGGCGTGCGTCCCCGGGGCCGCGGGAGGCGCGCGGCGTGTCCCCAGGGAGCGCGGGGTCGGTGGCGCGGCTCCTCCGGCTCAGCTCATCCCCGGCGGCGCGGCCCGCGGCTCGGCTCCGCCCGCTCCTCCTTAACCCGCGCGGGGAGGCGGCGGCGGCGGCGGCCCGGCGGGCGGGGGCGGGGGAGGAGCGCCGAGCGCGGCGCGGAGGCCGGGGAGGAGCCGGGGCCTGCAGCGGAGCAGAGCGGAGCCCGAGCCCCGACCGAGCCTTGACACCGTCCGTCCGCCTCCTGGTTCCCCGGGAGCCCGGACTGGCCGGAGCCCGAGCTGTGGCGGCGCGGGGAGCGCCACGCGCCGGCGGGAGCGGAGCGGACGGGACGGGACCAGAGAGGAGGCGCGGCCGCCGCAGCAGCAGTGACGGGCGTCGGGAGCCGCGGCCTCCCGGCCCCAGCTGCCCAGGCCAGCTCCGGGAGAGCGGGGAGTACGAGAACCCCACCCTCGGGGGCAGCCCCAGGAGCGGAGGCGGGAGCGGGGACGGGAGCCACCTCTCCCCCGGCCGGAGAGATGACCCTTCGCGTTCGGGCGAGGGCAAGAAGAGACCTCTCTAGGGGACGAGTCTCTTCTTCCTAGAGGCGAGGAAGATCCCCGTACCGGCCCGGGGATGGAGCTCCCGAAGTAGAGAGGGGTGATGCTTACCAAAGGCAGCGAGTGAGACCGCCCCGGCGAGCCTCCACTCCTCCAAACCCACACTCCTCAGTTCTGGACTTTTGAGGCATAAAGGAAGGGGGATATGCCTATGGAGTAGACACCCTCCATCCCGTCCACAGGGGAGAGGACTCCTTACACTCAGCGGCAGAGGACACTCCAGGGAAAGAAGAGGACTCGGCTCTCAGCCTTTCAGGAGAGGGGAAGAACTCCCCCCTACTTCCTTGTACCTAGACAGTGGAACAGGGCAGAGCCCCTCCGCTCAGATCTCCAGCGGACAGAAAGAGGCCTCCACTCCCGACAGATTCAGTTTGGGGGGGAGGGGGACTCCCCCAAGGGGGAGGAGACAACTCCCGGTTGGGAGAGGCTCCTCCCCTCGTCCCCAGGGTCACCGGCCGAGTGTGGGGACTGTGCCACCTTCCCCAGGTGGGACCTCCTTCTCCTCCCCCTCCCCCTCCCCCCACTCCTCCTCATCGGGGGACCCAGTTCCCCTCCCCAGCTTGGGAGGCTCAGCCAAGTACAGGAAGAGCCACTGAGGATGAGACTCTTCATCTGCCTCTGAAGAGGGGAGTCCCTCCAACCCCAAACTCCAGTACCAAGTGGTCCTCTCCCTCTGCTGGGGGGGACTTGGAGACAGGTCAGTGCTTTCTTTCTTTCATCTTCTCTCTGTCATCTTTAGGCACTAGTGGGTGTAGGGGGCTGAGATGGTGACTCCTGGGTTTCATTACTGGGGAAGGTAGAGTAACAACTCGAGAACCCTCTGGGAAATGTGTTCTGAAGCTACTGGATTCAAGCCCTCATCTTGCTGCAGAGGCTCTGAGAAATGGGTTTCTTAGTGTTGGGGGACTAAAGGGATGGGAGTCATTTGAGGTCCCTAGGGAAGTGCATGTTTTCATGCTGAGGGCAAAAGGGATATCAGAACACACCTGCACCTTCAGCACTCCATCCACACAGTGTAATAATGATGGCAAGCCACATCCCAGCCAGACTCCCATGCCACCCTCCATCCTTGGGCCTTTTCATGCAGAGAGTGGGCTCCCACTAAAGTCGTGGTGGCATTTGGTGGCCTGGCCTTGTCTGGGGCTTCTGTTGGTATTACATTTTCTTACCTGTAACCCTAGGTCACTTAATGTCCACCAGAGCTGTTCTCTGCAGCCCACTGTGATTACTGCTCCCTTGACAAGAAAACCAGTCTGTCTCCACTCACCCTGCCTCCAGCACCAAGAGGCCTCCTCTCATGACATCTCCATTCCTGGCCAGAAGCACAAAGTCCACAGGGAAAATGGGGATCCCATGTCCCGAGGCAAGAAGAAAGGGTGCGGGGGAATGCCAGCTCCTGGGTTGAAGTTCTTCCCTAGTGTTGGCTGGGTACCACTGCCCCAGTGCCCTACACCGCTCCTGTCTTGCTGACAGTTCCCCAGGAAAAAGCAGATCCTGGAGGGGAGGAGAGGAGGGTTGCTGCCCAGCCTCCTTCCAGTCTTCCATCGAAATCAGTTGACTGCCAGGGAGATTTGACCCCCCCAAGGAGTTTCCTTTCAGAAAAGCACCTAATAGTCTCACCCTCTGCCTTCCTGTTTCTTGTTCAATTCTGGGTCTCTGGAACCTTTATGTAAGTTTTCTTTCATAAGATAATAGCAGGAATCATCAAAGCCCAGACTGTTCAGAAAAGGCAAGAAAAAGGTGCCAGGAACTCCTTCTGGCTGAGCCTGGGCTGTGGGTTTAGTAGCGCTCTGCCTTTCAACCTGGGATCTGTAGCTGGGTGCCTGCTTTCCTGCCTCACCTTTAGGAAATACCTCGTCTCCTGTAAGGGGCATTAGGACCCCACAGAGAGTCCAAGTGGGAGGCTTCATCTTATTTGGGTTTTTATGTTTCCTCCTTTCTCTGTCTGGGCCCTGGGTGGACTGTCTGAGTCTCTAAGTACATCCACCGGGTCCTGGAAGTTACCTGTTAGTCATGGTCAGTGAGACAGGGCTCTAATTCAGGTTTGTATGGCTGTGCTGTAGAATGATGTGCGTCTGTTTCTTACTTCAGGTGGATGTGGCTCTATCCACATCCGTGCAAGGTGCGGGGACAGGTACACGTGTGCTTTTCAGACTTAGCCTCCAGTTACCTAGAACTGTGCGTTTCTGGTAGGCCTCTAAGAGCAGGTGCCCCTGTGCAGGAACGTGGAGAGGGTGCTGGTGAGAATGCCCAGCTGGGAGGAAAGGCTTGGCCTGCGCTGTCCAGTGGGAGCGCTCATGGGTGGCTGCCTGAGAGCCACCCCACACAGCAGGGCAGCCCAGTCTCAGGCTAGGACCACTTCTTAGAGCTAGGACTGATCAGAGAGCTTCATTTCTGATGTTTCTGGTCTAAAAAGCATGAGGATCCTTGGCTCTTAACTCTAGAACTCCCTCCCCCATGTTTTGAAAAGAGCCAGCTCTGTGGAAGAGCAGACTATTTCTCACAAAGTACTTTACCAGATGCTGGAATGCTACTTGTTGAATGGCTCAGAGTGAGCTGGACCACAACACCTGCAGGTGTCTCACTGCCACACAGTGTAACTGGCCCTGCTGGGACTGAGTTTCCCTAGTTCTCCTTGCCTCCGTGGAATCAGTTAGAAACATATGGCTATTGAGTTGGAGTAGCTATGCTTAGAGAGTGCTATTTTCCAGATCATGTCTTATGACTAGACCTAGTTCCCCCTGAAAAATAAGGGATGATATTCCCCCGTTTCTTCATCCTGGGGAGTTTACTAGTCCTGGCATTGGTCAGTCCTGGGGCCACACTCCCCCCAAAGGAAAAGTTTGAGATTCTGACATCCTGAAAACTATTGAGAACTCAGTGCAGGTGTAAACCACTGCAAGTTTGCTACTTCCAGGCTTACCTGTATGGTCTGTCCATTTTCTAATTTTCAATTTCTAATATTCTCCTTTTTCTCTCATTCAAAAATGGTAATTGCTATACTTACATAACACTAGTGCTTTAAAAATTTTAACTCAAGGTAATCCTCCCAACAACCCTATGTAGGTACGGTTATCACCTCTGTTTTCCAATGAAGAAACTACAACACAGAGAGGTTAAGTAACTTGCCTGAGGTTGCACAGCAAGTAGGTAGTGAAGCCAGGATTGAAACCCAGGCAGCCTGGCTGGTAATCGGTAATGTGGCAGACTTAGCCACTGTTCTATTAGTTTCTGCGTTATGTACAGAGCAGGAAGTTATCATTCCTTAACGTCTGACCTTGGCACCATACAGAGAACAATTACTGACCTTTCAGAGAAAATGGGAAGAAAACTGTGCCTATTTTTTTGGGTCTTACATGTCTCACCCAGGATCAGTCCTCCCCTGCCCCCACCCATAGAATGTCTTTCTGTTCTTCTCTGCCTTTCTCCCAGCAGCGTAGTGTTCATTAGACGTTCCATGGATGTGATGGAGCCTGCCCTTTGGCTGCCTTTCCCAGTTTCTATGGGTATTTCCTTTCAGTCTTCCAGCTCGCAGAGAAGAATGTAGCCTGACTCAGGTTCTGCCCCAGCCCAGTGGCACGAGGCCCACCTGGAGAGAGAGGTCTGGGTAACTAGGTTGGTTGGACTAAGAAATGGAAGTACCTTTTGTGTGCCTTTCTAATAATAGCCCTGAACATTAGCCTGGTGCCATTATTTTGGGGAGTGTGGAATGTGTGGCAGCCACTGGCTCTTTAAGCTTCCTTCACGTCCCTCCAGGAATGAAGCTTGGACAGTGTTTATGACTGCATCCCTTTTATTGAAAGGGGGAAACTGAGGCAGGAAGACTTCAGGGAGCAAGGGGCGGTTAGGGACATTTAGTGAGTTGATGTCAAGGTTCGGAATAGAATCAAGGAACCTCACTCTCTGAGGTTCCACACACTGGGCTGCCCTTCAAGAATGGGGAAGTGATGGGGGTGAGGAAGTGGGATGGGTTTAGGAAGAATGGTGCTGAAAGATCAGAAGGATCTTGTGCTGCAAGCGTCTATCGGAAGGTATTTTGAGTGCTGGGCCGGTATCTGGAGGGCTGGCTGGGAGGGTGCTGGAGAAAGGTTAAATTTAACCTCAGTGTCCTAACCTGGTACTGGGGAAGTGCTAGGGAAGGGCATAGAACAAGTAGCAAAAGGCCAAGGGTGCTTCGCTTTCCGGAATTCACAGTGATTGGCACTGCCAAATGGGTTCTGTAAACCACTTTGATTGTACTCTCATGTCCCTCCCTGTCCAATGTCTGGAGAGTTTCAAATGAAATGTCCCCTGAAGCCTTCTGTGTACTTAAGGTGAGACTTCCCAAGGATCTTTAGCAGGAGACAGTAGGGAATAGGGTAAAACTTCCTTACAGACCCAGGAGAAGCCTGGTCATCGTGAACCCGCTCGTTGCCATGTTCCCGTTCGGCTGGGACAACCCAGCTCCAGGACCAGGTGGCTGCGCTTCGCACCCTGCTTTACCCCAGAAGCTGTGCTGCTTTGACACAGTAAAGTGCTAGGAGGGCTGAGGCTTCCTGGAATGCTTAAATGTCCCTATTAGTTTCCAAGTTTCCATGGTTTGGGGGCAAGATGGTGGTGGTGGGATGGGAAGGAGAGTGGTGGGGAGAGGAGCTAAGGATAAAGGGGAAACCCCATCGTGGTGCTGTTTCTGAACAGGGCCTTTAAAGTTTTTTCTCCAGTCAAGCGGTTCTTGGGTTGCGGCTGGGTCTCATGCTGCCCAAGCCCCCGAGGCGCTAAGGTGTTTCCTTGAGCCTTCGGGAGTGGGCGTGTTGCTGGTGAGGAGCGCAGGGCAGGGGACATGCGCGTGCTTGCAGAGACTGCGTGGGTGGGGAACTTGGGGAATTGGGAGATGAGTGAGAATGCTGACCCTTTGGAGAATGTCTCCAGGGGAGAAGAGTCACTAACTAGAAGAGTGAGCCAATAGCCTGAAAGAAAGATGTGTTGGAGGCGGAGACTGGGGTAGGCAGGCATATCTGCGATTGAGCTTCTAACTACAAAGTGTGTTGGATGTGTGTGTAGTTGTATGTGACGCTGGTGCGTATTATCTGGGTGTGGATTTAGAGGTTATATACGGAATAGGTTTTCTGTCCAGGATTCTGAGGCATGTTAGCCTTGGCTCCTCTAGAGCGACGCCTCGATGGACCCTCAGCAGGGGTCCGAGGAAGAAATCCTAGCTGGAATCTGGCCGGCTGTGCAGGCACGAGCCGGTCAGGCAGCAAGCGCTTGGGGGGTGGCTGGCATCGACCCCAGGGGAGAGCCAAATGGCTACCAAGTGGTTCCTGCCAGCCTTTCCAGATTCTGCGATGCAGATCTCACCCACCGTTCTTCACCTTCCCCCACAGAGACGTCACTCTAGCTGCACCTCTCCGCCTGCAAGAGCGCCCAGGCTGCGTGGGTGGCAGCAGGGCGTGCAGACAGCAGGCGTAGGCGGGTTGGCAACGTCAGGAGTTTGCATGGAGGTGCAGCGAGCGTGCGTGCCAGGCCGGGAAGGAAGGAGAGAGGAGGAGGGCGGGAGAAGGGGAGCTAGCCCTTAGCCCCAGAGTGGTTATTTTTAGCCCGGCGATCTGATTGTTACCGGTGAGCGCGCAGCTGGGTGTCTCCCTGGCTCAGTGCGGCAGGGCAGGCCGAGAGGTGGGAGGGCCTTGCCAGTGACTTCTTCCTGGTGTCGGTGTCTGTGGGCGGGAGCTCACCAGGGGGAGCTTTAAATGTGCCAGTGCAGCTGTGTTCGGGCTCCGTTCGCTGTGTGTGTGACTTTGTGCCCTATGGGTAACGTTATGCCTTGTATCTCATTGTGATCTCTGGTCGTGAGCCACTGTTGATGTGTCTGTCTTGCATCTGTGCTTGGCTGGTTGTCACATGTAACTTAAGTTGGGAAGTATGTAATATGCCTCATGTGCACGCGTATGTGGGATAAAAAGGAACTAACATGAAACACCTTTAAAAGTGTTGGTGTGTGCTTCATCAGTGTATACTTGTGTTTACTCTGGTTGTTTTTCTTTACACATTCACCCGTGCTATCTATCTGTGGATGTTGAATGTAAATATAACAAACATCATGTAATTGGAGAATAGACTTTGGCTGATTTTACCTGCTATTTATTTTATTTTTAAAATTTATTTCTACATAGTTTAAAAAAATTATGTTATAGGGCTTTAAGTGAGAAGAATTGAGGGAATAGCTCAGTTTGGTGGGTGGTTTGATCTCCTTTTTAGTCCTGTGCGAAGGGAGAGGCCTCTTGGCCATGTTCCACGTGCAGATGTAGAATAAGTACCAGTCTATCACCTGGTAGGTAATTGGTGACATATCCATTTGGGGGTTCTGGTAACACCTGGTCGAGGGCTATCCCAGGAGAGGAGTCTTCTACAGGAATTAGAGTGGGAAGAACCTCTCCTTCCCTTAAAGCCCTAGGATTTGTGTATTACTTGCCACCGGTAACCACAGGTAATATTTGTCTATTCTGTTTTCCTCTTTTTCCTCTTCTCTGCAGAACCCAGAAGTACCATGGCTTCTGACCTAGAGAGTAGCCTCACCTCCATAGACTGGCTCCCCCAGCTGACCCTCCGGGCTACCATTGAGAAGCTTGGGAGTGCCTCCCAGGCTGGGCCTCCAGGCGGCAGCCGCAAATGTCCACCAGGCTCACCCACAGATCCTAACGCCACCCTGAGCAAAGATGAGGCAGCCGTCCACCAGGATGGCAAACCCCGATACAGCTACGCCACCCTCATCACCTATGCCATCAACTCTTCTCCAGCCAAGAAGATGACCCTCAGTGAGATTTACCGCTGGATCTGTGATAACTTCCCCTATTACAAGAATGCTGGCATTGGTTGGAAGGTGGGACGGCTTCTATAACCTGAGATGATTCTTAGCCTTGACAACCTTTTCCTCTACTTTTATTTCTTCCTATAACCTGGTCCAGTTCACTCTGAGCGTCTCAGATGTGTGAACTTAAAAATCTCAAATCTCCCATCCGTTACTTTTTTTCCAGAGTTGAACAACTTCCATAAGGTGTATTGGGGAAACTCCTGTGATACCGAGCCACTAAGTATAGTTATGGGGGCAACAGGATGCTGACGCTTATCAGACCCTCTTATCCTCTGGTTCATTTCACAGATATTTATTGCCACTCTACTCTGTTGAAGTCACGTGCAAAGTGTGGCATTGCTCCATCCTACCTAGAGGTAGCATCTCATCAGGTTTGCAGAGCTTCATTCCACATAGTCGTCATCTTTTAAAAAATTGTGTACGAAGAAAAAGAATAATATAATTAGGTTCTTCCCCAGCAGCTCATCCACCATGCAAGGAAGGAGAGGATAAGTTGTTTGGCTGGAGATAAAGGAAAAAGGGGCCTCCCCTTCCAAGCAAAGAAGGAAGACTGATGTTCTCAGTCCTTTGGAGCAATCACTCGCTTGCCAATTGTTGAGTAGGAATGGGGATTTAATGTAGGTCTGTCACTCTGTAAATCACCGGCTGACATACAGACCAGATGACGAGCTGGAGACCGTTGAAAGCATTTAGTTTTCCCTTTAGAAATATGTTCCTGCTAGCTGCCACAGCCTCCAGCCACCTCACCCAAGACATGTAGCAACAATATTTCTTTCCTCCAAATGTGACCATTCCATGGGCTGTTGAGAAGACAAAGGCGAACTGTGCCTTGTTTCACTCATAATTTATATTTTGTTATCATTTACATCATCAGTTTCTGCTTTTTTTTTTTTCCTTGGCCACACCACTTGACTTGTGTGATCTTAGTTCCCCAAGTAGGGATCAAACCCACGCCCTTGGCAGTGAAAGCTCGAGTCCTAACCACTGGACCACCGGGGAATTCCCACATCATCAGTTTTAAAACATTGTTCTTTCAATACTGATAGAATGAGTTAAGGGACTGGGCAGATGTGATTTTTTTTAATTGAAGTATAGTTGCTATACAATATTATGTAAGTTATAGGTGTACAATATAGTGACTCACAATTTTTAAAGGTTATACTCCATTTATAGTTATTATGAAATATTGGCTATATTTCCCATATTGTACAATATATCCTTGCAGCTTATTTTATACACAATAGTTTGTACCTCTTACTCCCCTATTCCTATATTGCCCCTACTCCCCTCTCCTCACTAATAACCACTAGTTTGTTCTCTATATCTGTAACTTTGCTTCTTTATTGTTATATTCCCTAGTTTGTTGTATTTTTCAGATTCCACATGTTAGCGATATCGTACAGTATTTGTCTTTCTCTGTCTGACTTATTCCACTAAGCATAATGCTCTCCAAGTCCATCCATGTTGCTGCAGATGCAAAATTTCATTCTTTATGGTGGCTGAGTAGTATTCTGGTGTGTGTGTGTGTGTGTGTGTGTGTGTGTGTATGCACACACTCCACATCTTTATCCATTCATCTATTGATGGACACTTAGGTTTGGGCAGATGTGATTTTGAGGCATTTATATACCTGTTATTAGTTGGGTGGAAAGATTGAAAAACTATATAATCAGCTTTCTAGAAGCACCTGGTAGTCAAATTTACAGCCATTACCTCTCATCAATTTAATTGCTTCCTTTTTCTTATCTCATTGCTCTTGCTGATAGGTAATTTCCTCCATAAGTATAGTTAAGAGGTGCTTTGTTTACCCTGATACTTGAACTTTAGTGTGTGTTATATCCCTTTGTGTCCGTCTGTGCACTACTGGAAAATTTTCTGCTTTGCACAATGCTCAAATCTAACTTGCTTCTCTGCTTCCCCAGAATTCAATTCGGCACAACCTTTCTCTCAACAAGTGTTTCCGGAAGGTGCCCAGACCTCGGGATGACCCTGGGAAGGTGAGATTCTGCTGTAAGCGGTGAAGGGAGGAGCAGGAAGGAGCGAGAAGTAGTTGACAGCTTAGAGTCCTATGGCTGTTTTAATTACCCAGAAGAGGAAATCATGTTAATTAGAGAAGCAGCTTTATTTTTTTCCTCAAAGGAAGAGCTTGGTTATCAAGCAAGTGGGTCCCCATGAGAGCGAATGACTAAGGAAGACTGAAATTTTTTTTAAAAGAAATATTTATTTAAAAAATGGACTTTGATGCCCCCTTTTTTGTGCATGGTGCTCTTTCTAGATGTAAAAGGTGGGCTTAATAACCTTTGTAGGAGTTTTTCTATATAAAAATCCCATGATTTTTTACCTTCAAAAGAGAGACGGGATAGATCATCCTCTTTGTTTGACAGCTGTGGATGCTGAAGTCCAAGAGAGTTTTGCCTCAGATCACATGGAAGGGAAGGGTTGGTCTGGACATTTCCAGCTCTTTGAACTAGATGCTGTGTTCTGTCCCTCTAGTATGATTGAGGCCTCAGTGAGCTGTTAGGACAAATTTATTCCTCAAAAATAGCTGGTACCCTCAGGATTCTATGTGAATTTCCAGTCCTTTTTCATTTCTTTTTTTTTTTTAAGGTTCCAGATAGATGATCTTCTTTAATGTTAATGTTATTTACTTATTTTTTTAAATTGAAGTATAGTTGAATTACAATCCAGTCATTTTAAAAAATATAACTCTTATTTTATGTGAAAATCCCTTCAAATGTCTACTTTTCCAAAGGTGGGAATTTCTGTATATAATGATTTTTTTTTTCTTTATGGGGATGGGTTCTCCTTCTAGGGCTCTTATTGGACAATCGATACCTGCCCTGACATCTCCCGGAAGAGAAGACACCCTCCAGATGATGATGTAAGTCTCCACCTCAATGAGATGCCATTTATGGGCCAGCTGCTCCTTCCACATCTTTGCCTGCTTCTTCAGTCATTTCCTAAATTTGGGGCCAAGGTCAAATACCAGCAGGTGTGGAACCATTGGTCTTGGGAGGATGTTTAGCATCTGCTTATAGATTTCTCTTCTTTTACAACCCTCAGCTATCCCAGGACTCACCAGAACAGGAGGCAAGCAAGAGCCCACGGGGAGGCGTTCCAGGGAGTGGAGAAGCCTCACTGCCTCCCGAGGGGAATCCTCAGATGCCACTCCAGAGCCCCACATCTATCGCCAGCTACAGCCAGGTAGGAGGTGGAGGTGGCAGGGGATATAGGGATAGATGGATGGATGGATGGGTGGATGGGTGGGTGGGTGGTAGAATAGATTCATATATCTGTTGGTTCAAAATTATGTGTTGAGTATCTGTGCTGTAGTAGGCAGATAAATTGGGAAAGGAGAAAGGGAAAGACGGAAGCTGAGAGAGAGATGGAGAGAGAGAGAGAGAGAGACAACAAAATTTTAAGAAAGATCAGAAAAAAAGTGGTGGGAAGACAAGAAAGAGAGCCAAAAAGGTTATGAGAAAGGAAAGATGACTATGGATGTAGCACAGGAAAAGGGCAAGAAGCTACATCAAGATAGGAACGAATGAGAAAAGGAGAAAATGATGCTCATTCATTGAAAAGGTGGGAGAGGATGAAGAGGACAGGCAGGAGAACTTGGTGTCCACTAAAGGGTTGTATTGGTCCTTCACGTAGGACACGGATCGAGTCTTTCTTACCTCTTTCTGCAGGGCACAGGGTCTGTGGATGGCGGAGCCGTGGCAGCAGGGGCTCCAGGCCGAGAGAGCACCGAGGGTCCCCCTCCCCTGTACAACACCACCCATGACTTCAAATTCTCCTACTCAGAGATCAATTTTCAGGATCTAAGCTGGTCCTTCCGCAACCTCTACAAATCCATGCTGGAGAAGTCCTCTTCCTCCTCTCAGCACGGTGAGTCTGGAGTGGGGAGGGGAGCAGAGACGTCCTTGGGTTTTTGAACAGATGGGGACATTCTCTTCTTTCCCTCTTTCTTACTTGTAACACAAGGAGAGGTTGATCACTGGTCAGGGAAAGCATGTCATGAGCCAAAACTGCTTGGAGTCAGAGCTCTTCTGGCTTAGTTCTGAAGGACAGCTGTTTCACGAGGCGGGCTAGGTCATTAGTTTCAGTAAGTGAGTTGGAGGAATCCCCCATCTATTAGAACTAAGGGCCGTGATTTTATGGCTGCCAGCAAGTCATTCTGAGAATGGCCACTAGGGGACAGCAGTAGTTTCCTTTTCCTAAGGATCCCTGCGTTTCACTGTGAGAAGAATTTATTTTTTAGCGTATTTATGTTAATTTTTATTAGGAACAATTTCAAACAGATGCAAAAATAGAGAAAATAGTATAATAAACCCTCATATTTTCATTGCCCAACTTTACCAGTTACCGATATGTTAAGCTTGTTTTGTTTACCACCCAGCTTTTCTTTTAAATGGAGGAATTTAATGCACATCATTCTACCTGCAAATACTGGTTCAGTATGCATCCTTAATGATAAAGACTTTTCTTTTAGTTATGCATTGCCATGATGACTCCTAACACAGTAAATAATGCTTCCTTAATATAAGTTTATATCTCATCCATACTCAAATTTCCCGAATTAACATATGAGAATGATTTGAAGTCGTTATTGGGAGACTTTTTGAGAGATTGTCTGGTTCAGTGCTCTGTGATTCCTGTTTCTTAAGTTTTTATTTTTTATTTTATTTTTACTTTTTTTTTTTTGCCGCACCACACGGCTTGCGGGATCTTAATTCCCCGACCAGGGTTTGAACCCATGCCCCCTGCAGTGGAAGCACGGAGTCCTAACCGTTGGACCACCAGGGAATTCCCCTAAATTTTTAAAAAGAATTTAGAGGTAGGGATGAAGTCAGGACTTTAGGTGAATCATCAGATCTTGTTCTGTCCAGTGGCCTTGGATAGGTGACCGGAGATGAGTGGAATGATAAAAAGTGGTTAGGAGTCACTTTGGGGAAAATTGTATTAATTGTCATTAATTGTCTTTTATATCCCAGGGGATTCCTATCTAGAGTTGTGTTGCTAGATTGCAGCATTTGCTTGAGAAATGAGTCCAACTCAGGTGATTTGGTTGATTGGAAGTAGGGAGCTTGGAGGGCTCCCAGAAACAAAGGGAAAAATCAGATGGAGCGAGGACAGCAGAGAGTTCACTCAAGTTTAATCACGGCTGAAAGCCTGGGTCTCCATCTCGAGCTCTTCCCTGCCCCATCTGTTTGAGAAATTCATCCGTCCCCACTCTACTGCGCACCCGGACTCCGTTTTTCGTACTGACTACAAGGAGGCAGAAGCCTGTAGGACAATAAGGGAAAGGAGAGAACAGAGGCCCATGGCTTTGTTTTATTTATAATTTGCTTTTGGAACTTTACCTGATGTCCGATGTCTTTTGAAACTGTGATTCCAGGACTACATCCCAGATCCTTGAAAGATAGCATGAAAAGGTGCATGCTGACCTTTTGGCTAAAATTTCAGCGGTTGTCGGTGCTGTCGAGGGCCTCCGTCTGTCGGTTAACCCTGCCGTGGGGAGGAAGGGGGCCCAGGGGACCCTGCTGTCCCAGAACGTCCCGTCTCCACCCAGTGGACATCCTGAGCGATGCGTTGCCCCACTCACGTACCCGCTTCCTCCCCCCCCTCCGCCCCTCCCCGCAGGCTTTTCGTCTCTCCTGGGGGACCTGCCGCCCTCTAACAACTACTACATGTACCAGCAGCCGCCGCCGCCGCCGCCGCCCCAGCCGCCGCCTCCGCAGCCGCAGCCGCAGCCGCAGCCGCAGCAGGCACCCGCCCAGGGCCCCTCCGCTGTGGGCGGTGCGCCCCCCCTGCACACCCCAAGCCCAGATGGTTGTGCCCCACCAGGGGGGAAGCAAGCGGGGGCCGAGGGCTACGGGCCGCCCCCTGTGATGGCCATGCACCCACCCCCGCTGCAGCACGGCGGCTACCACCCTCATCAGCACCATCCCCCCACCCACCCTGCCCAGCCGCCGCCGCCGCCGCCGCCGCCGCAGCAACAGGCACAAGGCCAGGCTGCCATCAACAGCACTGGCTTTGGTGAGTAGGGAGGGTGCAGGGACACCCTAGAGGACTGCGGGTTGAGCCCCCTGTTCTGACTCTGGCAGGAGGTGCGACTGGTTAGGAAGTTCACAGTGGGTCTTGGTAGCCTCTCTCCCGTGAGAGCTCGTCTGAGCCGCGGAGGTTGCTGCTTAGAGCTCTATATTAGAGAATTCTTGGATAAATCGGGATTATTTTCCATATTCTTCTGCCCATGAGCTTGGCTGTCTGTAATTAAAGCATTGATAGCTTTGTTTGTCCTAAATCTCCAGGGAGGGAGAGTCCAAAATTATCTTGGTCATGCAGCTGATAACCTACGTAGACGCAAGAATCTTGCATTCAGTAGTCAATCTGCTGTCAGTTGGTGGCTGTCTTACCCCTCACTCTGTCTCATTACCACGTCCCCCTCCTCTTTACAGCCTTTCCTCCTGACTGGTGCTCCAATATTGACTCCTTAAAGGAAAGCTTCAAGATGGTGAACCGGCTCAACTGGTCCAGCATTGAGCAGTCACAGTTCTCAGGTCAGTGATCAAAGGATGGTGCCTGGAGGGAAGAGGGATATAGGGACGTGGAAAAACCCAGTGGAAGCCGGAACCAGGAGGGGATGGTTAAGTGAAGCTTGAGGATGGAGGATTTCATGTTACACAAGGTGGATAATATTGATGCCCTCTTCAAGTTAGTTTTAATTAATTTTTGCCTTAACTCAAAATATGACGGTGGTTTATTCCACTGAGCTTTATCTTCAGGAGAACGAGGCTGTCAGGAATTCAGCACCCTGGACCACTATTTTGTAGTTTTGTCACCATTTACTGACAGTGTGACCGCAGCTAATTCACTCAGTCACCTGAAACTTCTATTCATCAGAAAGATGGAAATTATAACAAGAATTTACTAAGGAACCAAATGTAAAATAGATAGCTAGTGGGAAGCAGCCGCATAGCACAGAGCTGTGCCTTGTGACCACCTAGAGTGGTGGGATAGGGAGGGTGGGAGGGAGACGCAAGAGGGAAGAGATATGGGGACATATGTATATGTATAGCTGATTCACTTTGTTATACAGCAGCAACTAACACACCATTGTAAAGCAATTATACTCCAATAAAGATGTTAAAAAATTTTTTTAGAAAGAAAAGAATTTAGTAAGGAAGAAATAGAATGAGAGTTTGAAAATGTAGGACTCTAACAGATGTCAATTATTGGTAGCGCATATAATCAGCGGTGTTGATTGGCCACGTAGTTGGAGCAGTGAGTTGGGCATAGAACCGCTAGGGGCACTGGGGCCTCTGCAAGGCTAGCCTTTCTTGCTGCTCTGTTTGCAGAGCTGATGGAGAGTCTGCGGCAGGCAGAGCAGAAGAACTGGAGCCTGGACCAGCATCACATTGCCAATCTGTGTGACTCCCTCAACCACTTCCTCACTCAGACTGGTCACGTGCCCCCCCAGGGGGGCTCCCACCGGCCACCCGCCCCCGCCCGCATTGCTGATTCCTGTGCCCTCACTAGTGGCAAACAGGAGCCAGCCATGAACCAAGGTACCGCACAAAGCAAGCTGCCAAGGAGGTGGAGACTGGATGATGAAAAGGAAGGGGGACGAGAAGGGCAGAAGAGAACTGAGAGACATCAGCTTATGAGCAGTGATCCAAATGCCAAAGAAATAGACCGTATGATTCCTTTTAGATCTTGATCTGGGAGGTCAGGGTTACTGAAGAAAAGGGAAGAGGAAGTCCCTGTTCCAAATTTGTGTCTCAGTAACCCCTCCCTGGATCGTAATTAGGTGGAGTTGTGATTCTCTACAGTTATATGGTCTTCAAACTGGTGAAGTAAGAGTCGATGATCACGGTTCTATATTTGTCATCCTTCTGATAGCTGTGATATTGAACTCCACTGGTATCGGGTCCCTTTGTGCCCTAAGTGGTGAGGACTGATAGCTTCTGCAGAAAGCCTTGATACCCACAGGAGCTACAGAACAGAGCAGGGAAGGGAGAAGAGATGAAGGGGAGCAAGAGTATTTTTTTCTCCCTCTCTATCTGACTCTGCTTCCTTGAATACGATGGTCCCACTCACTTAACTCTTGTCTTGCTTTGGCAGTGAACTCTTACGTGCACCCTCAAGCCCCCCACCTCTACCCGGGTCCATCACCAATGTACCCACTTGCCACCCAGGACTCAGCAGGATACAATCGCCCAGGTAAGAGCCAGGAAGCTTGTTTCACCACCAACGAGTCGTTTGGCTTTCCTATGGCTCCGAGTCTGCATTCTTGGCTCTTTTGCCTGCACCTGCTGGGAGGGGGTGAGCCTTCCTGATTCTCAAGGCTGGAGGGTGGTCCACCTGCTAGGGAGGTGTATGTCATGGGAGACTAAAGAAGACCAACTTACTTTAAAATGAGCTCGTGCCGGCAGTGATGAAAGGAAGTAGAAGCATGGCTATAAACAAAAGATAGACGTGTAGAACATTTATGCCTAGCTTCGGAATCTAGGTGGGAGATACACTCAGACAAATGACATGACCATGTTATGCAAATGTACCTGCTTTGTGCCCACATCTGCTTTCTTGTCTTCCTTACCTCTAGTATCAGGGTTCTGGGATTGAACTACCTCTGATGGTGAGAGTAGGTGGGGAGACCCTAAATTGCCATAAATACTACAAAATGAACAGATCCTTCACCTTTAAATGCACTTGAGAAAAATCACTGTTATCATGCTGCCTAACCACAGTGTTTTCAATTTTGGAGGAGATGTTCAGCTCTTTGTGCATGTATTCCTTCTCCGTGTGATTTATATACAAATTTCTGTATTGCTATTTCATGTAATAGTATATTCTGTATGTTTTTTTGTCATTATTACATAGTCTTCATAAGTATAATTTTTTTGTTGTTTTTTGGCCACCCATCGTGGCTTGCGGGATCTTAGTTCCCCAACCAGGGATCACACCCGGGCCCTTGGCAGTGAAAGCGCAGAGTCCTAACCACTGGACCGCCAGGGAAGTCCCCATGAGTATAATTTTTAATGGCTGCATACTGTGACATTGCCATGTGGCCTAGTTTACTCTGAGTCTTTCCTGAGATCTCACTGAAGTGGTGTCTGGAAACAAAAATAACCCTGGGCTGATCAGGACAATAGTTTCCCCAGACCCTCCCCATGGTGGTGTTTGGGGTTGACCACCCACCATCAAGATGGATAGAACGGCTTCCCATCCCCTCTCCTTTTAATCTCCTTCTCTCTTCCCCACAGCACACCACATGGTCCCTCGGCCGCCAGTTCCACCTCCTGGGGCCAGTGAGGAGATCCCCGATGATTTCGACTGGGACTTGATTACCTAGTGCATCTGAGCGCCTGGCCATCAGCCCAGGGCTGGGTGGTGAAGTCTGGCAGTGGGGAAAGCACAGCCCCAGCCCATCCCTTCCACCCTTGCCTGTATATAGATATATATCCTCTTTTTTTTTTCTTTCTCTGCCAGAGAAGCCACCGCAAGATGCTGCCGAAGATAACCCCCTCTTTTCTGCCTCATTCTTCCTCTTCCTTCTTGTTTTTCTCCTAATTCTTTTATTATTATTCTTATTATATTATTATTATTATTATTGGTTATATGCTGTCTCCGGTCTCCTGTCCCTCCACCATGGACCACGTCCACCTCTTGCTAATTTAAAATCATCTGGCTGGAAGGTGAGGCCATGAGAGCCGCAGAGAAAGGTCTCAAATTTTGATTTCCCTTTCGTGTTGGGAAAGTCAGCGCTAGTCCCACCTTTCAGCCCCACATTGTTTTCTGTGGATATCCGTTCTATCCAGGACTGGAGAAGCCACGTTATCAAGTAGAAGGGATCTAAAACACTGCTTGGCAGCCATGAATTTGCAGGTTTTACTCAATGGTGCTAATTTTGTCCTCTGAGCTCTTCCTTGTCCCTTTATTTCTCCAGTCCTACTTCTGCTGAATCTCATTCCCCATCAAGGACAAGAGTGATGGTGGTGGCAGTAAAACCCTAGTGGAATAAGAGGTCTGGGTTGGGTCGAGTAGAATATCGTAGAGGAGTGATGGAATATAAAACAGTCAGAAATTGCGTCTATGCTACTCTGTCAGATAAACTGTCATTGGCTTATTCCTGGCCTGTTCTCTGTAGGAGATAGAGTCGGGCTTAGCCAGAACTCTGCTTCTCTGGTGGAAATGAGGACAACTCTTCAGCATAGGTTCAGCTTTTTGGAGATGGTTTCAATTGAACCATTTTGACTTTTAAACATCATTTTCTCTGGAAATTAACTGTGGCTTTTATTTGCATTTACCAATTATCCTTTCACCCCCTTATCTCATTCAGCAAATATTATTTTGTCCTCCTTTAGTTGTCTGCTCACCTCTTCCGCCCATGGTATTTTCTTCCCTCATTTTCTGGCATTCTCAAGAAAGGAGAGTAACCCATTATTCCTTGTAGTCTCACCATGTCCTAGGGCAAGACGGGAATCTCTTTCCCACCCATCATAGCAGAACCAAACCTACAGTACTGGTGGCAGGAGGGTGCGGGGAGGAGAGGGGAGCTGGCATAGACATGGGTGGAGAATATTTCAGTTATTTAACTATGTAGGCAAATGCTTCTCTTGGAATCCAGATCATTGGGGCTGAAGCTTTTGCAATCAGCCTTTTGAGGGGTGAAGGGAAATTGGTAGAGGGGAATAAGTAACCTAAAGCAAAGAGCTCCATGAGGGCCAAGGGAGACCCCCCCAGAGATAGGTACAGGGATAACTTACCTCCTTTAACAAGGAGTGGCCATGATTTATTGCTGCAAAGTACTTAGTGTATATTTGATATTAATCGTTGACTTTTAGTCATGAGAGGGAAGAACAATTTTACTTCCGTTTTTATTTTGCTGAATGTTCACTTTCTCAAAGCTGCAGGACAAAATGTACGGAATGGACAAGGCCACTCTCTCTGTGATTTCTGCTTTGTGTTCATATTCTTTTATTTACCCATGCTTTCTGCTCTCCTGCTTTTCCCCCTCATCCGCCCCTTCCTTTCTTTGTAAGGGATTCTATATGAGAGTTTGTTGAAGACGTCCAGTGAGGCTGAAGTCAGGGGGCAAGAAAGGGCAGTTAACTAAACAGCACTTTATTTCTTTGAAGTTCTTTGTAAGAAGTAGGGGTGTGAGTGGTGTGAATCCCCCATGGTGTCGGAGGGCAGTCAGTGGGGTTGAAGTATGCCGTAAGATTTCCTCTTGGGGAAAGGAGAATTTCTCTTGAGGGTGGTGACACGCCTTGGCCCAGTGTCCTTATCTGAGGCGTGTCTTCCTTATCCTTCCAATCAAGGTGCCTCCTACATACAACGTCCCATCTGTTCTCCCTAAGATTCCCCCTTGACAAATCATCACTCTTTTCTAAACCCCTTTTCTACCCAGATCCATACAGGATTTGCAAGGGTAGACTAAATCAGACATGTAAATGTCTCTTGTTTATATTTCATCTGTGTCTTCTGGGTCATTAAGAAGGGTCAAAAATGAGGGTCATTAAGAACTCTGGCAGGCAGCCAGAGTAACTGAAGTCTGGGGCTAGGGCTGGAGATTGGCTGTCAGGCCTTCTGGGATTTTAGCTCCTCTCCACTAAACCCAGCCTTGCTAAATGGCACAGGACAAACCTGACCCTCTTTGGGCCTCGGTTTCCCCTCCCCTCCATGAAATGGAAAGAATCCTACTTTGTCTTGTTGGTCCAGCGTTGCTGGCCGTGAAAGTTTTGTCATTGTTGTTGTCTTGGGTGATGTGTGCAAAACTGCAGGAGCTCACTGCCTAAAAGAGGAAGTAAGGGAGAAAGTGGAGGAGAGGGACGGAAGGAGCAATTCTTTGGTATTGATCCACCCATCCCTGCCTTTCTCTCTTCAACCCCCATGTTTCTGGTTTGGTGAGTCCTTCATACCACCCATAATGCTTTGCATTGGTGCAGGCTGGGGCGGGGGGTGTATGGTCTCACAAGTTGTTGTTGTTTGCATGCTTTCTTAATAAAAAAAAAAAAGAATGTTTATGGTTTTATCTTCCTGGTGCTGGTCTCAAATTTGTTTTTGCCAGGGTAGGAAAAGAGAAACGTGAAAGCATTTGTCTTCTATTGCCCCTCCTCACCACCCCTCACTGGGTTTGATTAGTTGACCCTGACATTTTTTGTAAGATAGATGGGAAAAAAGAATTAAAAGCGTGCCTTTAACATTCTTTTTTCCAAATGCTATTAAATATAGCGAAATATTGTTGGGAGAGGCAGTCCCCCCTTGCAGCTTGATGTGTGGACTAAGCCATCTTGCTTGCATTCTGGGATATTTTAAAGATTAAACATACTACAATTTGAGGAGGACTTGGGTCCCCCTCTGGGACTTCCAGGGAACACTTACAGGTACTTGCCAGAGTTTTTCATTGGAAATGAGGGAATTCCATTGTAGGGATTTCTTCAGAATACATTTCCAGGGTAAATAGAACTCTCAAAAGGAGTCCAGAAATGTCAACTATTGAACTATTGAATCTTTATAACTATGCCAGAATCATTCACCCTGGTATCCTATACAGTAACCTTAGAAGTTAGGGACTTATACCCAGGGTCCCGTGAGAAATGTTGGGATTTCCAGAAGCCCAGCTAATCATCATTATAGCAAGCCTACAGCTACCCACTATGAGATTTATATTTGCCGTATGTTTAGAGATTATGATATATTCTGAGGGTCAAACAATTAAAAGGATCCATGAATTTCTCAGCCTTGCAAGGAACCATTCAGAAAGAAAGCATTTATTCACATCAAATATATGATCAGATTAAATTGGAAGGTAGCATGGCAAATCTCACATCATGTCAGATATCATTACTGCACAACTGAAAGCATTCATAGTGATTTGAAATTTTTCCACATAGTACTTTATAACTTATTTGTAGTCCAGACCCTCCCCTCAACCACTGAACAAAGGATAGTGCCTTGTAAAGTCTAAGACATCTCATTTTCTATTTTTCAGATTAAATCACTGTACGCAGATGAGGCTATGTTGTAGTACAAACAAAACCTGAAAATTTAGAGGTTTAACACATAAAACTTTATATACAGAGAAAAATGAGAAGGTGATGGGGGTTTAATAATGTTTTCTGAAACAAGTGAAAGAAAAAGAGAAGGGGGGTTGGAATGGGTCAAAAAGTAGAAGAAAATGTGTGATCATGAACAAATTAAAGGATGATGGGTAATGAATATTGGGATGCTGAATAAACAAAAAATATGAATGTGTTTGGATAAAATTCGTCATCTTTCAAAACAAGAAGTCATTTTATCATGTCTACAGAAACTAGCAGCATAAGGTCATGACTTAGAAATATCATGGTGAATATCAGAGGAAACATCTAAAATCGTTTCAAAGGTTATCCCTGGGAAGTGGGAGTGGACGGAAGGAGGGGCTGGGCAGAGTGGGGCAGGAAACCTGTCAGATTTCATTATAAGCCTTAGGTTCTCTTTAAGTTATGTGCATGTATTACTTTGGTAAAGATAAAGATTAATTTTAAAAAACCCGAAGATATATCTGGTAATTTTGGCATGAAAGATACACACCTACAGTCATGATTTCTTTTAAAGTTGGATAACGTGCCCAGAGGGTACTCTGTTATATTGCAGTGAATTCAAGAATAGTTGCCCTATCCTCCACCGTCTTTCTCCTTTCATTTGAAATGAGTTTCTTGGAAAGTACTAATGTGGAGCTAGAGGAGGGGAGTAATTTGCATCTTATGAAACTATTGGTTATTAGAGGCATAAAGTCTGGAAGAAGATTTAGAGGCAGGGGAGGAATAAGGGAATTAAGGAGCTTAAGGAAAGGAATGAAAGATAGATGATTCTATCAATAGGCAGATAGAGCAAACAGAGGGAAGAGAGACCTCCCCAAACTGCGGCTTACATACTGTTTCATGAGAAAGTCTTTAGATCCCTAAGTAGTCTGTCTTTACACAATAGATGCTTACTTAGTTGTAATAATGGAAACTCAGAATTCCTACGTCCTGTATCCAGGAGTATTCCAAGTTGCAGGCATCTGGCATTGTACTCTGCTCCAGACTCAGACTCATAACTCCTTGTTTTTATAGACTTTCTTTTTGCACCTTTTTTTTTTTTCATTTAAAACTATCACCACCACCGTCACCACAACAAAGCCACAGAATAAATGATCACCTTTCACTCAGGTAGGACTAGAAGAAATGGTTTTAACTTGAATCTGGAAGGAAATTAGAAAGAAATTTAATGATGGAAACATTTTAAAGGAGACTGCCTTCGCATTTATTTCACGTGGCTTTGTTTGTGATAGAAATAGACTAATTTTTACAATGCTTCCCAAATTTAGCATTCATCTGAAACAAGGGAGCTTGTGAAAACACTGTCTGAGCCCCACCCCCAGAGACTGATTCAGCAAATCTCTGGTGGGGCTGGAGAATTTGTATTTCTATCAACCAGGTGATACCGATGCCACTAGTCTGGGACCACACTTTAAGACCCTCTGGATTGATTCTTTGACAGTTTCTGAAATCCCCTGCTCCCCATCTCTGTTGTCTTTTTAGAAATATGATGCACTGGGTGAATGCCTAAGGACCTCTGCTTGGGTCAACTGCTCCATATTTTCACACAACTGTACTGATACTGTTTTTTTCCAAAGAGACTTTGTTTGGGGGGCAGCTGGTAGAGTGTGTCAAGTCCTCACTGAAAGCTGCCTCCAGAATTCCCTGCATGGACTGTCTTGCTTTTTTCCTAAAATCTTTCCCCAGAAGGGCATAGAGGAAGGGATTGAAGCAACTATTGGCAGATGCTAAAGCAAGAGACACATGGTCCCAGGACAACAGAGCTTCCCCAAAGGGAGTTTCTGGGTCAATAAACAGTAAGAGGGCTCCAACAATGTGGTATGGAGCCCAGCAGACAAGGAAGACAGCCACCACCACCATAGCCACTCTCAAGGTTTTGCTCCGAGACTTGGTGAAGCGTCTCCGACGCATTCGGAAGATAATGAGGCTGTAACAGGCCACCATGAGGATAAAGGGCAACAGGAAACCCAGCACGAGCCTAGTGATGGTTATTGCTACCTGGGGTGTTGGCACTTGATGGCCATATGCAAATTGGCCTGAATCATCATCCTGGAAATCTTCCAATAGCTCCCACGTGTATGAGGAGTTGCCGGAGGCACTAGAGAAAAGCTCTAAATCAGCAGGAAGAAAAGCATCAGAGTTCTCCAGTGGGTTAGTTCTGTGATCTTCAATGGGAAAATCACTGGGGATTGTAGCTGAGACCTCATCAGCTGGTTTAAATACCTTATAATATGGATGTTGAACAGACAATCTAGCTGAATCCGTAGGGAGTGAATGTCCAGAAGTTCTTTGAAATATTTGAGAACAGAGGCCAGCGGTGGCTGCCCAGGGACAATCATTTGTTTGCTGAGAGAAAGAATCGAACCTATCATCCATTTCTTCAGGCAGCTCAACAATGGAGTTGTCAAGAGACCCGTTTTCCAGTAGATCAAAGTTGAAGTCTGAATAATCTAATGATCTGTAGAGACCAAAATTGTAGCCACACATACTATGGTTGTCTATAGTGAACGTTTCCCGGTATATGAACACAGGTATGCACATTACAAAAGCCACCACCCAGATACATCCACAGATAGTGAAGGCTGTCCCCACGTTGCGATGATTCTGGCACCAGATTGGCTTGAGTACCAAAAGACAGCGGTCCAGGCTAATGGCGGTCAGCAGGAAGACGCTGGCAAACATGTTGAGGACAATGATGGAGGGGATGAGCTTGCATAGGAACCAGCCGTAGGGCCAGTGTCCTTGGAGAGCCAAGTGAACCAGGGAGAAGGGCAGGGAGAGGCAGCAGAGAAAGTCAGCCAAGGTGAGATGCAGAAACCAAACTGTGCTCACACTTCGTTGCATCTTTAGGCCAGCCACCCACAGCACCAGCCCGTTGCCTGGCAATCCCAGTAGGAAAGTGAAACAGAGAATGACCATGGAGAGAACTACTTGGGGTTCATCCCAGGGCTGTGATGGTAGGTCAGTTGAATTGGTCTCAGCAGAGGAAGACTCCATTGCTAAACTTTTATAAAAATATAAACAAAAATGTTAAAACTATCTTTAAAAAAATGCATATTCTTAGAATTCTAACCTCCCCACATAAAGATGTAGAGTCACAAAGACCCTCACACTGTTTTAGTTTTATTTTCCGACTTCACATTGGATTACACAAAAACATTCCCTGAAAGACAATTTAAAATCTACTGTATTGACATAGAGAACAGACTTGGGGTTGCCAAAGGGGGTGGTGGGGGAGGGGAGTATTGGGAGTTTGGGATTAGCAGATGCAAACTAGTATATATAGGATGGATAAACAACAAGGTCCTACTGTAGAGCACAGGGAACTATATTCAATATCTGTGATAAACCATAATGGAAAAGAATATATATATATATATATTTATAGCTGAGTCATTTTGCCGTACAGTAGAAATGAACACAACATGGTAAATCAACTATACTTCATTAAAATTTAAAAAAAATTTTTCTTTTTTGGCCGTGCCCTGCACCACCTGTGGGATCCTAGTTCTCCAACTAGGGGTCAAACCCAGGCCCTCGGCAGTGAAAGCTCAGAATCCTAACCCCTGGACCATCAGGGAATTCCCTCCATTATGTCTTTTAGAAACACCCTCATTTTTTCCTTTTGCTGTCAAATTTATCAAGAGTTGTTTTCCCTCTTTGTGTTGATTTCCTTACCACTCATCATTTCTTTCTTATTTGTTTTTTATGAGTATAACTTGAGAAAAATAGCTTGATTATTGCAGAAACAGAAATCATTCATGGAGATAGGGAATTCCCTGGCAGTCAAGGGGTTACGACTCCACGCTTCCACTGCAAGAGGCGCAGGTTCCATCCCTGGTCGGGGAACTAAGATCTTGCAAGCCACCTGGCATGACCAACAAAACAAAACAAAACAAAACAAAAAAAGAAATCATTCATGAAGAAACTTGGAAAACATAAGCAAGCAAAAATAAGAAAATAAAAATGTCATATACTACTAGTCAGGGATTACTATTTTAGTATCTTAATTTACATCCTTCTGGATCTTTTTTCACATACATACATGTATACTATATGTATGTATATTTTTTGTTAAGCAAAATTTAACAAAATTAGATTATACTGTGCATATTGGTTTAAAATTATTTTAATTGTGGTGAAATACATATAACATAAAACTTACCATCTAAACTATTTTTAAGTGTACAGTTCAGTAGTGTTAGGTATATTTACATTATCGTGCAGCCAATTTTTAGAACTTTCTCATCTTGTAAACCCGAAACTCTATACCTATTAGAAAACAACTCCTCACTTCCCTTTCCCCGCAGCCCCTGGCAATCACCATCTTACTTTCAGTTTCTATGCATTTGACTCCTCTAGATACCTCATCTAAATGTAATCCTACAGCATTTGTCTTTTTGTAACTGGCTTATTTCACTTGGCAAAATGCCCTCAAGTTTCATCCATGTTGTAGTGTTTGTCAGAATTTTCTTCCTTTTTAAGACTGAATAATATTCCACTGTATGGATGTACCACATTTCGTTTATCCATTCATCTGTTGATGGATATTTGAGTTGCTTCCACATTGTAGCTATTGTGGATAATGCTGCTATGAACGTGGGTGTAAATGCATATTGTTTTATATAAACTGCTTTCTTTTATCTCTTTTATCAGTTAGCAGTTTCCGCATTATACAGTAACATTGTACCTTAAGGAATACTCAGACTTTATCCATTTTTTCCAACTGTCCCCAAAATAATCCTTTATACCTGATTTGTCAACAATTATATCCAGTCTAGTCTAGGATCACACTGCATCAGGATGTTTCTTAAGTCTCTTAATGTAGCATTGTTTCTCTTTTTCAAGGATACTGGCTTGTTTTGGGGTCTGTTGTTCTCACCACTCACTTCACAACCCTTTGTAATTGGTCTTCTGCCCCATCATGCTGCTAAAACTAACTCTAGATAACAAACCCAAGCATCTTTTTCTCTGTCTTTATCCTCCACAGTATCCATGTCATTTGATACACTGGCTTCTTAACACTTTCTTCTCTTGGCCTCTGTGACATTACCGTTCCCTGATTTTCAACATTCCCATAAACATACCCTACTTTATAGCTTTCCTGAACAACTCACTATTCCAAGTCAATACCATTTTCTATTCCTTGGTTAGTGCTGTTTACTTCTGTATGGAATTATATCCTCCACCTTAACCTCCTCTTTCCTCCATTCTTAATCTCTATCTGTTGAAATCCTAGCCATTCTTTAAGATCAAGCTCAAATATATCTTCCTTGAAACTTCTCTTATAATCCCAGTCATAATTTATTTCTTCAGCCTCCTATTTTTGGGTGTGTGTGTGGGGGGTTGAACTTCTTTTCATATTCTCTGTGCAATGATGCATTTCATCTTGTATTATAATTCTTTTTGTGGCTGTCTTATCTATCATTCTGGCCTTAAGTTTCATAATGGTAAAAAAGAATCTTGTTCCTAAATGCTCGTTCCACAGAATTTAGCACAATTAAAGATTACTTGAATGGATAGATGCTCATTTTGGGGGTTAACTTTTTTTCTTTTTCAACTAAATGAAAAATTCTTATTCTTATCCATTTAATCCAGTAAGGATGCTGTCTCTTCTAACTTCCTTTTTTGTTTTCCAGTTCCTAATTCTTACTGGCTATAACATCATTTTATGTTTCCTTTTGTAGAAGTCCAAAATACTTGTGTGACTTGAAGCTGTTCTGCTGAGTTAACTACAAGCTGCCATAGGGATTAGCAGAAGTTAAAATAACTAAGACAACAAAATACTAAAAAAGAAGAAGTGATTCTCATTCTCCTTCCGGTAACCTTGCTTATTCCAATATTCAAGTCCTGTCAGGGTCACTTCCTTTGCTGTTGTATGTGGCAGCTATCCCTGATCCTACACACATATTCACGCATAGACCCATAAAATATTGAGAGACCGATAGAGTCATAGAATTCTAGGACTGAAAGGAAAGCTAGCAATCATCTCTTCTTGTCTCTATTTTTATCTTGTAGTTTTGGACACTGAAACTCAGCAAATTAGGGGACTTTTACATATTCACAACTAGGAGGGTTGTCAAATCCTAGGTCCAATGACTGTCAGGCCAATACCCTTTTTACTACAAATAATCACATAACTGAAAAGCCTTTGGTATTGCTAACAAAGGGAAAGGCACCAAGAGCCGCACAATAATAAAGAATAATAAGGAAGTGATAAAGATTGAAAAGAGCAAAATTCCAATACAAAGAAATTGAGTCATCTGGCGTGAGCTATATTTTAAATATTACATAGTATCTGTCTTGAAATGAAAGCATATATGAATCAGAATCTTAAAAATCTTTCTGGGCAAGATAACATTTTATATTTTGACAAGTGTTTTGGCTGCAAAGTACCTCTACATTTTTTTTTTTTTTTTTAGTTTTCAATACTGAATTGGCCAACCAGTAATTAAAAAGATACGTAAAATCCTGAAACCAAAATTCAACTATGATAGGGAAAGAAAAATAGATTCCAGAATCAGAACTAATGATACGATGACAGAATCAGTAGCAATAAGGAATGAGCAAAATAAATAAATAAGAGAAATGGAATGAGGAAAAAATATATATATATATTAAGAAAAAATAGGCAGGGGCTTCCCTGGTTGTGCAGTGGTTAAGAATCCGCCTGCCAATGCAGGGGACACGGGTTTGAGCCCTGGTCTGGGAAGATCCCATATGCAGTGGAGCAACAAAGCTCGTGCGCCACAACTACTGAGCATGCGCTCTAGAGTCTGCGAGCCACAACTACTGAGCCCACCTGAAGCCCACGTGCCTAGAGCCTGTGCTCTGCAGCAAGAGAAGCCTGCACACTGCAGTGAAGAGTAGCCCCTGCTCGCTGCAACTAGAGAAAGCCCATGCACAGCAACAAAGACCCAATGCAGCCAAAAATAAATAAATAAAAGAAATTTATTAAAAAAAAAAAAAAGAAAAAATAGGCAATCAATGATTTGGAAAACAAAACTATTGGAGAAAGCTGGAATCAAAGGTGAGAAGGAGAAACAGCCAGTTTAAGAGAGGGAAAAATGATGTAAAAATTCAATATTAGTTCGAGAATGAAAATATTAAGAACAAAGATAAATAGAATGTGGAATATTTAGAAAAAGAAAAAGGTGGACATGGAAATAAAGCAAAAGAAATAAAAGTTGGGGAAGGAATAAGCGGAAATAGAAAATAATGACCCTCAAACCATTATCAATAACGAGCAAAACATGCTGGGCACAAGCCCTCAGGTGGATCTAGGTTTCCTTACCAAAAACCCGAGATAGTAGCTGAAGACTTCAGCATGGATCTGGAGGTCTCCACGAGTCCCGTCTTGACCACAGTCAAGAATGTTTAGGAAATTTGCTGAGCACCTCCTCTTTCCGCTCTCTCTTCGTTTCTGATGATAAATGAAACCCAACACTTTTGACAACTATCTGACTCCACAGGAAGAGTTTCAAAGTGAGTCATTTCTAAATGTTTCATATAAGAAAAGTACGAAAAACAGAAGTGGGAGAGCGTGGTTCTCAAAAATTTTCTGCAGGACACAGAGTATGCTTAGAGAGAGAGTACTTTTGTACATCAGCTTCCCACTTTATAGGTTTTTGGATTCGTTTTGTTTTGGAAATGCACAAAAATGATCCTATGGTATGTGAGAATAGGGGTGGGGAGTAACTGGGGGGAATGACGTGCACAACCCCATGTAATGAATTTCAAGTAACATCTCTTATATGCTTAATATGTGTCAGGGAAGTGTGTCATGCAAAAATCAGATGAATTAAACTATGTTCTAATCTCTAGAGATTCACAGTCTGGTGAGAATATGTACCCATACAACAACAACAAAAAACACCTGTAATACAATTCAGACTATAATGATAGAAATAGCAGTAGAAGTAAAAGAGTAGAAAATAACATGTAGGGGTGTATTTAGCCTGGGGCAATCTAGGACAGTCTTAAGGTAGAAATAAGGTCTGGGCAGGTTCTTCAAGAATTATGGGACTTCTCTAGAAAGAGGTGACAAGCTGTTTACTTTTACTATCTTTATTATTATTATTTTTGGGGCCATTTCAGGGCATGTGGGAATCTTAGTTCCCCGACCAGGGATCGAACCCGTACCCCCTGCAGTGGAAGTGCAGAGTCTTAACCACTGGACCACCAGGGAAGTCCCCACATCATACTTTTTAAATTATTTTATATTATACCATTTAGTCAATTATTCCCCTTTTCATGGATATTCTGTTTTTGTCAAATTTTAAAACAGTTATAAACAATGTTTCAATGAGTACCCTTGCATTTTACACATCTATGAAAATTTCTGTAGAATAGTTTCCTAGGACTGTAATTGCTAAATCTATGTATGTGAATTTACATTTTTGAAAGGTATGGCATTTCCCACTAAAGAGATTCCACCAATTTACACTTCCAACAACGGTGGCGAGGGTATCTATTCCATTTGCAAAAGGTAAGGTCTTTATCATTAAGTTCAGTATCATAAACAAGTACTCTGCTCTTAATATAGACACTATGCTTTGCACTGTAGAAGATGCAGAAGCAATGAAAGATGTAAATATATAATTATAATTGAGTAAGGGCTGCTAGCAGGGTAGTCCTGGGAACATGGAAGAGGGAAAGACATTCTCACTGAAACAAACATGAAGATAACACACTGAAGAGACAACACTTGAGCTGGGCTTTAAGGCTGGGTAGGAATTTGACAGACACTAATAGTGCTATAAAATAATTTATCTGTCTCTCTGCCCTACTAGACCAGGAGTTTGTTCCTATCTCCAGAGCCTGCTACCATGCCTGGAATAATACATGTCTGGAGCACCAATGAATGAATGAATGAAAGTTTGGTTGAAAAGGATGTTGGCTTTTGAATATAATTCAAAGAATTAATTTGAGTCTTTAAAGTCGTTTCTGGTGTGGATCCAGTTTTACTGATTCCTTTTTCTCTAAAGATTATACAGCAATTAAAACCAGTTGGAGAACTTCCAGCTGTATTACTTGGATTTTCAGATCAGGAAGGAAATTACTGAAAACACCTTGTGAATAGGGCTCCTATTTCTAGATGGCTTCTGTCCCTTCTTATAAAGTACTAGTTTTATGGTGTAACGTGGAAAACCTGGGGGGAATTTATGTGATTCTCTTCTGTTTTGTTCCTTTTTAATATCTAATTATAAGTTTCTAAGCAGAGATCAGATGCTTTGGAAAGAGTGAAATTTTGAATATATGTTGCAAACACAGCCATATTAAAACATTTTATGAGTTACTGATTAATTCTACATTTTCAATGATGGAAATCTGTGGTCGTTTGGCCAAAATAAAAATTATAGAATTGTATGATCTCTAGCCTGCTCTGAGAGGATTAAAAATAAATATATGGGGCTTCCCTGGTGGCGCAGTGGTTGAGAATCTGCCTGCCAATGCAGGGGACACGGGTTCGAGCCCTGGTCTGGGAAGATCCCACATGCCGCAGAGCAACTAGGCCCGTGAGCCACAACTGCTGAGCCTGCGCGTCTGGAGCCTGTGCTCCGCAACAAGAGAGGCCGCGATAGTGAGAGGCCTGCGCACCACGATGAAGAGTGGTCCCCACTTGCCACAACTAGAGAAAGCCCTTGCACAGAAACGAAGACCCAACACAGCCATAAATAAATAAAAAATAAATAAATAAATAAAAATTAAAAAAAAAAAAAGAAAAAAAAAATATATGACAAAGTTTCTGTCCTTAAGGACTTTGATGAAAAATGATAAGATTCATTATTAGACCAAGTATAATTATACTCTAAATGAAAAAATAACCAAGTGCTAAAAACTATGGATGACATAGACAAATGCTATGGCTAGTTAGCAAAGGACAAATCTGATGAAACCTGGTGGAGGTTAGAATTAGCTGGAAAATTTTCATGGAAGAACATTCTTGAGGTGAAAACTGCTCTAGATTAGGAATTTGAGTTCTAGTTTTAGTAATAACTAAATACTTGACCTTGGGCTGGATGCTTGACCTAGAATTTTTTTCTTAGATGTAAAATTAAAGGGTTGGCTCGAGTGATCTTTAAGGTTTCTTTTACATCTAACGATCTATAATTCTCCCATTTCAAGTAGGGGGAAAACACACATTAAGGTGGAGGTAAGCCCAGCGTGAGTGAATGACACAGGTAAAGTGGTCTGGCTGGAGTAAAAAGCACACAGGGAGCAATAGAAGGTGTGTAGAGAGGCTGAGCTTGAATCCCAGCTCTGCCACTGACTAATTGTGTGGTTGCACAGGAATTTTTCAGATTCTGTGTTTTCATTTCCTCACCTGAAAAACAGGGATTGTGTCAGGTTTTATTTATTGATACTCAGGCCCATTTCCACTCTTCCTTATTATTTCCCTAAGTGAAGCCTGGGTACTGCATTTCCAAGACTGCCTCTCAGGCAGGGTCTGCCTAGGCTCTGCCAGAGGGGCATGTTCATGTGCTCTTGGGAAGTGAAGAGAAAAGGGAATCATTGTATTTGATTCTTTTCTTTTGAGATTTTTATTGGAGTATGGTTGATTTACAATGTTGTGTTCATCAGTTCTACATACACATGTATTCACTCCTTTTTAGATTCTTTTCCTATAGAGGCCATTACAAAGTACTGAGTAGAGTTCATTGTGCTATACAGTAGGTCCTTATTAGTTATCTATTTTATATATAGCAGTGTGCGTATGTCCATCCCAATCTTCCAATTTATCCCTCCCCACCCTTTACCCCTGGTAACCCTAAGTTTGTTTCCTACATCTGTGACTCTATTTCTGTTTTGTAAATAGGTTCATTTGTACCATTTTTTTAGATTCCACATATAAGTGATATCATATGGTATTTGTCTTTCTCTGTTTGACTTACTTCACTCAGTATGACAATCTCGAGGTCCATCCATGTCGCTGCAAATGGCCTTATGTCATTCTTTTTTATGGCTGAGTAATATTCCATTGTATATATGTACCACATCTTCTTTATCCATTCCTCCGTTGATGGACATTTAGTTTGTGCAGAGTTTGCAAATATGTTTTAAAAATAAAAGAACAAAACCATAAAATAGCATAAACATTAAAAATATTAAAATAAAAAAGAGAGAGATTGAAAGGGGGATCATTTATTTTCTGGCTCCTTCAGCAGCAGACAGCTCTGGTGGGTTTCCGTAACAGAGGTGGCAGGTGTGACCTTGGCAGCTGCTGGCAGCTGTGGGCTCTGGCAGGATTACTGGTTTCAGCAGCAGCTGCAGCTCTGTGAGAATTTCTCTTCCAATTTTAGGGAAGTACCTTCCTGAAGTTATATTATCTTCTCCCCCTTTATTCCTCTAGTCCTTCCAACACTTTTGCAACCAAGTCCTTGTATTAAATACCTTGTTTGAAATACCTACAATGGTTTTGTTTTCCTGGCTGGGCAATGACAGTTGGGGAATATTCACTGTACCTACTCTATAGGACTGCTAGGAGTAAATAAATTAATACATGCAAAGCGCTTAAGACACTGCTGGCACATAAGCATTCAATAAATGTTAGCAGTTATTATGTCAAAAAACTAATGTGGCTTCCAGTTGCCTATCGTATCAAAACTATTCTCCCATCTTGGACTCTTAGCAAATAATTTACAGAATGTTCCCTTCACATTGTTAAGTTACATCCTTTCTGTCGAATCAAATTCTAACCCATAGCCCTCAAGGATGTAGATTTGACACACTCTCCATTCCCTATAGTATAGCTGCCTAATTATGCACATAGTTATAATAAAACAAAGTAAGAGCAAAAACTGAAGAACAAAGTCACCCAGAAATTAAAGTAATTCAGTCAAAAGGTAAATAAAATAAAACAAACAAAAAACTGTTAATCCAATCATAACAAATATCTGATGCACTGATGCCTGGATCTTGAAAGAATCCAGCCAAATTTGGCATGATGAATCATTCAAATCTGAGTGGTTTAAAGAAAATTTAGCAAACTTTGTTTCTTCTATTGATTTATTGATTATTGATTTTCTATTACAATATGTATCCAGGGCAGTCAGCCAAGGAAGGGAGATTGAAGGGGAAGTAAACTGAGTGTTTTCATGAACACCCTTTGTGACTTTAGTTCCATGAAACCCAAAATGGACCAGGGACTAGGTTTCAGTTTGTGTTTATCTGATCTAACGAGAAGGCATAAGAAAATTTTGCAGGGGTGACAGAATTCAGGATTATTGAGGGGTAGATGGCTCTCATAAATGTTTTAAGTGTAGATAAATTTTTGAGTAAATTTTGACGTATTTTTTAGGGTAGCTATCCTATTTGTGCATTATTTAGAAAATGTCTTCTCCATTTCATTTATCCTTTGCCTTTTCTTCCCCATTTCATTTCCACTAGAATGTGGGCGAAGAAAGTGGTGATACAAAATGATGTTGGGTTGAAAACCACCCAGTTTTTCCTTCTGTGCAGGGAAAACCACAGGTCTCCATCTCTCATGTGTCTCCTTTACTTTCACACAGGACACTTCACTTCTGACACTTGTGGTCACCAAATGTGTGTGTTTTTTCCCCCCCACATCAAACAATTCTGCAACATCAGCTGTGTGTCCTACAATTTAACTCAATTCTGACACTGTCTACCTGGAGATAGCATCACATCCCACAGGTTAAGGGCTGAGTTCCACAAGACTGCTCCCCACTTCAGATGCCAATCGCAAGTTGTAGATCCCCAGGTTACCCACAACTTCTCTCTGTCTTGGCTACAAATCAGAGGTTCCCATGACTTTCTTCCCCTTGGATTGGATTATTTGCTAGAGTGGCTCACAGACTCAGGGAAACATTTATTTAGGTTTACCAGTTTATTAAAGGATATGATAAAGGACACAGATGAACAGCCAGATGAAGAGCTACATAAGGCGAAGTCTGGGAGGGTCCTGAGTGCAGGAACTTCTGTCTCCAGTAGGGTTGGGGTGTGTCACCCTTTCGGTACATGGATGTGTTCACCAACCTGGAAGTTCTCTCAACCCCATATTATTGCGATTTTTTGGAGGCTTCATCACACAGGCAAGCTTAATTATTAACTTCATTTCCAGTCCTTCTCCCTTCTCAAGAGCACGGGGGGGTGGAACTGAAAATTCTAAACTTCTAATCATGGCTTGGTCTCTCCAGAGCCCTTATCCAGGAGCCATCCAAGAGCCCACCCAGTCACCTCATTGGATCAAAAGACACTCCTATCACCAGGAAATTACAAGCGTTTCCCTTGTGTCAGAAACCGGGGTCAGTGACCAAATACTAGAACAAAAGATGCTCCTAATGCTCTTATCACCTAGGAATTTACAAGGGCTTTAGGAGCCGGGGGCACAGATCAAGATATATATATTTCCTATTATAAATCACAGTAGCATGCATATTCATTTCAGGTGACATGTTTTTTTCTACAGCTTCTGAAATTCTAAAACTGAATGTGTCTATGTTTATAATTACCTAAACATGATCATTCTTGTTCCAAATATAAATTAATATTAATAATAGTGATAACTTACACGTTGAGGACATCTACCAGACACTGTGCTGAGTGCTTCATTGGCTGCATGTTATTTAACTCTAACGACACCCCAATGATGAGATAGGTACTAATATTAGTACCTCATTGTCAAAAAGGACACTGAGATGCAAAGAGGCTAATGAGTTATCCAAATTCACACCACAATGTAAATGGCAGACTTAGAACCACACAGCTGGCCTCCAGAGCCTATGCTCTTAGCCACCATGCTGCCCTGTGAATGCTAATCCAGTCCTGTCTCCGTGTTCGTGGAAGTTATGTTCTATAATGTCACCAGGAACACTGAATTAGCAGACACTGGACCACTGCTGCTAGGGGATGTATGGGGTTGAGTTCTGCCAGCCTCTGGTCACTGCATTTTGGTCAAATGATCAAATATTTTTGCCCTCCGCACCCCTGTTGCTGCGCTCTCCTCCGTGGCTCTGAAGCTTCCCCCCCACCACCTCCACCCCCCACCCCACCCCGTCTCTGCCAGTTGAGGGGCTTCCTAGTGTGTGGAAACTTTTCCTCCTTCACAGCTCCCTCCCAGAGGTCCAGGTCCCATCCCTATTCTTTTTCTCTGTTTTTTCTTTTTTCTTTTGCCCTACCCAGGTACATGGGGAGTTTCTTGCCTTTTGGGAAGTCTGAGGTCTTCTGCCAGCGTTCAGTAGGTGTTCTGCAGGAACTGTTCCACATGTAGATGTATTTCTGATGTATTTCTGGGGAGGAAGGTGATCTCCATGTCTTACTCCTCCGCCATCTTGAAGGTCGTCCTGAGAAACCTTATTTTATATTGTTGATTCATTAACATTGACCTCTCTGCCAACAGCACTATAATTCATGCCCAAACAAGATGAACTAACACATATATATCTCAGCCTTCTTGTGCTTATGGACACTATATAGCACTCCAGCGCTATGCTTAGGGGTCATTTTAAACAGCAAAATCACCAACAAAAAGTACGAAAATGCAAAAAACTTGGCACTAAATAGGCTGTGTAAAGGATACTTGTTTACAGTAAGAGAGATGAAACAAGAAGGCAGAGCGCCACCTGGATTGACCTCAGCTGATGATGCACTTGTCTAGTGACTCAAATTGTTCTGCCACCCTGTGCATGTTAGGGAGTGACTGTGAATGTTGATTTGGGGGTTACGAATAAATTTAAGCAAATAGGCAAACTCACAGATATTGGAATCCATGAATGAGGAGGATCTACTGTACTTGCTAAAAGTTGTATATTCTGTCCATTCTCTGGATAGAGCTGTTAGGGCAGAATTGCATATTGGTTAAGGACCCGGGCCTGGAGACACTTAGATCTATGTCTGTCACTTGTGACTGTGGACAATAATTACTTAATCTCACAGCAGGATAATAATAGTACATATCTGTTGTTAGGATTAATAATATAATGCACACAAGCATGCAGAACAGTACTCAGTACTTAATAAATGCTACTCTTTACTATAATTCAACCAATAGGCACAGGAATACTAATTATTCATGCAAACATTTAAATATAAGGGATAAGCAGCTGTTATGTTTGTATCAGAAATGTAAGGATTTCTCTCCTGACACTTAAATATTGGATGAGTAAGTCAATGAACTTTCTGTATCTCAGCAATTTTTTTAAATGAAAATGGGGATAATGCTACCTACGGGCAAGACTGTTGTGAAAAATGAATGAGATAGTGTATATGAAAACACTTTGTAATCTTAAAGGTGCTATGTAAATATCAGGTAATATTATCATAATTATTGTTATACAAAATGTTTATTGTTGAAATCAATAACTAAAAACTTAGTTGATTCACATAGCACCTGTTAAATTTTATTGTGAGGTATATAATCCATTTGAAAGAGTGTCTATAATAAATATGTATATTTTAAATAATAATAAAATGACTACCATGAGCTTACCACATCCAGTTTTAGGAGTAGAATGCTACCCGTATCTCTGGAGCACCTCCTGTGCCTGCCCTAATCACCTTCCTGAACCCCGCCTCCCAAGAATCCACAACTGGGAATTTTGTGTTTATCATTTTCTTACATTTTAAATATGGCTTTGCCATTTAACTGGATACCCCCAAACAATACAGTTTTAGATTTGTCTTTTTTTTTTTTTTACGGAATTCCTTTATTTTTATTATTTATTTATTTATTTGTTTGTTTATTTATTTATTTATTTATGGCTGTGTTGGGTCTTCGTTTCTGTGCAAGGGCTTTCTCTAGTTGCGGCAAGCGGGGGCCACTCTTCATCGCGGTGCGCGGGCCTCTAACTATCGTGGCCTCTCTTGTTGCAGAGCACAAGCTCCAGACGCGCAGGCTCAGTAGTTGTGGCTCACGGGCCTAGTTGCTCCGCGGCATGTGGGATCTTCCCAGACCAGGGCTCGAACCCGTGTTCCCTGCATTGGCAGGCAGATTCTCAACCACTGCGCCACCAGGGAAGCCCTGTCTGTTTTTAAACATTGTCCAAATGGACAATTTTGTTTTATCTTTTGTTAAACTTACTTTTTTCTTCTCCTAAAATTAAGTTTTTGTGATCTATCCATGTTGTCCATAGCAAGTAGTTCATTCATGTTCACTATTTATTTACACTATCCTGTTACATGAATACAGCACAATTGATTTGTCCTAATGGTGGACATGTATTTCCAATGTCTCACTGTTATAAATGATAAACAATGCTGCAGTGAATTCTTAACTACTGCGCCACCAGGGAAGCCCTGTAGATTAGTCTTTTTAAGAATTTCATATAAATGGAGTCATACAGTATGTACTCTTTTGGGCTTGGCTTTTTGTTGTTGTTGTTGTTTGGTATAATGTTTTTGAGATCTATCCATGTCATTGTAGGTGTTAGTAGTTCAATTTTTAAAATTGTTATCCCTGAGTGTTAGTATTTGATCCTCTTTATTGCTATTCTATTTATTTTATTACTATTGTATGTCAGTATGACAGTATTATAGGGATACACCACAATTTGTTTACCCATTCACCTGTTGATAGACATTTAGTGTTGTTTCTAGTTTCTAACCACTGTAAAAAAAACTGCTCTGGGGCTTCCCTGGTGGCGCAGTGGTTGAGAATCTGCCTGCCAATGCAGGGGACACGGGTTCGAGCCCTGGTCTGGGAAGGTCCCACATGCCGCGGAGCGACTAGGCCCGTGAGCCACAATTACTGAGCCTGCGCGTCTGGAGCCTGTGCTCCGCAACAAGAGAGGCCGCGATAGTGAGATGCCCGCGCACCGCGATGAAGAGTGGCCCCCACTTGCCACAACTAGAGAAAGCCCTCACACAGAAACGAAGACTCAACACAGCCAAAAATAAAAATAAATAAATTAAAATACTTAAAAAAAAAAAAAAAAAAAAAAAACTGCTCTGAATATTTGTATATATGTCTTTTTGTGAACATATGTTTTAGTTTCTCTTGGGTAAATATTTCAGAGTAAAATGCTGGGTCATGTGATAAATGATATATTTAAATTTTAAGAAAATACAAAACTATGTTTTCCAAAATGGTTGTGCCATTTTAACTCCCCACTACCAATGTATGAAAGTTTCTCTGTATTTTTGCTCCATATTCTTGCCAGCACTGTTTGCTGTCATCAGGTTTTCTTTTAAGCCATTATATTAGGTGTGCTGTGTTATCTCGTTGTAGTTCCATATATATATATATATATATATATATATATATATATATATATATATATATATATTTTTTTTTTTTTTTTTCTTGTAACATCTTTTTCTGGTTTTGGTATCAAGGTAATATTGTCTTATAAAAATTAGTTGGAAAGTGTCTTATCTCTTCTTTTTTTTTAAGAGCATTTGTATGGGATTTACATTATTTCTTCCTAAAATGTTTGATCAATGATGAAACTTTTTGGGCACGAAGGTTTGTCTTTGTTTTTTTGTGGGAAGGTTTTTACTTATAAATTCAAATTCTTTAACAGGTACAGGGCTATTCAAATTTTCTATCTCTTGAATTATTTTTGGTAAATTGTGTACATCAATTACCATTTAAGTTATTAAATTTGTTGGCATAAAGTTGTTAATAATATAGAGATGTGGAAGTTCACGTTTCATTTTATAATTTCATATTCTCTGAATTTTTTGCAAAGTATATGTAGGGTCCTTACATTGGGGGATTTGGGGAAATGGCCAAGTTAATAAGTTAAATGATTGGACTTAAGCAGAAATCTTGTATTATTCAACAATTATTACTGCCTACTATGTGAAAGGCAATGTGCTGGGTGCCAAAAAAGCAAAGTTCTTGCCTTTATAGAGCTGATGGTTTAGTGGGAGATATTTGAAGAATAATAACACGTTAGGTACAACGAAAAGGTATAACAGAAGCAAGTGGAAGCATTAGAGAAAGTTCATCTAAAGGACCTGGCAAAGTCACAGGAGGAGGTACAATTTGAGCTGATATGTGACCATATTAGTTTGCAAAATTAACAAGCTAGGGGAGAGTGTTTAAGACAGAAGGTTTAATGCATGCAAAGGTATGAAGAATATGAAGAACATGGACAACTCAGGAAACCTTAAGTAGTTGAGGATTACTGAAATTTTAAGTGAATGTCTGCTTTTAAAAAAAAATCTTGGATCTCTTTTATGGCCTTAATATCTATATACCTATACTTATTTATTTACTATATATATATTATACACACACACACCTCAAAACATCCTATAGTAATGGATATGCCATTACCCATTTTCTGTTGATAGACATTCATGTTGTTTCCATTTTTCACTATTACAAACCATGCTGTAATAAACATTATTATACATACTTTTTTGCACACATTAAAAACTTCTCTAAAATAGCTATTAGTGGATTTGCTACACTGAAGGTTACCTACAATATTCTGTCAATTCTAAATTTACCTTCAGAAATGCTGTACCAAATTACCTTCCTGCTCACAGTGTACGAGAGTAGCTGATTCCCCACCTCCTCATAAGGGCTAGATATTATGATTCTCTTTGAATTTTAAGATATCACTTTGCTAAGCAGGGTAGACAAATTAGAGACAGGTTTCCAACCAGTCAACATAATGAAGTGGTGAAGATCACCGCTGTTGCAGTCAGACAGCCTTGAGTTGGTATCTCGGTTTTCCATTTGCTGTCTGTGCTACTTAAATCAATTAAGTGATGGAGTGGTGGCAAGTTTACCTTTGGAGTGTACGAGGCATGTGTTTATGGAGACAGTAGAATCTATCATTATAATAAGACTGGGAGCAAACAGCGGCTATTAAATAGTTCATGGTGCTTTCCCAATGGGTCAGGAATGAGTTGATCCCATTTACAGTTTAACACGGGCAAAATTTCCAAAAAGGTAACCAGAATACACACTGAAAGTGTGGCAGACTATTTCAACGGTGCCGTTCTCGAAACTCTGAGATAAAAAGGTGTTATAAAGCAATGGATCAGGCTGGGTGGCCATTTTTGAAGTTTGGACTCTGGAAGGTTAAAATCCACCACGTCTGTCTACGCCTGGGTCATACACTTTCTGTAGGGACCCAACTGGGGAATACCGACGGGCGGATTCCCCTTTTCTGCTTGGAAAGTACGGTTTCTAAGACACTTCTTAAAGTGACTCTTGGAAGAAAGAAACTCGCCCGACTTCACGAAGGTCGGCACCCTCCCAGAGCAATGCGGGGCCTTGCCAGAGCAAGATGGCGCTTTCCCTCCTCGCTTCTCGGGGATGGAAAGCTCCTTAACGGGAATCACTCACTTGGAGGCCACCTTTGCCCTTACCCAAGATGGTGAGTCGCGCAAACTCACCGTTTCCAGGTTTCAACATGGCTTCCCGGACCCGCAGCACCGGAGGTTAATCTCAGGAACCCAGCGGAACTCTCGCGGAAGTAGCGTAAACGGAAGTTGTTGCGTAACGCGACTCCCCGCCTCCACGTCCCGCCCCCGTGCTGACGCCGCGCCCCCAGCTGGGCGGCGAGCAGAGGCAAGATGGCGGCCGAGTTGGAGTACGAGTCTGTTCTGTGTGTGAAGCCCGACGTCAGCGTCTACCGGATTCCGCCCCGGGCCTCCAACCGCGGTTACAGGTACTAACCCCGAGGTACTGCGGCACGCGCGTACTCGGTCGGGGCTGACACTTTGCTCCTCAGTAGCACGCTGCCCGTGCCTGCCACTGCCACCTCTGGGTTGTCACCTTGCTAGGCTCCCCACCTGGGTCGTTGTCACCCTGTCCTCCCGCTCTTCCCCCACTCTGGACTGCTGTCATCCTTGTTTCCGCCGCTTAAAAAAATGACTATCCTGCATCCTCCCACCCCTCCTCCCCCGGACCCCCTCTGGGTTACCCCTTTGCTCTCCATCCGTTTCCAGTCGTGTCTGCTCTATCACCAGTCACCTTTCCTTCGCTCTTCCCTGCGTCCTTCAGCTTGTCACCCTCATCTTCCCCTCGCTGTCTGTCCCCGCCCCCCATTTCCAGTACCTCGTGCGTATTTGTGGGTAATCTTTGTGTCGTTGGCCCCTCTCTGGATGAGCTAATTTGTCTTTTGTGCTGTTCCGTCTTGTCACCAAATCTTATCATCCACCATATGGTTTTTCCTTTCAGCTCTTTTGCCAGTGGGCAAAGGTTATGATCCTAAGTTTTCCAATGGTTGTCCGGTCTGTCTCTTTTCAATATGTTTTCTTGGTGATACTATAGTATTTTCAATCTTTCTTCCCTACCCCCTTCTCTCCATTTCGCCTATAGCTTTTACTTCCAGAGTTAAGGCAGCATTTTCACTGGAGGGCTGACTAACCACCTTGTAATCCAATGACTGGGAGGGTCTGAGTATGCTGTAGCAAGTCACCAAGTCATGTAGTCCAGAGAGTTCACATGTAACTCACTGGGTTGCATGTTAAAAAATATGAGTGTGAGCCCTCGCGACTTTACAGCTGTATGATTGGAGACAAGTCTCTTAGCCTCTCCAAGCCTCAGTTTTCTCATCTGTAAAATAGAAAAAAAAAAAGGTGGTAATAAAACCTGCTCTAGCTAGGTACCTTGTAGAAGTTTTTAGAGGGTTAAATGAAATCATACAATAAATATGAAAAAGAATTTAAGATAAATTTCCTAAAAAGAATTTAGGAAAACAGTAAAGCAGTATATAAATATGAGATACTGGTTTGATTTCTCTCTCTGACTCACATCACCATCAGGATTTTCCTCTTGGCATTTATTATTACCTCGGCTGAAAAGTTATCTTCTCCCTGTGTCCAGTGTTTTGCCTCGTTATCAGAGGTTCATTCATCGTGAATCAGTATCTTTCTGCTTGCTGACCTGTGCACTAGACCCTGTGGGTTGTACCTTTTGGCAAAGAGGTAGTCCTGATTTCAAGCTTTCAATCATACTCCAGATTGACCATGAATAAGACTCTACATGCTTTTTGATGGTAGTCACAGGTACTAATACGTGTGCGTCAGTTGAGAACTCTCCTTCTTTGGCGAGCCCTCCTTGACCTTCCATTCTGGCTTAGGTGTGCTCTTGGTGCTTCCATAGCACCTGGGCTTGTCTTTATCACAGAGCTCTTCCTTCTGCATTCTCATTGATTGTTTGGTCTCCCAGTTCTCCAGACTAGACTGTGAACAACTTGAGGTCTTTTTAAACTTTATATTCCTACGGTCTAGCACAGTTTCTGGCACATAGTGGAGACTCTGTAAATGTTGACTTAAAGAAATTAGTAGATTACATTTAAATTAGCATTGATTGAACTGTGAAATAAGGTAAAATAGCTCATGACCTCCAACTATACGCGTTGAGACTTCCTAAAGGATATGATACACGTTGAAGTGAGGTTCTGTTCTTTTTCTTCTACTTAAAGCTTTTTAAAAGCTTGAAGCTTCTCTCACCCATCTGCTTTCTCTGTCTTCACTTCTGGTTTATCCTTTATCCTTATGTCAATTAACTGCATTGAGCCATCAAAGCAATTTCTTAATTTTCCTCTTTTACCCTTTTTCTTGTTGTCATTCTGTGTTTTCCATGCTTATTATTGACATCTTATCTTACAAGAGGCTTTTTACATCAACCACTCTTAGTCAGTGAAGAGAGCAGAACTGAGTTTGAATTGTGATTCTCATTTATTTGCTGGGTTACCTTTGGCAAGTCACTTAACTCTTTCGAACTTTAGTTTCCTCGTCTGTAGAAATGGATATAATATTACTTACTTTGTGAGATCCTCTCAATTTTCACAAGAATGGGCATAATGCCTGGAACAGGTGCTTGATAAATATTACTTTTCTCCCTTTTTGTCTGTGTCCATTTTACATTATGAGCATGATTTGTTCTCCAGGCTGCCATTAAAGGATAAACTGGACTTTGTAGGAAGCAGGAGAAATGCTTTCTTTGAGTGACTAGTAAGATGAGAGGGAATAATTGACTTTGGTTCACTTAGCATAAGCTGTTGCTTCCCAGACTTTCACTGACCAGACTTACGGAATTTAGGTTGATGCAAAACTTATAAATGGTTAGAAAATGGTTTCCCAACCTATAAAACTTTTTTTTATTCATCATTACCCTCCTCCTCAGCTAAATCAGTATTAAACCCTATAGTGTGTTTTAATGTAATGAAAAGAATGCTGGACTTTGAAGTTAGGGATTGTTACTTAGTGTGTTATTGTCTATTTCTTCATTTAGAGAGAGGTGGTAGACTTTTATGCTTATTCCATACAGCTGCTATAAGACTTTTTGCCAAGGTAGATGAAAATTTGTGAGGTTGGTTTAGAAGATCAGTAAAACCAAGAGTTCCTCAGGGTAGGTCAGGGGAGTGGGAGAGGAGGTAAGGCTCAGGGCTGAGGGAAACTGCTGCCATGAGTATCCATTCATTTAGTGAGGATTTGTTAAATATTGGCCACCAGACACACAAATAAGCCTAGGAAGCTGTCCAAAGAAGCGTGTCTAGTAGGCTTGTTCCTAATATTTTCAGTAGCCCATTTCCACTATGTCTAGCTCATGGCGGTATAGTGGAATAAGTAACGACTCATTAAAAAATTTTCATAGACAGGGACCTCTAGAGCTTGCTCTAATCTGGATCAGATTCAGGTACTTGAGGGTCTTTGAGGCGGGACATCAAGAGAGAAGGGTGTGACAAAGATTTTATCTTGTAAATCCTGTTCAGAACTTGTCCTAATTTAAATTTTCATTTCTTCCTTTCCACCATTTGCTTACCATCTTGTGAAACTTATTTTTATTCAGATATACTTTATTGTTACCTTCCTAACCTGCAAGTATTAGTCTTTAGGTTCCCAAGGGATGAGTTTTTTTTTTTTTTTTGGGATGAGTTATTACTGACTTTTATTTGCCCTCCCTTTTCCACACTGCTGGCAAAACAAAATCACAAATACAATGTTTTGTAAAATTGTTTCATGTTTAAATAATGTCTTAGATTTCATTCAGATTCATTTATAACACAGATCATAAGGATTCAGTGTTTGTACTGTTTCCATGGACATTTGTATCTCTAATCCACAAGTCCTTCCTGAAGTCCAGATTCATATATTCAAACACATACTCTGTATCTCCTCTTGAAAATCTGTAAGACATCTCAGACTCAACATAGCCAAAACTGAACTCCTGATCTTTCTTCCCAGACTTGCTCTACTTGTAGCCTTCCTCATCTCAATTATTGGCAATTCCTCTGTTCAGGCTAAAAACCTTGGAGTCATCCTTGATTTTATCTTTGATGTCTCTCTTTCTCTTCTACCTCAAATCCATTCCATTAGAAAATCCCGCTGCCTTACTTTAAATATATCCACAGTCTAGCCACTTCTGCTCCTTTCTCTTCCTAGTCACCATCGTGACTCTCCTAGATTAGTACAGTAGTCTCTTAACTAATCCCCCTGCTTCAGTGTTCATATTGCTGCATCTCTGCTATGATAGCAAAGTAATCCTCTTAAACTAAAAGGGAGATCATGTCACACCTCTTCTTAAATGGCTCCTTTTTCACTCACAGTAAAAGCCAGAGTTCTTACAGAGTTCTTACGATGGCTTATAAAACCCTACATGACCTGTCCCTCAGTTAGCTCTCCCACTTCATCTCTTTATTCTAACCACAGTGGCCTCCTTGCTTGAGGGCAGATAATGGCAGGCATGCTCCTATCTTAGCGTCTTTGCACTAGCTGTTTCCTACACCTGGAATGCTTTTCCTCCAGATATCTGCATGGGTAACTCTCACTTCCTTCACATTTTTGCTCACATTTGCCTACCTTGTTAATAAGGCCTGCCTTATTAACCTTGACCACCCTTTTTTTTTTTTTTTTAACATCTTTATTGGAGTATAATTGCTTTACAATGGTGTGTTAGTTTCTGCTCTATAACAAAGTGAATCAGTTATACATATACATATGTTCCCATATCTCTTCCCTCCCGCATCTCCCTCCCTCCCACCCTCCCTATCCCACCCCTCTAGGTGGTCACAAAGCACCGAGCTGATCTCCCTGTGCTGTGCGGTTGCTTCCCACTAGCCATCTATTTTACATTTGGTAGTGTATATGTGTCCATGCCACTCTCTCACCCTGTCACATCTTACCCCTCCCCCTCCCCATATCCTCAAGTCCATTCTCTAGTAGGTCTGTGTCTTTATTCCCATCTTGCCACTAGGTTCTTCATGACCTTTTTTTTTTTTCCCCCCTTAGATTCCATATATATGTGTTAGCATACTGTATTTGTTTTTCTCTTTCTGACTTACTTCACTCTGTATGACAGACTCTAACTCCATCCACCTCACTACAAATACCTCCATTTCGTTTCTTTTTATGGCTGAGTAATATTCCATTGTATATATGTGCCACATCTTTTGAATGCTGCAACATGTTCATTCTCCCACGACCCTCCCGATCTCCCTTTTCTGCCTCTGCATTTTCTTTTTACCGTAGCAGTTATCACCTTCTGAGATGTTAATTATTTTACTTATTTATTGCTTCTTTTTTATTATCTATCTTCTACTAGAATGAAAGCTTCATGACGGCTTTAAATTTCGTTCCATCTTGTATCCCAAGTACCTAGAACAGTACCTGCAACTTAATACACACTCTGTAAATATTGGTTGAATTCAGTGAAAGATAATATGTTTAGGGATTTGGGAGGCTTCTGTTACCTAATATATTTCATTTAGTAGACTTTGTTGTTCCCTGATCAGCAAAACACTATTATATAAAATACCATCTACAGTATTATATAAAATAGTGTCATTGTGATAAATTTTTAAATTGCTTTTTTTTGTACTTTTATATACTTTTATTGATGCTTTTTGGACTTCAGTAGTAACCTTCTATTTGCTTTGGACTGTGTGTAACATGAGGCATCTGTATAGAGAGAATCATGAGTTAGTCTTTTGATTATTTAATACGTAGAAAGAGTAAGCAGTTCAGAAGAGGGAAATAGAAATATGGCAAATGATCCTGCGTAGGTTTTTAGTGTATTAAAGACGTTGACCCGAGGCCTGAGGCTTCTCCATTTTCCTATCCTAGGGCATCTGACTGGAAATTAGATCAACCTGATTGGACTGGTCGCCTCCGAATCACTTCAAAAGGGAAGATCGCTTATATCAAACTTGAGGATAAAGTTTCAGGTAATCTGTGCTGGTGACTCTCTAACATATTAAGGATATTGGTTTGGTGTTCTTTTATAAATACCTTCAAATTGGGGACTGGCATGGAAATACTTGTTAATTGAGTTTTAAATGTTTGTTTCCTTTGCTCAAAGAAGTCTTTTCCTTACCTGTCAGGGGAGCTCTTTGCTCAAGCACCAGTAGAACAATATCCTGGTATTGCTGTGGAGACAGTGACAGATTCCAGCCGCTACTTTGTAATCCGGATCCAGGATGGTACTGGTAAGGGATCAGGGATTTTGAATGGGTTGAGATTAGGAAAATAGTTAATGCAGTTCAACAGAAGTGTGCCCCAATGCATTTATCTTACTTCAGTTTACTAAATTTTTCCTCCCCTTTGTCCAAAGTTAATTCTAGTTGCTAAAGGAGAAGGATTAACATGTTTGTAATAGATATGAACACAAGTTCCAAGATGTGGTTATTAAAAGTAGACGTAAATAAATCAAAATGTTTATCTAACCAAAGAATTGACACATACTGCCTCTTCATTGTTGTGGTGGTTTTTTGTGGGACTATCTTACATCAACTGTGTTTACGGCAGTCATCTTTTCTCCAATCAGAGGTTGGCAAATTTTTTCTGTAAATACACAGATAATAAATATTTTAGGTTTTGTGGGCCAAATGATCTCTTGCAGCTACTCAGTTCTGTTGATGTAATGTGAACGCTGCCATGAATGGTATGTAAACAAACTGGTGTGCCTTTGTTCCAGTGAAACTTTATTTACAGGAACAAGCTCTGGCAGCATTTGGCCCATGGGCTGCATGCAGTTTGCCGATCCCTGGTCCATGAGAAAATATTTCACATTCACAGATGTTATCTAGTTAGGGTAAATATTACATTGATATTTTCATTGGATAGAGTTTGCCCTAAGGGATACTTCCTGTTCTGAAGATTCCTGTCTTTTTCACAGGGCGTAGTGCTTTCATTGGCATTGGCTTCTCAGATCGGGGTGATGCCTTTGACTTTAATGTCTCTTTGCAAGATCACTTCAAGTGAGTGAAGCTTGTCTTTAGTTACCAGGTTACATGTTTGGGGAATGCTGCTCCTCAGTTGAGTGGGCACTATCTCTCTTACCTCCTGGTTTCTTTACTTGGTAAACTAGTTCACGTGAATATAAATCTTCCCATTCACTCTGTTTTCTTACATTATATTTGTATCTGTTCTATCCTTTCCTTATAGCTAGAATATGTTTTTAATCCCTTGTACAGTGGTTTGAGATGGGGCTTTTGTTTATGCCTCTGGGGAATTTGCCCTTGCTTTTAGGTGGCTGAAGGAGGCATAACAGTAACAGCAGGGCTGTCTGTGAGATATGTGGGGAGTTATGTGCCAGTTTTCTTACTCCATGTAGCTGACATGTTTAGTGCCTGTTGCAGTACTTCTTCAGCCCATTCGATCTTGGCTCAGCTGTGGTGGACAGCACCATGCACGCTGTTGGCTTCCTACCTCAAGCGCAGGCTTTTCTGCCTTAGGACTTCCTGAAACTGTGGAAGGCCAGCCAGTTAGCAAGGGGGGCAACCTGGAAGGACTGAGGAATTAACACCCCCTCAGGGGCCGCCCTCAACCATGGGGGATGGGAATTGGTGGCTAAGTGCCCTCTTTTGGAGGGACAAGTTTAATATGCCTTTTGAATGGTTCCTCAGCGGTATTGAACCCCAGTTGCCCTTTCTTGGCTTTTCTTCCTTTCCTTTCTCACATCTCATGTTCCCTTACTCTACTTTCTGGAATCATGTTTCACATAAATTAGCTACACTCAAATTTGTGTGTCAGACTCCGCTTTCAGGGAATCCCAATTAAAATAACTTACTCTTTTACTGAAGGTGGGTAAAGCAGGAATCTGAGATTTCCAAAGAATCTCAGGAAATGGATAATCGTCCCAAGTTGGATCTGGGTTTCAAGGAAGGGCAGACCATCAAGTTGAGTATTGGGGTGAGTATGGTTCCCCCCACCCCTCCTTGTATTTCTATAAGCCTGTGACTTGCTCTTTTTCTTTCTCTCACTCTGCTTCTTTTTTTTTTTTTTTGTAGAACATCACAACCAAGAAAGGAGGTGCTTCTAGGCCCAAGACTACAGCGACTGGGGGCCTAAGCTTACTCCCACCACCGCCTGGAGGCAGAGTCACAATTCCCCCACCATCCTCCTCAGTTGCCATCAGCAATCATGTCACTCCACCGCCCGTACCAAAATCCAATCATGGAGGTACTGATGCAGGTAACTCTCTCTAGCACTTTAACCTTGAGAAATCATATCTTAGGGTTTAACTGGGTAACACCTATTTGCCAAGGAGAGTGTCGATGGTTTTGCTGTTAAATGGTGCTTGACACTGACAAGGTGATTCTGGAAGCCTCTAGCAAGGCATTGAAGCTTTTCTAGTGAGCTGAGAGTCATGGTTCTGGGTGGTTCTTTGGCTGAAAATGAGTAGATATTGAGAAGACTGTTTCCTTCACTGTACCTTGGTGACAGAGATGCTAGTGGGCCTGCGAGTCAGATGGACCAAGATTTTGGTCATGGCTCTGCTACTTTTTATCTGAATGTGTTGGGTAACATTATTTAATTTCTTTGAGTCTCAGTATCCTTACCTGTAAAATGGAGATGTAAAACTACCCCAAGACTGTGAGGGTGAAATGAAGTGATGGCACCTAGCCCAGTTCTTGGAATATAGTAGCCGTTCAGTGAATGTCATTTCTTAATCCGTTCCATTTCTTCACAAGGGCAATGAGAGGAAATGAGACGACATCTGGGTTTATGAGTACATTTTTGTTTTTCTTTACTGTCTGGTGGGAAAAAAGAATAGATATAGTTATTTCCATTTAAAAGATGAGAAATTAGAACTTGGGAAGGAATTTTCCTAAGTTTAGAGAACCTAGTATTAGAATCTGGGAGTTTTAAGTTATATCATTAATTAGTTAATTATAATTTAATATAATTTAAGTTTTAAATTATATCATTAATCATTTGTAATTGATTGCTAAGAGCAGACTTTCTCTTTCTGGAATTTTTGAGGTAAAAGTGGTTATAGGCTACTTCTTTTGGTAAGTGTTGCCAGAAGGCACTGAGGATAGTATCTAAGGTTTATTTATTTTTATTTTTTAAAACTAAACTTGATAATTGTAGATTCACATGCAGTTGTAAAAAATAATACAAAGAAATCCCACATACCCTTTACCCAGTTACCCTCAACATTTTGCAAAATTGACATTGAGACCATCTCATCATCTTACTTAGATTTCGTCGTTTTTACGTATTCTCGTTTGTGTGTGCAGTTGACCCTTGAACAGTGCAGGGCTCAGGTGCACTGACCACTTCCTCCCTGCCCGCCCCCCCATGCAGTCAAAAATCTGTGTATAACTTCATAGTTGTCCTTCTGTATCTGCGGTTCCAAATCTGCAGATTCAGCCAACCACAGATCACGTAGTACTGTAGTGAGTGTTTATTGAAAAAAAATCCCTGAGTAAGTGGACCCACGCAGTTCAGACCCATGTCGTTCAAGGGTCGGCTGTCGTTCTGTGCAGTTTTGTCATGTGTAGGTTCCTGGATCCACCACCATGGTCAGGATACTGAACAGTTCCACCACGACAAGGATCCCTTGTGTCGCCCTTTTATAGCCACACCTCTTTGCCTCTCCCCACAATCCCTAACTCTCAGCAATCAGTCACTAATCTGTTCTCCATCTCTAATTCTGTCACTTCAGGAATGTTACCTAAATGGAACCATATAGTATATAACCTTTGGGATTGACTTTTCCCACTCAGGATGATTCCCTTGAGAGTCATCAAGTTGTATATAGCAACAGTTTGTTCCTATTTATTGCTGAGTAGTATTCCATGGTATGGATGTACCACAGTATGTTTAATCATCACCCATGGAAAAGCATCTGGGTTGTTTCCAGTTTTTGGCTGTTACAAACAAAGTCACTGTGAACATTTACGTATAGGTTTTTGTGTGAACATAAGTTTTTGTTTCTAAAATTTTTATTCTGTTTCCCCTTTTCTTATTTCTCCTCTTACCTTGTATTCAGATATCCTTTTAGATTTGGATTCTCCTGCTCCTGTAACGACACCAGCACCAGCTCCAGTTTCTGCAAGCAATGACTTGTGGGGTGACTTTAGCACTGCATCCAGGTATTAGCATAGGGAAACCAGCATACTCTCAACCAGGGTATTGATGATGTATGTACAGTCAAATGAAGTCTCTGATCTGGGAAAGCAGGGCATTTGTAGGTCATATAGAGTCTTCAGCAGGAATTCTAGGTAAGGAAGTATAGGAGTGCTGGGGATGGTGGGATAAGAAAGCTGTAGCATGAAGCTTGAGTGGAATATCTCAGGCCTTAGTAAGTAGAATTGCTGTGAAGTACAGTTTCAGGAATTCTGGGCAGAAATTTCTTACTGTTAAGGATGGAGTCCCTATCCTAATATGCCTTTGGCTATCTCTCTGTTCTGTCTCACAGCTCTGTTCCAAACCAGGCACCACAGCCATCCAACTGGGTCCAGTTCTGAGGAGCACCGGCAGGACGTTAAGGACAGACTTGAAGAATCACAGTGACCTTGAGGGCACCAATCTGAGGGGAGCTCGGAACCCCTTCCCTCCCCAGAACCAAAATTATTGAACGGTTGTTTTCATAGCTTCTCCATTGCGTTCAGGCTGGTGTGTCACTCCCCGGTGTTCCTTGCTGTACAGCCGAGAAAGTATTTCTTATCTCCTGTTCACTATCAGGGCAGGGGCATAGTGGGTCTTCTGATACTTGTGGCTGACTTTTGCAGGGCTCTAAAGGCCAGGGTCTCTTTGGTGGGGAAATAACCTCCAACATCTGTAAAAATTTCTCCATCTTTAAATTCTTTAACTTTTTTCAGAATCATCTCATGACCCTTGTGTACCTCTTTGTGAAGCTCTGTTTAGCAATTTCAGGGGAGACAAAAACCTTAGAACTTCCTTTTCCATTAACTGAAGACTCTAAAAATGGACAGACTGATCACAGTGTTTACAGATTCAGAATTTTGATAGGGGTAGGTGTGAAGAAAGACCTGTTTCCTGGATCTCTGCTGTATATCCTCCCTCAGGCTTGTCTTATTCAGTGAACATCCAGTGCTGGGTGCAGCCCCCTGACCCTCTAGTGTCTAGTGTGTTTACATGTCTCTTCCTGTGACAAGAGGGTTGTGTTGGTGGCACCCCACTCTTCTTTTGTGGAATAGTGCAGCATCTCTGATCAGTGGGTGTCTCTTGGATGAAGGAGGTTCAAGGGACTATGTTTTCCTACTTATATTCTAGAGAAGCAGTTACTTTCTTGCAGCTCCATCTAGTTGCTGCATTTGAAGCACAGCGTTACTTTGTAATGGCCCCATTATTTGTCCTAAAGTTAAAGGGTTTAGAGTTTTTAACCTAATTTGTAGAGCAGAGAGGTTGAAAGCACTTAACTCTTGTTCAGTACCCACATTACCTTGCTGCCTGGGTATCTGGCTCCTTTTCATACACATTTCTTTTTTCAGTCCACCAGCTCTTCAACAGAAAGCTGCTGTTACATGTACCATCATTTATGAAGCAAGCTGGAGAGCCATGGCTTTAGCTGTGCTAGGTTTTGCCCAAATGACGGCTGCAATACCCATCACCAGGAGTATCTCAGAAGCAAGTTGCCCCCCACCACTTTCCCTCCCTCTGCCCACCATTCCTTTTACAATGCTGTGAAGCGGTCCTGCTCTTAGGTGAGCTGGCACCAGCTACTTTGTCTGCTAAGGGGCAATTTTGAGAGTGAAATGGGAGGATCTCACTTCTTCCCTTAGCACCTATTTGGATGTGTACCCTCTGGCTGAAGGGAGTCCTTATATTTAGTTTCAAAATAGATTCTCTCTCTTGGATTTCCTTCTTGACTCTTTTTAACTTTGGGTCCATTTTTTTTTCCCATTACTTCCCGTTCCAGGCAGCTCTATTCTTGCAGAGCCATGGCAGGACATTTAAAAATTCCAATAGAAAACACTAAAAGGAAAGCCTGTAGAATCACTAGTGACTAACTACTGGGAGCCTATTTTCTCAGTCTTCCTCTATGTTGTGTTCTTTGTATTCTCAAGATGATAATATATTATGTATTTGAATTGCTGAAAAATTGAAAATGAACTTTCAGATATATGTATATAGAGCATATGTATGCTGTATTGGTGCAATAATGGTAATTAAAAATATGGAAAGAGGTAGTGTCTCTTTTATCTTTCTATTTGCCTGTTTCATTATCTTTTTTATTTAATTGACCCAATATAGGTGGCCAGTAGGTAATAAAAGGACATTTTATATCTATTACTCATTTTCAAGAAATGGAGGTTTTAAGAGGTTAAGGCTAGACCTCTGTCCTCATGTTTCTAAACCCACAGAGGCTCCTTGTCGAGATCATTTGTATTTATTATTTATTTGCTGGTACAGTTAATTTCATTTGCTTCGAATTATCTTTGTGATCTAGGCCACCTTTCATATCCCAGAACTATGGTCAGCATAAATGAAGGGAATCAATGCATGAGATAGAACTAAAGTGAGAGTTATAGACTTTGGAAGCCAGAGGATCTTGGAGTTCTCATTCAGTGATTGTCACAGGAAATGAATCAGAATGATATGGGTGCTGCTGCTTTTTTTTTTTTTTTCTTCTTTTTTTGTTTCCAATTTAAAATAACATACTGCTCTCTCCAGAGATTCTGATACACCTCCCCCATTTGCCCTCCCAGGGAAGGGCTTGGATGGTTTCCCCAACCATGGCCTTTCTTATCATTACTGAGGTTGTGAGGCACTATCATGGATAAACATGTATCCTAAACTGCAGGGGGGTTTTTTGGGCTGAAGATGCAGATAATAATTTTTCCAGCTCAACCCCCTTGGTTAGACATTGACATCTGCCTTCACGGTTGTCATGTGAGCTTTTATTACTCCTCACTTCTTCCATTCCGATAACCTTCTAGGTAGTTGGCTTGCCTCTAGCTTTCTCAGCCCTAGTTCAGCTTACACGTTGCCACCAGAATAATCTTCCTGAAACCAAACCCTGCTCATGCCCTTTCCTCCCCTACTCATTGATTACCTTTAATAATTTTCCTTTGCTTACAGGTTAAAGTCCAAAGTACCATTTCATCCTCAGCTCGCAATTTTCCCTTTCAGTCTGCTCCTGCACACTTGTCATTCTGCAGATGCCATCAGCAACATGGGCATTGAGTGCTTGCAATTCCCTCTGCCTAGAATTCCTTCCCTCTCTACCTGCCTGGTGAAATCCTTCCCATCCTGGAAAGCTCAAGTGCTGCTTCATGAAACGTTACTTATCCCCTCAGTCTGAAAGGTGATCTCCCTTGTTTTTTGGGGTTGCTGTTGAAATTCTCTTCTTACTAGTTTGTAAGCTCTTTGATATAAGGACCATGTCTTCATTTTTATCTACTCAATACTTTCCATATGCCATAAATATATACTTGTTGAATTAACAGTGATTTCAGTGAAGAGGGACTAGACATCAGAAAGTTGGGTTTTTCCTTTTTCACTCATTCTCATTTTGGTTGTTCCTAGCTACAGGACATAAGTATTCCTTATATGCTTTGTTATAGTTGCAGAAGGTCTCATTTATATGCTCCAGAGTCAGTTAATATTAGGGCCCAAGAAAGTAGCATTGAAGACAAATTTTACTTTGATACATAGACGCTATGGCCTGGGAAAAGGAAAACTGGATATCATGTAGCACAGCTGCTGATAAATCTGGTAGCTTACTTTCTGATCTCAGTTATTACAACTGGCTAAGATTGCACTTGGTTATATTTAGCTTTTTTTTTAGCTTTTTAAAAAAAGTCATTTCTGTTATTGCCTCTTAACTGTACATGAGGAAGATACATGTGGTTTTTGACTGGAACTTATACTCAGGAGCTCCCCATCAATCACATATTCTCTTGAGAAAGAAAGGAAAAAGGAAGAGGATTACATTTTACTTTCAAGTCCCTTAAGCCTGGGGAATGTATAGGCTTGGTGTGGTTTTCACAGCAACCATGGTTGAAACCATGTTGTATGGCATTTATTTCAGAATAAGAATTGTCATTTTCAGTCCCTTTTTGAAAGTTATTAAGATATGGGGGTGGTATGTTTTTTAAAAAGCTCTAGTATACTAAAGTCTACATCTCAGTCAGGAGTGAAATAATTGTCCTTTGAGACCTCATGTTCTGCCCTATCAATCTAAGACTAGTGTCATTCCCTCAAACACAATAATGCATTAAGACCAACGATGAATGTTTCTGTTTGCTTTTTAATATTTTCTTTTGTCTTATGTGTGTTCTGCCACTGCACCTAATGATAGTAAAAAAATGTCTTTGGGGCAATTTCTGTCAATGCTTTAACTGGCTGCATGTCAGCATGGGACCACTAGAGGACGGGCTCCCCTAGCAGCTCTAGCACAGCGGTAGGAATTACTGCTCCGATTTCCTGGTGGCAGGGGAGACACCTGAAGACATAAATGAAGACTGTCAAGGGACATTTCATCTATGGAGTAAGCATGTACCCGATCCAAAGTTTGTTGGGAATGTAGAAAAACAGCTGTTTGGGTAGGTGGAAGATGAAGAACAGAATAATACTTTCTTCAGACTTTAATACTTAAATAAATCTTTGAATGAATGGGGAATATACTTATTGATTTTAATGACCCCCCCCCCCCCACCTTCCCCAGTCCCACCAAAATAGGTGATTAACGGGAAGTAAAGAGGAGTGGTTATGAGCATGAATTTGGGAAGAGACAGACTGCCTTGGCACAAAATTTTACTCTTCCACTTACTGGCTTTTTGACCTTGGGCAAATTAACCCTTGTTTGCCTTGGTTTCCTCATATGCAAAATAAAGATAATAGTTCCTACTTCATAGAGTTATTGTCAGGATAAAATAAGTTAAAAATTTAAAGTGCTTAGAACAAAGCCTGGCGTATGGTAAATTCTCTGTTAGTACTGCTTCTACTACTGCTGCTTGGCTGGCTATCTTAATTCTGGCTATTAGGATTGCAATAACATGGTAAGTATAAGGGCAAAATGATGAGGTCCTTTCCTTTTTTAAAAAAGTTAATTTTTATGGGGATATAATTGACATACAACATTGTAAATGTTTAGGTGTACAAAATGTGATACATTTATTGCAATAATCGAAGTGTTAGCTAACACTTCTGTCATGTCATGTAATTGTCATTTCTTTTTTGTGGTGAGAGCAACTAAGATCTAATCTCTTAGCAACTTGGAAGTTGGTAATATAATGTCTATACAGGCATACCTCATTTTATTGAACTTTGCTTTATTCCACTTTGCAGATACTATGTTTTTCACAAATTGAAAGTTTGTAGCAACACTTCATCCAGGAAATCTGTCAGTGCCATTTTTCAATAGCATTTGCTCACTTTGTGTCTCTGTGTCATGTTCTGGTAATTCTCACAATATTTCAAACTTTTTCATCATAATTATATTTGTTATGGTGATCTGTGATCAGTGATCTTTGACATTACTATTATGACTTGCTGCAGGCTCAGATGATGGAAAGCATTTTTTAGCAATAAAGTATTTTAAAATTAAGGTATGTATATTGTTTTTCAAGGCATAATACTACTGCACACTTAATAGACTACAGTGTAGTGTAGACATAACTTCTGTATGCCCTGGGAAACCAAAAATTCATGTGACTTGCTTTATTGCAATATTCGCTTTATTCTAGTAGTCTAGAACTGGACCTGTGATTTCTCCAAGGTATGCCTATAATGACTGTACTATGCATTAGATCTCCAGAACTTATCTACTGGTTGAAAGTTTGCATCTTTAAACTGCATTGCCCAATTCCTTCACCTCCTAGCCTCTGGTATCCACCAGTCTACTCTCTGTTTCTATGAGTTTGGCTTTTTTAGATTCCACATATAAGTGGTATCATAAAATATAGCATTTGTCTTTCTCTGACTTTTCTCACCTAGCATAATAACCTCAAGGTCTCTCCACGTTATTGCAAATGGCAAGATTTCCTTCTTTCTTATGGCCGAATAATATTTTCTTACATATGTATACCACATCTTCTTTATCCATTCATTGCAAATGGACCCTATGGTTGTTTCCATACCTTGCTATTGTGAATAATGCTGCAATAAACATGGGAGTGCATATATCTCTTCAATATCCTGTTTTCATTTCCTTTGGATATATACCCAGAAGTGGAATTGCTGGATCATATAGTAGTTCTATTTTTAATCTTTTGAGGAAACTCCGTACTGTTTTCCATAGTGGCTGTACTAGTTTTCATCCCCTCCAAGAGTGTGCTAGGGTTCCCCTTGATCCACATCCTCACCAACACTTGTTATCTCTTCTTGTCTTCTTGATGATAACCATTCTAATAGATGTGAGGTGATATTTCATTGTGGTTTTGATTTGCATTTCCCTGATGATTAGTGATGTTGAGTACCTTTTCATGGGAATGGGTCCCAAGCATCATTCTTGCCAGCCTGGACCCCAACCCTAGGACTCAGAACAGTGTGAATTAGAAATGGTTTCTTTGTGGTCTTGAGTCACACTGAGTCAGTCAACTGCTTGTGACTCTAAAAAAATGATCTTTGGACTATTTGTATGTCTTCTTAAGAAAAATGTCTGTTTAGTTCCTCTGCACATTTTAAAAATTGGATTGTTTTTAGTTTTTGTTTTGTTTTGTTACTGAGTTGTATGAGTTCTTTATCTATTTTGGATATTAATTTCTTATCTTCTTATCAGATATATGGTTTGCAAATATTTTCTCTTATTCCATAGGTTGTCTTTTCTTTCTTTCTTTCTTTTTTTTTGATTGTGTCTTTTGCTGTGCAGAAGTTTTTTAGTTTGATGTAGTCCCACTTCCTGATTTTTGCTTTTGTTGCTTGTGCTTTTGGTGTGATATCTAAAAAATTGTGGCTAAGACTGATGTCAAGGAGCTTCCTCCATATGTTTTCTTCTAGGAATTTTATGGTATCATGTGTTAGTTTAAGTCTTTAATCTATTTTGAGTTAATTTTGGGGAGTGGTGTAAGATAGTGGTCCAATTTCATTTTTCTGCATGTAGTTATCCAGTTCTTGCAACACATAGTTTTGTTGAAAAGACTGTCCTTTCTCATTGAGTGTTCTTGGCTCCCTTGTCAAATATTAGTTGACTGTAAATGCAGGAGTTTATTTCTGCACTCTCTATTTAGTTGCATTGGTCTATGTGTCTCTTTCTATGCTAGTTTTTTTATGTTTTAATTATGATAGCTTTGTAGTATAATTTGAAATTAGGAAGTGTGATGCCTCTGGCTTTGTTCTTTTTTCTCATGATTGCTTTGGTTATTACTTTTTTGTGGTCTTTTGTAGTTCCACACAAATCTTAGGATTATTTTTTCTATGTCTGTGAAAAATGCCATTGGAATTTTGATAGAGGTTGTGTTGAATTTATACTTGGCTTGAGTAGTATGGACATTTTAGCAATATTAATTCTTCCAATCCATGAACACAGGATATATTTCCATTTTTTTGTGCCTTCAGTTTCTTTAATCTAAGTTATAGTTTTTGGTATATAGAAATTTCACTTCCTTAGTTGAATTTATTCCTAAGTATTTTATTGTTTTTGATGTTATTGTGAATGGGATCATTTTCTTTCTTTTTTGGTTGTTTCACTGTTAGTATATAGAAAGGAGACTGATTTTTATGTGTTTAGTTTGTAACCTGTAACTTTACTAAATTGATTTATTAGTTCTACCAGTTTTTTGGTGGAGTTCTTAGGATTTTCTATATATAGGATCATATCTGCAGAGACAATTTTACTTCTTTCTGATTTGGATGACTTTTATTTCTTTTTCTTACTTGATTCGTCTAACTAGGACTTGCAGTACTATGTTGAGTAGGAATGGTGAAAGTGGGCCCCCTTGCCTTTTTCTGAACTTAGAGGAAAAGCTTTCAACCTTTTATCTTTGAGTATGATGTTAGTTGTGGTCCTGTCATATATGACCTTTATTGTGTTCAGGTATGTTCCTTCTCTACACAATTTGTTGAGAGTTTTTATCGTGAAAGAATGTTATAATTAGTCGAATGCTTTTTCTGTATCTATTGAGATGATCCTGTGATTTTGCCTTTCATTTTATTAATGTGGTGTGTCACAGTTGATAATTTTTGTATGTTGAACCATCCTTGTAACCCAGGGATGAATGCCACTTGATCATGGTGTATGATCCTTTAAATGTGCTGTTGAATTTGGCTTGTTAATTTTGTTGAGAATTTTTGTATCTATATATCAGGAACATTGGCCTTTTCTTGTACCCTTATCTGGCTTTGGTATCAAGGTAATGCTGGCCTTGTAAAATGGGTTTGGTAGTGTTCCCTCCTCTTGAATTTTTGGGAAGAGTTTGGGAAGGATTGCTGTTAATTTTTAAAAGTGTTTGGTAGAATTATTTAGTGAAACCATCTCGTCCTGGCCTTTTCTTTGTTGGGAAGTATGTGATTACTGATTCAGTATACTCACTTGTTATTGGTCTGTTCAGATTTTCTATTACTTCCTGCTTCAGTCTTGGTAGGCTATATGTTTCTAGGAATTTTTCTGTTTTTCTAGGTTATCCAGTTTGTTGCTATGTAATTTTTCATAGTAGTCTCTCATGATCCTTTGTATTTCTGTAGTATCAGTTGTAATGTCCCTCATTTCATTGCTGATTTTATTTGAGTCTTTTCTCTTTTTTTCTTAGTCTCGCTAAAGGTTTGTCAATTTTGTTTATCTTTTCAAAACACCAGCTCTTAGTTTTGTTGATCTTTTCTATTGTTTTTCTGGTCTGTGTTTCATTTATTTTCACTCTGACTTTAGTTATTTCATTCCTTCTACTAACTTTGGGCTTAGTTTGTTTTTCTTTTTCCAGTTGCTTGAGGTGTAAAGTGAGGTTGTTTATTTGAGATCTTCCTTTTTTCTTAATGTAGGCATTTATTGCTAAAAACGTCCCTTTTAGAGCTGTTTTTGCAGCCTTGCATAGGTTTTGGTATGTTGTGTTTCCATTTTTGTTTCTTTCAAGATATTTTTTGATTTTCTGCTCGATTTCTTTGACCTGTTGGTTGTTCAGGAGTGTGTTAATTTCCATACATTTGTGCATTTTCCAGCTTTCCTTTTGTTATTGATTTCTAGTTTCATACTATTGTGTTTGGAGAAGATACTTGGTATGATTTCAGCGTTCTTAAATTCGCTAAGACTTGTTTTTTGGTCTAACAAATGGTCTATTCTGGAGAATGTTCTGCACTTGAGAAGAATGTGTAGTCCGCTTTTGTTGGAAGGAATGTTCTGTATATGTCTGTTATAGGTCCACTTGGTCTAAAGTAGGGTTGAAGTCCAGTGTATCCTTTTGATTTTCTATCTGGATAACCTATCCATTGTTGAAATTGGGGTATTGAAGTCTCCTACTATTATTGTATTGTCTGTTTCTCTCTTCAGATCTGTTAGTATTTGCTTAATATATTTAGGTGCTCTGATGTTGAATGCATATATGTTTATGATTGTTATATCTTTTTGATCATTATATAATGACCTTCCTTTTTTTTTTTTTTACCATATTTGGCTTAACATCTTATTTTGTCTGATATATGTATAGCCACCTCTACTTTCTTTTGGTTTCCACTTGTATGGAATATCTTTTCCATCCCTTCATTTAGCCTATGTGTGTTCTTAAAGCTGAAGTGAGTTTCTTATAGGCTACATATAGCAGTCTTGTTTTCTCAGCCACTCTGTGTCTTTTCATTGGAGAATTCAATCCATTTACATTTAGAGTAATTATTGATAGATAAGGACTTATTAATGCCATCTTTCTAATTGGTTTTTGTCTGTTTTGTAGTTCCCTTGTTCCTTTCTTCCTCTCTTGCTGTCTTCCTTTGTGAATTGATGATTTTCTTTAGTGGTATTCTTTGATCCTCTTCTCTTAATTTTTTGTGACTCTACTGTAGGTTTTTGCTTCAGGTTACCCTGAAGCTTGCATAAAACATCATTTCCTTCCTTCCTTCCTTCTTTCTTTCTTTCTATCTATCAATCATCTATCTATCTGTCACAGTGTTGTGAGCTGATAACAATTTAACTTTGATTGCATACAAAAATTTCACCCTTTTATTCCCCCTTTTTATGTTTTTCATGTCACTATTTACCTCTTTTTATATTGTGTGTTCATTAGCAAATTATTATAGCTATAACTATTTTTAACACTTCTGTGTTTAACATTTATACTAGAGTTAAGTGGTTAGCATACCACCATATCACAGTATTAGAATATCTGAATCTAACTATATGCTTACCTGTATCAGTGTGTTGAATGTTTTTGTGTTACTAATTAGCATCCCTTCATTGGTGCTTGAAGAACTCCTTTCAGCATTAATTACAAGGGAGTTCTAGTGGCGATGAACTCTCTCAACTTTTGTTTGTTAGGGAAAGTCTTTGTCTCATTTCTGAATGACAACTTTGATAGGTAAAGCATTCTTGATTGGCTGTTTCTTTCTTTCAGCACTTTGAATATATCATTCTATTATCTCCTGGCCTGCAAGGTCTCTGCTGACAAATTTGCTTATAGCCTTATGGGGGTTTCTCTGTATGAAAGAAATATTTTTTCTCTTGTTGCTTTTGAAATTCTCTCTTTGTCTTTGATTTTCGGCAGTTTTACTATAATGTGTCTTGGAGAAGATTGTTTTAGATTGAGATTTTGGGGTGACCTTTTGCCTCATGAATTTGGATGTCTAATCTCTTCCCAGGTTTGGGATATCTTTAGCCATTATTTCTTTAAATAGCTTCCTGTCCCTTTCTCTCTTTCTTCTCCTTCTGGTACTCTAATAATAGGTAGAATGTTTGTCTTAATGGTTTCCCATAAGTACTGCAGGCTTCTTTTCTTCCTTTTCATTCTTTTTTTTTTTTCTTTTTGCTCCTCTGATTGGATACTTTCAATTGATCTGTTGTCTACATCACTGATTCTTTATTCTGCTTGGTTAAGTCTGAAGCTGAAGCTCTCCATTGAATTCTCCAGTTCAGTCATTATATTCTTCATCTCCAAAATATCTGTTTGGTTCTTTTTTATGTTCTTGCTCTTTGTTGAACATCTCATGTTTTTCTTGTTGTTTTTCTGATATCATCAAACAGTTCATCTGTGTTCTCTTATAGCTTTCTGAGCCATTTTCTTTTCTTTTCTTTTCTTTTATTGCTTGCACCATATGGCATGTGGAATCTTAGTTCCCTGACCAGGGATCAAACCCATGCCCCCTGAAGTGGAAGCATGGAGTTTTAACCACTGGACCATCAAGGAAGTCCCTGAGTCTCTCTAGAACAATTATTTTGAATTCTCTGTCAGGTAATTCCTGGAACTCCATTTCTCTGGGGCAAGTTACCGGAGGTTTACTGTGTTCCTTTACATGTTTCCCTGGTTCTTCGTTACCCTTGTAGCCTAGCATAGTTGTCTGAGTATCTGAGGAAGCAGTCACTTCTTCCAGACTTATGGAGCAACTTTGGTAAGGGAAGACTTTCACCTGTGGGTGGGGGCATGCTGAAGCATGCTGTAACCCCAGGTCTAGTGATGCAAGGTGCCAGGTGCTGGGGTGTGTAGTTGCGCTGGATCAGGGTCAGGGTGGGAGCATGATGTGTTTTCTGTTCAGGCTGTTGTAGTCCACAGCATCAACAACTGTGTGGTCCTTAGTGAGCACTGCAGGGGGTTCATAGAGGCTGTAAAGGATTTTGGGGTCCTCAGTGGTACCCCCAGGTCCAGTGGCTGGGGACCAGGAAAGGCTGTGGTGGAGGGTGGAGCTGGTGGTGTGCACACACTTGGCTGTGGGGACCAGCTGCAGGTGCCTGTGAAGTGGCTGGGGTCAGTTGCAGACACACACGTAGTGGTGGGGGCCAGGGCAGGCAGCAAGGGTCAAAGCCAACTCTGGGCTCACTGGCAGCTCTGGGGGCCCCAGCTGTCAGCATGCTCTCCTCTGGTTGCATAGTCTTTCCCTTGGGGTGTGTGCACTGCTGTGGAAGCTGGTGATGGGCGTCAGGCTGGCAGTGTGCAAGCGCACAGCTGGAGAGGGAGGCTAGGTTCGAGTATGCACAAGGTGTTTGGGGTCAGCTGCTGAGATCTGTGCTGGCATCTTGTATTTTGCAGCTTCAGAGGCCTGGACTGGCTGCCAGTGTGGTTCAAGGGCTCCAGTGAGGGTGGGGTGAGGGCGTTGGAGGGAGTGGGGAGAGACTCAAGCGGCTGGCAAATGTGATTTGGCAAATGTGAGTATGAAATGTGGCTATAAAAGCTAATGAAATCTGCAGGGGGTTCACTGCAGCTCTGTTAGTTTCTGCAGTGGTGAAATCTGCTGGGTTTGTCTGTAGAGCAAGTCACTGAACTGTGAGCTCTCCAGTTGTGTGGCTGCTATTGGTAGATCATACTTTTCTTCCTTGTTTCTAACGGTTTCTATGCATCTCAGCTTTGCTGGTCTGGGTAGGGTGAAACTGAAGTGGGACCTTCTTGCATTGTCCTGAAAGTTTAGGGAAGTGGATCTCTCACTCCACTCTTCCTTTTTTGATAAGGGGAACTCTTTCTATCTGGGAAGTTCCCTCTTGGTACTAAACGATGTTGGTTTGGGGGGTGGGCTGATGTAGGCAGAATGAAACTGTCTTCCATCTCCATAACCTGATTATTCTCAGGTTTTCTGTTCCACTGTGTTGCTGAAATTTCTAAAGCAGACTCCAGAGCTCCCCCAGAGCTGTTTTTGTTAATGGATAGCTGTCTAATGTTGATATTTTTTGGAGGGGGGGACAGAGGCTGGGGTCTCCTATGTTTCCATTTTGGTGATGTTGAAAAATAATTGATCCAGTTCCTTGATATATGATAGAACAAGATATTCCAGATTCACCTTGTACTTTCGTACTGGTTTTTGTTTTTAAATCTAAAGCCCAGGGAGAGGTATTACCGATGGGTGGTCTCTTTCTAGTTTCCCTTTCATTTAATTTAAAGTTTTGCATTGATTCTGAATTAAGCAGAGGTCTTAGTTCTAAATTCTTGTTTCATCCCCTTCGTGTGCTTTTAAATCCACACCTTTAGCCATTACTGGACCTGATGATCTCCACGCAGACTTGATGACTGTCAGTTCATGAAGGTTAACTCTGGTTACATTTTCACCTCTTGTCCCGTGTTTGTGTGTTCTGAATCTGTGAGGACCCAGTAATAAGCTAAGAGCATTTCTCAAGAATAGAATGGTTACTTGCTGAAAGGGCATGACTTGCTCTAATGAATACTAGAGGCCTCCTCTGAATTGTCCTATTAGGGTTTGCCTGTAGAATCAAACTTAGCCTTTGGTTTTTGTCTTCTTCAGCCTGCAGCTATAAACAATAAAGGATTCTTTTAACATAGTCTTAGAAATTCTGGTTTTCAGGTTTTACAGTAAGCCAAGAATTTAGGGCTTTGAGCTTGTTACTCTCTTCCTTTAGGTTGCCCAGGGCCATAAGAAGCAACTATGCTCTATAATTCTTACATTCTCTTTCCCTTGCAGTCATTTGGTCTCCTAAAGTCTTGTCTTCCTTGGGTACTCTTTTTTTTTTTTTTTTTGAACTTTAAAAAAAGTTTTATTGGCGTATGGTTGATTTACAATGTTGTGTTAGTTTCAGGTGTACAGCAAAGTGATTCAGTTATTCGTATAAATATATTCATTCTTTTTAGATTCTTTTCTCATATAGGTTATCACAGAATATTGAGTAGACTTCCCTGACAACACTTTAAAAAAATTTATTTTATAAAAGTATAGTTGATTTACAGTGTTGTGTTAATTTCTGCTGTACAGCAAAGTGATTCAGTTGTACATATATATTTATAGTCTTTTTCATATTCTTTTCCATAATGGTTTATCACAGGATATTGAATATAGTTCCCTGTGCTAGGTGACAACATGTTTTAATTTGTGTTTTAGTCTATTCAGGCTGCTATGAAAACAAATACCAGGAATTAGGTGGCTTATAGCAACAAACATTTATTTCTTATAATTCTGGAGGCTGGGAAGTCCAAGTTCCTGGCATCGGCAAGTTCTTTGTCTGGTGAGGGCCCATTTCCTCATGGACGACTGTCTTTTCGCTATAACCTCACCTGGTGGAAAGGGTAAAGGAGCTTTCTTAGGCTTCTTTTATAAGGACAGGAAGTCCATTCACGAGGGCTCTGCCGTTATGACCTAATCACCTCTCAAAGGTCCCACCTCCTAATACTATCACCTGGGAGGTTAGAATTTCAGCATAAGAATTTTGAGAGGACACAAACATTCAGTCCATCACAATTTGCTAAGTTATTTTGCCATTATATGACAAGGACTGCCAGGTCCCATTTGTTATTACTAGTTAGGTTTTCTCTTCTCTCAACTTCAACCAGATTAGGTAATAAATCTCCAATTTCCCCCATTTTACTGGGAGTCTATTGCCTTCAAGTATTTGTGGTGCTGATTCTGAAAGCAATGTTTGTATTTTCAGCTTCTGTGGTATGTGAAGAGCTCTGTTTCATGAAGTGGGCATGTTCTTCAAACATAGGAAGTTAGATGCTGGACAGCCCATCTGAACGACAGTGCTTGCTACACTTGCCTTACTGTGATACACGTTTCTCTTTATATGCTATTGTATTTTATTTGATATTATTAAGGATTTAAAAAAAACTATGTTCATATGTGTTATTGGCCTAGAGTTGTGCTTTGTAGTTATCTGATTTGTTTATTGGAGTGATCTTAAACTTAAAGAATGAGAAGGTTTCAGTCATTTTTCTGTGTGCTAAAGAGTTCATATAGAAATAGAATTAATCAGTTTTTTTGAGGGTGTAATAGAATTTGCCCATGAAGTTGTTGGCATCTGGTCCCCACCTCCCTGCCTTTAACCGCCACTTTTTTTTTTTTTTTTTTTTTGCCTATAGAGAGTCTGTAAAGCTCTTCATTATATTTTTAACCATTACTTTCTAAAGCTTATCAAAGTAATTTAAAAATCAAATAATCCTGGGACTTCCTTGGCGGTCCAGTGGCTAAGACTCCTCGCTTCCACTGCAGGGGGGATGGGTTCGATCCTTGGTGGGGGAACTAAGATCCCCCCATGCCACGCGGTGTGGCCAAAAATATCAAATAACCCTGGAAGGTTTATAATGGAAAATTATAGGAGTCTTGATTATTATTCTTTGTGTGGGTTTGATCATAAACCAGCAATGGAAAAACATGGAAGAGTTTTATTTTTCCAATATTGGTGGCAACTTATCCCTCTTTTTAAAGCTGGGTCAGAAGAAGAAAAACACGGCAGTCCATGTTTTCTTAGTTCTTTTCAATAAACACCAGTCCTTTCCAATAATTGATTATCCAATCTAGCAATTAGAATGTTGATCAGAGGGCCTACCAGCTGCTCAGCATATACGGAGCTGTTGATGCTGTGTCATTTGTTTGTCTGCCATACTTCATGGCTCCGCTTCTTAGGGGAGCTTGGTGTAGGTATTATGTGCTCTCTGCGTGTACTGCCCCTGACCCTGCTCCAAGTTATGATGGCCCTGCAGACAGGGCCTCCTCGTCCCCATTCAGTGATTCTATCTCACTCTTTTGGGGTATGTTTCTTCATGTTTAACTGAGGTGTCTCTCATAGGCTAGGCCACTGACATCTGTTTTGGACCATCTCAGCGTCCTTAGTACCATGTATCAAGGAGTATTTCTAAGTCTCTTTTTTTGCTCTCCTGGAACAGGGGATGGTCTAGGTCTCGGGATCTACCACTATTCCCATCTAAGCACAGGGCACTTCTACAAGCATCAAAGCCAGGAGAAATCCCACTGAGAATGGGTACTACACCTTGCATTCCAGATTTACTCAACTCTCAAAGAGTGATTGATTGTAGTAATAACCCTAATTTATCCACACCTTCTTGTAAAATTTGCCTTGTAGCTTCTGCACTGACTCTGGGCTTGACCATGTGGAATGCTTTGGCCAATGAAAGACTACGTAGTGTGATGCAAGAAGAGATTTGAAACGTACGTGTGCATTGGACTTGCCCTCTTGCTGCTCTTGGAATCCTGCTGGTTTAGTCTTCTGGAGAATGAGAGACCACATGAGGCAGACACAAGCTGTCCCACTTGGGGTCATCTTAGGTAAGTCTCTATCAGTCTGGTTTCTGACCAGAGATACATGAACAGGCTGAGCTGAAATCAGCCACACTTGACTCAAACCAGAACTATCCAGCTGAGCACAGCCCAAATTGCCATAATCACAGTTTGAGCTAAATAAATTCTACAAATGGAGCTACCAAGATTTAAGATGGTTGGTTAGCAAAAGGTAGTTGATTCTATAATGTATATTAATTCTATTATGTATACTCTCACAAGTATTTCTATTATATATATTATAATAAAAAGAAATGGAAATAAAAATGATGTGGTAAAGGCAAAGTAAATAATACTCAAAAAAAATTAATGTTGCTTTGTGTGTGTGTGGCCGTGCCGTGCAGCGTGCAGGATCTTAATTCCCCAACCAGGGATGGAACCTGTGCCCCCTGTGTTGGGAGCACGGAGTCTTAACCACTGGATCACCAGGGAAGTCCCTAATGTTACTTATTAATAGAACAAGATATCTGTCTAGTTATGAGTTTGTTTTATTTCAATCCTTGCTTTTAATAGCTGTCAGTTGTAAAACAAACCTCACAATGTTATATGGCTCAAAATGGGAAGTATATCATTAGCTGTACTTAACAAGATATGATTCTCATTTTTTAATTCTCTCCATAAATCTCTTTGTTGAGACTAGCTAGTAAATATCTTCTTTCATGGTATTAATCAAGTTGTTCTTACAAATTAGTGAGAGGGTGTTACATTTTAAACTCATTAATAAATGAGTCCAAAACTCACTGAAACCCTCCATTTTGAAGATTTCTAAAAGGAAGATATATAAGCCACATCTTTACATAATTTCTGGCGAAAGAAAAAAAATCACAACATGGTGGAACTATTTCTTTTCTAAGCATCAGTTTTCCAAATGCTCTTTCCATATGTTTGTTTGTCTTCTCACTTATTGTCTATCTTGAACTAATAGGTTAATTGTGTGTGTATGTATGTGTGTACTTTATTTTATTTATTTGTTTATTTATTTATTTTTGGCTGCGTTGGGTCTTTGTTGCTGCGCGCAGGCTTTCTCTAGTTGCGGTGAGCAGGGGCTACTCTTCGTTGCGGTGCGTGGGCTTCTCAATGTGGTGGCTTCTCTTGTTGTGGAGCACGGGCTCTAGGTGCATGGGCTTCAGTAGTTGCGGCGCGTGGGCTCAGTAGTTCGTGGCATGTGGGATTTTCCCGGACCAGGGATCTAACCCGTGTCCGCAGCATTGGCAGAAGGATTCTTAACCACTGCGCCACCAGGGAAGTCCTGCGCTCATGTGCATTAATATCTGCTAATTGGCATACCATTGGAAGCTATTTCACAACACTGAAAACGTGAGCAAAATTGGAACACCTGTCCTTTTTTTTTTTAAGCATAGCAACATTTAGTAAGTTTCCCAATTCTTTTAAGTAATTTGCCAAAGTGAACAAGAAGGTCACATCCCATCTTGTTCAAAAATATCATAAATATTCTAACAAACATCTTGTTTTTATGAAATTAACCATATTGAGATATTATAATAATTTATGACACCAATTGCCTGGAGTTAGGCCAAATTTTGCAGGTTAAAGCCATGGTCCTCTACAAGACTGCCCTCATTTCAGACACCAGTCACAAGTTTGAGGGTCTTCAAGTTTACTCTCACTTCTGATCAACTGATGACAAATTGGGGGTTCCAATGACTCTGTCAGGTTTGATAATTCACTAGAACAACTCACTAAACTTAGAAAAATGCCAGCCATATTTTTGATTGCAGTTTTGTTATAGCAAAGGGATACAAATCAGAGACAGCCAATGAGAGAGACGCATGGGGTAAGGTCTGGAAGGGTCCCAAAAGTCACTTTCCTGGCACATCAATGTATAACAATACACAGAGTATTGCCAACCAGGGAGCTCACCTGAGCTTTGGTGCCCAGAATTTTTATTGGGGTTCATTACATAAGCAGGCTTGATTGAGTCATTTGCCATATGGTCAAACTCAATCTCCAGCATCCCTCCTCTGTCTAGGCTGATATCTCATGACTCAAAGCCCCAAACCTTTAATCCCATGGTTGGTGTCTCTGGTGTGGCCAGTCCCCATCTTGAATTGTCTTGTTAGCACAGTAATCATATAGGCCCACTCTGAGCACTTCATTAGCAGAAAGTATCCGGGCACACCGCAAATAACAGACACTCCTATAACTCAGGAAATTCCAAGGATTTAGAGGCTACGTCCCAGGAACTGGGTACAAATCCCAGTCAAATTCTTGATTACACAGATATTTAAATGACAATATGATGCAACACGCAGAGAAAGAATGAACCATCAGCTTCTCAGAGTTGAGGAACCTCCGCTCTTTCCTCAGGATAGATCCCATACCACTCATGACATGCAACCAACACTGAATCCTTGTCATATTAGTAAAGTTTGTTTTCAAAAAACATTTGAAATACATACAAACAGAAGTTCTAGTATTTTATTTCTGTGCCCCGGAGAACCCTTTTTTATACCACCTGGGGTACTTGTGCCCCTATTTGGAGATCACTGCCCTAGAGATTCCTTGGCTAAATGATTTGAAGAGTGCTATGGACTGAATATTTGCACCCCCTCAAAATTCATATGTTGAAATCCTAACCCCCAGTGTGATGGTATTAGGAGGTGGGGCCTTTGGGAATTGATTAGGTCATGAATGTGGTTAGTCTTCTTAGAAAAGAGACCCTAGAAAGCTCCTTCACCCCTTCTGCCATGTGAGGATGCAGTGAGAAGACTGCCATCTGTGAACTAGAAAACAGGAATCTCACCAGACATCAAATCTGCTGCCACCTTGATCTTGAACTTCCCAGCCTCCAGAACTGTGAGAAATAAATTGTTGTATAAGCCACCAAGTCTAAGCTATTTTGCTGCCCTTGACATGTCTCCCTGCTGGTAGAGTGAACTTCACTGCCCCTTTCACAGCAAGTCCGGGTGGAATCGGAGAGGATATAACGTACACCTTCTCTGAACAGAGGATTTGAATGTTACTACATGTTTCAGCTTACAAGAAGCTGCTCTGTGATCCTAGGTTCCAGAATGAGAAAATACTTAGAGAATAGCCAAGCAGAGTTACAGTCTATAAAGTCTATCTCATGCAGACCCTAAGCCCTCATGTCATGTGAGTGAGAAATAAATGTTGTAAGCCCCACAGATTTGGGGGATGTTTGTGGTACAGTGTAATCCAGGTATAATGTGACTTACCCCAGGGAAAGAGAGGTACCTTTAGGAATGTATTTTGCTTTCTCCTTACAAGCTTACATTGTTAAGGTCCAGTAGCACTTGTTAGGTCCAGTAGTTATTTGCTGGAAAAATTTGTAAAAATTAGCTCTTTTTCTTCTCTTACTCTTTTTCATACCCCTTTCCCTTTCCTTACTAAACAATTCAGTCTTAAATAAAGCATTAGGCGGGGCAGAGCAAGGTAGGTGTCTGTTGAAGGGTGGGGTGGGAGAGGAGCAGTGGTCTGGTGCAGGCAGTCAGAACTTAGGCAGCACGAGCTGGGTGACTAGTCAGGGGGCTGGCTTGACAGTGGTGTTGGAGCCCGAGACGAACATCTCTGCAGGGGTGGGAAAGCGTTCTGGCCTCAGAGCCTGTGCACGCTGAGTAGAGTGTCCACACGTGGCAGTGGCCTGGCGTGGGGTGTCAGTGCCTGAGAGGTGAAGAGAGCACCTATGTGGTGGGGTGGTTGAGTGCAGGGAGTTCGTGCAGTGACCGAGGGCATCCTTGCTGGGAGGTGTCAGGGCCCCAGCAGGGGGAGGAAAGCATCCATGCAGAGGGGAGACCACGTGTGGGTTTCAGAGGCTGTCCACATGGTGGGGGAGTCCAGGAGGGGGGAGGAGGGCTTCCACACAAGAGGGTGACCTTGTATAGGGTGTTAGAGCCTGAGTGGGGTAAGGATGGATCCCACATGGGGGTCAGGGGACCGGCTTCAGGAATCAGAGTTCAGGCAGAGTGAGGAGGGCTTTGCTATGGAAGGTGGCCTGGCGTAGGGCGGCAGACCTGGGCAGGGTGAGGAGAATATCCTTGGGGATCGGCTGCCTCAGTGCAGGAACACCCGTGCAGAATGGAGAGGACGTCAACAGGCGTGGGGCCTGGATTGAGAAGCAAGACCAGTAGGGGTGAGAAGGGCATCTTAGTTAAGGAGGGAGGAGCAGCAAAGGTAGAAGATCAGTTAAATCCAGGGGCTTGATCAAATAAGTAAATAAATTAAAGAGAATGGAAGCAGGCTTCTTACTGTCACAGAAGGGAGTTAGAGATGTGGAAGGGGAAAAAACTGGAATGAACTCATTGGTGTAGGATTGAGATTAGAGGTGTTAGTGTGAACTCATGGTTTGCAATATATTTAGACATAGAAATAAATATAGAGGTAAATGTGTGCACACGTGTGTGTGTGTGTGTGTGTGTGTTATGCAGGAGAGCGAGGAGATTAAAAGGAGGATGGGGGAATTCCCTGGTGGTCCAGCGGTTAGGACCCCATGCTTCAACGGTCGGAGTCCGGGTTCAGTCCCTCATCAGGGAACTAAGATCCCACAAGCCTGCAGTGTGGCCAAAAAATGAAAAAAAAAAAAAAAAAAAACAAAGAAAGAGGATCATTTGGGGAGAACTGAATCTGGGGCGTGAGCTGGGAGCATGTCTGTAGAAAGATTCCACATGAAGGATTTAATTTTGGGGGTGCTTTCCTCTTGGCTTTTGGATAAATTCATATGTAGCGCTCAATTTCTCTCTTAAACTGTGATTCCATTAAGTTATCCTAATTTGTTAAAGGGTCATATATACCTGTACAGCCTTTTGTTGTGGTGTCATGGAGATGAAAGGGCTAGAGAAGGGCAGCCTCCTCTTCCAGTAGAGAGAGCTTCTCTCAGGAGCGGCTGGAGGGGCTAGAGCAGGATGAATGGGGGGCACAATGGATTTAGTCAAGAACAGGGAAAAGCAGAGAACACAGCGAGCAGCTTCTGAAGGCACATAATCTAAACTTTGACTCCTCACTGCATTAGGGGACGCTGACTCTTGAAGGTGGGGAGTCTGACACATGAGTTATTTTGTCAGTTGGAATGTGGTCCCCAAAGTTGCCTGATGAGCCACAAATGATGAGGAGAATGCAAATGTGAATGCGTATATACTGAGGTTGGTTGGTCTACAAATGATTATGTTTGCATGTAAATGCTCATAAGTACTTTAATTTCTTTCCTTCTGGTAAGTTCACAGTTCTCAGGGAGAATTTCCCTAATTGGTTTGTTCCTCTTTTCTTTTCCTTCCTGTTTCCCTACATTTTGAACTTCCTGCTTTTATTGCTATTTGCTGGCATAACGTTTAAAGGCTGTGATAGACACTGTGCCGGTCCTGGGGATTGGGCCCCTGAGGTTTTTAGTTTTCATGAGACTCCTCTCAAGGTTATTTGTCTTTCTGGGGCCTCTGTTCTCATCAGGTTGCGTGATAGGATGTATGACAAGTTACAACCATGCTTGGGTTTCATTTCAAGCTGTTTTAAGGAAGAGATGAACAGGATTCTTTGAAGAGAACAGAAGATCTCAATATGACTTCAGAGGTCACTTATGCTGAAGTGAGGTTTAAAAATAAACCCCAGTCCTTAGGCACCAAATCAGAGCCTCCTGCAGGTAAGACACGTTTTCTGGTGGTTAGAGTTAATGATGGAATGAAGGATGAAGAGAGAATACTATAAACGGAGCCTAGGTAATGTTGGTTAATGGTTCTCTGGCCACAGTTGGGAAACACAGCATTCTCAGAAGACTGAGTCTCCTGAAGATAAGCATTAAGGGATTGTACAGTGGTGCCGTAACACAACTGAGGTGTGAGAAATCCACTACAGGCCTGAGCTAAAGAGAGTGCTAATGAAGCTGGGAAGTCGTCCTTCTGTGCCTTCTGTGCAGTCTAGAGAATGGGTACAGGTCTGGAAGCCATCAGCCCAGATGCAAGGACTAATGATGAATTAGTGGGTTTTGTTTCTTGATCTTGATAGGGGAAGAGTTTGGGTGGAGAGTGTTTGCGTGTATTGGTTAGTACCAGACTAAAGTGGAATGAAAGACCATTGCAGATGAAAGACTAGAAAGTCGTATAAAGAAAGTCCCTTATGTTTCGAGGGAAATTGCTCTGCAGTCAGAAAATCCAATGCATACTGCATCTCTGAGATGGATTCAACGAAGTTTGGAAGTAGATAAAGGGTAATTTGGGTAACGTGTATGATATCTCAGATATAGAACAAAAGGGAGAAAAAAAAAAAAAAACATGGAGACTATGAGAAGCTGTGAGAGGGTAGTCATGATTGCTCATGTTTTCCAGAATTCTTCTGTGGAAATATGGAGAATGCTCAGGAAACTGTTTCTTTTCCCCTTAAAAAATTTATAGGGACTTTCCTGGCGGTCCAGTGGTTAAGACTCTGTGCTCCCACTGCAGGGGGCACAAGTTCGATCACTGGTCAGGGAACTAAGATGCCACTACCGCCAGGCATGGCCAAAAATAAATAAGTAAGTAAGTAAGGAAGTAAGGAAGTAAACACATGGTAACCTTTAAAAATAAATAAAAATTTAAAAGTTTATCTAATTTCTTTATTGTATGTTGCAATGTTCATTATAGAAAAAAATAAAAAACTAGAGGTATACACAAATTTAAATTACTGTATTTATTCTTACCATCTAGAGATAACTATAATTTCCATTTTAGTGTATATCCTTCCAGATATAAATATACATAAATGTGTATATGTATTTTTTCTAAACATGAGATCATATTATACATTATTGAAGGTTTTACCACCACTTGGCAATATATTATAACTTTGAGAAAATAATTCTTTTTTTTAAATTGAGGTATGATTGACAGACAAAATTATATTAGTTTCAGGTGTACAACATAATGATTTGATTCTTATGTATATTGTGAAATGATCACCACAATGTCTAGTTAACATCTGTCACCGTACATAGTTTCACAATTTTTTTCCTGTGATGAAGACTTTTAAGATTTACTCTTAACAACTTTCAAATATGCAGGATTTTATATAAATATATCTATATATATATTATAACCTATAATATTATTAACTACAATTGCCATGCTGTACATTATATCCTATGACTTATTTATTTTGTAACTGGAAGTTTGTACCTTTGACCCCCTTCACCCATTGCACTCACCCCATCACTCCCCACCTCTGGCAACCACCATTCTGTTCTCTGTATCTATGAGTTATTATTATTATCTTTTAAAGATTCCACAGATAAGTGAGATCATATGGTATTTGTCTTTCTTTTTCTCACTTATTTTTCTTACCATAATGCCCTTAAAGTCCATCCTCAAGGCAAGATTTCATTATTTTTTATGACTGAATAATATCCATTGCATATAATTATCACATTTTCTTTATCCATTCACCAATGGACACTTGAGAAGATAATTCTTAACCATGAAATGGTGACTAAAAAGGTCTGATTTTTTAACACAACATTGTAATTCAACTATACTTCTATAAAAAATAAATTTTTTAAAAAAGGTCTGCTATTATTTTAAGGATGTGACGAGGGATGATTATAAAGATTTATCTGCTATGGCATTATTTACATTAAAAAAATTTTTTTAATTTTTTATTTTATTTTATTTTATTTTATTTATTTTTTTATATGGCAGGTTCTTTTTATTTTTATTAGTTCAACATTTTTATTAATATTTACTTTCAATATCTACATTCTCCTCAAATTCAATTCCAAACCACAAAATCTAAAAATATTTCTTTTTTTTTTTTGGTTGTAGTCTTTTTTTTTATAACATCTTTATTGGAGTATAATTGCTCTACAATGGTGTGTTAGTTTCTGCTTTATAACAAAGTGAATCAGTTATACATATACATATGTTCCCATATCTCTTCCCTCTTGCATCTCCCTCCCTCCCACCCTCCCTATCCCACCCCTCTAGGTGGTCACAAAGCACCGAGCTGATCTCCCTGTGCTATGCGGTTGCTACCACTAGCTATCTATTTTACGTTTGGTAGTGTATATATGTCCATGCCACTCTCTCACTTTGTCCCAGCTTACCCTTCCCCCTCCCCATATCCTCAAGTCCATTCTCTAGTAGGTCTGTGTCTTTATTCCCGTCTTGCCACTAGGTTCTTCATGACCTTTTTTTTTTTAGATTCCATATATATGTGTTAGCATATGGTATTTGTTTTTCTCTTTCTGACTTACTTCACTCTGTATGACAGACTCTAGGTCCATCCACCTCACTACAAATAACTCAATTTCATTTCTTTTTATGGCTGAGTAATATTCCATTGTATATATGTGCCACATCTTATCCATTCATCCGATGATGGACACTTAGGTTGCTTCCATATCCTGGCTATTGTAAATAGAGCTGCAATGAACATTTTGGTACATGACTCTTTTTGAATTATGGTTTTCTCAGGGTATATGCCCAGTAGTGGGATTGCTGGATCATGTGGTAATTCTATTTTTAGTTTGTTAAGGAACCTCCATACTGTTCTCCATAGTGGCTGTATCAATTTAAATTCCCACCAACAGTGCAAGAGTGTTCCCTTTTCTCCACACGCTCTCCAGCATTTGTTGTTTGTAGATTTTCTGACGATGCCTATTCTAACTGGTGTGAGCTGATACCTCATTGTAGTTTTGATTTGCATTTCTCTAATAATTAGTGATGTTGAGCAGCTTTTCATGTGCTTCTTGGCCATCTGTATGTCTTCTTTGGAGAAATGTCTGTTTAGGGCTTCTGCCCATTTTTGGATTGGGTTGTTTGTTTCTTTAATATTGAGCTGAATGAGCTGTTTATATATTTTGGAGATTAATCCTTTGTCCGTTGATTCGTTTGCAAATATTTTCTCCCATTCTGAGGGTTGTCTTTTCGTCTTGTTTATGGTTCCCTTTGCTGTGCAAAAGCTTTGAAGTTTCATTAGGTCCCATTTGTTTATTTTTGTTTTTATTTCCATTACTCTAGGAGGTGGATCAAAAAAGATCTTGCTGTGATTTATGTCAAAGAGTGTTCTTCCTATGGTTTCCTCTAAGAGTTTGATAGTGTCCGGTGTTACATTTAGGTCTCGAATCCATTTTGAGTTTATTTTTGTGTATGGTGTTAGGGAGTGTTCTAATTTCATTCTTTTACATGTAGCTGTCCAGTTTTCCCAGCACCACTTATTGAAGAGACTGTCTTTTCTCCATTGTATATCTTTGCCTCCTTTGTCATAGATTAGTTGACCATAGGTGCGTGGGTTTATCTCTGGGCTTTCTATCTTGTTCCATTGATCTATGTTTCTGTTTTTGTGCCAGTACCATATTGTCTTGATCACTGTAGCTTTGTAGTATAGTCTGAAGTCAGGGAGTCTGATTCCTCCAGCTCCGTTTTTTTCCTTCAAGACTGCTTTGGCTATTTGGGGTCTTTTGTGTCTCCATACAAATTTTAAGATGATTTGTTCTAGTTCCGTAAAAAATGCCATTGGTAATTAGATAGGGATTGCATTGAATCTGTAGATTGCTTTGGGTAGTATAGTCATTTTCACAATATTGATTCTTCCAATCCAAGAACATGGTATATCTCTCCATCTGTTGGTATCATCTTTAATTTCTTTCATCAGTGTCTTATAGTTTTCTGCAGACAGGTCTTTTGTCTCCCTACGTAGGTTTATTCCTAGGTATTTTATTCTTCTTGTTGCAATGGTAAATGGGAGTGCTTCCATAATTTCTCTTTCAGATTTTTCATCATTAGTGTATAGGAATGCAAGAGATTTCTGTGCATTAATTTTGTATCCTGCAACTTTACCAAATTCATTGATTAGCTCTAATAGTTTTCTGGTGACATTTTTAGGATTCTCTATGTATAGTATCATGTCATCTGCAAACAGTGACAGTTTTACTTCTTTTTTTCCAATTTGTATTCCTTTTATTTCTTTTTCTTCTCTGATTGCCGTGGCTAGGACTTCCAGAACTATGTTGAATAATAGTGGAGAGAGTGGGCATCCTTGTCTTGTTCTTGATCTTAGAGGAAATGCTTTCAGTTTTTCACCATTGAGAATGATGTTTGCTGTGGGTTTGTCATATATGGCCTTTATTATGTTGAGGTAGGTTCCCTCTATGCCCACTTTCTGGGGAGTTTTTATCATAAATGGGTGTTGAATTTTGTCAAAAGCTTTTTCTGCATCTACTGAGATGATCATATGGTTTTTCTTCTTCAGTTTGTTAATATGGTGTATCACATTGATTGATTTGCGTATATTGAAGAATCCTTGCATCCCTGGGATAAATCTCACTTGATCATGGTGTATGATCCTTTTAATGTGTTGTTGGATTCCTTTTGCTAGTATTTTGTTGCAGATTTTTGCATCTATATTCATCAGTGATCTTGGTCTGTCATTTTCTTTTTTTGTAGTATCTTTGTCTGGTTTTGGTTTCAGGGTGATGGTGGCCTCATAGAATGAGTTTAGGAGTGTGTTCCTTCCTCTGCAAATTTTTGGAAGAGTTTGAGAAGGATGGGTGTTAGCCCCTCTCTAAATGTTTGATAGAATTCACCTGTGAAGCCATCTGGTCCTGGACTTTTGTTTGTTGGAAGATTTTTAACCACAGTTTCAATTTCATTACTTGTGATTGGTCTGTTCATATTTTCTGTTTCTTCCTGGTTCAGTCTTGGAAGGTTATACCTTTCTAAGAATTTGTCCATTTCTTCCAGGTTGTCCATTTTCTTGGCATAGAGTTGCTTGTAGTAGTCTCTTAGGATGCTTTGTATTTCTGCGGTGTCTGTTGTAACTTCTCCTTTTTCATTTCTAATTTTATTGATTTGAGTCCTCTCCCTCTTTTTCTTGATGAGTCTGGCTAATGGTTTATGAATTTTGTTTATCTTTTCAAAGAACCAGCTTTTAGTTTTATTGATCTTTGATATTGTTTTCTTTGTTTCTATTTCATTTATTTCGGCTCTGGTCTTTATGATTTCTTTCCTTCTGCTAACTTTGGGTTTTGTTTGTTCTTCTTTCTCTAGTTCCTTTAAGTGTAAGGTTAGATTGTTTACTTGAGATGTTTCTTGTTTCTTGAGGTAGGCTTGTATAGCTATAAAGTTCCCTCTTAGAACTGCTTTTGCTGCATCCCATAGGTTTTTTTTTTTTTTTTTTTTTTTATGTCTGAAACATTTATATTAACATATTTCCATACATATTTCCATACAAGTACAAATATAAGATTTTTAGAAATTTCATGTAATGTCTGAAACATTTATATTAACATATTTCCATACATATTTCCATACAAATACAAATATGATTTTTAGAAATTTCATGTAATGTCTGAAACATTTATATTAACATATTTCCATACATATTTCCATACAAATACAAATATAAGATTTTTAGAAATTTCATGTAATGTCTGAAACATTTATATTAACATGTTTCCATACAAATAACCCAATGAAAGTTTAGTATTAGTTGTTTTGTTTGTTTTTTTATACTGCAGGTTCTTATTAGGCATCAGTTTTATACACATCAGTGTATACATGTCAATCCCAATCGCCCAATTCAGCACACCACCATCCCCACCCCACTGCAGTTTTCCCCCCTTGGTGTCCATATGTCCATTCTCTACATCTGTGTCTCAACTTCTGCCCTGCAAACTGGCTCATCTGTACCATTTTTCTAGGTTCCGCATACATGCATTAATATACGATATTTGTTTTTCTCTTTCTGACTTACTTCACTCTGTATGACAGTCTCTAGATCCATCCACGTCTCAACAAATGACTCAATTTCGTTCCTTTTTATGGCTGAGTAATATTCCATTGTATATATGTACCACAACTTCTTTATCCATTCGTCTGTTGATGGGCATTTAGGTTGCTTCCATGACCTGGCTATTGTAAATAGTGCTGCAATGAACATTCGGGTGCATGTGTCTTTTTGAATTACGGTTTTCTCTGGGTATATGCCCAGTAGTGGGATTGCTGGGTCATATGGTAATTCTATTTTTAGTTTTTTAAGGAACCTCCATATTGTTCTCCATAGTGGCTGTATCATTTTACATTCCCACCAACAGTGCAAGAGGGTTCCCTTTTCACCACACCCTCTCCAGCATTTGTTGTTTGTAGATTTTCTGATGATGCCCATTCTAACAGGAGTGAGGTGATACCTCATTGTAGTTTTGATTTGCATTTCTCTAATAATTAGTGATGTTGAGCATCTTTTCATGTGCTTCGTGGCCATCTGTATGTCTTCTTTGGAGAAATGTCTATTTAGGTCTTCTGCCCATTTTTGGATTGGGGTGTTTGTTTCTTTGATATTGAGCTGAATGAGCTGTTTATATATTTTGGAGATTAATCCTTTGTCCGTTGATTCATTTGCGAATATTTTCTCCCATTCTGAGGGTTGTCTTTTCGTCTTGTTTATGGTCTCCTTTGCTGTGCAAAAGCTTTGAAGTTTCATTAGGTCCCACTTGTTTATTTTTGTTTTTATTTCCATTACTCTAGGAGGTGGATCCAAAAAGATCTTTTTTTTTTTTTTTTTTTTTTTTTTTTTTTTTTTCACACACACACACTGTATTTTATTTTTACAAGAGATAAATCGACTGACACCAAGCATTGTACATGGATGACCACAACAAAAGCAACAATGATTGCAATTACCAAACATGAAACACACTCATACTATGTCATAGTATTGACATTCAGTCCAGTAATCCTCCACTGTAACAGCTCCTTTACTTTGCAGTGAAAATTGATTTGTATATTCTTTGCCTCTGAGTCCTTGTGGAATTTTTTTTTTTTTTTTTTTTTAATTCAGACAGAAAGTCACAAAAATTATACTCATCCTCATCAGTTCACTCAGTCCCATGTAATTAATTTTTTTTTTCATCTTGATCTTTTGTTAGCACTTTTATGAGTTCATCAGTTTTTCATTAGAGTTCTGAAAATGCTTATTCATTCAGTTCAGCAGTACAGTCCGTTACCAGAAACCTGTACTTGTCAGAGTCTTTTCCATGTATTTCTTGAAGATGAAACCCTTTTACAGGAACATATTTGCAAAATCATCAGAGTACACCCAGAACTGTCTGTAAATGACAAAAGACTTAAAAATGACCACGGTTAAAGATTTGATGACAGTTCATAATAATGCAGTTGACAAGAAAATTAGTTATTTCTGAGATATACATTTTAAAGTAATAACTAGGATTATTACTTATAACATTATACCAGAACATATAAGATTTTTAGAAATTTCATGTAATGTCTGAAACATTTATATTAACATATTTCCATACATATTTCCATACAAGTACAAATATAAGATTTTTAGAAATTTCATGTAATGTCTGAAACATTTATATTAACATATTTCCATACATATTTCCATACAAATACAAATATGATTTTTAGAAATTTCATGTAATGTCTGAAACATTTATATTAACATATTTCCATACATATTTCCATACAAATACAAATATAAGATTTTTAGAAATTTCATGTAATGTCTGAAACATTTATATTAACATGTTTCCATACAAATAACCCAATGAAAGTTTAGTATTAGTTGTTTTGTTTGTTTTTTTATACTGCAGGTTCTTATTAGGCATCAGTTTTATACACATCAGTGTATACATGTCAATCCCAATCGCCCAATTCAGCACACCACCATCCCCACCCCACTGCAGTTTTCCCCCCTTGGTGTCCATATGTCCATTCTCTACATCTGTGTCTCAACTTCTGCCCTGCAAACTGGCTCATCTGTACCATTTTTCTAGGTTCCGCATACATGCATTAATATACGATATTTGTTTTTCTCTTTCTGACTTACTTCACTCTGTATGACAGTCTCTAGATCCATCCACGTCTCAACAAATGACTCAATTTCGTTCCTTTTTATGGCTGAGTAATATTCCATTGTATATATGTACCACAACTTCTTTATCCATTCGTCTGTTGATGGGCATTTAGGTTGCTTCCATGACCTGGCTATTGTAAATAGTGCTGCAATGAACATTCGGGTGCATGTGTCTTTTTGAATTACGGTTTTCTCTGGGTATATGCCCAGTAGTGGGATTGCTGGGTCATATGGTAATTCTATTTTTAGTTTTTTAAGGAACCTCCATATTGTTCTCCATAGTGGCTGTATCATTTTACATTCCCACCAACAGTGCAAGAGGGTTCCCTTTTCACCACACCCTCTCCAGCATTTGTTGTTTGTAGATTTTCTGATGATGCCCATTCTAACAGGAGTGAGGTGATACCTCATTGTAGTTTTGATTTGCATTTCTCTAATAATTAGTGATGTTGAGCATCTTTTCATGTGCTTCGTGGCCATCTGTATGTCTTCTTTGGAGAAATGTCTATTTAGGTCTTCTGCCCATTTTTGGATTGGGGTGTTTGTTTCTTTGATATTGAGCTGAATGAGCTGTTTATATATTTTGGAGATTAATCCTTTGTCCGTTGATTCATTTGCGAATATTTTCTCCCATTCTGAGGGTTGTCTTTTCGTCTTGTTTATGGTCTCCTTTGCTGTGCAAAAGCTTTGAAGTTTCATTAGGTCCCACTTGTTTATTTTTGTTTTTATTTCCATTACTCTAGGAGGTGGATCCAAAAAGATCTTGCTGTGATTTATGTCAAAGAGTGTTCTTCCTATGTTTTCCTCTAAGAGTTTTATAGTGTCCAGTCTTATATTTAGGTCTCTAATCCATTTTGAGTTTATTTTTGTGTATGGTGTTAGGGAGTATTCTAATTTCATTCTTTTACATGTAGCTGTCCAGTTTTCCCAGCACCACTTATTGAAGAGACTGTCTTTTCTCCATTGTATATCTTTGCCTCCTTTGTCATAGATTAGTTGACCATAGGTGCGTGGGTTAATCTCTGGGCTTTCTATCTTGTTCCATTGATCTATGTTTCTGTTTTTGTGCCAGTACCATATTGTCTTGATTACTGTAGCTTTGTAGTATAGTCTGAAGTCAGGGAGTCTGATTCCTCCAGCTCCATTTTTTTGCCTCAAGACTGCTTTGCCTATTCGGGGTCTTTTGTGTCTCCATACAAATTTTAAGATGATTTGTTCTAGCTCCGTAAAAAATGCCATTGGTAATTTGATAGGGATTGCATTGAATCTGTAGATTGCTTTGGGTAGTATACTCATTTTCACAATATTGATTCTTCCAATCCAAGAACATGGTATATCTCTCCATCTGTTGGTATCATCTTTAATTTCTTTCATCAGTGTCTTATAGTTTTCTGCATACAGGTCTTTTGTCTCCCTAGGTAGGTTTATTCCTAGGTATTTTATTCTTTTTGTTGCAATGGTAAATGGGAGTGTTTCCATAATTTCTCTTTCAGATTTTTCATCATTAGTGTATAGGAATGCAAGAGATTTCTGTGCATTAATTTTGTATCCTGCAACTTTACCATATTCATTAATTAGCTCTAGCAGTTTTCTGGTGGCAGTTTTAAGATTCTCTATGTATAGTATCATGTCATCCGCAAACAGTGACAGTTTTACTTCTTCTTTTCCAATTTGTATTCCTTTTATTTCTTTTTCTTCTCTGATTGCCGTGGCTAGGACTTCCAAAACTATGTTGAATAATAGTGGTGAGAGTGGACATCCTTGTCTCGTTCCTGATCTTAGAGGAAATGCTTTCAGTTTTTCACCATTGAGAATGATGTTTGCTGTGGGTTTGTCATATATGGCCTTTATTATGTTGAGGTAGGTTCCCTCTATGCCCACTTTCTGGAGAGTTTTTATCAGAAATGGGTGTTGAATTTTGTCAAAAGCTTTTTCTGCATCTATTGAGATGATCATATAGTTTTTATTCTTCAATTTGTTAATATGGTGTATCACATTGATTGATTTGCGTATATTGAAGAATCCTTGCATCCCTGGGATAAATCCCACTTGATCGTGGTGTATGATCCTTTTAATGTGTTGTTGGATTCTGTTTGCTAGTATTTTGTTGAGGATTTTTGCATCTATATTCATCAGTGATATTGGTCTGTAATTTTCTTTTTTTGTAGTGTCTTTGTCTGGTTTTGGTATCAGGGTGATGGTGGCCTCATAGAATGAGTTTGGGAGTGTTCCTTCCTCTGCAATTTTTTGGAAGAGCTTGAGAAGGATGGGTGTTAGCTCTTCTCTAAATGTTTGATAGAATTCACCTGTGAGGCCATCTGGTCCTGGACTTTTGTTTGTTGGAAGATTTTTAATCACAGTTTCAATTTCATTACTTGTGATTGGTCTGTTCATATTTTCTATTTCTTCCTGGTTCAGTCTTGGAAGGTTATACCTTTCTAAGAATTTGTCCATTTCTTCCAGGTTGTCCATTTTATTGGCATAAAGTTGCTTGTAGTAGTCTCTTAGGATGCTTTGTATTTCTGCAGTGTCTGTTGTAACTTCTCCTTTTTCATTTCTGATTTTATTGATTTGAGTCCTCTCCCTCTTTTTCTTGATGAGTCTGGCTAATGGCTTATCAATTTTGTTTATCTTCTCAAAGAACCAACTTTTAGTTTTATTGATCTTTGCTATTGTTTTCTTTGTTTCTATTTCATTTATTTCTGCTCTGATCTTTATGATTTCTTTCCTTCTGCTAACTTTGGGTTTTGTTTGTTCTTCTTTCTCTAGTTTCTTTAAGTGTAAGGTTAGATTGTTTACTTGAGCTTTTTCTTGTTTCTTTAGGTAGGCTTGTATAGCTATAAACTTCCCTCTTAGAACTGCTTTTGCTGCATCCCATAGGTTTTGGGTCGTCGTGTTTTCATTGTCATTTGTCTCTAGGTATTTTTTGATTTCCTCTTTGATTTCTTCAGTGATCTCTTGGTTATTTAGTAACGTATTGTTTAGCCTCCATGTGTTTGTGTTTTTTACGTTTTCTTCTCTGTAATTCATTTCTAATCTCATAGCGTTGTGGTCAGAAAAGATGTTTGATACGATTTCAATTTTCTTAAATTTACTGAGGCTTGATTTGTGACCCAAGATGTGATCTAGCCTGGAGAATGTTCCGTGCGCACTTGAGAAGAAAGTGTAATCTGCTGTTTTTGGATGGAACGTCCTATAAATATCAATTAAATCTATCTGGTCTATTGTGTCATTTATAGCTTCTGTTTCCTTATTTATTTTCATTTTGGATGATCTGTCCATTGGTGTAAGTGAGGTGTTAAAGTCCCCCACTATTATTGTGTTACTGTCGATTTCCTCTTTTATAGCTGTTAGCAGTTGCCTTATGTATTTAGGTGCTCCTATGTTGGGTGCGTATATATTTATAATTGTTATATCTTCTTCTTGGATTGATCCCTTGATCATTATGTAGTGTCCTTCCTTGTCTCTTGTAACATTCTTTATTTTAAAGTCTATTTTATCTGATATGAGTATTGCTACTGCAGCTTTCTTTTGATTTCCATTTGCATGGAATATCTTTTTCCATCCCCTCACTTTCAGTCTGTATGTGTCCCTAGGTCTGAAGTGGGTCTCTTGTAGACAGCATATATATGGGTCTTGTTTTTGTATCCATTCAGCAAGCCTGTGTCTTTTGGTTGAAGCATTTAATCCATTCACATTTAAGGTAATTATCGATATGTATGTTCCTATGACCAATTTCTTATTGTTTTGGGTTTGTTTTTGTAGGTCCTTTTCTTCTCTTGTGTTTCCCACTTAGAGAAGTTCATTTGTTGTAGAGCTGGTTTGGTGGTGCTGAATTCTCTTAGCTTTTTCTTGTCTGTAAAGCTTTTGATTTCTCCATCGAATCTGAATGAGATCCTTGCTGGGTAGAGTAATCTTGGTTGTAGGTTCTTCCCTTTCATCACTTTAAGTATGTCATGCCACTCCCTTCTGGCTTGTAGAGTTTCTCCTGAGAAATCAGCTGTTAACCTTATGGGAGTTTCCTTGTATGTAATTTGCCGTTTTTCCCTTGCTGCTTTCAATAATTTTTCTTTGTCTTTAATTTTGCCAATTTGATTACTATGTATCTCGGCGTGTTTCTCCTTGGGTTTATCCTGTATGGGACTTGCTGCGCTTCCTGGACTTGGGTGGCTATTTCCTTTCCCATGTTAGGGAAGTTTTCGACTATAATCGCTTCAAATATTTTCTCTGGTGCTTTCTCTCTCTCTTCTCCTTCTGGGACCCCTATAATGTGAATGTTGTTGCATTTAATGTTTTCCCAGAGGTCTCTTAGGCTGTCTTCATTTCTTTTCATTCTTTTTTCTTTATTCTGTTCTGCAGCAGTGAATTCCACCATTCTGTCTTCCAGGTCACTTATTCGTTCTTCTGCCTCAGTTATTCTGCTATTGATTCCTTCTAGTGTAGTTTTCATTTCAGTTATTGTATTGTTCATCTCTGTTTGTTTGTTCTTTAATTTTTCTAGGTCTTTGTTAAACATTTCTTGCATATTCTTGATCTTTGCCTCCATTGTTTTTCTGAGGTTCTGGCTCATCTTCACTATCATTATTCTGAATTCTTTTTCTGGAAGGTTGCCTATCTCCACTTCATTTAGTTGTTTTTCTGGGATTTTATCTTGTTTCTTCATCTGGTACATAGCCCTCTGCCTTTTCATCTTGTCTATCTTTCTGTGAATGTGGTTTTTGTTCCAGAGGCTGCAGGATTGTAGTTGTTCTTGCTTCTCTGGCATTATTTAAAATAGTTAAAGTTGGAAATAATCTGAAAGATTATTTAAATATGTAATGAAATACTATGCAACCACAATACAGTGTGCTAAAGAAGAAAATATGGTGGCATGAAAAATGTTGATGATACAGCATATAAGAAAATAGTAGGTCAGAAACCAGTATACATGGTGTGTCAATCATGTGGCAAAAGGTGCATGTATAGATATATACAGTTAAAAAATTGCTGGAAGGATGTATGCCAAAATATTTACAACAGTTATCCTCAGTGGTAGGAATTTGTGCTCTTATGTATTTTCTAAAGTTTCTACAATGAACATTATTATTTCCTTCATAGTTTCATATTATTTCCAATGTCATGTTGTTAGTATAGTGTATCATCCAAGAAAAGGGAGATGATGAAGAGAAGGTGAAAGAGGAAATCAGGGTCAGAATTTATTATTGATGAAGTTAATATGATTTCTCCTTCAGCTCCCAAAGAGAAGACCAACCTTCACAAAAGTCACCCTAGTTTTCCCAAGCCACTTCTTGCCTCATTGCTGATACTTCTGCTACTATTGGCAATCTCATTTTTGATCGCTTTTATCTGTAAGTATCCAGCTGAATCTATAAGGAATGTCTGCCTTACATGAAGAGATGGCATCCAATAAACCAAAACAATGAGTTTTTTCAGAAATCTGGAAAAGAAGTCATCTCTGGGGGAAGACGTAATTAGTGGGACTCCACTGGGAATTTTGTTCTTTATTTGAATTTAGTTACTCTTCTATAGAAATAATGGCATTCACTCCCTTTAGAGAAATTGAAGAGTATATATGTATACATGTTTCTGTGTTGTAGAGTGAAATCTATAGGGCACCATTTGTACACTAGACAGTTGTGTAAGTGAGGTCAAATCTATAGTTCCTTAGTAGTGTTTATAAGGCTATTACTTTTTGAGTGCACAGACACATAGTTTGGGATGAGCAGGTGGACAAGAAGGAAATGGGAAGAAATCTCCCAGGAAAAAATTTTAATTAAAATTTCACCTTTATTATTTCTGTCCTTCTCAAGACTGCATGAGATCTTAAAGTCAATTTGGCAGATAGGTGGATTTCTGCCTATCTTTGGCTTTAAGAATTTATCAAATTTTTAAAAATCATAAAACTAGTATATATTTGGGTAGATATTTTATTCATTCATTTGGTCATTCAATAAGCTACGATGGCCATCTACTCTATGTCAGGCACTGTGCCAGACAGCATCAACAGAGTCATAGCCCTTGGTCTCAAGAAGTTCGGAGAATGATGGTAACTGGTTGAATGAACCAGTGGTTATAACAGCGTATGGTAAATGTTCTGCAGGTTAGAAGCACAGGACGCTGAGACAGGCTTCCTGGAGGAGGTGACAGCTACACCTGTGTGGACCAAGAATGACAGAGATGTGAGAGAGCTTGGAAACATTTGGGGAAATGTGTATAAATGACTGTGACATATAGTGCTAAGTGAACTGTAAGAAATGAAGTTGCAGGTGGGAGAAACAAGCAGAGCTCACATCATGAAGAGTGTTGTATATAATGCTAAAGAGTGTGGATTTTTCCCCCTGAAGGTTATTGTATCCATTATCTTCTGCTGCTTAATAAACCAATCTAAAGCTTAGTGGATTAAAACAACAACTATTTTTAGCTCATGATTCTGTGGTTTGGCAATTTGGACTGGGCTCAGCTGGGAGATTCTGTTGGTCCTGGCTAAAGCCCGTTGTGCATATGCAGTCAAGTTCCAGTTACAGGCAACCCGGTTTCTGAGGAAGAGGATGTAAGCTGGAACGACATGGACAAATTGGTCCCACTTCTTTCGTAATTCATCGGGCTAGCCCGAGCTTGTTCAGATGGGAACGTGTAGGCTTGTAGAGTGAGAGCGATAGTGAGCAAAGCCTCCTGAAGCCTTAGTTTGGAAGTAACCAGAGTTGCGTCTGCACATTCTGTTGGCCAAAGGAAATCTTAAAGCCAGCCCAGATTCAAGTGGTGGAGGAATAGACCCCACTTGTTGATTGGAAAAGTTAATAAGTTATATTGCAAAGGGGTATGGATACAGGGAGAGTTGAAAATTGTGGCCATTTTTGGAATGTGTCACAGTCAGGGAGAGCCATTGAAAAATTTTAACCAGGGAAGTGATCATAACTAAATTTGATTTATAGAAATATGCTTTTGGTGTAAATGTGTAAAATGGATATATGAGGACAGAACTGGAAGTAAAGAGAATAGTTGGAAAGCCAATTCATTATGCAATTGAGAAATAGTGAGAACCTGATCTAAGGCTAGGGGTAGTGAAGGAGAAAGGGGGTAGCTTTGAATGATAATGAGGCGGTATAATCAAGGAGGTTGAGGCTTGATGAATATTTAGATCTGGGAAATAAAGGACCAAGAGAAGTAAAGTGTGGCTCCAATATTCCTACTTGGTGAACTCAGAAATCACGAAGTTATTCAAAGAGGTAGACAATAAATGATGAGTAGAAGGTTTGAGATGGAAGATGGTGATTTAAGTTTTGGGCATGTTAAATGTTGTATGACTCTTGGAACCTCAAATGGACATGTCTAGTGGGAGACATATTTGTCTGGATTTTAGGAGACAGGTCTGAGCTTTGGAAGTCATTTACATTTAGGTACCAGTTGAAACCATGAGGACACATGATATCAGTCAAGGAGAAGATTTAGTATAGGAAAGAAGGGTAAGGATGGAACTCTAGGGAATGTCACATTTTAAAAGAAATGGATAGGGAATTCCCTGGTGGTCCAGTGGTTAGGACTCTGTGCTTTCACTGCCGAGGGTGCAGGTTCAATCCCTGGTGGGAGAACTAAGATCCCTCAAGCTGAGCAGCCATAAATAAATAAACAAATAAATAAATAAGAAAGATGGATTGAGAAAGAGGATCTTACAAAGGAGTATAAGAAGCAACAGCAGGGCTTCCCTGGTGGCGCAGTGGTTGAGAGTCTGCCTGCCGATGCAGGGGACACGGGTTCGAGCCCTGGTCTGGGAAGATCCCACATGCCGCGGAGCAACTAGGCCCGTGAGCCACAACTGCTGAGCCTGCGCGTCTGGAGCCTGTGCTCCGCGATAAGAGAGGCCGCGATAGTGAGAGGCCCGCGCACCGCGATGAAGAGTGGCTCCCGCTTGCCACAACTGGAGAAAGCCCTTGCACAGAAACGAAGACCCAACACAGCCATAAATAAATAAATAAATTAATTAATTAATTAATTAATTAATTAAAAAAAAAAAAAAGAAGCAACAGCAGGAAAGCTGAGGCAAACAGAGGAAAGAGTAGTGTCCCAACAGTTAAGGGGGAAGAGAACTAGGGTCAAGTATGGCAGGAAGTCAAAGGGGAAGAAAATTAAGAAGTGGCCCTAGGAAATTACTGATAACCCATTGCAAGGGTGATTTTCATGGAGTGGTGGAAGCAGAATCCAGCATGCAGTGGTTAAAGAACTAAATAGAGGTAAGGAGGAGAGAAAGAGAGAAAATTTACTTTTTAGAGGGAGAGGTAGGTTAGTCTTGAGCTGTGAGAGACTTGAGTGTGTTGGCCTGCTGAGGAATAAGAGCCAGGTGGGATGGATAAAGTAAAGGAAAGAAGATGAAGAGGATAATGTCTTCCTCTCCAGATCATTGTTGGAGTTGTTTTGATTCCCAATTCTACAAGTAACCCAGAACTCATCAGAATTAGCTAAATTTCTCCCCGAAGACTCATGCTGTGTACATCCTCAGGTAGAAGTGTTTAATCATTTTCTCTCCATTCCTTGTCCTTCAAGGATTAGCCTTTGCATGCATTTAGTGTGGATATTTGAAGGAGAATATAGACAAATCCCTTTAGACCCGTTATAATGGAAGCGTCATGTCCTCTTTCAACTACTGATTTTTTCAGCTATTCCTGCAGAAATCTGTAGTTTCAAAATCAGTGGGATTAGGATTACATTGAATGTGGGGTGATGGGAAATCTTTTCCACAGTCAGGATTCTATTAAAGTAATTGGGCAATTGTAGGTTTTGTTCCTATAAAGAATGTAAGTAACATTAAGGAGTGACGTTATAACGCTACCAGGAAAATGAATGGTCTTATTCTCTTTTTCAGTTTTTTTCCAAAAATGTTCTTATATTCCTAAAGAAAAAAAGACTACAAAAGAAGTCCCTCACACAGTATTGGAATGTATGAAAGAAAATTCGACCACAGAAGGTAAGAATTAAATGTGCCTATAATTCAGTTGTTGTCTCTACTGTGTGCCAGATCTATATTTCCAATAAGGTTCACAGGCAGGTCATACTAAGAAGTTGAGTCTTATGATCATTTTAAACTTTAAGTATACAAATATTTAGGACCTAAAATTCTTTTATACATATCTTTAGTATATCTGTGTAAGGAAATAGTTTTAATTGTGAAAAAGATTACATTGCTTTTGGGTTTCTTCAGCCTTTGCTTCTTTCTGAGTTTTCTGTGCATACTTGCCCTTTTTGTTACATATCAGGTAAAACTCACTCGTTCAAGAAAAATTTAATTCATTTGTGTTTTAAGAAAACATATGTGCGTAAAACATTTCTGGGAGAATGCATAAAATACACTTAAACAGGGTTTTACCTCTTCAGACTAGAGTTGAAGGTTTTGGAAGAGGAAGAAAGTTTTAGTTTTGTTTGATGAAGAGGATGTAAATTTTAATTATAGATGTGATTATTTAAATTAAAAATAGACTATTTTTAGAGAACAGTTTTATTTTTACAGCAAAACTGAGCAAATAATAGACTTCCCATATCACTCCCCTCCCCCGTGTACACAATTTTTCCAACATCTTACATTATTAGTATGGTACATTTATTGCAACTATTGAACCAATATTGATATATTATCATTAATTAAAGTTCATAGTTTGTTCAGATTTCCTTAGTTTTTTTCCTTAATGAACATTTTTTTTCTTAATGAGAAACTTTTTCTTAGTTTTTTCTTTCTTTTTTAAATTTTGATTCTTTTTAAAAAATTAATTAATTTATTTATTTTTGGCTGCATTGGATCTTCATTGCCGCATGCGGGCTTTCTCTAGTTGCGGCGAGCGGGGGCTACTCTTCGTTGCGGTGCGTGGGCTTATTGTGGTGGCTTCTCTTATTGTGGAGCATGGGTTCTAGGCGCATGGGCTTCAGTAGTCGTGGCACGTGGGCTCAGTAGTTGTGGCTCACGGGCTCTAGAGCACAGGCTCAGTAGCTGTGGTGCATGGGCTTAGTTGCTCCATGGCATGTGGGATCTTCCCAGACCAGGGCTCGAACCCATGTCCCCTGCATTGTCAGGCGCCACCAGGGAAGACCCAAACTTGTTTTATAATAGCAATTTCTGGAAATTATTTTTATCTCAACTGACAAGTAACTCAGAAAAAAATCAGTTTATTTATTTATGTAATTAAACATTTTAAGTTGTATTTGACATACAACATTGTGTAAGTTCAAGGTGTGCAGATAATTGATTTTATGTTGTAATATAATTGCTATATTAGCATTAGCTAATATCTCTAACATGTCACATACTTACCATTTCTTTTAGTGTTGGGAACAGTTAAAATCTACTCTCTTAGCAACTTTAATGTTCACAATATAGTTTTGTTGTCTATAATCACTGTACTGTGTATTAGATCACAGGACTTATTTACATACTAGTTGTAAGTATATACCCTTAAACAACATCTCTTCCATTCCCACACCTCCCAGCCCCTGGTAACCACCAATTTATCCTCTGTTTTTAAATTTTCATTTTTTAAAATATAGGAGATATCATGGAGTATTTGTCTTTCTCTGTCTGACTTATCTCACTTAGCATAATGTCCTCAAGGCCCATCCATGTTGTTTCAAATGGCAGAATTTCCTTTTTTCTCATGGCTGAATAGTATTCCAGTACATATACCACATCTTCTTCACCTGTTCATCTGTTGATGGACACTTGGGTTGCTTCCATATCTTGGCTTTTGTAAATAATGCTTCAATGAACATAGGGGTGCATATATCTTTTCTACTTGGTGTTTTTATTTTCTTCGGATAAAGAACCAGAGTGGAATTGCTGGATCTTTTTGTTTTGTATTGATATATGCCCTAACTACTTATTGTGGACATAGATGATTTTATTACTTTTGTGTTTTAACCTTCCTACCAGCTTTAAAGTGGTTGATCTACTACTCATACTGTATATTTGCCTTTACCGATGAGATTTTTCCTTTTATAATTTTTATATTTCCGTCTGTGGTCTTTTCTGTTCACTTAGAGGAGTCTCTTTAATATTTTTTGTAAAGCTGATTTAGTGGCACTAAACTCTTTTAGCTCTTGCTTGTCTGTGAAACTCTTTATGTCTCTTTCAAATCTGAATGAGTGCCTTGCCAGGTAGAGTATTCTTGTAGTTTTTTCTCCTTTCATCACTTTAAATAATTGTGCAGCTCCTTTCTGACCTGCAGAGTTTCCTCTGAAAAGTCAGCTGCTAGTCTTATGGGAGTTCCCTTGTACATTACTAATTGCTTTTCCCTTGCTGATTTTACCATCTCTCTTTAACTCTTGCCATTTTAATTACAATGTGTCTCAGTGTGGACTACTTTGGGTTGATCTTGTTTGGGACTCTGTGCTTGTCTGTTTCCTTTTCCAGGTTAAGGAAATTTTCAGCTATCATGTCTTCAAATATATTCCCTGTCCCTCTCTCTCTCTCTTCTGGGATCCCAATAATGTGAGTGTTAGTATGTTTGATGTTGTCCCAGGAGTCTCTTAAACTGTCCTCATTAAAAAAATTCTTTTTTTCTGTTCAGCTTGGGTGATTTTCACTACTCTTCCTGTTGGCTGATCCATTCCTCTGTGTCATCTTATCTAATGTTGACTCCTTGTAGTGTATTTTTAATTTCAGTTATTGTATTCTTCAGCTGTGTTTTGTTATTCTTTATATTTTCCAGCTCTTTCTTAGATGTCCCACTGTGTTCATCTTTTCTTCTCCTGAGCTTGTTGGGCATCTTTATGATCATTACCTTGAACTGTTCAATGGGGAGATTGCTTATCTTTGCTTAGCTCTTTTTCTGGGGTTTTATTTATTTATTTTGTTCATTTGTTTGTTTTTTGTGTTTGTTTGTTTTGAAAATATTCCTCTGTTGCCTTATTTTGCCTGATTCTCTGTTCTTATTTCTATGTATTAGGTAGGTCAGTTACATTCCCTGATCTGGGAGAAGTGGCCTTATGTAGGAGATGTCCTATGTGGTCCAGGAGCACACTCCCTTTTGTTCACTAGAGCTATATGCTCTAGGGGTGTCCCTTGTGTGGGCTGTGTGGGCCTTTCTATTGTGGCAGGGCCAACTACTGTGGGTGCACTAATAGGTTGGCCTGGCTCCCAGGCTGGTGGCTTCCAGGCCCTGCCTAGTGCAGAGACTGCTGGCCTGGTGGTTGGGAGGGCCATGTCCTGATGTGGCTGGCTGAAGGTCCCAAAGGTCCTGAGGCTAGTGCTGACCCATCACTGGGCAGAGCCAGGTCCCAGATGTCTGGGCCTTGGGGGCTGGGGTGTTCAACAGCTGATACTGGCTGCTGGTGGGCAGGGCCGTTTCCTATCATGACTGGGTGGGGTCCCTGGGGGTCCTGTGGCTGGTGGTGGCCCCCTGGTGAGTGGAGCTGGTTCCTGGGGTGGCTGTCTGTGGGGCCTGATGGTTTTGGAGCTGGTATTGGCTCACATGGGGGCAAGGCCAGACCTGGCATTCCCAGGGCAGATGTTGGCTTGCTGGTGGGAGGGGCTGGATTTTGACATTGCTGGCTGAGGCCCCAGGGGTCCCAGGGCTAGTTCTGGCCTGCTGGTGGGTGGAGCCAGGTTCTGGGGTGGAGCTGGTGTCAGACTACTGGTGGGTGGAGCCAGGGCTGGGGTCTTGGGGCTGTTGCCCACCCACTGGTGGTTGAGTCTGGCTCTAGGGGTTAGTGCTGGCCTGCTGGTGAGTGAGTGGGGATAAATCCTTGGCCCTCTGGTGGGCAGGACCAGCATCCGGGGCAACTGGGGGGCTCCACTGGGACTATGGCTGCTGACAACCTGCTGGTGGGTGTCGCTGTTGCCCCACACAACTGGCTACTTGGTCTGGGGGGTGGGGTCCCAGGACTGGTGCCAACCAGCTGGTGGTTGGGACTGGGTCCCAGCTGCTAATAAGCTAGAGGAAGAACTCAAAAAATGGCACTCGTCAGCACCAGTGTCCTTGTGGTAGAACGAGCTCCCCAGACTGGCTGGTGCCATTGTCTGTGTCCCCAGGGTGGGTCTCTGGGAGGCTCTCCCAGATTAGCAAGTGGCTCTGACCCAGGCTCCTTTCAAGTTACTGCTTATTCCCTGTGTCTGAGGGCGTGAGGTTTTGTGTGAGCCATTTAAGTGCAGAGTCTGTTTCCTTCTGGCTCTCCCAAACACAAGCCCCACTGGCCTTCAGTGCCAGACATTCTGGGGGATCATCTTCCCAGTGCGGGGCCCCTGGACTGGGGAGCCCCATGTGGGGCTCGACCCCTCGCTTCTTGCGGAGAACCTTTGAAATTGTGATTATCCTCGAGTTTGTGGATCACCTAGCTGGGTGTGGGTCTTGACTGTACTGCGTCTCTGCCCTTCCTACCCATCTCGCTGTGGTTCCTTCTTTATATCTTTACTTGTAGAAGATCTTTTCTGCTTGTCTTCTTGTCATTCTCATTGATATTTACTCTGTAAATAGCTGTAATTTTGTGCCTGTGAGAGGTGAGCTCAGGGTCTTCCTACTCTGCCATCTTGGCCACACTCCTCTATAATTTTTTAATACATTGTTGGATTCAATTTTCCAATATTTTTGAGGATTTTTGAATCTATGTTCATGAGGGAAATTGGTCTGTAGGCTTTTTATCCCTTACAATGTCTTTGTTTGGTTTTGGTATGAGGGTAATGCTGGCCTCAGAAAATGAATTCGGTATTCCTTCTGCTTCTATATATATATGTATTTTTTTTTTTAGTATTTATTTATTTGTTTATTTATTTATTTATTTTGGCTGTGCCGGGTCTTAGTTGCAGCATGTGAACTCTTAGTTGTGGCATGCATGTGGGATCTAGTTCCCCAACCAGGGATCGAACCCAGGACCCCTGCAATGGGAGCATGGAGTCTTGCCCACTGGACCACCAGGGAAGTCCCTGCTTCTGTCTTTGAAGGACATTGAGGTAACTGGTATAATTTCTTTCTTAAATGTTTAGTAAAATTTATCAGTGAACACATCTGGGCCTAGTGCTTTCTTTTTTTTTGGATGATTATTAATTATGGATTTAGTTTCTTTAATAAGTATAGGCCTACTCGGATTGTATATTTCTTCTAGTGTGAGTTTTTGCAGATAGTGAGCTTCAAGGAATTGGTTCATTTCATCTAGGTTATCAAACTTATGGGCATAGAGGTGTTCATAATAATTCTTTACTATCTTTAATGTCCACTAGATCTATTGTGATGACTTATTTTCATTTCTAATATTAATAATTTGAGTCCTTTCTCTTTTTTTTCTTAGCCTGACTAGAGGCTTGTCAATGTAATTGATCTTTTCAAAGAACTAGCTTTTGGCTTTTATCAATTTTCTCTATTGATTTATTGTTTTCAGTTTCACTGGTTTCGGCTCTGACTTTTATTATTTATTTTCTTCTGCTTACTTTGGATTTAATTTGCTCTTTGTTTTCTAGTTTTCTATAATGGAGACATAGATTATTGATTTTAGATATTTCTTATATCTATTATATGGACTCAATGCTGTAAATTTCCTTCTAAGCCCTACTTTGGCTGTATCACAGAAATTTTGATGTGTGTTTTTATTTTCATTTTGTTAAAAGTATTAAAAAAATTTTTCTTAAGATTTCTTCCTTGACTCGTGTTATTTAGAAGTATTTTATTCAGTCTCCAAGTATTTGGGGATTTTTTCAGCTATCTTTCTGTTACTGATTTCTTGTTTAATACCACGTGATCTGAGAGCAGACATTGTATGATTTCTATTCTTTTTAATTTTTTAAGGTGTGTTTTATTGCCCAGTTGTAGTCTATCTTGGTAAATGTTCTATGTGAGTATTGGGGTCCAGGGCAGTTCTCCCCAAAATGAACCTCAATGGCAGATTGATTATTTTGTGTTAAAGTTACTTAAGAAAGAGCTGATATAAGAGGGACACTTTGACCCTCCTCTCTGTCTCACTGAAAACAGGAAATAAATGAAAGTTACCACTCCCTGTATCTGGAGGGAGAAGAACACACATCACCAGAGATCGGGAAATCAGGGACAAGAAGCCTGTGTAAACAAATCTTGTTGCTTCCTTAAGTTATTACCCCAAACCTAAACTCTGTTTCTATTTTTCACTAATTAAGCATACATTTCCTCAAAATTTTATTGTTTCTTTGTCTAAAAATTATGAACGCTGCCTGCTTTGACTACTTCTTAGGTCTCATTTCTAGGAGACCTCAGTGCACACAAATTAGAGTTGGTTTCTTTTCCCCCTGTTTCTTTTTTGTCTTGTGTCAATTTTATGGTTAGTCCAGCCATAAGAACTCAAGAGACCTAGAGGGGTGGGATAGGGAGGGTGGGAGGGAGACGCAAGATGCATCTTTATTGGCGTATAATTGCTTTATAATGGTGTGTTAGTTTCTGCTTTATAACAAAGTGAATCAGTTTTACATATACATATATCCCCATATCTCTTCCCTCTTGTGTCTCCCTCCCTCCCATCCTCCCTATCCCACCCCTCTAGGTGGTCACAAACCACTGAGCTGATCTCCCTGTGTTATGCGGCTGCTTCCCACTAGCTATCGGTTTTACATTTGGTACCGTATATATGTCCATGCCACTCTCTCACTTTCTCCCACCTTACCCTTCCTCCTCCCCGTATCCTCAAGTCCATTCTCTAGTAGGTCTGCATCTTTATTCCTGTCTTCCCCCTAGGTTCTTCATGACAATTTTTTTATTGATTTTTAGATTCCATATATATGTGTTAGCATACGGTATTTGTTTTCCTCTTTCTGACTTACTTCACTCTGTATGACAGACTCTAGGTCCATCCACCTCACTACAAATAACTCAATTTCGTTTCTTTTTATGGCTGAGTAATATTCCATTGTATATATGTGCCACATCTTCTTTATCCATTCATCTATCAATGGACACTTAGGTTGCTTCCATGTCCTAGCTATTGTAAATAGAGCTGCAGTGAACACTGTGGTACATGACTCTTTTTGAATTATGGTTTTCTCAGGGTATATGCCCAGTAGTGGGATTGCTGGGTCATATGGTAGTTCTATTTTTAGTTTTTTGAGGAACCTCCATACTGTTCTCCATAGTGGCTGTATCAGTTTACATTCCCACCAACAGTGCAGAGGGTCCCCTTTTCTCCACACCCTCTCCAGCATTTATTGTTTGTAGATTTTTTGATGATGGCCATTCTGACCAGTGTGAGATGATATCTCATTGTAGTTTTGATTTGCATTTCTCTAATGATTAATGATGTGGAGCATTCTTTAATGTGTTTGTTGGCAATCTGTATATCTTCTTTGGAGAAATGTCTGTTTAGGTCTTCTGCCCATTTTTGGATTGGGTTGTTTGTTTTTTTCATATTGAGCTGCATGAGCTGCTTGTAAATTTTGGAGATTAATCCTTTGTCAGTTGCTTCATTTGCAAATATTTTCTCCCATTCTGAGGGTTGTCTTTTCGTCTTGTTTATGGTTTCCTTTACAGTGCAAAAGCTTTTAAGTTTCATTAGGTCCCATTTGTTTATTTTTGTTTTTATTTCCATTTCTCTAGGAGGTGGGTCAAAAAGGATCTTGCTGTGATGTATGTCATAGAGTGTTCTGCCTATGTTTTCCTCTAAGAGTTTGATAGTGTCTGGCCTTACATTTAGGACTTTAATGCATTTTGAGTTTATTTTTGTGTATGGTGTGAGTGAGGGAGTATTCTAATTTCATTCTTTTACATGTAGCTGTCCAGTTTTCCCAGCACCACTTATTGAAGAGGCTGTTTTTTCTCCACTGTATATTCTTGCCTTCTTTCTCAAAGATAAGCTGACCATATGTGTGTGGGTTTATCTCTGGGCTTTCTATCCTGTTCCATTGATCTATATTTCTGTTTTTGTGCCAGTACCATAGTGTCTTGATTACTGTAGCTTTGTAGTATAGTCTGAAGTCTGGGAGCCTGATTCCTCCAGCTCCGATTTTTTTTCTCAAGATTCCTTTGGCTATTCGGGGTCTTTTTTGTTTCCATACAAATTGTGAAATTTTTTGTTCTAGTTCTGTGAAAAATGCCATTGGTAGTTTGATAGGGATTGCATTGAATCTGTAGATTGCTTTGGGTAGTATAGTCATTTTCACAATGTTGATTCTTCCAATCCAAGAACATGGTATATCTCTCCATCTATTTGTATCATCTTTAATTTCTTTCATCAGTGTCTTATAATTTTCTGCGTACAGGTCTTTTGTCTCCTTAGGTAGGTTTATTCCTAGATATTTTATTCTTTTTGTTGCAATGGTAAATGGGAGTGTTTTCTTAATTTCACTTTCAGATTTTTCATCTTTAGTGTATAGGAATGCAAGAGATTTCTGTGCATTAATTTTGTATCCTGCAACATTACCAAATTCATTGATTAGCTCTAGTAGTATTCTGGTAGCATCTTTAGGATTCTCTATGTATAGCATCATGTCATCTGCGAACAGTGGCAGTTTTACTTCTTCTTTTCCGTTTTGGATTCCTTTTATTTCTTTTTCTTCTCTGATTGCTGTGGCTAACACTTCCAAAACTATGTTGAATAATAGTGGTGAGAGTGGGCAACCTTGTCTTGTTCCTGATCTTAGTGGAAATGGTTTCAGTTTTTCACCATTGAGGACGATGTTGGCTGTGGGTTTGTCATATATGGCCTTTATTATGTTGAGGTAAGTTCCCTCTATGCCTACTTTCTGGAGGGTTTTTATCATAAATCAGTGTTGAATTTTGTCAAAAGCTTTCTCTGCATCTATTGAGATGATCATTTGGTTTTTCTCCTTCAATTTGGTAATATGGTGTGTCACATTGATTGATTTGTGTATATTGAAGAATCCTTGCATTCCTGGGATAAACCCCATTTGATCATGGTGTATGATCCTTTTAATGTGCTGTTGGATTCTGTTTGCTAGTATTTTGTTGAGGATTTTTGCATCTATGTTCATCAAGGATATTGGCCTGTAGTTTTCTTTCTTTGTGACATCTTTGTCTGATTTTGGTATCAGGGTGATGGTGGCCTCATAGAATGAGTTTGGGAGTGTTTCTCCCTCTTCTATATTTTGGAAGAGTTTGAGAAGGATAGGTGTTAGCTCTTCACTGAATGTTTGATAGAATTCGCCTGTGAAGCCATCTGGTCCTGGGCTTTTGTTTGTTGGAAGATTTTTAATCACAGTTTCAATTTCAGTGCTTGTGATTGGTCTGTTCATATTTTCTATTTCTTCCTGGTTCAGTCTCAGAAGGTTGTGCATTTCTAAGAATTTGTCCGTTTCTTCCAGGTTGTCCATTTTATTGGCATATAGTTGCTTGTAGTTATCTCTCATGATCCTTTGTATTTCTGCAGTGTCAGTTGTTACTTGTCCTTTTTCATCTGCAATTCTGTTGATTTGACTCTTCTCCCTTTTTTTCTTGGTGAGTCTGGTTAATGGTTTATAAATTTTGTTTATCTTCTCAAGAACCAGCTTTTAGTTTTATTGATCTATGCTCTTGTTTCCTTCATTTCTTTTTCATTTATTTCTGATCTGATCTTTATGATTTCTTTCCTTCTGCTAACTTTTGGGTTTTTTTTTCTTCTTTCTCTAATTGCTTTAGGTGTAAGGTTAGGTTGTTTATTTGAGATGTTTCTTGTTTCTTGAGGTAGGACTGTATTGCTATAAACTTCCCTCTTAGAAGTGCTTTTGCTGCATCCCATAGGTTTTGATCATTGTGTTTCCATTGTCATTTGTTTCTAGGTATTTTTTTGCTTTCTTCTTTGATTTCTTCAGTGATCTCTTGGTTATTTAGTATGTATTGTTTAGCCTCCATGTATTTGTATTTTGTACAGATTTTTTCCTGTAATTGATATCTAGTCTCATAGCGTTGTGGTCGGAAGAGATACTTGATACAATTTCAATTTTCTTAAATTTACCAAGGCTTGATTTGTGACCCAAGGTATGATCTATCCTGGAGAATGTTCCATGAGCTCTTGAGAAGAAAGTATATTCTGTTGTCTTTGGATGGAATGTCCTATAAATATCAGTTAAGTCCATCTTGTTTAATGTATCATTTAAAGCTTTTGTTTCCTTATTTATTTTCATTTTGGATGATCTGTCCATCGGTGAAAGTGGGGTGTTAAAGTCACCTACTGTGATTGTGTTACTGTCGATTTCCCCTTTTATGGCTGTTAGTATTTGCCTTATGTACTGAGGTGCTCCTATGTTGGGTGCATAAATATTTACAATTGTTATATCTTCTTCTTGGATTGATCTCTTGATCATTATGTAGTGTCCTTCTTTGTCTCTTGTAATAGTCTTTGTTTTAAAGTCTATTTTGTCTGATATGAGAATTGCTACTCCAGCTTTCTTTTGATTTCCATTTGCATGGAATGTCTTTTTCCATCCCCTCACTTTCAGTCTGTATGTGTCCCTAGGTCTGAAGTGGGTCTCTTGTAGGCAGCATATATACGGGTCTTATTTTTGTATCCATTCAACCAGTCTATGTCTTTTGGTTGGAGCATTTAATCCATTTACATTTAAGGTGATTATCGACATGTATGTTTCTATTACCATTTTCTTAATTGTTGTGGGTTTGTTATTGTAGGTCTTTTCCTTCTCTTGTGTTTCTTGCCTAGAGAAGTTCCTTTAGCATTTGTTGTAAAGCTGGCTTGGTGGTGCTGAATTCTCTTAGCTTTTGCTTGTCTGTAAAGGTTTTAATTTCTCTGTCAAATCTGAATGAGATCCTTGCTGGCTAGAGTAATCTTGGTTGTAGGTTTTTCCCCTTCATCAGTTTAAATATGTCCTGCCACTCCCTTCTGGCTTGCAGAGTTTCTGCTGAAAGATCAGCTGTTAACCTTATGGGGATTCCCTTGTATGTTATTTGTTGTTTTTCCCTTGCTGCTTTTAATATTTTTTCTTTGTATTTAATTTTTGGTAGTTTGATTAATATGTGTGTTAGACAATTTTTGACATAGAAAAATGGCCCATTGAAATAAAAATTTTTAAATTTTTGATAACCATGCACTTACTTTTAATATATATGTCTTTATAAAATCCTCTTGGAGTTTTAAAGTGGGTTTTTTAGGACAACATATAGTTGAGTCTTGTTTTTTGATTCACTCTGACAATCTCTTCTTTTTAATTGGTGCATTTAGATGACTGACATTGAAAGTGATTATTAATACAGTTGTATTGATATCTACCATTTGTATTATTTTTTTATATCTTGCCCTTTTTTTAATCTTTTTCTACTATTTTCTTCTTTTCCTATTTGTGGTTTTAACTGAGCATTTTACATGATCCCATTTTTGTTCTATTCTTAGCATGTCAGTTATACTTCTTTTTTTTTAGTGGTTGCCCTAAAGTTTGCAATATACATTTACAAGTAATCCAAGTCCACTTTCAAATAACTGTATTCAGCTTCATGTGTAGTGAGAGTATTTTAAAACAAGATGATCCAAATTCCTTCCTCCTATCCCTTGTATCATTGCTATAATTTATTTCACTTACACATCACATATTTGAATACATAGTTGCTATTATTATTATGAGCAAATTATCTAATAGATCAATTAAGACTATGGAAAATACAAGTTTTTATTTTACTTTCACTTTCCTCCTTTGATTTTCTTCCTTTCTTCATGTAGAACCATGTTTCTGACCTATATTACTTTTCTTTTCTCTAAAAAGTGTCTTTTAACATTTCTTGCAAGGCAGGTTTACTGGCAACACATTCCCTCAGTTTTTGTTTGTCTGAAGAAGTTTTTATTTTTAATTCACCTTTGAAAGTTAATTTTGCATGTTACAGAAATAGGATAGTAGCTTTTTTCTTTCAACACTTTAAATATTTCACTCCACTCTCTTCTTGCTTCTGTGGTTTCTGCAAAGTCTGATGTAATTCTTATCTTTGCTCTTCTATAGGAGGTGTTTTTCCCCCCTCTGGCTTCTTTAAGGATTTTTCTTTGTCTTTGATATTCTGCAGCTTGAATATGGTGTCTAGGTGTAGTTTTCTTCAGCATTTATCCTGCTTGGTATCTGTAATTAATTTGGAGAAATTCGCAAACATTATTGTTTCAATATTTCTTCTGTTCTTTTTCTCTCTTTACTCTCCTGATATTCTCATTACACATATGTTACAAGATTTTTTTCTGCCTTACATTTCTTAGAGATTCTCTTCTCTTTTTTTTTTTTTCAGTCTTTTTTCTCCTTGCTGTTTAGTTTTGGAGTCTTCTATTGAGATATCTTCATGCACGGAGATTTTTTTTTTCTCTCAGCTGTGTCCACTCTATTAATCAGCTCACTAAAGGTATTCTTCATTTCTGTTACAGTATTTTCCATCTCTAGCATTTTGTTTTGTTTTTTTCTTAGAATTTCCATCTCTCTGCTTACATTGCTCACCTGTTCTTGCATGCTGTCTACTTTGTCCATTAGAACCTTTAACATGTTTGGTTTTGTAAAATAAATTTATTTATTTATCTATATATTTTTATTTTTGGCTGCGTTGGGTCTTTGTTGCTGTGCACGGGCTTTCTCTAGTTGCGGCGAGTGGGGGCTACTCTTCGTTGCGGTGCGCGGGCTTCTCATTGTGGTGGCTTCTTTTGTTGCGGAACATGGGCTCTAGGTGTGCAGGCTTCTGTAGTTGTGGCACACAGGCTTAGTTGCTCCACGGCATGTGGGATCTTCCCGGATCTGTGCTCAAACCAGTGTCCCCTGTATTGGCAGGCGATTCTTTAACCACTGTGCCACCAGGGAAGTCCCTAGAGCCTTTAACATGTTAATCACAGTTGTTTTAAATTCCTGGTCTGCAAAAGACAACCCTCAGAATGGGAGAAAATATTTGCAAATGAAGCAACTGACAAAGGATTAATCTCCAAGATTTACAAGCAGCTCATGCAGCTCAATAACAAAAAAACAAACAACCCAATCCAAAAATGGGCAGAAGACCTAAACAGACATTTCTCCAAAGAAGATATACAGATTGCCAACAAACACATGAAAGAATGCTCAACATCATTAATCATTAGAGAAATGCAAATCAAAACTACAATGAGATATCATCTCACACCGGTCAGAATGGCCATCATCAAAAAATCTAGAAACAATAAATGCTGGAGAGGGTGTGGAGAAAAGGGAACCCTCTTGCACTGTTGGTGGGAATGTAAATTGATACAGCCACTATGGAGAACAGTATGGAGGTTCCTTAAAAAACTAAAAATAGAACTACCATATGACCCAGCAATCTCACTACTGGGCATATACCCTGAGAAAACCATAATTCAAAAAGAGTCATGTACCAAAATGTTCATTGCAGCTCTATTTACAATAGCCAGGACATGGAAGCAACCTAAGTGTCCATCATCGGATGAATGGATAAAGAAGGTGTGGCACATATATACAATGGAATATTACTCAGCCATAAAAAGAAATGAAATGGAGGTATTTGTAGTGAGGTGGATGGAGTTAGAGTCTGTCATACAGAATAAAGTAAGTCAGAAAGAGAAAAACAAATACAGTATGCTAACACATATATATGGAATCTAAGGAAAAAAAAAAAAAAGGTCATGAAGAACCTAGTGGTAAGACGGGAATAAAGACACAGACCTACTAGAGAATGGACTTGAGGATATGGGGAGGGGGAGGGGTAAGATGTGACAGGGTGAGAGAGTGGCATGGACATATATACACTACCAAATGTGAAATAGCTAGTGGGAAGCAGCCGCATAGCACAGGGAGATCAGCTCGGTGCTTTGTGACCACCTAGAGGGGTGGGATAGGGAGGGTGGGAGGGAGGGAGATGCAAGAGGGAAGAGATATGGGAACATATGTATATGTAAAACTGATTCACTTTGTTGTAAAGCAGAAACTAACACACCATTGTAAAGCAATTATACTCCAATAAAGATGTTAAAAAAAAAAAAATTCCTGGGCTGATCATTCCAATATCTCTGCCCCATCAAGCATCTGCGTCTGATGCTTGCTCTGTCTATTCAAACTGTGTATTGTTTGTTTTAATATGCCTTGTGTTTTTTTCTCATTAGCTGGACATGATGTACTGAGTAAAAGGAACTGCTGTAAATAGGCCTTAAAAATGTGGTGGTGAGGTGTGAGGGGAGGGAAGACATTCTATAATCCTATGATTTTGTTCATTCTTTTAGTGAGTCTTTGCCTTTGTGCTTTGAGCTTACAAGTTCTTCTTCTCAGTTGTTTTTATTAACCCCTTTAGAGTGGGACAGGTGGCTATAGTGGGCTTTACTTGGGTATTTTCCGTTCCCTAGTCAGTTAGGGTCTGACAAATCCCCAGCATCTTAGGCTCTGGTCAGATAATTTCTCCTGTGTGCAGATCTTCTCAAAAAGAAAAGAATCCTCTGGTGTATTTCAAAATGGTACCTTTTGCCCTGCTTTTGTCAGAAGCACAGGAGAATTTTTCTCAACTATTTACTGTGAGCACCTGGTGGAACTCCAGGATGTAAAACTCACAGAAGTGTTGGGGCCTCTACGTTGACTGGGTCACCCTGGACTTTTTATCTCTCAGAGTTGTCTACACTGAGCTTCCAGCAGTTCCACAATTTCAGTTCAGGTTGCCATGCCCTGGGACTGGTTCCCAAAGACGTTTCTGCTCCAGTACAAAATTGTGATTCTCTGTATTTGCTTTTGTGTCTCTACAACTTTGGGTGCAGTGGTTTGCTCTGTGAAGAGTTGCTGATTTTCAGTTTGTTCAGCTTTTTACTTGTTAGAACGGAGTGGTGACTTCCAAGCTTCTTACCAGACTGGAAACCGGAAGTCTATTTATTTGTTGTTGTTGTTTTACTCTATTTTGTCTCTGTTGTTCAGCTGAGTAATTTCTGTTATTCTATCTTTTAGTTCAGATTTCTCTGTCCTCTTTATTCTGCTGTTGAGCCCATCCACTGAGCTTTTAATTTTGGTTATTACATTTTTCAACTATAAAATTCCATTTGATTCTCCCTTTTATCTTTAATTTTTTTTGCTGAGATCCTCTATTTCTTTGCTGAGGCTTTCTATTTTTTTATTTGGTTCAAACGTTTGTACTTTCTTGTTGAAGCATCTTTCCATGGCTTCTTTTAAATCTTTGGCACATAATTCTAGTATTTCTCTTATCTTGGTATTGGCATATGTATTTTCTTTTTTTTTTTTTTAAATTGACTTTTGAGAACTTTGTGGTTCTTGGTATGATAAGTAATTTTCCATTGAGACCTGGACATTTTTGTATTATGTTCTGAGAGTTTGGATCTTATTTCAACTTCTGTTTTAGCTGGTTTTTCCTGACACCACTCTGGCAAAGGAAAGCATCCCTACCCTGTTACTGCCTGATGTAGGTAGACTTGACCTCCTTGACACCTGATGGGCAGGGCTCCTTGTTACTCGTGGGTCCAGATGGGAGTTCTGCTTTCCATGCAGTCTCCTCTGGTCCTTAATACACACGCTTAAAAAATTACTTTTCATATGTTGCACTGTTATGGCCTTCTTCTCAATACAGGGAAAGACTGGAGTTGCTGCCCAAAGAATTGGACGTCATTTAGTTCTAACTGCTATTTTATTTCTACTGAACAAAATATTTGGGATGAGAGTGAGAAGAGATGCTCAAGAATGGAAGCTCACCTGCTGGTGATCAACACCAAGGATGAGCAGGTACTTTCTAATTGATAATGGAGTCAGGAGTGTTGCCTGGCTTTTTAACATCTTTCTTGGCTAAGAAGGAGATTTTTATTGTCTTGGGATATTGGTGCTGTGGCAGAAGGCTTAAGAAAATAGTTAGAAGAGGCTACCTAAGGTTTTACATTCCACGCCTTCTTCCTGCTTCTACAAAACTAACCTCCCCCCAAATAAATTGGGGCATTGAAAATATAATAAGTAGGGGTTGAGTGGAAGGCTGAAAATATTTCAGCCTGAAATATCAGTTTATTATTTCAACACGAAAATGTTTTATAAATTATTAACTAACAGAGAAGGGGTATCAAGTCCAATTGGGAAATGAAGTTCCATCATGAAGAGTCACAATCACCAATCAGAAATGATTGTTAACAATCTGAAGTTGTTAAAAGGAAAATTATTTAATCTGCAAAATATTTCTCATCTACGACTTTGAAGAACACCCTCTCTTAGGGAAGAAGTGAAGGGAAGAGAGTCTGAGATGAGAATTCGTTATGATCATGAATAGAATTTGCCTCCATATGTATCAAACATTGGTATGTTCTGAACATTTGTGTCCTGCCACCCCAATTCATATGTTGAAATCCTAACGTCCAAAGATGATAGTATTAGGAAGTGGGGCTTTTGGGAGCTGCATAGGCCATGAGGATGAAGCCTTCATTGATGGGATTAATGTTTTTAAAAAAGAGATTCTACAGAGCAACGTCGCCCCTTCTACCACGTGAGCACACAGTGAGAAAGCACTGGTTAGGAACCAGGAGGAAGGCCCTCATCCTACCATGCTGGTTCCCTGACCTGGGATTTCTAGCCTCCAGAACTGTGAGAAACAAATTTCTGTTATTTATAAGCAACTCAGTCTGTGGTATTTTGTTACAGCAGCCTGAACAGACTAAGACCAACATCATGCTCACAAGTGATATCTTTGATCCTGCTCTGCTTAGCCAGAAAAAACCTAGGCTCCTCTGCAGGGCCCCCATGTGGCTCTTCCTGGATCCTCTCCTTTTCTTCTCTTCTCCCTAAAGCCAGGAACTCAGTTCAACCTGACTGTTCTAAAGGCTATACCTCCTTCCTTTTCTTCCCTTAGGATATCATCACCCGGAAACTGAAACTAACTTCTGTTTATTATGTGGGGCTGTCAGACCCAGAGGGGAAAAGACATTGGCAATGGGTCGATCAGACACCATACAATGAAAGTGCCACGTGAGTATAGAATTAGATAAAGGAACCCTGGGTCCTGCAGCATACAGGGGTTTTAGGGTGTTCCAATGATCAGTTATTAAAATAAAATAGCTCATGCTGTATACCTGAAACTAACACAACATTGTAAATCAACTATACTTCAATAAAAGAAAAAAGCTCACTCTTCTTTTAACTCTTGGGCACTAGGTTAAATAATTTTCCTTATTATCTCACTCAATCATCATAATAACTCTATGAGGCACACATTATTATTTTTCTACTATAGAGATGAAGAAACTGAGTTTAAAGAGTTTCGATAACTCAGTGGTTATCCAGCAGTGGTAACAGTGGTCCTCAAACCCAGGTCTGTTTGATATCAAAGTTGGGGCTTTCAACCACTACACTATCTCTCTAAATGTAACAAAAATTTATGTCAATTAAGATCATAACCAATTATTGAGATTTAATATCTCTCATACAGCAAATAAGTTAAATTCTGATAGTCTTATGATATCTCATATTTATGAAGTTATTTTAAAACTCTTAAGTACTTTAGTACATTATAGTACATTACCACCTTTGATCCTAATATCACTGTGTGAAATATATAGGGATATTAATCTAGTCTCTGCGAATCTGTGAAATTAAATTACTTGTCCAAGGTAACAGGCATAGTAGCAGATTCGGAGATTTTAACTAGTTCTTCAGACTCCAAAAGCAGTGCATAATAAAAGAAACAAACTATATTGATACTTGAGACCAGTGTGAAGTCTTTTACATCATTTAAGGGAGACTGTGGACTGACAGTTTCCTGGGAACAGGATATAAAATGGACAAACAGAAGGGAGACTGGAACATCTGCTGGGAGAATGTTTAATGCAATAAGATGACACAGTACTGGGTGATGTAAGGACAATTTTCAAGGGAAATACCAGAGACACAGATGAAGGGAAAACTCCATGAGAAGTGGGAAGGAATGATTTGGGCATATCTGACTTTGACTTCCACACAGTTCAATCCCAGCCCCCTCTCTTACTGTCTCTTTTCAAAGCACTGTTTAAAGAAACATTCTCATTCTTTTTTTCCCTTTCTGGCACTCAGATTCTGGCACAGGGGTGAACCCAATAATCCTTATGAGCGTTGCGTTGTGCTAAATGCTCGTTCAGGAGAATGGGGCTGGAATGATGTTCCTTGTAATGACCATCACAAGTCTATTTGCAAGATGATGAAGATCTACTTATGAATGGAACATTCTCCATGACCGTGAGGTTGAATTGGTATCCACCATCACAGAGATAGCTAATATGTTCTTTTTTTAAAAAATTTAATTTTATTTACTTTTTATACAGCAGGTTCTTATTAGTTATCTATTTTATACATATTAGTGTATATATGTCAATCCCAATCTCCCAGTTCATCCCACCACCCCCCCCCCCCCAGCACTTCCCCCCTTGGTGTCCATACGTTTGTTCTCTACATCTGTGTCTCTATTTCTGCCCAGCAAACCGGTTCATCTGTACCATTTTTCTAGGTTTCACATATATGTGTTAATATACGATATTTGTTTTTCTCTTAGAGATAGCTAATATGTTCTTGTTATTCATGTGTAAGTCTTTTATAAGGGATCTTCATAGAATTTTTCAGTAGGCTGTCACCTATTCCATTTACGATAGAGCCAGCGCACACATTCATTCATTTGTTCATTCATGAAATTTTAGGGGAGCAAAAGTTGCCACCCCAAAATGTCTTTTTGGGAAGTGCATAGTTTGAAGCTGAAAACAATCAAGGCCCAAAAGACTAAAGAAAAAACTTTCACCTTCCCCCTAGCTGCCTAAAGAATGGAGATATAGGATCAGTTCTAGGAAGTGATCACCATAGATCACTATAGTAGGAACTAGGTATATAGACAGGGAGGAGCCTGGCAAAGTCTGTTTGTTAAAATTCCTCTCTGTGTCCCATTGTCTCTGCAGGGTCCAGCAAACATTTGTTTATCAAGCTTTTGCTTTTCCATCTCCATGTCAGTTGCCTTCTTCTCCTTTGAGGTCCTAAACCACTACTTCCAACATTCTCTTTTGTCTTTAGCTGCATAAGGTATTTAAGGTGAGGACTTTGGCCATTTGGGTGAGTTACTCAGTTTTCCTGGGTCTCTCCCATGTATACATGTTATTAAACTTTGTTTGATTTTCTTCCTGTTAGTCTGGCTCATGTCAATTTTACTTTTTAGGCCAGCCAGAAGAACCTAGAAAGGGTAGAGGAGAATTTCTTTCTACCAGACAAAATGAACATATATTGACCATTTTCCATGTGCAGAGACTATATTGGACAGCCCCTTTGCAGACAAATGGAGGGGGCATGAGCCTCATCTCCTAATTTTTGTCTGATTGCTAAGGGGTTAGATACGGATATAGTTATATGTTGTGGTTCCTCCATCTGTCTGGATTTTTCTCTGTATGGGTTGGTCAACAGCAAAATAATCCCAACCATTACTTTTTATTTCTCTCAGACAGATTTATTACCTTTAACTAAAAGCATATTTTGTAAAGGTGGAATGTAATACACGTCAGTGAACGATAAATTCCAGCTTTGGTCCAGTAGATGCTTTGGGCTTCTTAACATTCTCTGTTTAGTCTTGGGCTGTCATTTAACACCAGGGTACAAGCAAAGGGAAATCAGAGGTTGAGCACTGGAGGTTTAGAATTAGAGAATCAGAACTGGAAGTTGTTACTGGTGAGTTGACATAGACATATTCATCAGGTATTTTGATAATTTTTTCCTTTGGTTAAATTTTACAGTTTCTAGGTATGTATTTCCACTCAAAATGACCCCTGATATATTTATATTCCTCTCTTTACTATAGTTATGATAGATCATTTTTTTCTACTACAATATATCATATTTACACTAAAGTCTGTTATTCATTGCATTAGTATGGTAATTATAATCGATCATGATAAAGCCGACTCTAGCCATGGCTACCCCAGTGTGACCTCCTGAGATGATGCCTTGATTATCTTGATGCAAATGAGTAATTATATTTGCCACTTATTTCCTGATTATATCTACAGATGAGTTATTTTTATACAGGTCTGATCTTATCCATTGTATGTAGAATATACCAGTTTACCTCCCAATTAATAATGCCCATATCCATTCCAAGTATCAGCTTTATTACCGGTCAACTTGGCTCTCAGAACATGGCTCAGGATGATGTTACCATGCCTTTTCCAGATTCTTGGGCAGCAATACCATAGAAATGAATGTCGCTTCCACAAGACTCTTAGGCAAGCAAAGCTTTTTATTAAAAGAGAGAGCTTGTGCACAAGGGAGAAGATGGAAAAAAAAAAAAAAGTGCCAGCTCCCCGAGTAGTAGCGGGTGAGTTGCTTTCATAACAAAAGGGAGGGTTTGTCCCATGATCACTGATAATTTACAGAAATTGTCAAACTTCTTTAATCAGCAGCAGGTGGCTCCATGGTGGCTGTCAGGCATAGGGAGAGCTTCTGGAGGGGAAAGGAATGCATGAGAATTTTCTGCAAGAAGGCACAGGTACAGATAAGGTTAAAATTTATAGTTGAAATTCTTGTCTTGTGGCAACTAGGTATACTTGTTAGTGTAACAGAGGTGAAGTCAATCTTTTATTCGTGCAAGCCTGTTTTTGTTTTGTTTTGTTTTGTTTTTTTCTCTGGGACTCAGGCCCTCAGGGCTTTTGTTCTTTAGCTTCCAAGGACTGTTTTGCCCAAGGCTGTTACCCGGTCCTTTTCCAAAATGTCTGTACTGTTGTCTTCCTGTCTCAAGGAGACTGCCCCTACTCCAAAGTATAGTCCTGGTAACTTAGTATGTGGAAAGTTGGGTGAGTTGAATTCAGAATCATGGTCTGACTCACACTATGTCTTGTGAAAAAGGCCCAAGGAAGGCAAAGTGCATGTTTGTAGTGGTCTTTATGGCTTTACTCCTTCCAAGTAAAGAAATCCAAATAGATGTCAGACTCTTGCTATTTCAAGAACTAAATATTTCCTCCTCTGCTTTTATGAAGAAACTTATGAGAGGTAAAAAGAGAGCAGAAGTTTCTTTGTATTTCTATGAGATGTTGGAATTTTCCCTTTTTTGGTATTTGGCAGGAATATGGTGCATGGGGGGTGGTGAGGAATAATTTACTCTCCCTGACCTATGGTTTTCTTGTCACACTGGGGTTTTTTTTTTTTTGTCAAACAGCTGTGGAGCTGGCCCTTCTGGGAGGAAAACATAATTCTATCAGGATTGTCTTCCTCCTGACTTGGAGGCATTCCAACAGCAACTACTGGAGTTTTAAAGGATACCTTCCTGGAAGCCTTTGCCTTCAGAATGCTCTGAAATGAACAAAACAGATGGATGTTAATTAAATTAACTCCACATCCATCTGGCATAAGAGACTGCAAATTTACTCCCTAAATATATCCAACTTAATATTATGGTACTTGGGCTGTTCAATACAACTAATTTAAATTACAGATAAGCTTACAGGATAAAATTATGTTGTATAATACCATGTCAGCAAATAAAAATGCTCAATTTTTATTTTTTAAATCTTATTTTTATTTAAAAATTTTTTTATGGGATAGAGTTGTTTTACAACATTGTGTTAGTTTCTACTGTACAGCGAGGTGGAGTTCCCTGTGCTATACAGCAGGTTCTCATTAGTTATCTATTTTATACATATATATATATATATACACAAAAATGCTCAATTTTTAAACGATATCCTTTCAAACTATTATGACAATGAAAATGAAAAATAAAAGTTCAAACACAAAATTCCCATTTTGATTGAAGTTAAAAAATAACTGTATCTTCTCCATTTTTTCCCCACCCAGTCCCAGTGTTGAGCTATTCAGATGCAGGGGTGAAGTCAGAGTTTCTTCAGTACGCTTGTGCTCTGCCTAGACCTGTTGTCTTCAAACTGTTTTGTTTGCCAAGCCCCTGAAAGGATTTTGAAATGAGGTTATTACATCTAGAGGGGTAGAAAGGGGTTTGTGATTAAGATGAGGCACATATAAGGCACCTGGGGTAGCTGGCAAAATTCTATATCTTGACCTAAGTGGGAGTTACAAGGATGTTCAACTTTCAATAATTCGTTAATGTATACATGGTTTTTATACAGTTTTCTGTCTGTAATATGTTGGGCATAAAAAGATTTAAAATAAAAAATAAATTTGTAAATGCAAAAAAAAGTTATGTACCCCCTTATACAATTTAATTGGATGTCTATATTTTTGCATCATGTTATAGAAGCAAAGGCTTTAATTTCTGGAACATTGTTAATATTAACATTAAAAAAACCTACTACATCTTTAAAAAATATATATCTACTAGTGTCTAAATGGCATTACACAGTGTTACCCCCACTCCCATCATGCATTAAAAAAAAGAGTAACATATATTATTTAAGTCAGATGTTTTACATCATTCTTTTTCCCCCTTGAACAAATAGTTAATCACACTTCCCCCATCTGCCAAAATATGTAGATAAGTATACATTAATATTTTTATTTTTTACCTTGTTCAGAAGTCTATTCAAAATTATTAATTATTTAGAAAATCACATCACCAATGACAATTGTAGTATGTGGTATCAGTCTGTATTTATAGTTGTCATATTCATGGTGATCCACGTATAGGTCCAAACATTTTGACTGCTTCAAGTAGTCATGCCCCAGTTACATTAATATTTTTATATCCTGTGGAACACTAGGCTTTAAGTGTTATGAATTTCTTCTGTTCAAAAACATCACAAATGTACTATAAATCTTGATAAATTACTACTAATAAAGTAAAATCCCATTGGAAGCCCATCTCTTAGATGAATGGGACTTAAATGTGCAATCAGATGTATCTACTATTGATAACATCATTACTAGAATGAGATGGAATTCAACATCAATTGTATTCCCATTTTTCACTTTAACGACACAGACTGATAAGTCTTACTAATCTAGATAAGTATATAGGCATAGAATGTGCTTTGTTAGAATCTCAATTTTTTGAAAATTTTCAGTTATTTGCCAAAAATCCTACCGTGTTCTAGTATCAAAAAATTATTTGTAATGGTCTGCTAACTGACCATTTGATTAGGTTATTTTTCAATGTTGTTGGATGTAAAGAATAATAAATGGAATAATTTGCAAAGCCTTGCTATTTCTCAGTCAGTAGTCATTTGCTTTCTCAGTTTCTGGGTAGTACACCAAAAAGGCTTTAAGAAGTCTTATCAAATGACTATTAATTACACCTGTTTTTCAATACTTACAAAGCATTTTAATCAGCCCATTATTCTCAGAACAATTGGGAAAATAAAATATTATTAAAATCAATATACCTTTTTGACAGTTCTTCCACTCATCACAGCTTTCAATATTTTTGTCAATCTTGGAGCTGGAGATTTAGCATATTCAACATATGAAAAATGTTTGCTGTGTGTAACTTAATTGGCAAAGCCAATCCCTACCATCAAAACAGTCAGTCAAATTAGACTTTTTAAATTAAAAGAATATGTTGGGCTTCCCTGGTGGCGCAGTGGTTGAGAATCTGCCTGTCAATGCAGGGGACACGGGTTCGAGCCCTGGTCTGGGAAGATCCCACATGCCGCGGAGCGGCTGGGCCCGTGAGCCACAACTACTGAGCCTGCGCGTCTGGAGCCTGTGCTCCACAACGGGAGAGGCCATGACAGTGAGAGGCCCGCGCACCGCGATGAAGAGTGGCCCCCGCTTGCCACAACTAGAGAAAGCCCTCGCACAGAAACGAAGACCCAACACAGCCATAAATAAATAAAATAAATAATAAAAAAAAAATGAAGAATTTCTTAAAAAAAAAAAAGAATATGTTAATACACACTGTGAGAAGTATTATGAAAAGCAATTTTTAATAGTGAACAGAATGTATAATTGAGATAGATTTCTAAAAGTAGCCAATATTAAAATGACATAGATATGGTTTATCTTATTCATTTTATAATATTATAAAATGAAGAATAAGTCTGTAAATGTTTTCTCATTACTTAATATGTAATAATCTGACCACACTAAAAAAAAAAAAAAAAAACGAATAAAATAGAGCTACATATAACAACAGGGATGAATCTTAGCATTATGGAATGAAAAATTAAGCCCAATAAGACCACATATAATACCTTTAAGAAAATTCAGAACCCAACAAAGTTATATTATTTAGGTATACATATATATGTGCTAAAATTTTATATGTAATCAAAACATGTCAGTGGATTTGTATACAGTTAGCTGCAGAATTTTTTAATCCTAGGAGAGTGGCAAACTGGTGCTTCTAAGGGGAAAGGAGAGAGAACTATTTGTTTATACTCAAGTGCTCGATATTGTGTAAAAATTAGTAGTAGGTAACATTTATGAGCAATTATTCCACGTTAAGCATCCTTTACAGTGCTTTGTACGTATTATGAGATTGTCTCACTTTGAGTTTGATATTGTTATTTCCATTTTAAAGATTAAATAATGAATTGCAAGGAGGTTATGTAATTTTTCCAAGGACATGTGTAATAAACGACAGAGCCAGAATTCTAATGAGGCATGATTCTAATTCCCACAACCGCCCTGAGAATAATTATCATTGTTAAACGTGTTAAAAATTTGAGGCTCTGTGTCATGCCCAAGATTATTAAGCAGAACTGGCATTCCAGATTCACTTAGGTTAATCATTTGAAACTCTGAAAGAATTTGGTGCTTCTAATATATAAAGGGTATGAAGAACAGGAAAAAAAATATTGAGAGTGACTTTTTTTCGAAAAAAAAATCCAGAAAAATTCTGCAGGCAAGCCTCAGTAAATATTGAGGACTTAATGTTAAAGAATGTTTATTTAAAAGCAATCTATGGCCCCAAATTGTATAACTAAGGGAATAGAAAATACATGAATTAAGAAACCCATGTTTATAAAACAACTGCAGATCCTCAGAATTTTATGTGTATAGAACATACGTCTTTAATCTTATCTGTCTCATCTTGGACTCACCCTTTCCTTTCATGCAACACAGAAAAAGTCTGGAGACGTTGCCCAAGTACTTGGAAGTCATTTGGTTCTAGCTGCTACCTCATTTCTACTGAAGAGAATTTTTGGGCTAAGAATGAGCAGAACTGTGTTTTTTTTGTTGTTGTTGTTGTGGACCAATATACTTTATGGACACCTTACCAAAGAAAATAGACACTTTGCATATAAGTATACAGAAGACTAATCCAGATTACATGTTGCCATGAAAAAGCAAATTAAAAATACAATTACATACCACTATATAACACTTAGAATGGCTAAAATGTGAACAACGACAAGAACAAATTCTGTAGGGGATGTGGAACAATAGGAAACCTCATTTGTTATTGGTGGAAATGAAAAATAATACAGCTACTTTGGTAGTCTGATTGACACTTGCTATAATATTGAACATTCCCTTACTGTACAATCCAGCAAGTGTGCAGAACTGTGTTTTGATGGGAGCTCATTTGGTGGTGATCAACACAGAAACAGAGCAGGTACTTCTGTTTTCTTTATTTTTCATTAAATTAAAAAATTGTAGAAGCAAAATAAAATTTACCACCTTAACTCTTTCTAAGTGTACAGTTCAGTAGTGTTAACTATATTCACATTATTGTAAAAAGATCTCTATAACTTTTTTCATCTTGCCAAACTGGAACTCTATACCCATTGGACAATGACAACCCATTTTGCCCTCCCTCCTGCCCCTGGAAACCACCCTTCTACTTTCTGTTTCTATGAGTTTGACTACTTTAGGTACCTCATATAAGTGGAATAATACAGTATTTGTATTTTTATGACTGCCTTATTTCACTTAGTATAATGTCCTCAAAGTTCATCCATTTTGTAGCATGTGACAGGATTTTCCTCCTTTTTAAGTCTGAATAATATTCCACTCTATGTATATACCATGTATTATTTATTCATTCATGTGTTTATGGACATCTGTGATGCTTTCACTGCTTGGCTATCGTGAACAATGCTGCAATGAACACAGGTGATCTTTGAGATTTTGCTTTCAATTATTTTACATATATACTCAGAAGTGGGATTGCTGGATCATATAGTAATTCCAATTTTAATTTTTTGAGGAACTGCCATAATGTTTTACACAGTGGCTGTACTATTTTACAGTTCCACAAAGAGTGCACGAGTGTTCCCATTTCTCCACATTTTTGACAACACTTGTTATCTTCTTTGTCTTTATTCTGACAGTGGCCATCCTAATGGGTGTGAAATTAAATTTTATTGTGGTTTGATTTCCTTTTTTTTAATGATTAGCAATATCAAGCATCTTTTCATATATTTGTTGATCACTTGCATGTCTTCTATGGAGAAATGTCTATTCAAATTCTTTCCCTATTCTAAAAATTGGGATATTTGGGGTGTTTTTTGTTGTTGTTGTTATTGAGTTATAGGAGTTTTTATATAATCTAGATTTCAATCCCTTATCAGATATATGATTTGCAAACATTTTCTCCCATTCCACAGGTTACCTTTTCACTCTGTTGATTATTTCCTTTGATGCACAGAAGTTTTAAAGATTGATGTACTTAAGTTAGTCTATTTTTTCTTTGCTGCCTATGGTTTTGGTGTCATATCCAAAAAATTATTGCTTAATCCAATGACATAGAACATTTCCCTTGTGTTTTTTTCCACAGTTTTTATAGTTACAGGTCTTACATTTAGTTTTTTCTTCCATTTTGAGGGTTAAAAATTTTTTTGTGTGTGTATGGTGTAAGGTAAGTGTGTCCAAATTCATTTTTCACATATGCAGTGTTCCCAGCACCATTTGTTGAAGAGATTATCCTCTTACCATTGAGTAGTTTTGGAATCTTCTTGGAGATCATTTGATCATATATATGCGAGATATATAAGGGCTTATTTCTGGACTCTCTATTCTGTTCCATTGGTGGATATGTTTGTTGTTATGCCAGTACCATACTGCTTGGAGAGCTATAGTTTTGCAATATGTTTTGAAATCAGGATGTGTGAAGCCTCCAGATTTGTTCTTTTTTTTTTTTTTTTTTCAGAATTGCTTTGGCTATTCTGAGTCCCTTGAGATTACATATGGATTTTAGGATTTTTTTCTATTTTATTTTTATTCTATTTCTGCAAAAAAAATTGGGATTCTGACAGAGAAGGCGTTGAAACTGTAGGTTGCTTCAGGTAGTATGGACCATTTAACAATATTAAGTTTTCCCATCCATGAACATGGGATGTCTTTCCATTTATTTGTGTTTTCTTTGGTTCTTTCAAAAATTTGTAGTTTTCAGATCACGAGTTTTTTGTTTCCTTGGTTAAGTTTATTACTACGTGTTTTATTCTTCTGATGGTATTATAAATGGGGGTGATTTCTTAATTTCCTTTTTAGATCATTTATTGTTAGTGTATAGAAGTGCAACTAATTTTTGTATGTTGATTTTGTACCCTACAACTTTGCTGAATATGTTTATTAGTTCTAACAGTTTTTCCTGCTTTAAAGAGATATAATTGACATATAATATTGTATAAATTTAAGGTGCACAATGTAAATTTATTCCTAAGTATTTTATTGTTAGTATTATTTATAGTATTTTTATTTATTATGCTATTGTAAAGAGATTGTTTTGTCATTTCTTTTTCAGATAGTTTGCTGTTAGAAACACAACTGATATATAGAAACAATAGGTTTTTGTATGTTGATTTTGTATCCTGTAACTTTACTGAATTCATTTATTAGTTATAACAGTGTTTTGGTGGAACCTTTAGAAATTTCTATGTGTAAGATTATGATACCTGCAAACAGAGACCATTTTACTTCTTCCTTTCCAGTTGGATGCTTTTTCTTTTTCTTTTTTCTTTCCTTTTTGCCTAATTGCTCTGGCTAGGCCATCCAGTACTGTGTTGAATACAAGTGGTGAGAGTGGGCATCCTGTCCTGTTCCTGATCTTAGAGGAAAAGCTTCAACTTTTCACTGTTGAGTATGATGCTAGATGTGGGCTTGTCATACATGACCTTTATTATGTTGAGGTATGTTTCTTATATACTCAGTTTATTGAGAGGTTTTATCATGACAGGATGTTGAAATTTGTCAGATGATTTTTGACCTCTATTGAGATGATCATGATTTTCATCTTTCATTCTATTAATGTGGTATATCACATTTATTGATTTGCATGGGTTAAATCATCCCTGCATTCCAGGGATAAACCCCACTCAGTCATGGTGTATGATTCTTTTAATGTGCTGTTGTATTTGCTTTGCTAGTATTTTGTAGAGAATTTATATTGGTCTGTAATGTTCTTTTCTTGTAGTGTATTTTTCTGGCCTCATAAAATAAGTTTGGGAGTGTTCCCTCCTCTTGTATTTTTTGGAAGAGTTTGAGAAGGATTGGTATTAGTTCTTTCAAGGTTTGTAAAAATTCACCAGTAAAACCATCTGGTCCTGGGCTTTTCTACATTGGAATTTTTTGATTACTGATTCAATTTCCTTACTCACTTTTGGCATGCCCTGAATTTCTGTTTCTTCATGATTCAGTCTTGGTTGGTTATGTGTTTCCAAAAATTTATCCATTTTTTTCTATGTAATCTAATTTTTTGGCATTTTTTTCCTATGTAATCATATTTTTTGGCTGCATCCTTGAAATGGTTCCAGTGCAGGAACGGTGGGCAGAACTTACATTCCAAGGACAGGGAAGGGGGTGAGGAGCCTCCAATTGCCCAGGTCTAGTTGGTGGATCACCTGACAGTCACATCCTCTCAATGACCTCCTTCGATGCTGCTCCCTACTCCTAAAGTTTCCTTTGTTTTAGAGATCTCTAGTTGACTTAGATAACTGACCATTTGGACACTTGTTTTCCCTTTCCTGTGCTTCAATTCCCACTCTTATGTTTATATTCACCAATAACCCTAGGCCCCAACCCTTAACCCAATAAAAGCAGAACCCAGGGCTTGCCCTCTCTCTCTTTTGCTACCTGTGATCTAGCTGTGTGGCCACAGGCATGCCATGTACCCTCCAGTAGTTATGAGTAATAAACGTTGATTGCCATTTTTGTTTTCAAGTTTTTTTGATGGTTATTGCTGAGGGTGTCTTACAATTATAAGGATCCCAAGGGCCAGTCCAGCCACAACATTGGTTCTGAAAGGGGAGAAGTGTGTAGGGGCTTTCCATGGGCCCAGGTGAATGCCTCCAGGCATTTCTAACCAATAACATTACTATCAATTGGCAGAGACCAGCAAAAAACAGTAAATAAAGTGAGGAAAGTTGTTGAGAATGATTCTTTGATTTATAATTTGAGCACCTGTTTATATGTTGAAGCCATTTACTGAAAAGGGGACACTAGAAAACGCAATTTTTTAGTAAAATCTAGGGTATTCAACATAAGTTTCAAATGCTTATTTAAGATCTCCAAGTGAGGGAACTTTACCCAATATTCTGTAATAACCTAAATATATGGGAAAAGAATCTAAAAAAGAGTGGATATACGTATATGTATAAATGAATCACATTGCTGTACACCTGAAACTAACACAGCATTGTAAATCAACTATACTCCAATATACTGAAAAAATAAAAATTAAATTTAAAATAAATTAGGGACTTCCCTGGTGGTCCAGTGGCTAAAGCTCCATGCTCCCAATGCCAGGGGCCCGGGTTCGATCCCTGGTCAGGGAACTAGATCACAGATGCTGTAACTAAGAGTTCGCATGCCACAACTAAGACCTGGTGCAGCCAAATAAATAAATAAATATTTTAAAGAAACAAGTTGTTCAAATTATAATATGAAAAATAAACAATTGATTTTAAAAAATAAAATAAATTAAAAAAAAAAGATCTCCAAGTGAAACAGCAGGATCTACTCATTTGGAACCCAGAATGGAGATTAAATTGAATAGAAATTTGAACATTAGAACAGGTAGTTTGATTATTCATGGCAAAGTGATATATTTCAGTAGGATTGCATTTCACAAGCAAGTCATATAAAAATTTTCCATTATGTAGAGTTTTGATGAGTCACTGGGAAAGAGGAAGGGGAGTCGTTCTTTTACAGTACATTATGTCTTTGTCTGGCTAGAGAGCTTCATGTTCTTACAAACTACCAGAACACAACAACTCCCTCAAAGATCAGTTTACTCCTGTTCTCCCTCATTTGTTCTCTCTCATGTGTCTTGAGACTAAAATTTGCCATTATGATTCTAACCATTTAATACTAACTCCTTCCAACCCTCCTAAATATGCTCACACTTTTCTGCCCTCAACTTCAAGAAAAAACTTTGCTATCTCAGAGCTTGCTTATATTTATTTTATTTATTTATAGATTTACACATTTTTTCAATGTCCATTCCATTAAAATGTAAGAGCTACAGTTTAGAACAGGGACTGTTAGAGGCCCCACTTTTTCCCTAACACCAGGAAAATAGTACTCAATAAAAATGTGTTGACTCACTGACTGCCTACTTCTCTGTATTTTATTATTCCTAAAGAAAACTCATGGACCTTTTGAGAGTTTCTGAAGTTTCCTACTACTAGTAACTACAAAGAAACATAAGAGATAAAATAACAGACAAGGGAAATTTTTAATGCTTTGAGATATCTTAAATGTCTTACAATAAAAACTATCTCTTTGTTCTTTGGAAAGAACATGCACAGATCTCTCAGTTCCTCACTTCATTTCTTCCCTTCTTTCATTCATTTTCTTCTGATTTGTGGATATTCAACTCAGTCTGGTTTCTCTGTATTTCTCTTAGTCAAATATGGGTTTTCTAATCCACTTCCCCTTGATTAATGAAATACCTATTCTTAAACCGATTTCTCTCTAGCACTTGACCTTGAAAACTAAAATGGAGCTAAATTTAGTGATGATGCTGTTTCTTTGGATTACACTAAAATCTGAGGGTTTTTTTTTTTTAACATTCAAGAAAAGTTCAGGTTGTCTAAATCAACATGTTCCTAATTCACATAAGAAGACAGGTTGTGTTGCTCTCCCACACTCTTATCATCTGCTTTTTTATCATCACATCAGAAAACAGATATTTTAAAACATAAGAGAAATAACAAAGCAAGGTGATGAGAAATCCTTAATGTCTCTCAAAATAGTAAATCTTAGATGCCATCTTGAGTAAAGCTATGTTTTTCTTATCTTCTTAATTGCTTACAAATCTGAGTTATTTTTCTAATTTCACCTTTTCATAGCCTATTATTGCGTTCTAATTTCTATTTTAGTACTAAAATCATCTAACTTCACAATTCTTTCACTCGTTTGCTTGCTTACTTTATGGAACATCACTCTTGGAATTAACATCAATTCCTCATTTTCCGTTCTTGGTTTTACTTCAACTCTCCTATCTGAAACTAAAAAGAAAATAAGATCTCACTTCCACTTTGAGGTTATTCTTCTAGAAACACTACCTGTGCACCCTTGTAGTGAGGCATGTGGAACCCCTTGTGTCTATTTCCCTGAAGTTGTTGTTTTTTTCTTTAAGATTTAATTTTATTTATTTTTGGCTGCAATGGGTCTTTGTTGCTGTGCACAGGTTTCCTCTAGTTGCAGCAAGCAGGGGCTGCTCTTCATGGGAGTGCGCTGGTTTCTCATTGTGGTGACTTCTCTTGCTGTGGAGCACGGGCTCTAGGCACACGGGCTCCAGTAGTTGTGGCACGTGGGCTCAGTAGTTGTGGCACGTGGGCTCTAGAGTGCAGGCCAGTAGTTGTGGCGCACGGGCTTAGTTGCTCCGTGACATGTGGGATCTTCCCGGACCAGGGCTCGAACCTGTGTCCCCTGCATTGGCAGGCAGACTCCCAACCACTGCACCACGAGGGAAGTCCCTCCCTGAAGTTTTTAACCAGGAAATCTGGATTTATTCAGAATGGTTAGACCTTAGTCATTTTACTCTGAAAGTCTAGGAAACTTTAGATGTAAAATTAATCTCAAAGGAAGGAGTATTGTTAAGGGCTAATTTCTATCCAAAGGGAGAAAAAAATTCCCAGAATCTGCATATGTATCATAACAAAAATTATTCAAATTTTTAAAAAATCCAGATGAAATGTACCACACTAATTTCCCAGTCCTTTCCCTAGCTGTTTAGCCCTTTGTAGGCTGTTGCTTCCTTCTTCCAGAGACCCTGAGCCCAAGTCAGTCCAGGCTCAGTTTAGATGGGTTGTTTTTTCTTACATTACAGTATTTTCACCAAGAAAAATAACATAATTCCTAATTCTGCAACATTTGCTATGAATGTACCCATTAAAAAATTTAATAAAGTATTAAATAATTAGATAATATGTTTTAAAGTGTTATATAATGCAAAACTTCTTTGTGGGTTGTGATATAATAAGTTATAATAAGAAGTATGTAATAAGATATATATTTGGTCTTCAAACTTCATTCCTGACTTACAGCACCCAAAACCCTTATAGTTTCCTAAGTGATTAGAGCAACAGGAACAACTTTTGTAATATATGGTTTTTGACCTTGTTTCCTAATATAGCTTCAGAGCAATAAAGGTAAAATGGGTGTCTTTTTATTAAAAGAAAAAAAAAAAACCTTTTCAACCACACCTGAGTTTATCTTAATGAGATAAGTTTTGAAAAGTCCCTATATAACCTAAGGATGGAGGCTGATTAGCAGGGAGACTAACCATGTGATTAAAGTGCTGGAACTTTCAGCCCCACCCCACATCCTCCAGGAAAGGGAGAAGGATTGGAGGTTGAATTAATCACCAATGGCTGATAATTTAATCAATCATTCTACATAATGAAGCCTCCATAAAACCCCAAAAGGACAGGGTTCAGAGAACTTCCACGTTGGTGAACAAGAACACTTCCATGTGCCAGAGTGGTAAGGCACCCCAAACTTCATGAGGACAGAAGTCCCTGCGCTCAGGAAACTTCCACACTTCATTCTACGCATCTCTTCATCTGGCTGTTACTTCATCTCCTTTAATATCCTTTGTAATAAACCAGTAATCTAGTTACTGGTTTATTACAGTAACTAGATTACTAGTTGAGCTGTGAGCTGCTTTAGCAAATTAATCAAACTGACAAATTAAAAATTAATATGAGAGACTTCCCTGGTGGCACAATGGTTGAGAATCCACCTGCCAATGCAAGGGACATGGGTTCGAGCCCTGGTCCAGGAAGAGCCCACATGCCACGGATCAACTATGCCCACGAGCCACAACTACTGAAGCTGCGTGCCACAAGTACTGAAGCCCGTGAGCCTAGAGCCCATGCTTCACAACAAGAGAAGCCACCAAAATGAGAAGCCCGTACATCACAATGAAGAGTAGCCCTCGCTCGCCGCAACTAGAGAAAGCCCACGTACAGCAACGAAGACCGAACGCAGCCAAAAATTAATTAATTAATTAAAAAATTAATATGAAATAGATGGTTTCCTAGAAAATAAAATTATTGGAAATGACTAAGAAGAGTTAGAAATCCCAAGCCTCAAAATCATAGAGAAAAAGGGAAATGTGGTCAAAGAAATAGTCTTAAACAGGTAGCAAGTCCTGAGAACTTTACAGGTAAATTTAACCAAATTTCTAAGCAGCGTATATATACCTACATGCTGTGATCTGAATACTTGTGTCCCCACAAAATTCATATGTTGAAATCCTAATGCCCAAACATGGTAGTATTAGGTGGTGGGGCCTTTGGGAGGTGCTTAGATCATGAGGGTAGAGCCCTCAAGAATGGGACTAGTGCCTTATAAAAGAAGCTCCAGAGAACCCCTAGACTTTCCTTCCACCATGTGAAAACACAGCAAGAAGGTGCTAGCTATGAACTAGGAAGAGGGTCCTCACCAAAATGTGATCATGCTGGTGCCTTGATTTGGAATTCCCAGCTCCAGAACTGTGAGAAATAAATTTCTGTTCTTTATAAGCTACCAAGTGTCCAGTATTTTGTTATAGCATTCCAAACAGACTACGACATACAGGTAAACTTAATGAAATGGTTCAGAAAACAGAAAAAGAAGAAAAGCATTCTGACTCATTCTACAGAGTTAACATAAACTGATTTCAATCTTGTAGAGCACACACACACAAACTGTGGGTCATCTCACTTATGGATAGAGACGCTTAGAGCAAATCCTACGATGTATTTAAAGAATGCCATATCACAACCGTGCCAGGTCTAGTCAATCAGCACTCAGCATCCATTCCCACCTCCTTCATTGTGCCTACCGGTGCTTCAGAGACTGGAACGCTATGTACTACATTTTCCAGACTATCTTCTCACTATTCTCTTGATGCAAATTTGTAACCACCAATTAAATTCAATAGTGTGAGACTTGGACCTAAAAATGAAACAGGAGCTAACTTTCTGCTGATAATCAAGGTCATAAATCGTGAATTTCCAGATGCAATTGTTGTAGCTAGACTGGGTATTCCTGTGTCCAGCCACCAGCCCCTTATGGGTGAAAAGAAAATTGTGATGATGGTGGCATGGAGGCAACACCCTCTGGATCCTGTAGATCCTGGGATCACTGCTACTGCAGTATGATCTTGAACTCAAAGGTATCAGTCAAGAATCCCCAACTGTCATTAACTTAGTCTCCAATCAATTATTTTCCATATTTGAACTTTGGGTGTACAAAACTTTTTAATTATAATTTGAGATTCATAATACACTAACCTCTTGACATTCTTGTTTTCTTTTGTTTGATGTTTATTATATGAACATCACTGCCCAATATAAAAGCTAGAACTTTATCTAGAACATGTCTATGTGCCCCTCCCAGTCCTGCCTCCTGCTTACCATACAAATGTCACCATTATATTGAACTTTGATGATCAAATCCCTGATTTGTTTTCACTTTTACCATATATGTGCCTAAATAATACAAGCATACTGTATAGTTATCCATACTGGTTAAAGTTATCCCCACAGAACAATTCTTCATTTTAATAACCATACTGGTTATTAAAACATACTGGTTAAAGTTATCCCCACAAAACAACTCTTCATTTTAATAACCACATTTCATAGACCCTAGATCTCTCTTAATACAGCATTTATTGGATGATGTTTATATACGAAAAATGTAGATTTATGTACTTCCTAATGTGGTTGTACCAGTATAAACTCAAATCAGCAACGTATAAGAGATCTCATTTATCTACATCGCCAATTCTTGGTATTACCTGTTTATTAGTTTTTGCCATTAAAAAGGGTATGAAATGGTATATTAATGTGATCTTGACTTGCAGGTCTCAAATAATGAGTGAAGCTGAGCATCTCTATAAAAATATGTTTATTAGATTATGTATTTCCTCTTCCATGAAGTGCTTTTCAATTATTTTGCCCAATTTTTGTCTTTCTAATTGTTTCACGACAGTTGTTTACATGTTTTTGGTATTAATACTGTGCTGGTTATAAGTGATTGAAATATCTTCTCCCAGTTCAATTTTCAAAAATTTAAACTTTAAAAACTCTATAAAGTGTTTTGATAAACACAAGTTCATAATTTTAGTGAAAAAAATTTTTAATTATTTTCCTTCTTGGTCATGTATTTTGAATCTTTTCAAAGATATCCTGCCATGATATCCAGCCTCCAAAATGGCCCTCAATGAGTCCCACCTTCTGGTATTCATAACTTTGGGTAGTCCCCTTTTTATCATATCAGGTTTGGTCTATGTGACAAATAAAATGCAGCAGAAGTTATAGTGTTTGACTTTTGAGGCTTGATCATAAAAGACATTGCTGCTTTTACTTGCTCTCTTGGATTACCCACTCTGGGGGAAGCCAGCCACCATATTGTGAGGACATTCAAGGAACCCAGTGGAGAGTTCCCTGTGGTGACAAACTGAGGTCTCCTACCAATAGGCCTCCTACCAAGTTGACAGCCATGTGAGTGAGTCATCTAGAAAGCAGATCCTTCAGCTCTTGCCAGGCCTTCAGATGACTGCAGACCCAGTCACCATCTTGACCAAAGAGTTTTCTCTATGTAATTTTGAGGAAGGAAAATGATAATTTTCAAAAGTTACCTCCTTGTAAGTCTTTTAATAGGCAAAATAGTACAATATCTGGCACAAGGAACATGGAAAAGAAGTATTAAAAAGGAAAAAAAGAATGAATAACAAATTGAAGAAAAAACATGAAGTAAAACTCATCCTAAGATTAGTGGAAAAGATGATACTAGAAGAGGGATAATGGAGGAGAGAAAGGCATCTGAATATCCCCATGAACCTCTATGATAAGGATTATACATAAATTATAAGAGGAAATTATCATTTTACGATGGGTCTAAATTTTAAAGGTATCAGTGAATAAAGTTCCACTCAAAGGTAAATCTTCTTCATCTCACATATTGAATTCCATTTAGAATCACAGAAAACATTCCAGCCCCATCCTCTCTTTTCCCAAAAAACGATTGAAGTACATTCCTCTGCAGAAAAGTTGAGCTCATTTTGGTGCCAAAATCTAAGGAGAAACAAAGGTTAAAATCACCTCAGTGAATGCATAGTGATTGATTAGAATATATGTAGGGTTAGGGTTGAAAAGAATGGGGTTCAACATTCAATGCTCAATCAATGAAAGAACAACCTAATGATTGCTTTCCTCTTTTCATACTGCCCTCCTCAAAAAACTCATGTGCAGACACATACTTTCACATTTGCTAATCTAAAATTCTCCTAGAAAAATTTTTTGTGAAATAGAGTAAGTTTGAACTTTTCCCCTAAAGTCTGATCTTCGCTTCCTCTTCTATACAGAGCACTTATCCTGACCTCTTTCACTTGTGTGCTCTTATCATCTTCCTAAATCTCTCTGTTTTTATGGAGCTACATAAAATGAATGTCAGAATGCTTGAGTCTGGAATACAATCTGTGGTAGGGTTGGGTGGGGAGTGGTAGGACATTATTTTTGAAATTAAAAGACCTGGTATTGCTGCTGACTCATTTTGACCTTAAGGAAGTAATTTAATCTCCCCAGATATTAAATTCTTCATCTACAAAAATAAGAATCACAATAAGGTCCCGAAATAGTTCACAAGGTTGTATAAGAATCAAATGAAATAAGGTATAATTAAATTCTGTGGTTTTTTTTTTTAAGCCACAAATAAATAGTATTATTATACAATTATCCTATTAGAATTGCACATAGTACTGATTCAGATATTTTAAATCTTATTAATTGGAGAAATATTTAATTGAAGTGTTTAGGGGCAGCAAATGTAATGGTTAAGAGCACCATCTTTGGAGTTATATAGACATGGAGTTGAGACCCAGTTTCTCATCTTACCTTGGGCAAGTTATTTGATTTTTCATTAATAAAATGAATTCTGAAAAAGAAGTTTTTATGAAGTTTAAGTGAGATAATGCATGTACTTAGTAAGAGCTTAATGATTGTTAAACTCTGTTATCATTCTTATAGCTGTTATTATTAGCATTGATAATTGCTGTTAACAAAATTTCCCTATCTTTTGATGTAAACAAGACCCTATGAGTGGTTAGGAATCCGCCTGCCAATGCAGGGGACACGGGTTCGAGCCCTGGTCTGGGAAGATCCCACATGCCGCAGAGCAACTAAGCCCATGTGCCACAACTTCTGAGCCTGGGCTCTAGAGCCCGTGAGCTACAACTACTGAAGCTCAGGTGCCTAGAGCCCGTGTTCCGCCACAAGAGAAGCCACCACAATGGGAAGCTTGTGCACCACAATGAAGAGTAGCCCCCACTCGCTGCAACTAGAGAAAGCCTGCACACAGCAACAAAGACCCAACGCAGCCAAAAATAAAATAAATTAAAAAAATAAATTTATTAAAAAAAAAAAAAGGCCCTATGGTTCATTAATCTGAGTCTGCAGTCACCTGACATTTTCCTTGTAAGGTGTCTGATCAGTCCATTGCCAACTGCCATTCCCTTGTGGATCTGAGAGTCCCAGAAAATAAGACAATGATTTATTCAGCTGCTGGACAATGAAATCCTGCATGAAGAAAAAGAAAGAGTCATAGGCTGAAATTTCCAGATTGGATAGAGTAAGGGTTATTTATAGCTCTGGGGAAAAGAATATGCAAGCTTTAAGGAACAGTCTTATGATAGCCAAGAGAAATGGCCACAAACACCAACACTGTCACAGGAGGAAGCAAGTTGTATCCTATGAATTCCCATCTCAGACAGAATTTATTTTCTTTACCAAGAGACAGAATTCTTTTTAAATGTACGTATCAGTTTTTGTGCTTCCAATCTTTTTTTAAAATTTTACAAATTTATATGTGTTTCATCTTATTTATCATTGTTTTTCAGTAAAATTGCCTTTGGGTTATCAAAATTCGAATTTGTTTCTCTACTCTCCTAAGTAGTACTTCTCTAGGAAGTGGTTTAAATTACTTGTGAAAGTTAAACATAAAGGAGTTCTTACTAAATTTGAATTGTAGTGTGTGATTAATTTCTTAAACAATTATTAGTCTTGACCAAGAGTGGCCAAGATAGCAGAGTAGAAATACCCCGAGTTCACCTCTTCCCACAACACACCAAGATTACAACTATTTATAAAGGAATTATCAATGAGAATGACCTTCAGACTAGTAGAAAAGATCTCCTATAACTAAAGATATAAAAAAGGAACCACAATGTGACCAGTAGGTGGGGCAGAGACATGGTATAGTCAAGACCCACATACCAGGTAGGTGACCCACAAATGGGATGATAATTAAAATTACAGAGATTACCTACAAGAAGCAATAAGCATAGAGTAGCTAGTTGGATAAAAAACAAACCCCAAGAGACTCTTTTCAGCTTTAAGAACACACACAGACTGAAAGTGAACAAATGGAAAAAGGTATTCCACATATTTGGCATTTTTTCCAATCAAACTGGACTACTTTCTCACACCATGTACAAAAATAAACTCAAAATGGACTAATGACTTAAACGTAAGACCTCAAACCATAAAAACTCCTAGAAGAAAACATAGGCAGTATGATCTTTGATATTGGCTAACACTATATTTTTTATATGTCTCTTCAAGCAAGGGAAACAAAAATAAACAATGAGACTACATCAAACAAAAAAGCTTTTGTACAGTGAAGGAAACTATCAACAAAACAAAAAGGCAGATATTTGGCAATGATATATCTGATAGGGGTTAATATGCAAAATATACAAATAACTCATGAAACTGAACATCAAAAAAACCAACTCAAAAAATGAGCAGAGGACTTAAATAGACATTTTTCTAAAGATGACATACAGATGGCCAATAGACACATGAAAAGATGCTCAACATTACTAATCATCATGGAAATGCAAATCAAAACCACAATGAGATATCACCACACATCTGTAAGAATGGCTTTTATCAAAAAGACAACAAATGACAAGTGTTGGCAAAGATGTGGAGAAAAGGGAATTCTTGTACACTGTTGGTGGGAGTGTAAATTGGTGCAGTTACTATGGAGAACAATATGGAGAGTACTCAAGAAATTAAAAATAAGACGACCATATATTCCAGCAATTCCACTTCTGAGTATTTATCTGAAGAAAACAAAAACACTATTTAGAAAAGCATATTATATGCACTATGCTCACTGCAGCATTATTTACAATAGCCAAAATATGGAGGCAACCAAAGTGTCCATCAATAAATTAATGGATAAAGAAGATTTTTTATATATATACATATATATATATATATATATATATATATATATATATATATATATAGCATGTGTGTGTATATATATATAAAAAGACAGTGGAATATTCCTCTGCCATAAAAACAATGAAATCTTGCCATTTGAAACAACATGGATGGAGCTTGAAGGTAGAATGCCAAGTGAAATAAGTCAGAGAAAGACAAATACCATATGATTTCACTTATATGTGGAATCTAAAGAGCAAAACAAATGAACCAACATAGCAAAACAGAAACAGAGCCATAGATACAGAGAACAAACAGGTGGTTTCCAGAGAGGAGGGGGGTGGGGAATGAGTGAAATTGGTGAGGGAGATTAAGCTTTCTTATGAATTTCTTTTTTCTTTAGCAACTTTCAGTAGGCTTATTTTTACTGTTTGCAAATGAAAAGACTTAACATAAGACACAAGTTATATAGAAACCAAGAAGTATGAAAATGACAGCATGAGAAGGATTAGAATGGGATCTAAAAATATTGTGGTTGGAGGGACAGACACCATCTTGAAAGGAAAGTTAAGTATGTCCTTGACTATAAAAGAAACACAGATGCAAGTGTCTAATCTCAGTTTCCTAAGGGTATCGCCTTCTGTATATAAAGCCAGTCAGTAGCCTGGAAGTATGGATGCTATCTACCCTACTTGAAGAAAGTTCTTTGGTTAAAGTCCTTGATTACAGTCTCTAGGTTGCATCAGCAGCACTTATGGGAAGAAGGGCATATCTTTACAGTGGGTCTAGACATATTCACTTGTAGACATTTCTAGTTTACTCTGGCCTGTATGTCCTCTGAGAAGCATATTTTTGCTATAGATCAGTGTACTTTATTTGCTCCACCAAAAGAGGAAGCCATGGGTCCCCGTTGAGTCATTGGATTATTGCCGTGGTTGTCATCCTGTTTGCCCATGCTGGTTTCATCACCGCTGCAGTGGGTATACATTGTTCCTTTTTCTTCCTCTTGCAGACGCCTTTCTGAGTGTGGACCAGTCATGATTTCCACACTAGATATGGTCTTATTCCCTGTTAGGCTATGTTTTTTTTTTTTTTTTTTTAAATTTATTAATTTATTTATTTATTTTTGGCTGTGTTGGGTCTTCGTTTCTGTGCGAGGGCTTTCTCTAGTTGTGGAGAGTGGGGGTCACTCTTCATCGCGGTACGCGGGCCTCTCACTATCGCGGCCTCTCTTGTTGCGGAGCACAGGCTCCAGACGCGCAGGCTCAGTAGTTGTGGCTCACGGGCTTAGTTGCTCCGCGGCATGTGGGATCTTCCCAGACCAGGGCTCGAACCCGTGTCCCCTGCATTAGCAGGCAGATTCTCAACCACTGCGCCACCAGGGTAGCCCCTAGGCTATGTTTTTAATTAATTTGTCAGTTGGTGTTAATCAGTAGCTTTTTACCTGATGAAATGTCCTTCTTTACTCAGAGGACTATAATCCAGTAGTTGACAGTATGGGCTTGAGTGCCATGTTACCTAGATCTGAATTCCAGTGCTACCATACTCTCTGTGGGAGCTCAGACAAATTTTTAACTTTTCAAAGAGTTGGGTATGTTATTTGTGAAGATGGAAGATAATAGTACATACTTCATTTTGGGAATATTAAGTTAACTTCTGTTCAGTACTTAAAACAGTGCCTGGCATATCAACAAATGTGAACTGTCATTGCTTTAGAGGTATTTTTAAAATAACGCTCCAAGGTTATTACAGTTAGCATGAGCTGGTACTCATATTCTCCCGGGTGTATTGCTTGGGTTATTTACATTAACCTTTTTTGACTGAAGGAATTTTTTAAATCTCTCTCCACAAACTCTCTGTAGCAGTCTAAATCTTTGTGTGTGTTTTTAAATAAAGTATTTCATTGTTTGATAAATCCCTGAAGTATTTCCTACTTTGGAAACTATTGATATTGTCTATCTTCTTCATTAATGTGAAGGGCACATGGTTTTGAGCTGCCATAACTAGTCTGTAAAACAAGCCAGATTTGTTTCATTCCCTTGTTTATAATGGCTATCTTCATCAAAACGGAGTATTGAGTAAGATGCCTTTATTTAAATTTTCTAAACCAATATGAATCCTTTTTGGAAGCTAATTTTAAAATATCTTATGCTTGTTGTGCTTAATTGACAATCATTCAAATGGAGTTCATTAGTCTGTAGTGAACACCTGTTGTCCTCCTTTAAATGCTGTACATATATACCTCTTTTCCAATGCATGCGGAGTCTATTCCTTCTTTCTAGAAGATGTACGGAGCTGCCCAGTGACTTGAATATGCCATCGACCTGCTAATTTGAAATTTTATAGCATTGCTTCAATTCATGGATTTTAAACATTATTCTTGGTTGGCTTTTTGCTTCCAAATAACTTGAGTGATCCTGCTTTCACTACTACCATTAGAGGCATTTTGGTCTCATTTGCATGACTTCAGTTTAAGAACATTTGTGCAAAAGAAACTATTTTCGTGCACGGTAACAACAACAATGGTGGTGACTCCTCATACAACACAACTTACACTGCCCTGGCCAATGACAGTTTTCAAAGTTCCTTGAAATAACTGGCCTAATTTTATTTTTATGACCCCTCCTTGAGGAGGGAGCAAAGAAAGGCCAGAACTGTCCTTAGGGATAAAGTCCAAGTTTTGACGTACAATGTCAGGAGTGCTGTTATGTCAGACACACTAAACAAAAGATCTGGATAATGAATCAAAGACAACCTGTAAGACCATCTTGTTAGGAATCAGTCTACAAAGCATCCTTACTTGTCAGCCACTCTTTTCTCCAGCCTTTTCCAGCTTTATTCACCAATATCAACCTCTTACAAACTCAGTATTGCTTAGTTTCTGATTTGACCCGAGAAATCATAAAGGACATCAGCTCCTAATTTGTAGGTTTGAAATTAATTTTGCTGCTTAAAGACCTGAGATGTACAGTGCAAGTTACTTGCATTGTCTGTAAATTTTGAAATTATTTACCTTATCCTCATAATACTCCCCAATACACCCATTTTTCACCCATTTAATCTGATCAGGTTTCTGTCTCAGTTTTTCTGCCCATAAGTCTGGCTCTGGTTTCTTGCTGAATTTCGGACCCTGTGCTGGAAACTGCTCAATTGACCCTCAATCTTATCCTTTCTAATCCCTTCCTTTGGCTGTTCTCTGTACCTAAAAACATGTGTTATCAAGACTTTCAGTGCTATAACTTGTCTGATTTCAAGTATGACCAAGGCTTGAACGTTCTCCTGCTGAGTCACGTCTCCAGGTTTTGGTTTCCTCAGAGACTGACAATATTTTCAATCATGGCTGAGTTAGACATGCTTTCTGGACATTGTATAATTGATTCCTCATCTTCATTCCTGTGCTCTGATGCACTCAGAGAGGTTAGCTATTGCCATCTTAATTCTCTAATCTCTTGTACTGACTTATATACTTGCCAGTTTGGGTAGCATGGAATAATAAGAAGAATGCAAACTCTGAAATCATAAAGGCTTATTGTCAAATAAAATATGCCCAGGATGACAATTCAAATAGTGCAAAGGAGTTCATGAAGGAAAGCAAGTCTCTCACACCATCCTTCTCTACCCTAACCCTACTGTGCAGAGGTGAATTATTTTAGCATTTTTTTTTTTTTAACATTCCAGTGATTTTTTTCCCCCATGGCTCTAAATAATACTAATATCTCTATTTCTGAATATTACAGTATAGTACTCCTTGCTCCCCTCATTCTTTTTCACTTTCTATTTTCACCTTCCTTACAATTTTGATAATTATATGGTGATTATTATTACTTTTAGCTATTAACTGATTGGTTACTTGTGCAACTCTAAATAATATTTTTCACCTTTTATTTTTTTGTTACAGCTCTATTAAAATGAGAATGGTTGCCCCTACATTTCCCTCACCTTTCTTCACACTTTTCTTACCTTTTCTCAGACACACTTTTTTATGCTTTTTTTTTTTTTCTAGCTGCATTGCGCAGCACATGGGATCTTAGTTCCCCAACCAGGGATCAAACCCATGCCCCCTCCAGTGGAAGCTCAGAATCTTAACCACTGGACCACCAGGGAAGTCCTGTCAGCTACATTTTTGATTTTACCTTGTCAAGGTTGTTAACATTTACATTCTATGCTACAGCCATGATCAAGTTCCCATGCTTTGTACAGAGGCTAACTCTAGTCAAGAAATGTTTACATGATCATGACTCTTCTGGGTCAAAAGATAGGCTAAGATTATGTTTGCTTCTCTATGGGTCCCATGTCTCAATTCTGATTTGTTTAAAAGAGATTGCTCCTATCACTTAGGTCAAATGGATTTTATTTGCTTAGATTCCAGAAGTTGTTTTAACTCAAGCCACATTTTAATTTTCTTCCTAATTGGACTCTACTTTCTCATATAACTTTTTTTCCTGGCATTGCTAATGACTCTTCCTTGGATAATCTCTTTCTATTATACCCTTGTTTTTCAGCCCTTCCGATTAGTCTGTCTATCACATGGCGTTCAGCTGTAATCTGGTTTCCTTAGAACCCTGCTCTGTTCCTCTGTACTGGACTCATGACTCACTATACCTGTTCACAGTTGTCAAACATGGACTTCGCTTCACGGCTCTCCTGGTTTAGATCTACTGTTTCTTTTACACTATGTTTTTTTCTTTGTTGCAGTAGGTATAACTCTTTGTCCTCAAACTTACGTGTGCAAATAATTCCACAATTTTTAAGGAAAAAGAAATCTGATTCTACGACTCTGTTATGTCAGCCTTGTAGGAAACACAGTCTCAGTCATCTTGGGGCTCCTTTTCGCTCATTGCAATTGCAGGAGAATCCGGGAAGCTTCTGTGTTGTCCAGTGAAAGAGAGAAGGACTCAGTCTTCAGTACCTCCTGGTCACTACTGATTGTCTCTTTGTTCAAGTCTACATGGGATCTGGGTGGTGAATGACATCAGATTTCCTGTGACCACAATCCAGCTTCTCTAGGTTAACTGAACGGTTTTTCTCCTCTGAAATCTATCCATTTCTGGGGACTTGTCAGGGTGCAGAGTACAAGTTCTTAGGGTTATTGGAATGTGACAACTTTGGTTCATAACTAGGTCTTTAGAAATCTCCCCTCTATCTCTTTACCTGCCCTCTAGTCTAATCACTCCAAGTATCTCCACTTCCCGGAAAACAAAGGGGAGAAAAAGGAATATTGTTCTTTATGAGAAACTTTTTCTTCTTGATCGTGCACCGCAAATCTTCCCCGCAGTGAGCTGTAAAGTGAGGTTATTTGAAATCTTTCTTGTTTCTTAATGTAGGCATTTATCTCTATAAACGTCCCTCTTAGACCTGCCTTTGAGGGCTCCCATAGGTTTTGGTATGTTGTGTTTCCATTTTCACTTATTTCAAATACGTCTTGATTTCTCTTTTGATTTCTTCTTTGACCCATTTGTTATTCAGGACCATTTAATCTCTACCTATTTGTGGTTTTTCCCCCAGTTTTCCTTCTGTTATTGAATTCCAGTTTCACACTGTTGTGTTCAGAAAATAAACTTGAGGAGATGGAGATCAAGATGGTGGAGAAAGAGGATGTGGAGCTCACCTCCCTCACGAATACATCAGAAATACATCTGTATGTGGAACAATTCTCACTGTAAACTAATGGAAACTGGCAGAAAGACTCCTGTACAACCAAGGTTGCAAGAAACATACATATTTAATTGGGTAGGAAGGGAAGAAAAGCAATTGAGTCCCATTTGTTTATTTTTGCTTTTGTTTCCCTTGCCTGAGGAGACATATCCAGAGAGATAAGGTCAATGTCAAAGGGCATACTGTCTATGTTTTCTTCTAGAATTTTTATGGTTTCAGGTCTTACATTCAAGTCTTCAAGCCATTTTGAGTTGATTTTTGTGTATGGTGTGAAAGTGGTCTAGTTTCTTTTTTTTTCATGTGGCTGTCCAGTTTTCCCAAAACAATTTATTAAAGAAACTATCCTTTCTCTATTGTCTGCTCTTTACTCTGCTCTTTACGGTTTTTCTGTTACTAATTAGTGTCCTGGAGCTCAAGCTCTGCTGGCCACCACAGCTGGGCCATCAAGGAGAGTGTCTCCTGGGTGGAGTGGCAAAAGCTTGGTGCCAGATGCATGTGCAAGCTGGTTCTACGGGGGCATAGTTGATTAAGAACTGTTTCTTTGTTTGCTACAGTCCTGTGGGACCTATGAATGCAAATCCCAGTGACAACTAGAGATGGGCAATCCAGGGTTGTATCCCTTGGATGACAGCCACAAAAATCAGGGATCCAGATGTGTGCACGATCTCCTTTCAGGGGATACTGGCAATCTGGACTGGGGCAAAGGGTGAACGTGGAGATGGCTTCTGCCAGCCTCCCTCGTTTCTGGGGAGGATCACAGTCAGCCCCTCGACATGTGCTAAATTAGGAGCCTGATCCTCAGGGGGCAGCTTTTAAGATAGGCAAATAAGCCTCTTTCAGGGAAAGACTGGGGGATGGGCACTTCTGCCTGCTGTCTCTGTGCTGAGCCCTGAGGGGTTAGCCACAGAGTCCTCAAGAGCTTGTTGAGATTTGTTTCCGATTGTCTTGTTGGTCTCATGGACTCAAGCCCCATTCACTTTCTGAGGTAGGTGTTTCCAGAGGTGTGTCCCTGTTGCAACAAAAATAGAAATGAGGCTTTTCTTTTCTGATAAACGAGGAAAATAAGGAAACAATGAACAGGCTGGGGAAACAACATAAACAGGCCTCAAAGAGTTAAGCAACCTTGGTTATTCTTTAGCTGTTACTGCTAACAAACACTTGTAGCTAGACTTGTCCTTCACCAAGCTGATTACTCTCTGACTCCATATGAATTATCCTTTGCATGTGGCATTTCTTCTCCCCCTATACTCCCTTGTAGTACTCTTCATTTCAGAGAGAAGGTCATTGGCTGATAACTTCAGGGACACCGGACCCGCTTGCTGAGCCAGCTTTGGCCATGAATTTGCAGAAGAAAAGAAATGCAAGACCTTAATTACTTTGAGTCTTATCACGTACCACAGACCACTATATAGCCCCAGACCACTATATAGCCACAGACCACTATATAGCCCCTGGCTATATAACCTTTCCCTGTTCCCCAGGGAAGGGAGGCACAGTTCTTGAGGCATTAGCCTGCTGTGTCTTCCCCTTTGCCTGGCAGAGAGATAAAAATCCTCTCTATTTCTTTTCCTCCAAATCTCTGTCTCCGTATTGCTATTCGCCATCGGTGCACAGGGAGCCAAGGTTTTTTTTGGCAACATGCTTCAGATGGAAGTCTTAAAATTTGGGGCAGTAAATGTTGGGTTCAAAACCTTTGCTCCTCAGAGAGAAGCTGGGAATTGTGTATATTGCTGTGCCAGGTGTGGGGTTTATTCTGAGAATGTGTCTCAGCCTTTCCTGTCCATTTTGATGTTGGGTTTTTCATGTTTCCTGATATGTAGGAGTCACTCAACTAGTTTCTGGATTTCTTTCAGAGGGAATTATTGCATGTGTAGCTGTAGATTTGGTGCCTCCATGGAAGGAAATGTGTTTAGGAGCCTCCTATGACACCATCCTGAACCAGAACCTGATGTCTATTTTTATTCTTAAATAGAATTTAAGAATTTAATAGAAATTCTTAAAGAATTTCTGAATATATTTCTTTATCCACAGAAATATACCCTGGAGAAAAAATATAAGAGGCTGCTGAGGCTGTTGCTTCTCCCAACCTCTGAACCATAAGAGATTTAACACACAATGGGGCAAGAAGAACCACAAAATAAATGTGAGTACTTTTTCTCCTTTTAGTTTTGAAGAAGCATATTTAATTATGGCTAAGATTTTAAAATATGAATTGATGATAGTTGTAGTTGTGCACATTGAGGATGGTGATGGGGAGGAGGAGATTGAAGAAAGTGAACATGATTTTGGTGAAGAGGAAGGACATCAGTTCAAAGATTTCCGGTAGTAGAAACTTCTTTATGAAATGTAAACTGGGGCAAGAGAGGACACCAAGTATATAAAAAGTAAGATGAAAAGAAAGAGAGTAATTTGGGAAGATTCTTTTAAGGGAAGAGAGAGAAGAAAGATACAGAAAAAACACTGGGGAAACAGTGTACCTGAGGCTCTGACTTTATCTCGTTTTATGTTCTACTCAAGTGACACAAATGGACTTGTATTACAAGAATATTAAAAAATGCTTTTGAGAAGTATACAGAATGAATGCAGAAATATATAATTTTAAAATTAATGTTTGTCACCCCACCCAAACTTCAGTGGGATCACGATGTACAATGGTCCTGAAAATCACATTTTTTTAAACTTTAAAAAAAAAGTAAATTTATTTATTTATTTATGGCTGTGTTGGGTCTTCGTTCCTGCGTGCGGGCTTTCTCTAGTTGTGGCGAACGCCGGCTACTCTTCGTTGTGGGCCACCGGCTTCTCATTGCAGTGGCTTCTGTTGCAGAGCACAGGCTCTAGGCGCTCAGGCTTCAGTAGTTGTGGCATGCGGGGTCAGTAGTTGTGGCGCACGGGCTTAGTTGCTCCGTGGCATAAGGGATCTTCCTGGACCAGGGCTCGAACCCATGTCCCCTGCATTGGCAGGTGGATTCTTAACCACTGCGCCACCAGGGAAGTCCGAAAATCACATTTTTATGTAATAATATGTTTTGAGGATTTGTTTCTGTCAATACATACATGTATACATGATTATTTTAATTGATATGTAGAATTTCATCATATGAATTCACCCTGATTTAGAGTCTCTGCTACTGATGATACACATGCAAGTATTAGGTTCCAGGTGTTTGTTTTTTTTTCTATTTCCAAAATTACTGCAAGAATATCCTGTTATTTCTATAGGCTCGATCTCTAGAATTGAAGTTGTGGCAAATGTAATGCATTTAAAATTTGATAAATGTTCCTAAGTTGGTCTGTCTAAAAGGCTTTCCACTTTACAGTTTAGCAGTAGTATTTATTTCCTCACTGAATGTTTACTTCCCCTAAGCCTTGCTACACTACATATTTTCAATTTACTTTTAAAAACCTGATATATGAAAAATAATGCCATAATATTTTGGTCTACATTTCTCTGAGCATGCTTTTCGTTAGTTTGTTTAATGGATTTTTGATAATTTCAGCAAATTTCCTGCTCAAATTTTTGCTCAGTTTTCAAATTGATTTTTGAAATTCTTTCTATAGTCTGGATATTAGCCTTGTGACAAGATTTTTCTGCCATGTGTTCCTTGTGTTTTAACATTACTTTTGTTGTATAGAAGCTTTGATTTTTATGTACTCAAGTTATCCATTTGTAATGATTTTTGGGTTTTGAGTCTTGCTTACAAAAAGCCTTTTCCTAATCCGAAAAAACAACAACAAAAATTGTTTACATTTTGTTTATTTATTTATTTATCAGTGAGCTCTAAAATTGATTTATTCAGGGGAACTCTTTAAGCTCTCTTCCAGATCTAAAATATTTTGGATGATCTCATCCTTAGTTTTCTCCTTGGTGGAATTAGCTTCCCTAGTTCTTGTGGCTGAGAAGAAGATGACCTATTTATCCTTCTTTTTATTTTAGTAGAAGGAAGCCAGCATTCCCAGCTGATACCTTGGGCCATTGCTATTTTTTTCATGTCACTTCTAAGTGCCTGTTTTACTGAAAGTTGTGTGGGTAAGTTATTAGCCAAAGTGGAACTCTCCTTGAATTATTTACCCAAACACCATTTATAAAGTTACTCTAAACTTTTTGTTATCATGATTTTCCCCAACATACCAATCCAGAATGCCTTCAGGGGCTTGGATTTAATATTCAGAGCTACATACTTGACCTTATATTCTTTGATGATGCTGCCTTGTGTCAGGGAATGAAAGATGGAATTTAGACCATTTCTATACATGTGAAGGTTGGTGACTGTAGTAAATCATTCCCCATTTTGGACCAGGATTTCAAAGGACTGCATCTTACTAGTAAAGAGTAATCAGCAAAAAACAATTTTCAGACGGACTGTAGTCTGACTTTGAAAAGAAGAACAGCTGGAAGACTTGTTCTTTCTGATATCAAGACATTGTATAAAGTTATTATAGTTAAAGTAATATAGTATAGATACAAGTGTAAACAAATAGACCAGAGGAAAAGAATAGAGAGCTTTGTTACAGATCTTCCATGAACTTTTTATATAAAACAGAAGGGGATAGTGCAGAGTTGTAGGGAAAGGACAGTTTTGTTCAATTAATGTGGTAGAGAACATTGATTATCCATACTTTAAAAACAAAATTGGTCTCCTGCCTTATATCGTACAAAAACCTATGTAAGTTGGATTATCGGCCAAAATGTAAAAAGCAAATTAAAAACACTTTTTAGAAAATACATGGAGACTATATTCATGTCTCTGAGACAGGGAATGATTTCTTAAACAAGTCACCAAATGTGCTAGCCATTAAACAGAGTATCAACAAAGTATACTACATTAAAGTAAGAATTACTGTACAACAAAAATACCACTAAGAGTGAAAACAAAGCCACAGGATGATATTTGTAATGCCTATAATTAATAAAGGATTAGTGTACAGAATATAAAAACAATTCTTTCCAATCAATAGGAGAATACTGACAATACAACAGAAAAATGGGCAAAGTCTTAAATAGGCTTTATAAAAAAGAAAAAAATGAAATGCCTAATAAACATATAAAAATATGTTTCACTTCATTAGTTTTCAGGGAAATGCAAATTCAACTCACAATGAGATACCATTGCAAACATTCGAGGATGGCAATAAATAAAGTCTGGCAATAGCAATTATTGATGACCTAGACCTTCAATGAATTGCTGCTGGTGGGAGTGTACGGCAGTATAACTGCTTTGGAAAAGGTTGCCGCTATCATAGTTGACAATACATATATCCTATTACCAGCGACTGCACTCCTAGGTGTATACCCAACAGAAATGCATGCTTATGTGCTCTAGGATGCATGGTCAAAAATGCTCAGAGCAACATAGTTCACGCTAGTCAAACACTGGAAACAAGGCAAATATCTACCAGAAGAAGAGTAGATAAATACATTTTAGTTCATTAAGATAATAGATCACTTTACGGCAATGAAAACTGATGAATCATGGTTGCATGAAACAACATAGATAAATTTCAGAAACAATGTTGAACAGAAGACAGAACCAAAAGAATAAGTTTTGTATGGTTTCATTTATATAAAGTTCAAAAGCAGGCAAATCTGATCTGTATGGTTTAGGGATATGTTGTTAAGTGGTAAAATTGTGAAACAAAGCACAAAGTGATTACTTTAAAAGCCATGGCATTTTACTTTTTGTGTTCTGTGTGCCTGGTGTCCTTCTTTTAAAAACATAAATCCAACTATAAAAATAACATTAAATGTGAATAGATTAAACATCCAGTCATAAGACGGAGATTTTTAGTCCGGATATTTTTTTAAAAAAGCAGCCAAACAAACAAAAACAAGTCAGATAACAAAGGCATTACACCTTTTAAGTACGAAGAAAGAAAGTCTACAATTCTATATCCAGTGAAAATATCCTTCAAAAATGTAAGCAAAATAATTTTCGGGCCAAAAAAAGCTGAGAGACTTCACCAGCAAAACTGCGTTCTATTAAAGAAAGCTCTTCATGTGGAAGGAAATTAATACCAGATGGAAAATTGATTCTTTAGAAAGGAATAAAGATTGTCAGAAACAGTAAATATGTGGGCAAACATAGAAGATATTTTTATTCATTTAAAAAATTTAAAAGTTAATTGACAATTTAAAACAAAAACAATAAAAATGTATTTCAGGGTTTATAACATGCATAGATGCAAAATGTATAACAATAAGAACACAGATGTTGGAAGGGGGTAACTGAAATATACCTTTTGAAGATTTAAATTTAAACATGAACTAGAATAAAAGTATTTGAAGTTTAGCTGTGAAAAAAAAAGAAAACCATTGTATGAAAAAACCATTGCATGATTACCTTTAGGAAAAACGGAGGGAGCTGCGTTTGGGATGTGAAGGCCACCTGGGGTGTTGGTAATGTTGTGTCTCTTGAGCTGGGTAGTTGTCCTGGAATGTTCACTTTACAATAATTTGATAAACTGTACATTTATGTTTTTCACTTCTTTAGATTTGGTTATATTTCAAAGTGAAAATATTGAAAAGATAAATGCGTAAGGCTCATAGGACTTTGCAGAACTATCCCAGTATTCACCAAAAATCTCCACTCTAACACAAATCTTGATAGAAAAATATGCTTAAAAGCACATGCACATAAAGGTTTGCAAAACTACCCCTCAAAAGCACAAAATGGACACTATGATAATAAAAATATTAATTTTCAACAATTCCTTTCAACGAATTCACCTGGAGCTGGGACTGCATAGGAAGAATAGAGAAGGTGGGGCTCTTAACCATTACGGTAAGAGAAAGGTTAGAGCAGTCAGCTCCCACTTCTGTAAGTAAGTAGTCATATAGGAAAAGGAAACTTAAGTGTTTTTCCTCCTTCACAGTGACTCAACACAACTTTCTATGCTGTAAGAAAGGAATGGGGGTGTTAGGGCTCCCAAAGCACCACCCAAAGCTGACATGCTTCAGAGAGAAACCAGAATGGAAAGGTATGGATAGCAGAGAGCATAAGACAATTTCCTTCTTATTTCCATTCAAATTCATAACCTGATTTAAAGCATATCATTTATACGTTATGATATAGAGAGATTAAAAGAGCATAAGATGAGAATCTGGCACAAGAGTGAACATCAGTAAATTGAGATAGAATTATTTCTCATGACTGTAATCCATTGAATAACTAACCAGAGAATATGAACAACACATTTATGAGCCATTTTTGGCATTCAAAACTTAACATTTTCTTTTGATTCAGACATATAAGGACTGTTTCCTCCTAGAATATATAGCTTTGCCAAAGGGTCTTTGTCTCTTTTATTCTGGAATTTGTAAAGGCTCATTTGGGTGAAAGTGAGGAAATACATGAGCGTTTTAGCAGGTTCTTTGCCTCCTTCAGATAAAATGTCCTACAAAACCTTTGTTATGAAAACACTCTAAATATGGTCGTAAATAGATGTAGGGATATTGAAAGACGATCATGTCTTCTAAGAGAAGACCTTGTAATTTTCTCATAGTCATTATGTAATTCAGATATTTTTGTTTAGAGGTAATTAGAAATGTAATTTTCAGGATTTTTAAAAAGGGAGGGACAGAATGACTTTGGTAATCCTGGTATTATTCTCATAAATGTTAGTTGGATATTAGGTAGTGAAATAGTTATGCAATCTGTTACGGATGACATGCACGTTGTAACTCATTTTCCTTTCAATCTTCACATGAGGGGGCACCTGGAATTGCTGTCTTGTGGGCTGGAGAGCGTTCCAGTCCAATTGCTATTTTCCTTTTAATGACAACAAGACGTGGGCTCAGAGTGAAAGCCACTGTATGGGGATGGGGGCTCATCTGGCCACCATCAGCACAGAAGCTGAGCAAGTATGTTGAGAAGCTTATGTAAGTTTCTCTGCTGGTCTGAATCTCTTTGCAGAGAAAGAGGAATTTCTATGCTCTGCTATACCTCTGTGCCTTTGCTTCATCTCTTCCAACTGCCTGGAAAGACTTTTCTTCCTATCTCATTTTTCTTCACATGGCCAACTTCTTCTGGTCTTCCCAGATTTCATTCATGTGTTATTTTCTACAGAAAACTACCCTGATCACTTTCTCTGCTCCATCCTTCCTATTCTAGTTTGGAGATACTTCCGTGGTACTTTGTGCATCGTGTGACCATGGCACTTAACTTCAGTGTTCCAATGAGTCCTACTTTGTAGAGGGCTGGAGCCATACCTTAAGCATCTTTGCATCTCCAATGGCCTGTGCAGTGCTAGGCACACTTAGGTCCTGATAAATATTTCATGAGTAAGTAAATAAATGAAGGGTTAATCAGGATTGAAATAGCTTCTCAGAACAGAGCACAGGAAAAATACTTCAGAAGTATGATTGTCATTCTAAAAAAAAAAAAAAATCTCAAGGTAAATTCAATTTGAACTGAAATTTATTTCCTCATGTGATATATTTCCATATATGTGCGATACCATGACTCAGATTCTATTCTTGGTTAGCAGGGTTTCCTGGAGGATTCTGTTTCCATGGCTTTGCAACTATAGGTTCACCAACTCCTGAATAAAATGGAGTTTAATGAAATACACAAACAATTAATGAAGGCAATTTTAAAAATAAAAGTTCCTAGAAATCTAATCCTATTAAGCACTGTGCTAAGTGATTTGCAAGTTGATCTCACTTAATCTTCACAGTGACTCTATGAAATAGTGGAGTCGTCCCTTTTGGAGCTGAGAAAACTGGGATTTGGTGAAATTAACACACTTGCTAACATTATGGAATAAATGCCAGAGGCGGGATGTGAAAACAGATCTGATGCCAATGCTTTTGTGCTTAACTAGTAATTTATTTGACTTCTTTCCTCTGTTCCTAACATAACAGCTATCACCTGATAAAGGCAAATATACTTATAAAAATTCACATTTTTATGCAGAACGTTATCACTCAATTTTTGGATAGACGATTTTCATATTTCCTGGGACTTACAGATGAGAACCTTGAAGGCCAGTGGCATTGGGTGGACAAGACACCATTTAACCCACAGATGGTGTGAATATACTGACTGGGGCAAAAGAGCTTTATAGGCAAAGGTGAGAAGAAGACAGCAAGCAGAATTCACTTTGGGGTGGAGTATACCAATGAAAAAAACTTACTCGGAATAGAGCATTGTGTGTTGAGTAACCTCTATACTACTAGACTACTATGCTTGTGTTGGACAGTGCAGCTGTAAATGTTTCACTAGGAGCATTTTCTCTGCCTTGTCCTCTGACCTCTACCATACACACCCAACATGTATAGACACACACACACACACACACACACACACACACATTTCAGATTCTGGCACGAGGGTGAACCCAACAATTACCAGAAAGAAAAATGTGTTGTCTTTGTTAATGACAAAGACAAATGGTCCTGGAATGATTTTCCTTGTGACTTTAAGACAAGTAGGATTTGTAAGATACCTGGATACCTTCAACAAGAAGGTAAGATTAACAACTTAATAAGATACCTTTGTATTTCTAAGATACATTTGTAAGATACATTCCTGTTGAAGGTATCTTACATTTGTAAGATACCTTCAACAAGAAGCCTAGGAAGGGGTCCCTGTTATGAGGACAGAAAAGAAGAACCAGTTAGACTAGGGAAGAATGTACATGCATCGTGGGAACAGAGAAAACATTCTCAGTCATAGGACATTTTCAGTCATGATGGCCTTACTTATTTTTGTTTAATTCATTCAAGATAATGTGTTTTTGTGTAGTGTTTTGGTAGAAAAAAATCATATTTTTCTGTGAGAATCAATTTTCATTAACTTTGCTTTCTTGATAGTATTTCAAGGTATTTACTTTTCAGTCAGTGTGTATTGATTAACATATCTAAGAGTGGCTTGAATGGTGAAATCTATAAGTCATTGTTTCCTCTGCTCCAATTCTTAGCTCTTAAAGTTCAAAGGTGGGATATTACTACCGGTAGTGGTGTATCATTGTTTTTAACCCAAGTATCACAAACTCTTTAAAGTTTTTAAGCAACATTTTTATGGTCTGATGCTTCATTTTCAGACTTCTTAATAGTATGTCATTAGATTGAAATTCCGTGAGCAAAATATTTTCTGAATAACAGAATAGACTAGTTAGAATTATGGTATTACCCAGGTAGAAAAAAAAGTCTATTTACCACTTCAAAAATTTACTTCTTACTCCACTTTAAAAGTCTTCCCATAGTGGGGAGTCTCAAGCTGATTTAATTTCTTTTTGAGTGGAAAAGTCCCTTACAGGCCACCTTTACCAAACTCCTTTATTTCTATAGCTGTGGACACAAAACCCTTGGGAAGCCAAAGAGCTCACCTTCACATGTCTAGTGTATGACAGAAACAGGACTATGGCCCAGATCTACCTTTCATAGCAAGTGAAATGTGTTCCCTTTGGTATTATGGGAGAGTTACTGGAGGTGCTGTGGCCTCTTGGCTAAAAGGTAATAGTTCTTAATTATTCTTGCAACATTGCATTAGTGTTTCTGTATTTTTAATTTGAATCAGAAAAAAATTATATTTTCAATCCATTTATGTAAATTGTTAGCATGCTTCTTTAGAGCTATAAATCTGCAGTTCAAACTAGCAAGGAAATCATGGCTTTAACAACCTGAAGTTATGCGTTTGCGATGTGTGTAGTTTTAATTGTGAAGCAGTCATATCCAACATCAACAAAATAGGGCTGTCTTCTTACATATTTTCATTTTGCTGATGTTTCCTGCATCTGAGCTAAAAAATTTCAAGCGACAGCTTTTTAACCTAACTTCCTTACCACTATTTTTAAAAACAGTATTTATTCTGTAAATTAGTGATTTTGTAAGTTTGGAATATTAGTGTTTGATTGATTGATTGTGTGTGTGTTTGTGTGCGTCTGTGTTTAAAGCTGATACTTTTAACTGAAATAGCACCAAGTGACTTTAACTGTGTTAGCCATAAATTACATAGCACAAATCTACAAAACTTGTTGAAGTAAATTTATGTAAATGATAATAGGCTTGTATAGTTAATATTATCCATTTTTCATTCGTATAAAATTGTTTTTAAAGATTCAGTTGTCAATAAAATATGACCTGGTTGTGGTTTTATACATCTGTGTCTACATCTGTACCTCTAATCTATTTCTCCCGATGCTGATCATTTTTCATTCCCTTCATGGCTAACATCACAGACCAAGTTACCATCTCTCTTACCTGGATTATTGCAATGGCCTTCTGATTATTCTCCCTGTTTCCACACTTGGCCCCTTTCAGTCTATTCTCAACTCTCATGGCACCTCTCCTAGTCTTCGCAATTTCTTTAAGACAGCTGATAGTAATTTTATAAAAATAATTGCCTATTTCTTTAGGACATTGCAATAGTCCTAGAACTTTGAAACACTTAAAAAATCTAAACACTTTTTATCTTTGAAAATGTAATGTATGTGTGCATTAAAAAGGCAAACAGTAAAAAACATTAATAAAAGTATAAGGTGAATCTCTCTTCCACCCTGAACCCCTAAATGTCTCTTCAAAGTAACTATGATTATCGGTTTCTTATATGTATATCTACATATGTTTATATCTCCACCCATGCATCCACACAGGCACATGCAAAAGCTACCTAGCTATGCCCCATCCAATGAATGATTTTAGGGCTGTATTGTTGAGAAAGGAAAAGGGGGGTGGGAAGAGGAAGAAATAGGAGAGCAAGAAGAACATTTTACTTGATTCCTTATCATTTTTCTTTTAGGGATCCTTCAGGAAAAAATTTTTTGTGGTAATCTATAAGGCCTATAAAATTCTTGAAGTTCAAGAATTCTTAAATTTCACCTCAATTTTTTTATTCGTTAAATTCAAGTAAAATTAAATTTAATGTTTTATAAGACTCATCTGTTGTATGATTTCTAACTATCTATATCAACTTGGGATTTGAATTTTTTTCACTTTCAACTTTATACAATTGTGCTCTGTAGGAATTTTTAATAATAAATATGTATCATTTTTATAAGATGTAGTACAGTGATTTTTCTTTTTTAAAAAATTAGGGACCCCAATGGCAATAGTATTTAAGTTGTAACAGTTGTTTATTTGGGGAATATGGTCTTCGGAATATGAATGATTAATTACTCTTTATTTTTTGCAACTTTTTGGGTTTTCTGGTGCCTAACTATTTATGTAGTCCTATAAAGTACGATATTTAAAAACAGTTTCAATTGGATGATTTCCTTCTCAAAGAAGAATTTTCCTATATATAATTTAGGTTCTAACGATCTTTACTTTAGCAAATAAACCCTTAACAATTGTTTCTTTTCTTGCCAAGCTTTGAAGACAGAGTTAGTTGTATAACTTAAATTATAAATGGTGAAACAATATATATTAATATTTTTATATGTCTTTCAATATTGATATAAAAGGTAAGATAATTATAGCCACCTGAAGTACAACAACAATGAACAAAAAAATTTCCATATGTTTTTCAATGTTTCCTCATTGATGTTTATGAGATGAAAAAAAGAAATTAGAAAGTTGAAGATATTTTTATTGGATTACTTTCAGGTTGAATGACTTTTGTTTTAAAGGCATATTGATTTCAAAACCACAGATTGTCACTTATGCCTAAGAGAAATAAATGTTTGTAAAGAAAGCTAATATATTATATTCACTTGTTCAGTTGAATTTTCCCATTCAATGATTACGCGTTAATTCCAATGATTTCAAGGGTCTCTTTATGGTGCTGTGTGCAAGAAACATGGTTATAAAAGTTGCCATGTTATTTATGTATTCTTGAATAATCTTGTCAGTATTGATAGAATATTATGCAATAAATGGATAGGCTTGAGACAGGAAAGTGTCAAGTTGACTGTTCTCTTAGAATAATATGACTATTGGACTCTGGTTCTGGCTGAGCAATAGATACAAATTTGGGTGCGATCCAGTTAGTCAATGGAAGAGAATAGAGAGGAAATGGAGTTCCTGGGATGAGTAGACTGGATGACAGTCTCTTTGGAGCTGAAGGTTAGCATGAACTTTCTAAGAAGGTGCACTAATGCCTTTGGCCGGAAAGTCCACACCAGTCTTTTAAGCAGGAATACGTTTCATGACTTGAAGAAGTTTCCTACTTATTATATAGGAGAACATAGGGAGGAGATATGCTTAGGTAGGGAGTGAAAAACAGGATGAAACTGAGAAGAGAAGACAGACTTTTCAGGAACTAAAAAGAAGACATGACACAAAGCCTGATTTCGAATTGTTCAAGGCACTTTCCAAAATCCTCTTCTTTGCTGGATTTGGTGCTTGTTCTGTGTCCCTGTATTTTCTAACAAATACTCATAACTGAAGCAAATGTACCAAAAGGAGAAAGGAATACTCCTTTTTCCCCCCCCCCCACAACACTGCTAGAGAAGCTTGGTAAATTCTGAGAAATCCCGAGACTGATGTAGAGAAAAATGCACTTCTGTCAATATCATGAATTATAACATTCAAAACGATGTATTTTTATTTACATCAAAGCAACAAACACTTATGAAGTCCTTATAAAGCGCAATGCACACTTTTCTTATGTTAGAGTTGTGCGGCTGTGATTATCTCTTGTTCCTTCTCATTTATACGTTTACGTTGTGCCTTCTGTCTTGGAGATTTTTCTCTATTCAACTATTTCTTTCTGGCATTTCACAAATCCGAAACATATTGAAGAAACAGGGCATATCATTCCAATTTTGCCTTGGATTTGAAGAGTCTCTTATGGTGGCACAGTCCTCCACTGTAACTATGTTGTTGGGCTCTCCTTTATCCCAGAAGCTGAAAGAGAGAGACATGGGAGATTTACAAGAGGTAAAGTGACCTGTAAACTAGGCAAATTACATTTGTGTTATTTAACTTCACAACAATTTTGTGAGGCAGGGATTATAATCTCTTATTGATAAAGAAAAGGGATCTCAGAAAAGCTAAACCATTTCTCTAAGTCACAGAGTTTGTGAACAGTGAAGTTAAACTGGATCTTTCTGACTTTCTGTTCTGCTATGATCTCTCATGGCTTTAGACCCAGAATGAAATGTTATGGGAAGGATTGATATCCTGATGGATTTGTTTCCTTCATACTCATATCTCATATCATGTTTGTTCCCTTTATTCTACAGAGTTTGTATTAACTGAGGTGCATACTTCGGTCATGTTACAGTGCTATAGTGAAACAATGTTTTAAAGGATCAGAGCATCCTACTTTTACTCCATAAGAATCCGTTGTCTTTCTCAAATCACTGTTTTTGTCTCATTGACTGCAGTTTGTGGGCATAAGACTTAGATCCTTGTACTTCTCTTTTCTGTCTTCTACATCAGCTCTTTCCCTTCTTGCATCTAATATCACCAAGAATGGACTTGAATATACCTTCTGGACCAAAAGGAAGTTCTGAAGACTCTCCTCCACGGTGGTCTAACTTTACAATTTGGGCTAGTGTTATAATTCTACTACAGGAAGGAAATTACCTCAGAGACTTTGTGAAAGGTGTACCATCTACCCATTGCCACTGACCCTCAGTCACCTGGTCCGTCAGTCCAATATAAAACTCTTTCTTTTTAGGTTTCATATTGTAAAGGAATTCCTATGGAAGATACACACAAAATATGAGGAGATCAATTATTCTAATTCTGAACAAATGTTGAACATAATTGTTATTAAAAGAAATAAAGTAGGATCTACACTAGAGATGACAGAAAAATGGGCCTGAAATGGTAAGATCATAGAGGATTACCTCCTGATTTGTTTATTGTGGTAAAACATACATAACATAAAATTAAACCAATGAAAAAGAACCTTCAACAGAGAAGGAGGTTCTCAGTAACACAGTCAAAATTTATCTACTGTTATTGGTAGCACAAAACATTACAAATCATAGCTTAAAGATAATGGATATTTTGCTTGCCCTCTTTCACATGTTTATAAACATACTGGTCATTCTAAAACGAAGTCCCAACCCTCTTTTTTCCTGCCTTACTAATCAAGGAACTGAACATGGAAGTTCCTTTTTTTCTAGTTTCTTCTAGTAATGAAAATAAAGTTGGTATTGACTTACAGAAATGGTAAGAACAGCATATATTTCAGTAAATTCACTTAACAAATAGTAACTGTGGGCCAAATACAGTACACAGGTATGGAAAAAGGGATGTGTCCTGTGAAGGGTGTTTCACTGGCACTGGAGGAAGTGTACTCCACTTACCTGCTCCTCCTGCGTGTTGATAACCACCAGATGAGCTCCCATGCTCGAGCAGTTTTTTGAGCTTGCTGACCAGGTCATGGTGTTAGTAGAAAAGAAATAGCAGCTGGATTGAAAATGTACCCAGTTCAATGGACAGCAATTCTTGACTGAACCTAGAAGGAGAGAAGTTTCTGTGAGAGTTCTCTCAGAACTGGGTAAGTTACAGAACTGGGTAAGATAACAGAAACCTTCCTCTGGGCCCATAAAATTCCTCATTTATTGTCCGAAGCCTTGGAACCCCTCAGTTATGCTACTGACATGGAACCCTGTTATCTGTTCTTAGACTTCCAAGTTCAGAGAAAAATTATGCATTTTATCTGAGTGACCTCTAAGCAATCACCTCTCATGTTGCCCAAACAATGTACCCTCCACAGAATCTCCAAACTGGTTGTCCAGATGGGCTACAGTTCTTAGACTTACAGAATTTAAGTCTTTGAAGTTTAAGGGAACCCTCCTGCACTGTTGGTGAGAATGTAAATTGATACAATCACTATGGAAAACAGTATGGAGGTTCCTTAAAAAGCTAAAAATAGAACTACCATATGACCCAGCAATCCCACTACTGGGCATATACCCTGAAAAAACCATAAATCAAAAAGAGACATGTACCACAATGTTCATTGCAGCTCTATTTACAATAGCCAGGACATGGAAGCAACCTAAGTGTCCATCAACAGATGAATGGATAAAGAAGATGTGGCACATATATACAATGGAATATTACTCAGCCATAAAAGGAAACGAAATTGAGTTATTTGTAGTGAGGTGGATGGACCTAGAGTCTTTCATACAGAGTGAAGTAAGTCAGAAAGAGAAAAACAAATACTGTATTCTAATGCATATATATGGAATCTAAAAAAAAAAAAAAAAGGTACTGATGAACCTAGTTGCAGGGCAGGAATAAAGATGTAGACATGGAGAATGGCCTATGAGGACATGGGGTGGGAGGGGGAAGCTGGGCGAAGTGAGAGTAACATCGACATATATACACTACTGAATGTAAACTAGTTAGCTAGGGGGAAGCAGCAGCATAGCACAGGGAGATCAGCTCTGTGCTTTGTGACCACCTAGAGCGGTGGGATAGGGAGGGTGGGAGGGATTCTCAAGAGGGAGGGGATATGGAGACATATGTATGCATTGGCTGATTCACTTTGGTGTACAACAGAAACTAACACAGTATTGTGAAGTAATTATACTCCAATAAAGATCTAGTAAAAAAATTATAAATAAATAAATAAATAAATAAATAAATAAATAGTACAGTCTCTCTCAATTTAATGGTGAGGAAATTACAGCCCAGAGAAGGAAGTCATTTTCTATTGTCATGTAGCATTTTGCTAAGACTTGGATCAGGAATATATGGAAGAGTATAGGCAGCATACTTCTGGGATATTTCCAGATTTCCTACTCCATGCATTTTTTTCTCCTTCACCTCATTTTGGAAGCAGGTGATGAATGAAAACAAAAAGTGCACTTCTGGGAATAACACCTTCCACTTCTAGATTGACTCTTCAGACGTATACCTCAAATTTATTCTAAAAGTTTGTTATAATGTCTGCAAAGTGTCCTGCCCCAATGCTAATTGCACTTCCAAAGTTTTATTCCTGTCCTCTTACCAACTCCTCATTATTCTCTGAGTACAGGCAAGATTTTGCGTTTTGCTTTTAAAAAACAGACCTAACTCGACTACTTTGTTTATCCCCAAATCAATCTAGAAGCCAGAAAATGTTGCTGTGTAAATTTAGCTGTTCAAATTTGAGGACTATTATACCTAATCCATCATTATAGCAGGAGAACTCTGTGAAATTCTCAGGTGGCTGGAACTTTTTCTCATCACAGAGCTGAAAGGTGTGATATGTCACTGTAACGAAAGGGGCACAGTTAATGTTCATTACTCTTGATAAAAATACATTTTATCATCTCTGTAGTTATAAAAGTACCAATAATTATGATATTTCCTTACTATCTACTTTTCCTTCAGCATGGAGAGGAACCGAGGTTTACTTACTCAAAGAAAGAAGGGAGAATTCACATTTCATGGTTTTCCTGATTTATGAAAATAAACGTAATTTTTTTCAGGCCCAAAGACCCAAAGGAAACAAATGTGTTTGCGCTCTCTCTTATGCCAAGTCTAACCTCTCAAACCTTCCTTCCAAGAACTGATTTGTTGTGCCTCTGGCTAGGAGCTCAGAGCAGGGTTACACTAATGACAAGGGTACAGGGGTGTGGGTGGGGGAGTCAGGGCCACTAAGGAGATAAAATATGTGTACCATGAAAAATGTGTCACAGGTCACTGAAATTTGGTAACAGTTTTATACTGGGTGGGGTTTCTGGCTTGAGATAAATAGGGGGAAAATTGGAATAGAAATACCCTTTGTGGGAGAAGAGAACTCACAGGCAGCAAGGAAGAATTCACTCCTAATATGCACCAGGGAGCTTGAATTTGACCTTCAGAACTCACCAACACATCTGGTGATAAAACAGGCACTCAGTAGCAGTATGCAGAGCCCAGCAACGGTCCATAAGAACACTTGGGAAGAGAAGCATTCTCTTTCTGGAGAAAGACATAGACATGGTCAATCTTCCCTTAAAATCTACAAAAGAGATATAAGAAATTCCTATTACCCTGCTTATCTCCTTCCAATTGCATTGTCTATACTGAGTAATTCTCAAACTTCAGCATGCATCAGAATCATTGGGAGGGCTTGTTAAAACACAGATTATGGGGCTTCACCTCCAGAGCTAAAAATTCAGTAGAGCTGGTATGGAACCAACAAGTTCCCAGGAGCTGAGGATGCTGCTGGCCTGGGGACCACACTTATACAACCACTGGAGTAATTCATTACTAACTTTAAGACTCTGACTCACAGACTTGGATAGATGTGCAATTTTTCCTTTCTAACTCTCCCAGATTTCTCCTCTTCTTTCCCTATCTTTCTCTCTCTCTTTCTCCCTCTCACTCTTCCCTGATTTTCTTGTCTCTCTCCTGCTCTCCTCTTTTCAGTGTCTCCTTTTCCAAGTCCTTTGTAAGTCAGTCAGATAAAACATTGATGATCTAGTAGTTCCTCTCCTCCTCCCTCCCAACACACATTTTACCTACAAGGAGAGGGAGTTGCAGAGATGTGAAGTGACTTGCCCAATGGGACACAATGAACTATGGAAAGGGCAGCTCTCCCTAAACTCAATCTCCAGCAATCCCATGTAACGTCTAGTCTTCTAACCATCCTCTTTTACTTTCTTTCATTCTCTGTCTCTCCTCTTTTACTCTACTGGATATTTTCTATTGTCCTATCCCCAACATATTTAACATCTCTTCCACAAAAAGATCTATGAAAGAAATGGGATAGTTGCAAATTTTACCTGTGCTTTGTGATGCAGATGATTTGGATGAATCCATTCTTTCTCTTTCTGTCTCTCCCTCCTCCTCTCCGTCTCTCTCCTCAGTTTCTAAGTATAAGAGTGTTTTGTTGATAAGATTCAAAGAAAAAGAATCTTTAAGGATGATTACTTTAACTGTGTTTTAGGAAGCTCAACCCTAAGACTTAAGAAAATTAACTTGCTCTATGGCTGTGTGTTTAAGTCAGGATTTCCTTTATTGCATAAGGAGGACAAGGGAGTTTATTGGGCAGCAAGTCAGTCTCCTCATTCCAGGAAACAACAAAATGGGGAAATGATAACATTTTAAGTACCAACAAAACAGACTGACCTTGGGGAGATATGAGGGGCTTAAAAACTATTGTTTTATTTTGGTTGATAAAATTTTTCTGCTTTCTTCCAGACTTAACTCATTCCTAAATTTTTCCTTGACACCTGTGGAGCTTGCCTCTGCACTCCCAATTTCACTTTGATCTTTTTTTTTTTAATTTTTATTGGAGTCTAGTTGATTTACAATGTTGTGTTAATTTCAGGTGTACGGCAAAGTGAATCAGTTATACGTATACATATATCCACTCTTTTTTTTTTTTTTTTAAGATTCTTTTCCCATATAGGCCATTACAGAGTATTGAGTAGAGTTCCCTGTGCTATACAGCAGGTTCTTATTCATTATCTATTTTATATATAGCAGTGTGTATATGTCAATCCCAATCTCCCAATTTATCTCTCTTCCCACTTATCCCCTGATAACCATAACTTTGTTTTCTACATTTGTGACTCTACTTCTGCTTTGTAAATAAGTTCGTTTGTACCCTGTTTTTTAGATTCCGCATATAAGTGATATCATATGATATTTGTCTTTCTGTGTCTGACTTACTTCACTTGGTATAACAATCTCTACGTCTATCCAGGTTGCTGCAAATGGTATTATTTTGTTCTTTTTTATGTCTGAGTAATACTCCATTGTATATATGTACCACATCTTCTTTACCTATTCCTCTGTTGATGGACATTTAGGTTGCTTCCATGTCCTGACTATTGTAATTAGTGCTGCAATGAACATTGGGGTGCATGTATCTTTTTGAATTATGGTTTTCTCAGGGTATATGCCCAGGAGTGGGATTGCTGGGTCATATGGTAGTTCTGTTTTTAGTTTTTTATTCACTTTGATCTTTACTTTTACACATTCGTTAACTGAGAAGGAGACACACCATTTGGCACAGAGCTGGGCACATAGTATATGTATTTATACCTTAGCGAGGTGAATTTCTTTTCATCTGTCATGTTTTTCCTTCCTCTTTCATTTGCAGGTCTTAAACAGTCTATTATTGTGGATTTATATGTCTTTTTATCAAGTGATGACCACTAGGCTATTTTACAGGTCCAACTCAGTTGAACAGCCTCCTGTAGCATGAATACATACTTTGAAACTCAGCTCAATTTCTTACATCATAACACAGCTTCTGAGGCTTTGGAGGCTCAGTAGGAAGTTTAATTCTATTGTTCTGGATTATTTGGGGGGTTTTGTTTTATACTGTAGCCTATTTTTCCTAATGGGAAAAATGAATTTGAATGTCAGAAGAAGCAATTTCCATTAGACATTAGAATATAGTGCCTTTCTGGAAGATTAGCTGGATATAGTAATGTCCCATTACTATAAAATACTTAAGAATAAGATCAACTGGTCTCAGTTGATTTAAATTCACGTTAGTTTCATATATACATATTTATATAATATTTAAATTCACGTTAGTTTTATATATATATAAAAATATATAAAACCTGGTAATCCCCACACCCGATGACTCACAGATTTCCTATGTGTTTGAAAATATCCCTGTTTTCAAAGGGACTTTTTATTGTTTCAGTGTATTGGTCAATTCCCTCTGCATTCTCCATTTAACAGTTACATAGATTAATTAGAGAATGTTTAAAAATTATACACGGCTATATTGTAAACATATGCAATTTAATGTGTACTATCAGCAAATGGCTTTTGACTGGTAAAAAGAGAGAAATTATCTAGTGGGTGAGTTATATGAATTATTAAATGATAAATCACACTGACCGCAGTCCATTATTTATTAATTATTATCAATCAGCAGGAATCAATATTAATAAACAATTATGCATTAATAATTTAATGAATATATAATTAACTAGATATTAATAATTAATAATCATGTTTTAACCAGCCAAAATATGTATATAATTTTATCCTTTGTTTTATCACTTTTCCCCAAATTATAAAAATAATATTTTTATGGTTAATAATATGAGAAAAATATGACAGGTAAAAGACCTCCCATCTATCCTTAGTACATGCTTGTAAAGTCAATCACAGTCAACAATTTCTTGTATCTACTTTGAGAGATTTTTTTAAGTTTATATATAAATGCAGTTTCTATATATTGTATATTCATTTTTATGCAGTATTCATTTATTCATTTATTCATTTTTATGCAGATAAGATCATACCATGCATGCTTTTATGCTTTGAAAATTACTTTTATATTCATCAATGTATTTGGAGTTTATCTTCTTATTTCTAATGTTTAAATTTTTCCATAATTTATAGACCAGGAACTTTTGAAGGACATTTAAATCATGTCCAGTTTTTTGTCACTCTAACAAATGAGACGACAACAACTTTACACATATTTGCAGGTGCACAATTTTCTGCTCAGTGATTCATGGCCAAGTGTTAAAATCAATACTTGGCTTGAGCTTTCACAGAATAACATTCTGGGATATAAAAATAAATCTTATATTTTGTCTGAAGGCAATTCTTTTCATTATAATTTAATATTGAAACCTTATTATGTAAATATAACACAAGGACATTATAGTGTAGGAACATTAATTACTCAACAGGGCAGGTGGTATATTACTCTTGTGACCATAATGCCGCAAATTTTCTGTATGAGACAAACACTTCCTCTTCCTTGTGGGGGAGTAGAGAACAAGATATTTTTGGATACTTCACTTTTCTTTAATCCCTTCTTATTCATATTCTTTAACAATAGTGAAACATTCTTCCTTATTAAATATGATTTTTCATGAATTTTTCTCCCTTATGATATTTTGAGGTGGCAAAATTGATATTCTGCTGCTAATTTATCTTTGTAAAATGTGAAAAATTCCCCAACAGAATTCATCTTAAAAGACCTAAATGGAAATTAAGTGTCAAAAATCATTTATTTCATTTTTAAAGATTATTATGTCTAACAGAGGTATTCTGCAAAGATTAGAATTATGATACAATTAATTTCTATTACATTTGTATTACTTTCTCAAATTTTATAAATGTGTGTTTAGTATATTATTTAAATTTTTATGAATGATTTTATTAAACATATTTCACTTTTTAAATAGTGTATCTACTATCAATGTCCTTATTAACTTTATAATTTTAAAATAACTTTTATAATAAAAGTTTCTATTTAATATTAGTTAATTATTAAATGAAGTTCTTGATATTTAACTTTGTATATAAATTTAGCAGGTTTTTCAAAACCATTACTGTAGCATTTTATTATTGGTAATACACATAGATTTATATTTCATCACACTGAAAAGAGTTTCAACATATAAATCATGTAAAGAGTTTTTTGATTTAATTTACAGGTCAAATGCTTGATTATATTTAAACAAATGTACAAATATTAACAATAAATCCAAACAAATGCTAAGTTTATATTATTGACATTGGTTAAATAAGATGATTACCTATGTGATTATGTGAACAATGATGACACACAAATCATGGGGCTCCAGAAATGACCTACAGGTAGACATTCAGCTGTTTGGCCTTCCAAAGATAGAGGGTAAGGCCTCCGTGAAAATGCAGATTCTGGCTGATAAGGTAGCCTAGAGGCAACGGCACATCTCCTACCTTTGTATACTTGTTTGATTATAGTCACAGGATAAATTGCTAATGGTAGAATTGTCTTATTAAAAAGTATACATGTTTAAAATTTATAATAGACAACAATACATTTCCATCTAAAAATTCTGTACCAAATTACATGCTTACCTCATAGTATATAACTTACAAGTTTCTCTAAACCCTTACCAACATTGGACACTATCAAACTTTAAAATATCCAATCTGAGAGGCAGAAAATGTTATCTCAATCTTTTTTTGCATTTCATTAATTACAAATGAAGTTAATAATCTTTTAGTTCAATTTGTTTGTCTTTATTTTCTTAGAAACTCTTCATAACTATAGATAATTTTGGGGAGGGTATATTTCATCTGTTTCTTATTGATTTGTAAAAGTACTTTACATATTTAGGAATTATCCATATATTATTCACATACGTGGCAAATATTTCCCCCAGTTTATTGTCTTTGACTTTATTTTTTTATCTATCTATCTATTTATTTATTTAGTGGTGGTATAGAAGCTTTTACATTTTCAGGTAGTAAAATTTATTAAGATCTCCTTTATGACTCCTTTATGTTGTGCTATGCTTAGAAAAGATTTCTGCACTTCAAGATGATAAATTATTCACCAGTATTATAAAATAATATTGAAATTTATTTTATGTAAGAATTGACATAGGAATCCAGCTTTAATATTTTATAAGTGGTTATTTATTTTTACACATATAACTGAAATACACATCTGTTTTGTACATCAAATTCCCTTTTTACATATTTACATTACTACGGGACTATTCCTTCACTAGATTCAAAATTATGTTATTATTGTAGTGTGTTAATGTGTTTAACTATTTGGTAAGACATATACACCTTCATTGCTTTTAGTTTCCACACTTTTGTTCTGCATCACAGTTTTATGAGAAAAATTTAAAGTCATGTTTCAAAAAATAATATTTTAACATAGAAATACATTGAATTTGTAAACTAATTTAGGAATAAATGACACTTTCACAGTATACAATTCTAACTGTGGTGAATATTGCCCATTTGCTTCCAGATCCAATCTCTACCCTCTGCACCTCGTTCTGTGCCCTGAGAGGCTGACCGTTATGGAGGACATCAGTGGGTTCCCTTGTTCTCTGGCTTCCTGGTTAGGATTGACCATGGGAAGCACCTTCAGGGCATGGGAGGGGGGCTGTATTCTTCTGCTGAAGGGTACAGAGCCTATCCAAGTCTCTTGCCTATAGCTCTGAATCCTCTCTCCAGATTTAGTAGTGATGGCAGCCCTTGCTCTTCAGGTCATAGGATGTGTGGATAATCCCTCTCTAGCTGTTGCTAGCTCCCGGATGCTTCATCATCATTGTTGGCTTCCTTAACCCTGCCCACACCTTGTAAACAGTCCTCTCATTAAACTCTTGTCAATGACCCCCTTTGAATATGTCATCTCTTTCTGCAGGAACTCTGATGGACACAAGTACATTTGGGATTTCAGGAACTCTTCATACAGCTCATTCTGTAACAGAGACTGATTATAAAACCTGGATGAGAACTGAGTACAAGTCATTTTAAGATGATAGCCAGAATCCATGAGAAAACTGGTAAGCAGGCATGAGGTGGAGTATCAGAAGTCACTACTGAACTATGATGAGATTGAATTTGAAACTAATATTAGAAAATACTTTAAATTTGCTGGGCAAATATAGACAGGATGAATGCAAGCTTGCTAGATTTTTGCCAGTGAGTTATATTTCCGAGTCCTATGAGAGCACCTGTTGGTTTGTATTGTGGAAATGAGGCATATTGGATGCACACATATTTATAATTGTTTTATCCTCTTGATAAACCGACAACTTTATCATTATATTATGACCTTCTTTGTCTCCTATTGAAGTTTTTGACTGAAAGTCTATTTTGTTTGATATAAGAATACATGTTTTTTAGTTTCTATTTACATGGAATGTGTTTTTCTATTATTTCACTTTGAGCTTATGTGTGTCCTAAAAGCTGAAGTGAGTTTTTTTAAGTAGCATGTAGTTGGGTCTTGTTTTTTTTTTAACCCCATCAGCCACTCTGCACCTTTTAATTGGATAATTTAATCCATTACATTTAAAGTAATTATCAATAGGTAAGGTCTTACTATTGCTATCTTGTTAATTGTTTTCTGGCTGTTTTGTAGTTCCTTTGTTACTTTCTTCTTCTCTTGCTGTCTTCCTTTGTGAATTGAATGGTTTTAGATAGTAGTATAATTTGATTACCTTCTCTTTATTTTGTGTGTACTATTATAGGTTTTTGTTGTGTGTTACCTGAGATTTATTTGAAATATCTTATAGATATAACAGTATTTTACATTGATAACAACTTAATTTTGATTGCATACAAAAACTACCCTTTTACTCTCTCACCTACATTTTATTTTTTTGATGTCACAATTTACATATTTCTATCCATTAAAAAGCTATTGTAGCTATAACTGTTTTAAAATACACTTGTCCCTTAACCTTTATAGTAGAGTTAAGTAGTTAACACACTACCATATTACAATTAGAGCATTCTGAATGAAACTCTAAACTTACCTTTATCGGTGTGTTTGTATATTTTCATACTCTCATTTCATCTTGAAAAACATCTGTCAGTGTTTCTTTTAAGGCATGTCTAGTGGTGATAAACTCCCTCGGCTCTTGTTTCTTATGCAAAGTCTACCTCACCTTCTTTTCCTAAGGACTACCTTATTGGGTAAAGTATACTTGGTTGGCAGGTCTTTCCCAACACTTTGAATAGATCATTCCATTCTCTCCTGGCCTGCAAAGTTTCTTCTGAAATATCGTGATAGCCTTATCAAGGTTCCTTTGTATGAGAGAATTCTTTTCCTAAATTTTCCAATTTTTTTTCTCTTGCTGTTTTTAAAATTCTCTCTTTGTCTTTGGTTTTAGACAATTTTATTACAATGTGTTTTGGAGAAGATCATTTCAGATTGAAATTTTGGGATGACCTATTAATCTCATAAATTTACGTGTCCAAATCTCTCCCCAGGTTTGGCAAGTTCTTCTTTACATAGCCATTACTTCTTTACATAGCTTTTTACCCTTTTTTCTCTTCTCTTTCTGGGACTCCAATTTTGCATATATTGTTTCCCTTATTGTTGTCCTATCAGTCCCATAGGCTTTATTTATTCCATTTCATCTTTTTTGTTTTTGCAACTCTGACTGGATAATTTCAAATGATCTGTCTTCACTTATTCTTTCTTCTGCTTGGTCCAGTCTGCTGTTGAAACTCTCTATTGAATTTTCAGTTCAGTGATTGTATTCTTCAGCTCCAAAATTTCTGTTTAATTCTTTTTTATGTCTTCTATCTCTTTGTCGAGCTTCTTATTTTGTTCTTGTTGCTTTCCTGATTTCACTAAACTGTTTTTCTGTGCTCTCTTGTAGCTTTCCGAGCTTCTTTAGAAGGATTATCTTGAATTCTTTGTTGAGCTATTTCTGTATCTTCATTTTTGGGGGTCAGTTACTGGAAGTTTATTGTGTTTCTTTTTATTTAATAAATTTATTTATTTTATTTATTTATTTTTGGCTGTGTTGGGTCTTCTTTGCTGCACGTGGGCTTTCTCTAGTTGCGGTGAGAGGGGGCTACTCTTCGTTGTGGTGTGTGGGCTTCTCATTGCAGTGGTTTCTCTTATTGCAGAGCATAGGCTCTAGGCGTGTGGGTTTCAGTAATTGTGGCACACGGGCTCAATAGTTGTGGTTCACGGGCTTGGTTGCTCCGCAGCATGTGGGATCTTCCCAGACCCGTGGTTGAACCCATGTCCCCTGCATTGGCAGGTGGATTCTCAACCAGAGAAGCCCCTATTGTGTTTCTTTAGTAGTGTCATGTTTCTCTGATTCTTTGTGATCCTTGTAGCTTTGCATATGTAGCCCCCTCCTTCCAGCTTCTGCATTTAGGGCACACGGAAGAGAAACAGAGAGGAAAGTGGTCTTTTTATGCTTTTGGCCAATGATTCCTGGTGAGGAAACATTTGCTTAGGCTTATTTTGGTTCCACTGCACCCTAGTGGTATAATGTGTAGTTTTGGCACCTAATTTTCTTGGAAGCATGTTTCAGTTTTTGTCTCTGTCACCTAATACTGCCTCAAAGAAATGAATTTTACACCCATAGCTCAAGGTGAGAAATTTCCTCACTGGGAAGCTGTCTGAGCAGCCATGTGGCTCCTTTCTTCTTGTTTACACTCTTGAGGACCTTCATATGGAGTCAAGGAAACCAGGAATCTTCTTCTTCCTCTTCTTTCCAGGCATGCTACATAATGAAACACTTTCCCTTGCTGGTATAGACAGTTCCAGCAGCTTCCTGTCTTCAAAAGGTACAAGCTCTCTTTATAAGTTATCACCAAATTGTAGAGAATGTGTCAAGCTTTCCCAAGAACAACTTCACCACCCTCCATTAGAATATAAGCTCCACAAGGACATAGAACTAGTTAGTTGTTCATCACTGTATTCCTAGAGCATAGAACAGTTCAGACATCATAGGTGTTCAATATTTTTTTATTGAAAGAATAAAAAAATAAAATTGTATCAAGATTTTATTTGTTTTTAAAATCTTTAATACAGGTTGGAGGACATCAGGTTTCAATTAACCAAATAACCTATAGTCTTGTGGTTCTAAACTGGTGGTCATTTGGCTCCCTTCCCAGGTTATTTGGTAATGTCTGGAGACATTTTTGGTTATTACAACTCAGAGAGGGGTGCTACTGGCATCCAATGGGTAGAGACCAGGCATGATGCTAAACATTCTATGATGCAAAGGAGCAAATCAAAGAATTATCCAATTCAAAATGCCAATAGTGTCAAAGTTGAGAAACCTTGGATTAATATATTAATTATTTAATTATAAAAAACAAATTATTCAACTAACAAAACTGAATTATTTAAAAGATGCATTGTCATTTTCAGTTATCTAGACAAATTCCTGTTTTTAAAGACGTCTCTCAATTTTTGAATCACCTCAGTTTTTTCAGGACATTTTTTACAGACAATATGGATGTTTGATTGTTAAATGAAACGTTTAAAATAGGCATTTTAAACTTTTTCCCAGAGGGCTTTTCAATGTGAATAAAATGACACTATGGCAAGTTAGTCCTTAGATTGTTGGGATAAGTTTTTATGCAGAAGACTTAACTATGACTCTGATGTTAACTATACTCTTGTTCATAAACTTCATAAATACTCTTTCATTATAAACTGAGCAAAAGAAATATGGACATGCAATAAATCTGAAGCCTCATCAATAGCATGCAAAGACTCATTTCATTTTCTTAGAGCGGATTCACTCTAAAGCATCTTAGTTGAAATTTCTAATCCTTTCCTCCAACAATAAATAGCCCCATTTGTATTTCAGATTTATTATTGCAGAAACATATGGCTTAGAGAACTCCCCCATTATATGGTATTCTTAAATCTTTTCCTGGGGGTAGTATTCTTCTTTAATCTTATTCTTTAATATTGATTCTTTAATGCTTACAGAAAGCTATTTATTTAAAATTTAAATCACAGCTTTATTGAGATATAATTACATATCGACAAGTTCACTCTTACAAAAGTCATATATGGAAAGCCTATATCTAACATCATACTCAATGATTAAAAACTGAAAGCTTTCCCTCTAAGATCACATTAAAGGAATCATGCACTATGATCAAGTAGAATTTATGCCTGGAATGCAAGGATGGTTCAACAAACGCAAATCAATAAATGTGATACACCACATTAACAGAATGAAGGAGAGAAATCACCTGATCATCTCAATAGATGTAGAAAAAGCATTTGACACAATTCAACATTGTTTCATGATAAAAACTGTCAGCCAATTATGTATAGAAGGAACTTACCACAACACTATAAAGGCCATTTATGAAAAGTGAACATAGTGAAAAACTGAAAGATTTCCCTCTGAGATCCAGAACAAGGCTAGGTTGCCCACTATCACTTCTATTTAACATAGTACTGCAAGCAGGTGAGGTCAGCATGATGGCAGAACAAGAGCTCTTCTTCTTGAACCCCCTTCCCCCCCTCAGCAACAATAACTGGGCAGCCATCCACAGACAAAAGTGCCTTTGTGGATGTTTTGGTATCCAGGTAGGAGATTGTGATGCCCCAGTTTTCTTGGTCAAGACTGATGAGGGCCATTTTGAGTATACAGGCCCATGCCCAGGTGGGCTGACCCAGAAGGGCTCTGTATCCCTGTGGACTTGGCTATAGCATCACTTGGCATTGGTCCTTCCCCCGGCACCATATACTAAAGGGCTTGGGATGAGTCACACCTATCTGTGCCCACACGATGGTAACGGCTATGGGCCCTGAAGTGGCCCATGACCTGGCTCCAGCCCCTCTCAGCCATGGTCTGGGAGCCCCTGGAGACAAGTCTGCCAAACTTAGTCCAACTGTAGATTCTGAAATGGCCCTGTAACTGGGCCATAGACCCTGCTAGCCATAGACCCCAAGCAGTCCTGTGGGCCCAGCGATCTGGAGGCAGACATGCCCGTCTGTGCCTCCAGAGATCCTGAAATAGACTTATATTTGGTTCCAGCCTGTCCTAGCCACAGTCCACTAGCAATCCTGCCAGCCCAGGGACCCAGTGGATACTGAATCCATAACATATGCCTAGTTATTTATTTACAAATATTTGTTATGCTTTTCCTAGTTGTAGTAACTCTACTGAGTGCTGGGGACACAGTGGTTGTCAAAAGGCATGCCTCTGCTTTCATGTAGGTTATGGCCTATTGAAGGGAGTACGTATTTAACACATGAACAAAAAAGTAAACATGTTATTGTAAATTGTGTTATGTGGTATAAAAGAAAAAATGGAGTCTTATGATAGAGAATTAGCATGGGATAGCTGATGTAGACAGGGTAGTCAGGGAAGATGTTTCTATGTGGTTGATTTTTTTTTTAATATTTATTTATTTATTTGGTTGCACCGGGTCTTATTTACTTATTTATTTTTATATTTATTTTTGGCTGTGTTGGGTCCTTGTTTCTGTGCGAGGGCTTTCTCCAGTTGCGGCAAGCGGGGGCCACTCATCATCGTGGTGCGCGGGCCTCTTCACTATCGCGGCCTCTCTTGCTGCGGAGCACAGGCTCCAGACGCGCAGGCTCAGTAGTTGTGGCTCACGGGCCCAGTTGCTCCGCGGCATGTGGGATCCTCCCAGACCAGGGCTCGAACCCGTGTCCCCTGCATTAGCAGGCAGATTCTCAACCACTGCGCCACCAGGGAAGCCCTCTGTGGTTGATATTTAAGCTACGATCTCAGTGATGAAATGGAACCAGCTTTTATAGAGCAAAGTGAAAATGGTTCCAGGCAGAATACAGGCATATGTAAAAAAGTCTTTTAAGATAAATTTCAATCTTGTTATTATGGCCCATTGGCTTTTCATTAGCTGCTTATCATCCTCAATATACTTATTAAAACATTTCCACATACTATTGTAGTAGTCTGTTTAACGATACTGCTTCTCTATCCCCCTATCCTGAAGTTAGGTTTCCTTTGTTCTTCTTCTTGGACTCTCCAGTCCCTAGAGGTTCACGTTAAAGGAAAACATAAGAAAGCAAGAGGGAGAATGAGTGGAAGTGACACCAAACCTAGTAAGTTTTGATAATGATTATGAAGAAGTCATTGTTCCTAAAAGAAACTGACTTATATCATTCTTTTGGAAGGGAGATTAACAGCATAGAAGTGATCAATATTTTTTCAATATTTTTGGTAAAATTTTTGTAGAATGTAAACCCACATTTGCATATGTAATTGTCTTTCTAATTTAAAATGTACCATATGTAATTGTCCTTCAGATTGAATGAGGTCAGATCTTAATGCACAAAACTTAACACTTCACTGTTTGTTTTGAAATTTCTTCAAAATATTTACCTCTAAAATTTCTTCCTTTCATTGTTATTCTTTAAGCACTAAATAATGGTAAATCCCTTGTAAAACTGCTATCAAAATCAAGTTATAACCGTAAAGAAAGCACTTACTATAACATAGATACTCAATAAACATTAGGACTATCTATTTTCTAGGTTAATTAAATTAAAGCCCAGAAGCCTCAGAAGGTCTTCTCTCTTCCTTTCATACATTATCAAATACGATTTTATATAGTCTGTGTTTTTCCTTCATTGTTACTTTCTAAATTCTTGGCTCTCTTATTGTCCAATTCAACTCACTATTTGTGTATATTTTTGGATTTAAATGTATAATAGGTGATTTCTCTCCCATGAATGGAGGTGGTTATTTATTTTTCAATGTTATGATCTAATGAATGTAATTAGGTACATTTACCTCAGAATTCAAATATGTTTCTGTCCAAGATATATTTGCTTTATACATATATTTGGGAAATGACTGATGGACTATAATAAATCAAGCTGTATCCCTTTCAGATATGGATCAATGTATCAATATCCAAGATATTGAAGACCAATATTCAAATAAGCAATCAGTGCCTCCTCCAAATTATAACTTTTTTTGTCCCATGAATATCTTCTGGGAGCTGTTTTGGATTCTATGGCCATTAGTTCCTCTGTCCTTACTGCTCTGACTTTAGGACTATTTATCCAGTATTGAGACATACCCACTGTCAGAGCAAAAATCAAAATGTCGGTTATATCTTCCTCGTTTCCTTAATACTTTGCTTCCTCTGCTTTTTGACTTTACTTGGCTGTCCTAGCCTAGTTACCTGCATCCTAGGACGAACGTTCTTTGGAGTTATTTATATTCCCTGTGGTTATTTCTGCTATTTTAGCAAAGACCTTCATTGTGCTTGTAGCCTTCAAAGCCATGAAACATGCTGCAAATATGGATGGTGACCCAATTCTCAAATACTATCATCTACAGTGGTTCCCTCATTCAAGTATGTATCTGCACAATCTGGCTGGGAACTTCTCCCCCTTTCCCTGACATTGACACACAATCAGAGTTGGACCTAATCATCCTTCAATGTAACGAGGGATCCGCTACTGCCTTCTACTGTGTTCTGGGTTACTTGGTCTTTCTAGCACTTCTGAGCTTGACTATTGCTTTTCTGGCCAGACAGCTACCAGACAATTTCAATGAGGCAAAAATAATCACATTCAGCATGCTGGTTTTCTGTAGTGTGTGGATTTCTTTCATACCCAGATATATAAGCACCAAAGGCAAGGCCACCGTGGCTTTGGAAACATTTTCCATCTTGGCTTCCAGTGCTGGTTTATTGGGTTGTATATTTCTCCCCAAGTGCTATGTGATCCGACTAAGATCAGACAGGAATTCAAGGGAAAAATTACCTCAACAAATTCCTCGCAAAAGGTAAAGGAATTAGTGTTAAAGTGGCATCATTGATATGAAATGAACAATACTATGGAAATATTATTTGGAAATATTCCAAAGGGTGGTATGAAATAAATGCATTTCATTTAAACAATAACAATTGCTCCTTAATCAAGTGGCACTGTCATTGTGGCAGCCAGTCACAGTGAAGAAAGCACTGGGGTCAGGTAGACCAATGTTCAAATTCAACACCCCTACTGACTGACTCTGTCAGTGTAACCAATTAACATTTCTTTGAATCACAGTTTTCTCATCTTTAAACAACATGTAGCAGGTTAACAAGTTAGAAAGGGCTAGAGTGAGAATTAAGTCATTTATGTGAAACTATGCTTCCCTTCTGTTAGTCTTACTCTAGCTGTCTTTTCCCTTCTTATTTAAATAAAAATTGAATTTTAAGGAATTATAAGTTCTGGTAGTAGAAAGCTAGTGATGTCTAATTGTCCATCATTACACTACTCGTAGACACAAAACAATATGAAATTGGAGCTTTGGATGATTTAAATAGCGTTCTTTATGCTTCCATAGGCCCAGGTGAAACATGGATCAAAGCTTAAACAAAACCCAGAGGGAAACAGAAGGAACTATTCAGGGAAAAAGACAATGCTTTATCCAAGATCCTGGTAACATCTAAGTGGAGAAACTTGACCTACTGAGAGAGAGGAACCGTCCTTCATGAAGAGGGTTGCTTTTGAATATAGTCATAGCATTCAAATATCTTCTCTTTCATCTCTTCCCCACTGATATCTGATATCACTTACAATGGCATTGAAATGTGACCGTGGTTAGATGTGAATCAGAAGATGAGGTTTAAATCCAGTAAAGTAAGATAACGGTTGTAATTTAAAGGACCTGTAACTGTAGAATGATTCCTTCTGGGAGATGTAGTTTTTCAGTTACTTATTTATTTTTTTTGGCCAAGAAATTCCTTTGCACAGGTTATTTCTTATTTTCCAACGATAAACCAATCCCTCATATAAATCTTTAAAAGCAGAAGGCAGGTGGACTGGGAAGAGAATACTAGGAAGAGACCGGGCTGCCCTTTCTTTTGGCTCTTCTCAAGTGCCAGCTCATCATTTGAGTGTGCACATGGGCAAGTGTCTCCAACTTGATTTCTGGAGCTTAAATTGGAGTTTGCCACGGTGGTAATGGTCCCTGCAGAGGTATGGCGGCCATACCCCAAATAATAGAGGCATTGGAAATAACGGATGTTCAGAAATTGCTACACCAGGTAAATGTTTTTTTTTTTTAAATTGAAGTATCATTGATTTACAATATTATGTTAGTTTCAGGTGTACAACAAAGTGATTTGCTTATACATATATAGGTATATATCTATATTCTCTATTTTGATTCTTTTCCATTATAGTTTATTACAAGATATTGAATATAGTTCCCTGCTCTACACAGTAAATCCTTGTTATCTTTTATATATGGTAGTGTGCATCTGTTAATCACATGTTCCCCATTTATCCCTTCCCTCCTCCTTTAGGTAAATGTTTCTGTTTGCTTGATTTTTGGTTTGTTTGTTCTGACAGGAGTTATATGTCATTCAGACTTCTGGATCTTGAGAGGAATTGTGTTTGCATATAATATCGAACACAGTGCAACTGCAAGACTAGGGAACAGTGAATCAAAGATATTCTTAGCCTATCTCAATTCTCAGTGATCACCCATCTTTTTTCTTTTCCTAGCAAAGTAGATTTCTAACTAAAAAATAAGATATAGTTCACCTCTTTGGTTATGTTGGACTTAGTTGCTTCTATTTGGCCATAAAATTGGTAGAAAAAGGAGCAAATATTCCACTGGAATCTGCTCTGATGTAAATAAGCTAAATTATAGTCACAGTTTATGACCTGAAGATAATGGAAATGACTGTGTTGTAGAAGTTGTGTTGGAAAGTTTCTACAACTATATTGTTCACTTGTTCACGAGAACATACCACTTAAAAAGGGAGAGAAGCTTAGTTTTAAAAAACTGGGAGGAAGATCAGCACTAGTATATGAATGTAAGGTCATGTTTTCTAGGGCAAATCTTTCTGTGTTGGGGTTGTATATCAACATAGTAGTAATGTATGGAATCGACAGAAGGAATAGAATATTTTCAGAAATATTTCCAATAAATGACATGAATTTAACCTTCCTGCAGGAGCTCAACCAAGTGTTTAAGTGAATGTTCATCAAAGAGATGTTTCAAACCAATTGTTCGCAAGTTGAAATGGATTGTAAATGGGTATGCTGTATGGCAATTGATGCATGGTTCATGGGGAATAACCCATCATCCAATGATCCTTTACACAGCATCTTAATTTATTATTTTGTAGCATATTATAATAAAAGTATAAATAATGGCCATATACCATATAGCTTTTTATTATATAAACACCTTTATATGACCACTTCGCTTAAGAAATATCAATAGATTTGAAGTTCCCTGTACGCTCTCTCCCATGAACATTCTGCTCCCTGCAGTTCTCTAGAGGGAAGCTCTACTCTAAATTTTGTGTTAATCATTTCGTTTTTAAAGTAGTTCTCCATCCCCAAATAATATGTTGTTGAAATTTTGACTGTTTATCAATTTTATATAAATGTATTATATGGTATGTGTTCTTATGTGACTTGTATTTCCTAAGCCTATTTTAAGGATTTATACATGTAGTTGGATACAGTATAGTTGTATTTCATCCTTTTTCATTGTTACATATTGTATCTCACTATGTAAGAATATAGCAGTAACTAGTGAATTCTCCTCGCAACAGATATTTGGACTGTTTCTTTTTTTTCCTATTGCAAAGGTTGCTGTTTCTTCCATTCTTGTATAATTCCTCTGGTGCATACATATATCATTTCTCTAGAAGTGGAATTTCTGTATCATAAGGTATTTCTTTGCCAGGAAATATCAATTTATTTTCTAAATTCTTTTTGTAAGAATTTGAACTATCAATAGTTATTTATAAAATTTTGCATTGCACCACATCTTTATCAAAAGTTGGTCATTGTGGCTTCCCTGGTGGCGCAGTGGTTGAGAATCTGCCTGTCAATGCAGGGGACACGGGTTCGAGCCCTGGTCTGGGAAGATCCCACATGCCGCGGAGCGACTAAGCCCGTGAGCCACAATTGCTGAGCCTGCGCGTCTGAAGCCTGTGCTCCGCGACAAGAGAGGCCGTGATAGTGAGAGGCCCGCGCACCGCGATGAAGAGTGGCCCCCGCTTGCCGCAACTAGAGAAAGCCCTCGCACAGAAACGAAGACCCAACACAGCCATAAATAAATAAATAAATAAATAAATAAAAAATTAAAAAAAAAAAAAGTTGGTCATTGTCACGCTCTTAATTTTGTCACTTTGATATTATGAAATGGTATTATTTTTTTTTAAACTTGCAATTACCTGATTTGTAATGAAATTGCTATTTTTACTTCTCTTTTTCTCTGGTTCAGTGATTTCACAACAATATGACTAAATGTGGATCTCCTTTTCTTTTCTTTTTTTTTTAAAATCCTGCCTAGGATATTCTGGCCTTTCTAAATATGTGAATTAAGTTTTACTATTTCAGGAAAATTCTCAAACGTTATTGTTTCAAATATTTTGCCCCTTAGTCTCTATCTCCCCTTTTTGGGGTTGTAAAATAGATAGTCTTATTCTATGCCTCTTAAACTCTATTTTATATATATCTGATGTCTCAAACTCTATTTTCTGTTTTTCATCCAAAGGAAAAATTATATTTATCTCCATAAATGTCTTCAGCATTCAAAGTTCTTGACAAAATTCAATATTCATTCCTAATAAAAACCTTAGTAAATATGAATTGGTAATTCCTGAAACCAGCGTCTAATTTAAAGGGGAAATGCTATGAAATTCCCACTGAAGTCAAGAACAAGTCAAGAATGCTCACTATTTCCATTACTACTTAACACTGTATTGGAAATATGGGCCAACACAACTTTTTAAAAAAGAAAATAACTAGAAACATGACAATGGGAAAAGAAGGTATAGAACTATCTCTATTGGTGGATAATGTGGTAATATACCAGGAATATCTAAGAAAACCAATGATGCAAATAATAAAAATGTTTAGTAAGATAGTAGAATAGAAAATTAATATACAAAAGCAATACATATACAAGTAACCAGTTAGAAGTACAATGAAAGAGAAAGCACTGTTTATGACAGCAATAAATAAGATGTAATTCCTAAGAATAAAATAACAAGATACGTGAAAAACCAATATGAGAAAAACTTTAGCACTTTCTTGGAAGTTGACATGAACAAATGGAAAGATATCCCTTGTTTGTGAATGTCAATTCTCCTTAAATTAATGTAGAAATTCAGCACAATCTCAACACAAATAGCATACTTTTTTCCCTTGAACAAAACAGATTGATTCTACAGTCTATATTGTAAAAAACTTGCTAGAATACATAAGAACACTTAGAAAAGGGCCATGAATGGGAAATAGTCCTTCCAGATATTAAAGCATACTATAAAACCTTTGTATTTTAAACACTGTGATACTGACACAAAAGTAGACACACAGACGAATGGAATAAACAAAAATTCAGAAATTAATACAAGTACATAAAAACATAAAAGCACCAACTCAAAATTGAGTTTTCAATAAATGAAATTGGAAGAACTAAGTAGCCATTTGGAAAGATAGTAAAATTGGATCCATAAGTCAAACACCAGAATAAATTCCAAATAGGTAAGAAATCGAAATACAAAAAATAAAACCATACAAGTACAAGAAGAAAACATAAGTGAAGTTTTATATATCCCAAGTCAGAACTTAGCTATGACTAATTCCAACTTAAAATATATACTACATAACACATATTAAAACACTATAACTAGTGATAAATGGCAGATAACAATATGAGAGAAAAATATTTGCAAAATATACCATACATAGAGAACTAGTATAAAGAGTTCTTAAAGAAAAAAAGTCCAGTGATACCCTGATGGTGAGGATACTTAGTCTCTAGATAGTGTTTCCCTAGATGGCAAGGACACTTAATCCTTAGATGCATCATTTCTCACTAAAATGAACTAGATGTTCTTGGAGAAATGGATGATTCTAGGTCTGAGACAGGGAAGGTACAAGGTGTGCCTGGTCCATCTTTTTTGTGTGTGTGTGCCAGAAAGCAAGATTGTGTTTAAAGACCAATGGAGACGTTAAAAGGACAAGAGAACCAACTTGAAGGGATGTGTGTTGGCCAAATTTGGAAAATTTTAAGCATTAAGGGAATTCCCTGGCAGTCCAGTGGTTAGGATTCCACACTTTCACTGTGGAGGGCGTGGGTTCAGTCCCTGGTTGGGGAACTAAGATCTGGCAAGATGTGCGACCAAAAAAAAAAAAAAAAGTTAAGCATAAAAAAGCCCATAATGGATTATGAAATATTAAATTAAAAAAGAATCTATGAGTCCATAATGTTACTCAGAGTATAGGGAGAGGAGGAAAAGGGCAGGGGAGCTCTTCCTTTTGGAAGAATGCCAGATAATAAATATGCAAGGAATGACAGAATTAGAAAATTGTGGTTTTGCATCAATCTCCAGTTTTAATAATTGCTACAGGCAGGAATCATCAGTGGATTTTGCAGTAATTGGGAGAAAGTTGCTGGGGAGTTAGCCATGTGAATATACTGGGAACAGCATTGCAGGCAGAGGGGCTAACAAGTGAATAAAATTAGGCAGAAGTAAGCAGGACGTGGATAATGCCAAAGAGGGTCATAGAGGAGGAGTACAGTGGGGGAAAGGGGGAGAGGAGGAGGGGGAAATTAGGTGGCTACATCATGTGGAGACTGAGGCCATTGTAAAGACTGGCTTTTTGTCAGACTGAAATGGAGAACAATTACATGGTTTTGAGCAAAAGACTGATACAATCTGACTTAAGTTTCAAGAAACGTCACTCAAAATAGTCTGGAGGGAGACAAGGAGAAATAAGAATAAGAATGAGAAGCAGCAGCACATTTAAAATTTTTAAATTTTATTGGAGTAGATTTAATTTACAATGTTGTGTTAGTTTCAGGTGTATAGCAAAGTGATTCAGTTATATGTATGCATATATTCATTTTTTTAAAGATTATTTTCTCATATAGGTTATCACAGAATACTGAGTAGAGTTCCCTGTGCTATACAGTAGGCCCTTGTTGGTTATCTATCTTACTTTTTTTTTTTTTTAATTAATTAATTAATTTATTTATTTATTTTTGTCTGTGTTGGGTCTTCATTTCTGTGCGAGGGCTTTCTCTAGTTGTGGCAGGTGGGGACCACTCTTCATCGCGGTGCGCGGGCCTCTCACTGTCGCGGCCTCTCTTGTTGCGGGGCACAGGCTCCAGATGCGCAGGCTCAGTAATTGTGGCTCACGGGCCCAGTTGCTCCGCGGCATGTGGGATCCTCCCAGACCAGGGCTCGAACCCGTGTCCCCTGCATTGGCAGGCAGATTCTCAACCGCTGCGCCACCAGGGAATCCTGGTTATCTATCTTATATATAGTAATATGTGTGTGTTCATGCCAAGCGCCTGAATTATCCCCACCCCCCCAACGCTGTTACCCCTTTGGTAACCATAAGTTTGTTTTGGATACCTGTAAGTCTGTTTCTGTTTTATAAATAAGTTCATTTGTATCTCTTTTTTAAAATTAAATTCCACATATGAGTGATATCACATGATGTTTGTCTTTCTCTGTCTGACTTACTTCACTTAGCATCAGAATCTCTAGGTCCATCCATGTTGCTGCAAATGGCATTATTTCATTCTTTTTTTATGGCTCAGTAATATTCCATTATATATAAATGTGCCACATCTTCTTTATCCATTCATCTATTGAAGGACACTTAGGTTGCTTCCATGTCCTGGCTATTGTACATAGAGCTGCAATGAACATTGTGGTACATGACTGTTTTTGAATTATGGTTTTCTCAGGGTATATGCCCAGTAGTGGGATTGTTGGGTCATATGGTAGTTCTAATTTTAGTTTTTTAAGGAACCTCCATACTGTTCTCCATAGTGGCTGTGTCAATTTACATTCCCACCAACAGTGCAAGAAGGTTCCCTTTTCTCCACACCCTCTCTAGCATATATTGTTTGTAGATTTTTTGATGATGGCCATTCTGACTGGTGTGAGGTGATACCTCATTGTAGTTTTGATTTGCATTTCTCTAATGATTAGTGATGTTGAGCATCTTTTCATGTGCCTCTTGGCCATCTGTATGTCTTCTTTGGTGAAATGTTTATTTAGGTCTTCCACCCATTTTAAAATTGAATTGTTTGTTTTTTTGATACTGTGCTCCATGAGCTGTTTGTATATATTGGAGAATAATGCTTTGTCAGTTGCTTCATTGTCAAGTATTTTCTTCCATTCTGACGGTTGTCTTTTGGTCTTGTTTATGGTTTCCTTTGCTGTGCGAAAGCTTTTAAGTTTCATTAGGTCCAATTTGTTTTTTTAAATTTTATTTCCATTTCTCTAGGAGGTGGGTCAAAAAGGATCTTGCTGTGATTTATGTCATAAAGTGTTCTGCCTATGTTTTCCTCTAAGAATTTTATAGTGTCTGCCTTACATTTAGATCTTTGATCCATTTTAAGTTTATTTTTGTGTATAGAGAAGTGTTCTAACTTCATTCTTTTACATGTAGCCGTCCAGTTTTCCCAGCACCACTTACTGAAGAGTCTGTCTTTTCTCCATTGTATATTCTTGCCTCCTTTGTCAAAGATAAGGTGACCATATGTGTGTGGGTTTATCTCTGGGCTTTTTATCCTGTTCCATTGATTTATATTTCTGTTTTTGTGCCAGTACCATACTGTCTTGATTACTGTAGCTTTGTAGTATAGTCTGAAGTCCAGGAGCCTGATTCCTCCAGCTCCGTTTTTCTTTCTCAAGATTGCTTTGGCTATTCGGGGTCCTTTGTGTTTCCATACAAATTGTAACTTTTTTTGTTCTAGTTCTGTGAAAAATGCCATTGATAATTTGATAGGGATTGCACTGAATCTGTAGATTGCTTTGGGTAGTACAGTCATTTTCACAATGTTGATTCTTCCAATCCAAGAACATGGTATATCTTTCCATCTGTTTGTATAGTCTTTGATTTCTTTCATCAGTGTCTTATAGTTTTCTGCATACAGGTCTTTTGCCTCCTTATGTAGGTTTATTCCTAGGTATTTTATTCCTTTTGTTGCAATGGTAAATGGAAGTGTTTCCTTAACTTCTCTTTCTGATTTTTCATTGTTACTGTATAGGAAGGCGAGATATTTCTGTCCATTAATTTTGTATCCTGCTACTTTACCAAATTCATTGATTAGCTCTAGTAGTTTTCTGGTAGCATCTTTACAGTTCTCTGTGTATAGTATCATGTCATCTGCAAACAGTGACAGCTTTACTTCTTTTCCAATTTGGATTCCTTTTATTTCTTTTTCTTCTCTGATTGCTGTGGCTAAAACTTCCAAAACTATGTTGAATAATAGTGGTGAGAGTGGGCAACCTTGTCTTGTTGCTGATCTTGGAGGAAATGCTTTCAGTTTTTCACATTGAGAATGATGTTTGCTGTGGGTTTGTCATATATGGCTTTTATTATGTTGAGGTAGGTTCCCTCTATGCCCACTTTCTGGAGAGTTTTTATCATAAATGGGTGTTGAATTTTGTTAAAATCTTTTTCTGCATATATTGAGATTATCATATGGTTTTTATCCTTCAATTTGTTAATATGGTGTATCACATTTATTGATTTGTGTATATTGAAGAATCCTTGCATTCCTGGGATAAACCACACTTGATCATGGTGTATGATCCTTTTAATGTGCGGTTGGATTCTGTTTGCCAGTATTTTGTTGAGGAATTTTGCATCTATGTTCATCAGTGATATTGGCCTGTAGTATTCTTTTTTTGTAGTATCTTTGTCTGGTTTTGGTATCAGGGTGATGGTGACCTCATAGAATGAGCTCTGGAGTGTTCCTCCCTCTGCTATATTTTAGAAGAGTTTGAGAAGGATAGGTGTTAGCTCCTCTCTAAATTTTTGATAAACTTCGCCTGTGAAGCCATCAGGCCCTGGGCTTTTGTTTGTCAGAAGATTTTTAATCACAGTCTCAATTTCAGTGCTTGTGATTGGTCTGTTCATATATTCTATTTTTTCTGGTTCAGTCTTGGAAGGTTGTACTTTTCTAAGAATTTGTCCATTTCTTCCAGGTTGTCCATTTTATTGGCATATAGTTGCTTCTAGTAGTCTCTCATGATCATTTGTATTTCTGCAGTGTCAGTTGTTACTTCTCTTTTCTCAATTCTAATGAGGTTGATTTCAGTCTTCTCCCTTTTTTTGCTGATGAGTCTGGCTAATGGTTTATCAATTATGTTTATCTTCTCAAAAAACCAGCTTTTAGTTTTGTTGATCTTTGCTATCATTTCCTTCATTTCTCTTTCGTTTATTTCTGATCTGATCTTTATGATTTCTTTCCTTCTGCTAACTTTGGGGTGTTTTTTTTGTTGTTGTTGTTCTTTCTCTGACTGCTTTAGGTGTAAGGTTAGGTTGTTTATTTGAGATTTTTCTTGTTTCTTGAGGTAGGACTGTATTGCTGTAAACTTCCTTCTTAGAACTGCTTTTGGTGAATCCCATAGGATTGAGGTCATTGTGTTTTCATTGTCATTTATTTCTAGCTAATTTTTTATTTCCTCTTTGATTTCTTCAGTGATCTTTTTGTTGTTTAGTAGTGTATTGTTTAGCCTCCATGTGTTTGTATTTTTTACAGTTTTTTTTCCTGTAATTGATATTTAGTCTTATAGCATTGCTGTCAGAAAAGATGCTTGATACAATTTCAAGTTTCTTAAATTTACTGAGGCTTGATTTGTGACCCAAGATGTGATATATCCTGGAGAATGTTCCATGTGCACTTTCGAAGAAAGTGTATTCTGTTGTTCTTGGATGGAATATCCTATAAATATCAATTAACGCCATCTGGTCTAATGTGTCATTTAAGCTTGTGTTTCCTTATTTATTTTCTGTTTGGATGATCTGTCCATTCGTGTAAGTGGGGTGTTAAGGTCACCTACTATTATTGTTTTAGTGTCAATTTCCCCTTTTATGGCTGTTAGCATTTGCCTATGTATTGAGGTGCTCCTATGTTGGGTGCATAGATATTTACAATTGTTATATCTTCTTCTTGGATTGATCCTTTGATCATTATATAGTGTCCTTTCTTGTCTCTTGTAATAGTCTTTATTTTAAAGTCTATTTCGTCTGATATGAGTATTGCTACTCCAGGTTTCTTTTGATTTCCATTTGCATGGAATATTTTTTTCCATCCCCTCACTTTCAGCCTGTATGTGTCCCGAGGTCTGAAGTGGGTCTTTTGTAGACAGCATATATACAGGTCTTGTTTTTGTATCCATTCAGCCCGTCTGTGTCTTTTGTTTGGGAAATTTAATCCATTTACATTTTAGGTAATTATTGATATTTATGTTTTTTTTTTACCATTTTCTTAATTGTTTTGGGTTTGTTTTTGTAAGTCTTTTCCTTCTCTTGTGTGTCCTGCCTAGAAAAGTTCCTTAGGAATTTTTTGTAAAGCTGGTTTGGTGGTGCTGAATTCTCTCAACTTTTGCTTGTGTGTAAAACTTTTGATTTCTCCATTGAATCTGAATAAGATCCTTACTGGGTAGAGTGATCTTGGTTGTAGGTTTTTCCCTTTCATCACTTTAAATATATCTTGCAACTCTCTTCTGGCCTGTAGAGTTTCTGCTGAAAGATCAGCTGTTAACCTTATGGGGATTCCCTTGGATATTATGTATTGTTTTTCCCTTGCTGCTTTTAATATTTTGTCTTTGTGTTTAATTTTTGTTAGTGTGATTAACATGTGTCTTGATGTGTTTCTCCATGGGTTTATCCTGTATGAGACTCTCTGTGCTTCCTGGACTTGATTGACTATTTCCTTTCCCATGTTGGGGAAGTTTTTGACTGTAGTCTCTTCAAATATTTTCTCAGACCTGTTCTTTTTTTCTTCTTCTTCTTCTGGGACGCCTGTAATTCGAATGTTGGTGTGCTTAATATTGTCCCAGAACTCCCTGAGACTGTCCTCTGTTCTTTTCATTCTTTTTTCTTTATTCTGCTCTGTGCAGTTATTTCCACCATTCTATCTTCCAGCTCACTTATCTGTTCTTCTGCCTCAGTTATTCTGCCATTGATTCCTTCTCGAGTGTTTTAAATTTCAGTTATTGTGTTGCTCATTACTGTTTGTTTGCTCTTTAGTTCTTCTAGGTCCTTGTTAAATGTTTCTTGTATTTTCTTCATTCTAGTTCCAAGATTTTGGATCACCTTTACTATCATCACTCTGAATTCTTTTTCAGGTAGTTTGCCTATTTCCTCTTCATTTATTTGGTCTTGTGGGTTCTTATGTTGCTCCTTTGCCTGCAAGATATTTTTCTGTCTTCTCATTTTGTCTAATTTACAGTATTTGAGGTCTCCTTTCCACAGGGTCGTATTTCCTCTTGCTTCTGATCTCTGCCCCCAGTGGTGAGGTTGGTCCAGTGGCTTGTGTAGGGTTCCTGGTGGGAGGGACTGGTGCCTGCATTCTGGTGGGTGGAGCTGAGTCTTTTCCCTCTGATGAGCAGGGCCGTGTCAGGTGGTGTGTTTTGGGGTGTCTGTGAGCATAGTATGACTTTAGGTATTCTGTGTGCCGATGGCTGAGTTTGTGTTCCTGTCTTCTTTGTTGTTTGGTGTGAGGCATCCAGCACTGGGAGCTGCTGGCAGTTGGGTGGAGCCGGGTCTTTGATTCAGATAGAGGGCTCTGTGAGAGCTCTCAGCGATTAAGTTTCCCTGAGGCCAGGAATTCTCTAGTGGTCCAGGCTTCTGGACTCAGTGCTCTCACCCCAGAGCCTCAGGCCCGACTTCTGGTCGAGGGACCAAGACCCCACAAGTCACTCATCCCAGCAATAAAGGGGATTAAAAAAAAAAAAAAGACTAACAAAACCCCAACAAATGGTAAAAAGTACAATCAAACAAAGAAAAACATTAGCAAGGAAACACACACATACATAAAAGAAACAAAAACAGAGCAAAATAAAACAAAAAGCAAGAGAACAACCAGACAAATAGAAGAACTCAAAAACAAAATCAATTAGGATTAAAACTAACAAAAACACATAACCTAAAAGCAAAACCAAAGCAGTGTACCAACTGAAGAATACAGCAAGGAAACAGAATAAACTGATAAAAGTGATTTAAAAATAATAATAAAAATAAAAAGGGAAAAAACAGAACAACAGGAAAGCAAAGTAGAAATATGGAAATATATATATAAAAAGAGAAATATATTAAAGAAAAAGAAGAACAAAAAATAAGGGGAAAGAACACAGAACAACAGAAAAGCAAAGTTAAAAAGAAATATATATAAAAAAATAAGTCATAAAAATGGCAATCCCAAAAGACTAAAATAAAATAAAATAAAACAACAAACAAAAAAAAAAAGAAAGAAAGAAGGGAAGAAAAAGAAACCAAACAAAGCAAGCCAGAACCAATAACAGAAAGAATCAAAACATAATAAAATTAATAGTAAAAATTATGTTTCCCTGGAGTCTCCTCTTTAAGTGTCCTTGCATACACTGTGAGCCACAGCTCACCTCCACCTCCCCAAGAGGCTCTCCTCTGCCTCTGGGTTGGTCTCTGGACCTGCTGTGGGCCCTGTGTGGACCACTCAGACTCTGATCTGGCCTAATTCCTGCGTTTGTTTGCCCCCATAGTCCATAGTTGCCAGAGCTAGACCATTTTCATTTGTGGGAAGGCTCACTGTCTACTCAGATATTCCATAGACACATGGTCTACCTAGTTGATCTCAGGGATTTAATCTGCAGCTTGTACAGCTGATGGAAAGATTTTCAGTCGTCTTCCTTAGTCACCCTGTCCCTGGGGTTCAGCTTTGGTTTTATCCCCACTTCTGTGTGTGGTTCACCCACAGGAGTCTGGTCCTGAGGCTGCCTTGGAGCTCTTGGGTCTGCCCCTGTGAGGACCAGGCACAGAGGTGGTATGACTGCTTGAATCGCGGGACCCCCGGCAGTGCCAAATGTGCAGGGAAGCCAGAGGCCATGGGTGTAAGAGATATGGCCCTCGTGAGGGCCTTTTCTGGCGCCCGGAGTAAAGCACATGAGGGTCAGCCCTGGCTGGGCTTTTTCTGGCACCCATCAGCCAGCGCACAAGAGCCAGCCCTGAGTGGGCTTCTTTTACTGTCATCAGCAGGTGCTGGCATGTGGGGAGAGAGAGGTTACAATAGTGGCTCCTCCCCCTGTGTGTGACTCAGCAATAGCACCCTGCTTCCATGGCAGTCCAGGCTTCCTCCATAGGCATCCCTGCTGTGGATTTCCTCCCTCCCGTCCCCTCAGTCCATCTCCCCACAGTCAACAGAAGTTCTTGCTCTGGGCCTGTTCTCCAGTGCCCACACACCAGCTCCCAGCCCCCTTGCACACCAGCGAACACACATCCCAATCTGGGGCACATAGGACCACGGTATGGACCATCTGTGTATTTCTCACTCTGTCCCGTCTGCCACAGATTGGATGCTTCACCCTCTTCCAACAGCCTCAAATGCTTCTCTTCTGTCCCAATTGATTTCCGCATCAGAGAGGGGTTTCCCTGAATTCGGGTATCTCTCCTCTGCTTCAGCTCCCCCACCCAGGGGTGCAGGTCCCATCCCACTTCCTCTCCTTCTCTTTTTCTCTTCTTTTTTCCATCCTACCCAGTTATGTAGGGATCTTTATAGTCCTTTCCAGTGTCCAGGGTCTTCTGCTAGTTTTCAGCTGGTGTTCTGTGAGAATTGTTCCATCTACAGATGTATTCCTGATGCATCCACGGAGAGAGATGAACTCCACATCCACCTGCTCCTCCGCCATCCTGATTCTCTCGAGAAGGTACTTTACTTATTTTCAGTTTTTATATTTCATTGAGTAGTAAAATTACAACCTTAGTAATGAATTTAAATTTCTGGCACACCCAATAACTCCCTTGGAAATAGTTGAAATGGGCTTCAATGCATTCATGGGTACAGATTGTGTAAAAAGAAACGATGCACAGAGGATAGGGGAGAAATAAAAGCTTGTTTCAGCAAAGCAAGATAAATTGCTGAGAAATAGTTAAGAATCATTATACTGGTAGCTAGAACCCTTATTTAGAATTCTAATACAAAACCAAAATATCTACTTTTCTTCTTTAACTAAAACCTGAATGCTTCAATCTTTTGTTCCAACAAACTTCCACCCAACAATTCAATGTTTTATGTGGAAAAAATTTCCAATCCACTGTGTTGTTGTTTTTGTTTGTTTGTTCTACCATTTTATTACCCAACTTCCAGTTTGCACAAAACATCTAGAAAATCCAAAATCATTTAAGAAATATAATCTCAAAGGTAAACATTACCCAAAACAACAGGCTGCAATTTCTCCCAGATGTACAAATTTTATTTGTGATCTATCCTTCAGCTTGACAGGTCTTTACGAAGGGATTTTTTTCCTCCTTAAAAATTTCTGAAACAAGATTATTCTAATCAATATCTATCTGTCAAGACCCTGTCATCCACATGGCTCAGAATAAAAGGGAGAAAGAAAGAAAGAAAGAAAAATAAATAAATAAAGTAAAATAAAGTTATTTAAAAAATTATTAAAAATTAAAAAAAATTTAAAAAGTAATAAAAAAAAGAAAGGAAGAAAGAAGAGAGCAACCAAACAAAACAACGAATCCACCAATGATAACAAGTGCTAAAAACTATACTAAAAAAAAACACACAACAACAACGGACAGACAGAACCCTAGGACAAATGGTAAAAGCAAAGCTATACAGACAAAATCACACACAGAAGCATAGACATACACACTCACAAAAAGGGAAAAAGGAAAGAAAAAATATATCGTTGCTCCCAAAGTCCACCGCCTCAATTTGGGATGATTCATTGTCTATTCAGGTATTCCACAGATGCAGGTACATCAAGTTGATTGTGGAGGTTTAATCCACTGCTCCTGAGGCTGCTGGGAGAGATTTCCATTTCTCTTCTTTGTTCGCACAGCTCCCGGGGTTTAGCCTTGGATTTGGCCCCACCTCTGCGTGTAGGTCGCCTGAGGGCGTCCGTTCCCCGCCCAGACAGGACGGGGTTAAAGGAGCAGCTGCTTCAGGGGCTCTGGCTCACTCAGGCCGGGGGGAGGGAGGGGTACGGAGGAGGCGGGGCGAGCCTGCGGCGGCAGAGGCGTCGTGACGTTGCAGCAGCCCGAGGCGCGCCGTGCGTTCTCCCGGGGAGGTTGTCCCTGGATCACAGGACCCTGGCAGTGGCGGGTGGCACAGGCTCCCGGGAGGGGCGGTGTGGAGAGTGACCTGTGCTCGCTCACAGGCTTCTTGGTGGCGGCAGCAGCAGCCTTAGCGTCTCCTGCCAGTCTCTGGGGTCCCTGCTGATAGCCACGGCTCGCGCCCTTCTCTGGAGCTCGTTTAGGCGGTGCTCTGCATTCCCTCTCCTCGCGCACCCGGAAACAATGGTCTCTTGCCTCTCTGGTAGGTCCAGACTTTTTCCTGGACTCCCTCCCGGCTAGCCGTGGCGCACTAGCCCCTTCAGGCTGTGTTCACGCCGCCAACCCCAGTCCTCTCCCTGCAATCCGACCGAAGCCTGAGCCTCAGCTCCCAGCCCCGCCCGCCCCGGCGGGTGAGCAGACAAGCCTCTCGGGCTGGTGAGTGCTGCTCCGCGCAGAGCCTCTGTGCGGGAATCTCTCCGCTTTGCCCTCCGCACCCCTGTGGCTGCGCTCTCCTCCGTGGCTCTGAAGCTTCCCCCTTCCGCCACCCGCAGTCTCTGCCCATGAAGGGGCTTCCTAGTGTGTGGAAACCTTTCCTCCTTCACAGCTCCTTCCCACGGGTGCAGGTCCCGTCCCTATTCTTTTGTCTCTGTTGTTTCTTTTTTCTTTTGCCCTACCCAGGTACGTGGGGAGTTTCTTGCCTTTTGGGAAGTCTGAGGTCTGCCAGTGTTCAGTAAGTGTTCTGTAGGAGCTGTTCCACGTGTAGATGTATTTCTGATGTATTTGTGGGGAGGAAGGTGATCTCCACGTCTTACTCTTCCGCCATCTTGAAGCTCCTCAATCTGTACTCTATATAATATTTATCACCATCTAATATAATATATATTTTACTAATTGATTTTGATTATTGGTTATCTCTCCTAGCTAGGATACAAATTCCACAAGGACAGAGGTTACAGTTTGTTGCTGTTGCTTATTGCTGTATTCCAAATGCTTAGAACAAAGTTATGATAATAACTAATGGTTTTATAGCATTTACTATGTGCTTTGTAACTAGGATGACTATGTAATTTATATTCCAAACTGGGACTCTTTTTAGGCTGAAAGGAAGGCCCTTTTAATAATTATGAAAGGACAATAGGAATAATCAAGTGTCGTAGGCAAACTCTGTGTGTAACTGTTCTACACAAACTGTATTTGTGCTTTACAATTATTTCCTCATTTAATTTTCATTACAACACTTGAGATTGTTACTGTTGTTATACCCATCTTACAGATGAGATAGATACCATTGTTATCTCTATTTTACAAATGAGGAAACCATAGCATAGAAAGATTAAATAATTTAATTAAGGCCACACAACAAGTGTATTGAAAAGTCAGGATTTGAACCCAGGTAGTCTGGCCTCAGTGGTCATGATCACTCTGGTATATTAACTTGAAAAATATTTGTGGCTTAAAGAATGAACTGTCGGGCTTCCCTGGTGGCTCAGTGGTTAAGAATCACCTGTCAATGCAGGGGACACGGGTTCGAGCCCTGGTCCAGGAAGATCCCACATGCTGCAGAGCAACTAAGCCCGTGAGCCAAAACTACTGAGCCTGCGCTCTAGAGCCCGTGAGCCACAAATACTGAGCCCACATGCCACAACTACTGAAGCCCACGCTCCTAGAGCCTGTGCTCCACAAAAAGAGAAGCCACTGCAACGAGAAGCCTGCGCACCGCAATGAAGGGTAGCCCCCATTCGCCACGACTAGAGAAAGCCCGCACACAGCAACGAAGACCCAATGCAGCCAAAAATAAGTAAATAAATAAATTTATTAAAAAAAAAAAAGAATGAACTGTCCACACTCTCTCTGATATCTTCTGTAGTTTCAAGTACTCTCCATCAGGACACTCTAAAGAGAGATTATTCAGTTTTTTTTTTCCATAAAGAATGGAATAACAATGATTCATGGGTAGTTCTGTACAAATGAGAGAAAAACCTGGGAGCATAGTGTGTGATGGTATACCCGTAATAGACTCATTAATTTATTCTAATGCAAGAACTATTTTCTGGCTATGGATAAATATAAAAAACAAATATAAATTGAAAACAATTTTATATTTCCTATAGAAAATGTTTAGTTAACTTTTTGGATAACATTTTAATGTCACTGACTAGACTTATTTTAACAGAATATGAAGTCTATTATGTGTGATACATTTCTGAGGACGTGTACAGTGATTATCTCTGGCATAGAACTGATGGGGAGAGAAATGGGGGTGAGATAGAAATGGGGGGGTGGAACCTATTCTCATTTTTCCAGCTTTTGAGCCTAACATAGTCATTTTCTCAAGGTTATTATTAATGGCTTTCTGGAGAAAATTTCCTTCAAAACTGTTTAATTTTGTTTATCAGCCTGACTATATTCAGATCTCTCCAGGATAAAAATATTAGTATCTACATTCACAGAATTTTTTTTTTTTTTTTGCTGCCCTATATGCAAAATTACATTTATCCAGGATCTTCAGAAAACATGTATCTGGCTCAGGAGAAAGGGTAGGACGACTGATGTTTTTAAATACCCTTTCTCATGGGGAGACCACAATTTTAATTTTCTAACATTTTTATTTGAATTATAGTCACATTTTTTTCTAGAGCTCTGAAAGAACATAGAAATACATAATGGGCAACAGTTTTAGTTTGTTGTCCTCACCTAAGGGATCTTAGCAGAGAAGTACAATGAAAAAAAGATGGAGTTTCACGATAGTTCCACTAAAGAGAAAAAATATGGTGAATTTTGGAAAGTCTGTGAAGTTTGGACTCAGACCCTGAATTTAGGCTATGTAATCTAACTTGTTTTTCTCATTAAGACTCTTTCCTCACCTATAAAAATTATGATAAAAAGCCTATCAAGACCTTAGCAGAGCAGTCAAGGTTAATATCACCAAGTAATATATACCTACATCAAGTACTCCTTGATATGGTGCACTGAGAAGTGCACATCAGCTTTAGGCATCCTTCCCAATAGAACATCGTCCTGATCTCATAATGAGAAATCATCAGAGAAGCCCACACTGAGGCACAGTCTACAAAATAACTGACAAGCACACTTCAAAAGTGTCAAGTCATAAAGACAAGGAAGAACTGAGGAATTGTTATAGGTTGGAAGAAACTAAGGAGATAGGACAAAACTACAACCAATGTGCAATCTCAGATTGGATCCTGAAGCAGAAAAACGATGGAAAATCTGGTGAAATTGGAATAAGTGCTGTATTCATTTAATAGTATTGTACTAACACTATTAAGTACCATGTTATATACCATAATTTCTTTTGATGAATATTTTATGGTTATGTAAGATAATAACATTAGGAGAAGCTGGGTCAAGGGTATATGAGAACTCTACTATTTTCACAATTTTTTTTTATAAGTCTAAAGTTATCTTTTAAAAAAGCCTATTAAAAACACACACACAAAAGAATATGTATATGTATAACTGAATCACTTTGCTGTACAGCAGAAACTAACACAACATTGTAAATCAACTATACTTCAATAAAATTAGATTAGATGGCTAAACAGGGACTTAGGAAAGTAGGATTTTGTAAATAGTGTTAAAAGAGTTTAAGCTTTTTCTTAGAAAAATGAGGAATCAAAGTATGGAAGTGGAAAAACAAAGTTTGCCACAGAAAGCCTGTGGCCACAGTGTGGAGAATGGGAGGGAGTTGATATTAGGCAACTAATATTGTGAGATATAATAATATAATATAATATTAGGCAACACCTGGGTGAGATATGATCATGTAATAGGAGTGAGAGTGATGATGGAGAAAATTGGACAGATATTAGACCTGAGGAGAATTTACCTACACATGGCAAGTTCATAACATGATAGTTATTTAATTTCTATGGAGAAGATATGATTTAGCTATTTCCAAAACAGGCAATGAAGATCATTTAGTTTGTGTCTTGTATTGTTATGTCACAAATTATAGACATTGATGCTGAAATCCGGCTTCTGTGCACTGACACCGAATTGAATTTTGGGAAAGAGTTTTGGGTGAAGTAGAAAGGAATAGCTTTATTGCCGTGCCAGGCAAAGGGGGCCACAGTGGGCTAATGCACCTCAGGGTGTCCCACCCTGGAGGGGGTAGTGAGGAGTTTTATAGTAATGGTTCAAGGAGCAGGGCCTGATCAACTCATGGACAGTCTTCTGATTGGTTGATGGTGAGGTAATTGGGAATCAGTGTCACCAACCTTCTGGTTCCAACTGGTCTGGGGTCTATGTGCTTGTGGGCAGAATACAGTTAACTTCTTCCACCCGGTAGGGGTTTCGGTATCTGCAAAACAGCTCAAAGGACATGGCTCAGAATGTTATCTATAGTACTTAAGGTAGAATTAAAGGTCCTTGACTTCGTTGAATGGCTAAAGTATTACTATTTTTGGCTTGTTTGACTGATTTCCTTTCTTCCTGCGTTTTCTCACTTCTCTGATTAAATTTATTCCTTGACTAAAGTTTTGCTACAAAGAAAAGACAGGCAGAGGACATGGGCGGGGGATCTATTCTGGGAAGGCCTCATAGGGTCCTGCTCGGTTACAACATCTGGGATCATTTAAAGCATAATCCATAGCTAGCATGAGAGGAGGAGTTTAAGAGGAGGGGCACACCAATCACCAGAAGTTAATCTGCCAATTCACTTTGTTGACTCTGGGTAGAGTTCAAAACAACCCCATATGTTAAAAGGGATTCTCAGGCTGCCATTCAAGTGCTACTTGTCAATGCCTGACTTTATAAATACATATATCCATACAATATCTTCTAATCTCATGTTCTAAGTTGCTGTTTATTTTGTGATGAGCCACCTTTGTTCATAAGGAACCACTTCTGTTGCCCTTTGAAGATCGATATGATATTTCCCTGGCCCCCAAATGTATTCATACCCCACTAATAGCAGCTGTGACTGTATTTCAAGTCTTTCACCAATGTAGAATCTTCAATCATTCTATAAAGAATTTGCTTCTCAAATTGTAATCATTTCTACATATATTAGTTCAACTTGCTGAAACTAAGATGATAATAATGAAAAAAAGTGCCAAGGGAAATAGATATAGTTCAAGTACAGAAACATACATGCTACTTTTGTTTTTTTATTTCCCTATTCTCAGTGCATATCTGAAACTCAATCATTTCCTTTGAAGCTCTAAGAACATACTATTTCCAATTTTTCTAATTCATTTATCTTCTCTACTTATACAAAGTATCTGGAATTAACCTTCTTTGAAACATCTGCATTGAGGTTCACTTAAGTTAAGTATTAAGGAAACTTTAGAAGATATTATTTTAAGAACGATGTAAGTGGTAGCAGCTACTATACTAATACACTAAAGAAGCTATAATGTTTGATTATCTGTAATTTTCCACTGTGCCCCTCCCTCTATAATTCTCATTATGTAAATTCTCTCAATGTTAATCTTAAATTACCAATCAATTAAATGGAAAAGAATAGACCTTAAAATTTCATTATGCTGGGATGACAGAACTGGTAGGGTGAAACGCCCTCAGGTTCCTTAGAAATATTTTGAAAGCTATTTCAATTTTTTCTTTAGGAAATAAAGTGATTACCCATATGAGAAGAAAACAGGCTTATCATATTCCAAGTTTTATCTTTCTAAGGTGTAAATTATCTATGTTCCCATATTCTGGGAATATGAAATAAGGATAAAAAATGTATTGCTTCAATTTAAGACCACTCTCGGCCTCTTTGGCATGCATTCCATATTTCATAAGCAGTGATGATCATCAGGGCTAGGGTCAGGATTTGATAGAGACTCTGTATTTCTTAGACAGAGTTACATATGCATTAATGGTGTATAGGAAGAGCATAATACAGAAAGTCATAACCACTGAGACTGTAGCCAGAAGTATGATGGACATTATCTTTTCCTGTGTCCCCATCACCCTGCATGTATAAGGTCCATGACACATGTGGGTACTGCACCAAATGGAATTTTTAATCAGTGGTAGGTGATAGTGAATAAGAATGACCAAGAATATCACCTGTACAGAAAACTGTACAAAAAAGTAGACAAAGGTACATTGCTAGCAGGGGCTTTTCCCTAGATAAGTAAAAAATTTCGTCTTCTTTTATATTAACATGGTCTGCTTTGTTGTCAGTGCTGCTGGAGCTCTCTTTTAAAGATTGCTTCTTAAGCACCTTGGTTTCCTTATGCACAGTCTGTGAAACAAAAAACTCCATCCCAAAAGAGATGGAGGAAAAGGCAAAGCCAACCAAATACCAAACTCCTAGGACAGGTCTAGTGAAATGATTCTCATAACACTCTGCTACACAGGTTTTAGAGATATTCCCGTGGCACTGGAAGTCTTTGACCAGATCAAGCCAGGTTATTTGCACTACACACACACAACTGACATATAAACAAAGGTAACACACCACAGTGGTGGCCCTATGTAGAAGTTTGTGGGATCTTTGTTCATCTCCAGTATGGTAGGTGTCATAGCATCAAATACACCATTGTCAGCCATCTTGGAATCTAGGAAGACAAAAGCAAAGTGGCATCAGGAGGAAAGAATGAACTGTATTTTATCCCATTTATATAGTCTCTGCTGTTCTCTTAATAGGTGTTTGCTGTGAGGATACTCAGTGGTCTTGATGAGAGTAGAGTGCCAAAGAAAGTTTAGGTGAGTGTCCAAAAACAATACACCCATTTAATAATATTTGTTATTCTTTCATTTACTAACCCCTTCTTCTAATTTTTCCCTATCAGTCTCTCCTCCTCACCCCATTTCACTCTCCAACCTCTTCCTACAGTTTATTTATCAACCCTTCTGCAAAGCTATCTATCCCATTTGCTCACATCACAAACTCTCAGTGTCATTTACTTCTTTTTATAATCTATATAGGAACCTGTGTCCGTCAACCCGCTCCAGCCAACAGTACAGTTCCAACTGTCATAGTACTCCCATGGAAATCTGGATATAAGTGCTTAAAGGTAAGTCTTCATCACTTCTCTCTGAGATGTATCTATCTGAGATGAGTTAACTGAACTGACCCGTGTCATTTTAGGCCCTTCCTGAAGCCAACTTTTCCAAAGCCCATCACCCATTTCAAAATCTGTTACTGATTAATCAGTCAAGATGGATGGATCAATACATAATTGTCTCCTACTGGGAGACCAGCTGAAATTTCTTATTTCCATCACATTCTATTGTTAATTTGAAATTTTCATTGACTCACAGATATTTTGAGCATCAATACGGTTTTGAGTATAGAAAAATGAATGAGGCAGTTCTTGCTTTGAATTACAGATCTGATGGTGTGAAGTACTTTTTTTCCCCACTAAATTTATTGTGACCTCTGTGGTTTCTGTAATTCACTTTCCTTCCTATGAATTACAAAGACATTGTTGGAACAATTTATTATTACGATACTCTGATGGTCAACAATTGTTCAAGCCTTACCTACCAATATGCCTGAGACTTTTGGGTGCCTGCATCACAGTTCAACTTCTTCCTTTATTCCATCCTGTTCTCCCACACCCCTGACCCTCTGCTTCCTTTCAAAGGTATTAATTCCTAATAAATATTTTGCACCTCAACTCTGTCTCAATATCTGCTTCTGGAAAAGCCTACCAGCAACACTCTTCTTCAGATCTTTGGAAGCCTGAGAGACAAGCCATATGAAGAGAAGGGCTCTCCCTTTACCCCTGGGGTCACAGTTACCGGAAAGCCAAGCCTCTAGAATACATTATACTTAATCTTTGCCTTGGAACTCTCTGAAAATAAACTCTCATTTGACACAGAGAAGTGACAGACTTGCATCTACTTTCTCTATGAAGATTCCTGCAGGGCCTGAAGCCTTACTTGTTCTGCCAAGGACCTGCTGGACTGGTGACTTTAGCTGCTGCTCAACCTAGGAGAGGAGAATGCACTGAAATTAAAATTGGAGAGGAGAAAGGATGCTTTCAGACTGAAATAGTCCCAGCCTCCCCTCCTAAATGTTTAGGCTACTTAAAATTATTTCTCTAGTTTCATGAGCAGATTTTTTTTAAGACACTGAACTTTGTTTTGAAGTGTAAATGCATACAAAAAAGTATACACAGTACACAGTCACATTGTTCAGTTCCATAAATTTCATAGGATGAACACACTCAACTAATTGTCATTCAGATCAAGAAAAGAATATTACCAACATCCCAAAAGCCCCATTTGTACATGCATTCAGTTACCATTCTTTATCATGTAAACAATATCTGGACATCTAACAATATAGTTTGCTTGCTTTGGAAATGTATATAAATAAATCATAAAGTGTATAATCTTTTCTGTTTGGATTTTTTGTCTTACATATTGTTTGTGATGTACATCCATAATATTGTTTAACGTAGTGTGGTTCTTCCATTCTCTTTGCTGTATAGTGTTCCATTGGGTGAATATACCACCCAAATTAAATTTATCCATTTACTGTTGGTGACTTTCAGTTTGGGACTATTATGAACGGTGCCATCATAAGTACTTTGTACATGTCTTTTGGTATATTAATTACACTCCCCCAAGCATGAAAGACCTCTTTGCTCCACATCCTCACCAACAGTTGCCATTGTCAGGTGTTTTTTGTTTTAGCTATTCTGGTAGGTATGTTGTTGTATTATGGAGTTAGTTTTCATTTCCTTGATGACAAATGAAGTTGAGCAATTTTCAAATGTTCATTGGTCATTTGAAAATTGTCCTTTGTGAAGTGTTTGTTCAAGTCCTTTGCCCTTTTTTTTTTTTCTAAGTTTTTTTATCTTTTTCTTATTGAATTGCAGGAGTCCTTTATGTATCCCAGATGTGAGTCCTCCATAGACACGTGAATTGCAAATATCTTTTCCCACTCTGAGGGATGTCTTTCCACTCTCTTAATAGCGTCTTTTAACAAACAGAAATTCTTAATCTTAATATTGTTGAGATTTGTGTTTATTTCTTTTCAAGTTAGTGGTTTTTGTGTCTTATTTAGGAGAACAACTTACTCCAATATCATGAAGATATTGTAATAAAGTAATAAAGTTTTCTTCTGAAAATTTTATTACTTTTCCTTTTTAAAAATTTAGTATTAAGTTATAATACAGTAAAATTTCCTTTTTAGTGTATAGTTCTACAAGTGTTGATAAGGGCATACAGTTGTGTAACCATCACCAAAATCAATATATAGAGCTCTTTCATCACAGCAAAAATTTCCCTGTGCCCCTTTGCAATCAACTCCTCCTCTGCTGTGTTCTCTCACTTGTCTCTATAGTTTTGTCTTTTCAGAAAATGTCAGTGGATTCATACCGTAGGTAACTAATTAAGTCTCACTCTTTCTCTTGGCATAATACATTTGAAATTCATCCATATCTTAGCATATGTAAGCAGTTGTTCCTTTTTATTGCTACATAGTATTTCATCGCATGGATGTACCATGACTTTTTTGTCCATTAGCCGGTTGAGGGATACTTGGGTTACTTCCAGTTTGGGGTAGTTACATATAAAGCCACTATAAACAACCATGTACAGCTTTTTGTGCAAACATAGGTTTTAATTTCATTCAAGTAAATATCTAGGAGTGGGATCTCTAGGTCATGGGGAATTTTTATGTTTAAGTTTATAAACATTGTTTATAAACAATGTTTTCCAAATTGTTTTCCAAATGGTGGTACTATTTTGCATTTAAACAATGTATGAGATTTCTAGTTTTTCTTCATCCTTCCCAGCATTGTCAAATCTTTTTATTTTAGCTGCTCTCATTAGCGTATATTGGTACCTAGCTGTGGTTTGCATTTCTCTGACTAATAATGTTGAACATGTTTTCAGGTGCTTATTTTCCATTTGTAAATCTTCTTTGGGGAAGTTTCTGTTAAAATCTTTTTACCCCTTTTTAATTGCTTTTTAAAAATCGAGCTATGAGAGTTCTTTATGTTCTGGATACAAGTTTATTATTGGGTATATGATGTGCAATTATTTTCTTCCAACCTGTGGCTTATCTTTTCTATCTTTTACCAATGTCTTTTGAATAACTAAAAGTTTTATTTCTATAAGGTCTAACTTATCAATTTGTAGTATTATTAATTGTGCTTTTGATGTCATGTCTAAGAAATCTGTATACTCAAGGTTACAACAATATTTTTTCCTAAATTTTCTTCTTGCTAATGTTGGTGATGAGAAATCTGATATCAACATGATTCTATTTCCTTTGAGTATAATCTGTTTTCTTGCTCTGAAGGCTAAATAAGAATTCATGTTTTAGCTAAATTCTGGAAATTTCCCATCTGTTGTTCTCATTATAACTGTTATTGCTTGTCCTTTATTTTCTCATTTAATATTTCTATGACTCCTATTAGATGGATGTTGAAATTTCTTCATATGTATCCTTCATATCTCTCACCTTTATTTTTATATGCTCAATCTTTTTTTCTTAATCTCTCCATGTGATATATTTTGGGAGAATTACTTATTTATGTCTCCCAGGTCAAGAATTTTTTCTTCCAAGGTGTCCATTCTGCACTTCAGTTATTATTTTGAGTTTTTTTCCTGTTCTGACTAGGAAAAATTTCATTTTTATGACCTATGGGGTTTTTAATTAATTTAATATTCCCTAATGTCTCTTTGAATATGTTACTTATGCTTATTTTCTGTATCTTGTCTGTTTTCTTAAAATATTTCCTTGTTGTGTTTATCATCTCTTTCTCAAAATGTTTACTTTCTTCAGATGTTTGGTGCTTCTTGACTCTACAAGAATTTTTCAAGATGAAATCTTTTTTCTGACTCCCTAGATTTTCTGGTTGTGAATCTGACTTTAGTGTAGGAATGGAATTACCCTGCCAATTACCCTAGGATTTCTTTCTGCACTAAATTTGAAGAATTTTAATTAATTTATTTATTTATAAAAATGTTAAATTTTATTTATTTATTTATTTTTGGCTGCGTTGGGTCTTTGTTGCTGCATGTGGGCTTTTTCCTAGTTGTGGCGAGCAGGGGTTTCTCTTCGTTGCAGTGCACAGGCTTCTCATCGCGGTGGCTTCTCTTATTGCAGAGCATGGGCTGTAGGCACGCGGGCTGCAGTAGTTGTGACACACAGTCTCAGTAGTTGTGGTTTGTGGGTTCTAGAGAGCAGGCTCAGTAGTTGTGGTGCACGGGCTTAGTTGCTCTGCGGCATGTGGGATCTTCCAGGACCAGGGCTCGAATCCGTGTCCCCTGCATTGGCAGGCGGATTCTTAACCACTGCGCCACCAGGGAATCCCTGAAGCACTTTTAGAACTACCATTTTTGTGTTTCAGTAGTATTATATATGTGGCTTTTTTTTTTTTTTTTTTTTGGCTGTGTTGCATTTTTGTTGCTGCGTGTGGGTTTTCTCTAGTAGCAGTGAGCAGGGGCTATTCTTCATTGCAGAGTGCAGGCTTCTCATTGCGGTGGCTTCTCTTGTTGCGGAGCATGGGTTCTAGGCACACGGGCTTCAGCAGTTGCAGCATGCAGGCTCAGTAGTTGTGGCTCACGGGCTCTAGAGGGCAGGCTCAGTAGTTGTGGTGCATGGGCTTAGTTGCTCCACGGCATGTGGGATCTTCCTAGACCAGGGATAAAACCCATGTCCCCTGCATTGGCAGGCAGATTCTTAACCACTGCACAACCAGGGTAGTTCCTATATATGGTTTTAAATATACATTTAGGGGGTTGATTTTTTTATTCAGTATCATTTTATATGTTGTCTCTGTCCAAGAATTGTATACAGATCTGCATCTATTGAGTTTCCACCTACTGAATTTAAGCATGGTTATAGATTTCCTTTAAATACTTTCCTTTTCATTCTGAAGATCTTGATGTAGAAGGGAAGATTCTTTAGTGTGTATTTAGTTTATCATCTTAAAATGGAAACCAGAAATATTTATCTGCCACAATGACATTATACAGAAGTTTCCAAATGAAAAACAAAGAGACAATCCCTGTACTTTGGCAGGATAATTTTATATCCCAATTTCCCTATTACTGATCACTGCCTAATTCTGGGAATTTGTATCGCTAAGCCAATGTTTCTTTGTACTCTCATCTCAAACCCTTTTCTTTTTCCTTCATGTACTTTAAATTTGTCTCTGGAATCTTTATTTCTTTAAGATGATTGTAAATTTCAAACACCCAGACTGTTAAACTCACAAATGTTTGGTGAAGTTCTTCAATAAACTAATAAGCAGAAATGAAAACCCTAACTATATATATCTTTTTTCATTTTCTCAGGAAATAGAAAAAATTTATAGGCAATTTTTTTAAAAGATTGATTGATTGATTGATTGATTATTATGTTGCCTCTTCGTTTCTGTGCGAGGGCTTTCTCTAGTTGTGGCAAGCGGGGGCCACTCTTCATCGTGGTGCTTGGGCCCCTCACTATCGCGGCCTCTCTTGCTGCGGAGCACAGGCTCCAGACGCGCAGGCTCAGTAGTTGTGGCTCACGGGCCTAGTTTATCCGCGGCATGTGGGATTTTCCCAGACCAGGGCGCGAACCCGTGTCCCCTGCATTAGCAGGCAGACTCTCAACCACTGCGCCACCAGGGAAGCCCCTATAGTCAATTATTAAGCTTAGTATTAAGTAACGAACTTAATAGACTTATTTCTACAATAGGCTGGCTGCAGAAATCAACAAAGCTCAGTTAGAGAAAAAATGAAAACGTCAGAATTTATATGTATAAGATTAAGTTATTCCAAGTAAATAGGACAGAAAATAGAGTCTAATTTGCTTGGGATAACGTAATTTTATACATCCTCTTTTCTTCAGATTCTGGTCTTCACAATTCATGGTTGTACATTCTATAATGGGGTTTACTCAAAATAGGCATGTTTGCACAAAGAGGGTTTTTTGTAAAAGGAAAGGTACAAGCATACCCAAGAAGAGTTGATTCTTCTATTTTTATCAACTGTGTTCAAAAAACTATTGGTTATGTTTCTTAAGCTTTTCACAAACTATATTAGAGAATGAAAGCTTAACACCTAATTTCAGAGATTTTATGTTGTCCCCCAATGACACCTATTGATGAATACTTCATGAATCTCCATTTTTTCATTACAATCTTGCTTAATAAATGTTGCAGTAAGTATTCTTATGAATATATGCTTACTTATTTGTGTATCTCTCTAAGGTAGATTTGGAAGCAGAATTTCTGGGCAAGGGTATTCATAGTTAAACTTTGATAGGTACTGCCAATTTATACTTCAAAAGATGACATCAGTTCACACTCAAACCAATAATTTTTAAGTCTTTGAATTCTGAAGTGTACTTTATACTTATAGCATATCTTAGTATGGACTAGCCATATTGCAAGGGCTTATAGCTATAGGTGGTTGGTGACTACTATATTCGACAGTGCAGTTATAAAGGAAGTATGATGAAGGAAAGAAAAATAACAGTTTTAAGAGCAAAAGTTATAATGATTAAAACTTGTGCTTTTTGCAACAACAGAATACATTTTCTTCTCAAGTGCTCATGGAACATTCTCCAGGATAGATCATATCTTGGGTCACAAATCAAGCCTTGGTAAATTTAAGAAAATTGAAATCATATCAAGTATCTTTTCCGACCACAATGCTATGAGACTAGATATCAATTACAGGAAAAAATCTGTAAGAAATACAAACACATGGAGGCTAAACAACACACTACTTAATAACCAAGAGATCACTGAAGAAAGCAAAGAGGAAATCAAAAAATACCTAGAAACAAATGACAATGAAAACACGACAACCCAAAACCTATGGGATGCAGCAAAAGCAGTTCTAAGAGGAAAGTTTATAGCAATACAATCCTACCTTAAGAAACAAGAAACATCTCAAATAAACAACCTAGCCTTACACCTAAAGCAATTAGAGAAAGAAGAACAAAAAAATCCCAAAGTTAGCAGAAGGAAAGAAATCATAAAGATCAGAGCAGAAATAAATGAAAAAGAAATGAAGGAAACGTTAGCAGAGATCAATAAAACTAAAAGCTGGTTCTTTGAGAAGATAAGCAAAATTGATAAATCATTAGCCAGACTCAACAAGAAAAAAAGGGAGAAGACTCAAATCAATAGAATTAGAAATGAAAAAGGAGAAGTAACAACTGACACTGCAGAAATACAAAGGATCATGAGAGATTACTACAAGCAACTATATGCCAATAAAATGGACAACATGGAAAAAATGGACAAATTCTTAGAAAGGTAAAACCTTCCGAGACTGAACCAGGAAGAAATAGAAAATATGAACAGACCAATCACAAGCACTGAAATTGAAACTGTGATTAAAAATCTTCCAACAAACAAAAGCCCAGGACCAGAGGCTTCACAGGTGAATTCTATCAAACATTTAGAGAAGAGCTAACACCTATCCTTCTCAAACCCTTCCAAAATATAGCAGAGGGAGGAACACTCCCAAACTCATTCTACAAGGCCACCATCACCCTGATACCAGAACCAGACAAAGATGTCACAAAAAAAGAAAACACCAGACAAATATCACTGATGAACATAGTTGCAAAAATCCTCAACAAAATACCAGCAAACAGAATCCAACAACACATAAAAGGATCATACACCATAATCAAGTGTGGTTTATCCCAGCAATGCAAGGATTCTTCAATATATGCAAACAAATCAATGTGATACACCATATTAACAAATTGAAGGAGAAAAACCTTATGATCATCTCAGTAGATGCAGAGAAAGCTTTTGACAAAATTCAACACAGCAGAAACTAACACACCACTGTAAAGCAATTATACTTCAATAAAAATGTTAAAAAAAACACACAAAAAAACCCTTGTGCCTTTTGCATATTAAATTACCTAGAATGCAATAAACATATATGTTTAAGTTTGGAATGCCAAACTTGTATACATATGTATCTAGCCCACTATGGTGACTGTTAACTTTCCAAAGTAGAATTTAAATTAAATTGAAAATTTGCCTCAGGAAAATTAACTATAACATAAATACAAAAGCTGATTAAAAGAGCAATAGCTCTTTTAAAGCAGGAAACACATTTTAGAGAAAATATATTTTAATACAATAATTAGTTTATAAGCATCCATCAATTAAGAAAAGATTGTATTAGTTATCTATTGCACTGTAACAAATCATTGCTAAACTTAGCTACTTAAAACAGCAAACATTATTATCTCACATTTCCTATGGGTCAGACATAGAAGTATTACTCAGAGGGGTCCTCTGGCTCAGGATATCTCAAAAACCTGCAATGAAGGTGTAACTATGGCTGTCACTTCATCTGAAGGCCTGACTGGATAAAGAACCACTTCCAAGCTCACTCACATGGCTGCTTGTGGGATTCAGTACTTGTGGATTATTGGAATGAGGGCTTTAGTTCCTTTAGGGCTAATGGCCAGATGCCCCTCCCAGTTCTATGCCGTGTGAATCTTCATATAGGGCTCTCTAAAACATGACAGCTCATTCCCATTAGAGTAAGTGAGTATGAGAGCAAGAGAGTATGAGCAAAATGAAAGTCAGAGCCTTTTTGTAATTAATCTTGGAAGTGACATTCCATCACTTTTGCTATATGCAACAAGTTAGAAGTAAGTCACTAGGTCCAAGCCACACTTGGGGGAAGGAATTTAAAAAGTGCATCACTGAATAGTCTGAGGGAATTGAATGAATTATGCTGATTGATAAAAAAAATTATTTTAGCAGCAAGAATTTATGGTGAATGGTTAAAAGATCATACGGTTCTCAGGGCAGAGATAGATGTGTATCTAATGAGGTGTTTCTTTATTTATAAAACCAGGGGGGGAAATAGAATAGACATCAGAAGCTGTGATGGGAAATCTCAATTCTTTGAACAGTTTTCAGATGTAAACCTATCAATATAACTAGAGCCAATTTATTAAAGAGAGGCTGGGTACTTTGATGAAGGACCATGAGTGTGACCACAAGTATGTAATATACTCTTTCAATTCTTTTTCAAATGAACTATATTTAGCTGCAGGCAGAACTCTTACATTGGTTGACTGATCTGTGGAATAAGAGCAGTTATGGAAGAAAAAGTCAAGTGAAAATCAATGAATCTGCATCTGAATCTCCACATCCATCACCCAGAAATAGTTAATCAGAAGCAATCCTACATTTGCAGGCAGGGGGGTAATTGCAGATATTAGTAGAACCATCGAAAGCTTAAAAAATAAACAGTGATGGTCCTTTCTGTATCCCCATCTTTCCTTCCTCTTGTTTTTTTTTTTTAAAAAGTCTTATTGAAATGTAATTAATATAACATAAAATTCACTCACTTAAAATATACGATTCAATGGTTTTTAGTATACTCATAGAGTTGTCCAAGCATACCACACATTATCTCAGAACATTTCAATTGCTCCCAAAAGAAACACCATACCCATTAGCAGTCCATCTGTCTCCCCTCTCCATACACCCCCCCACCTCCAGTCCTATAAAGCCAATAATCTATTTACTGTATCTGTGGATGTGCTGATTTTGGACATTTCCTATAAATGTAATCACACAATATGTCATCTTTTGTGACTGACTTCTTTCCTTAGCATACTTTCAAGGTTTATCAATGTTGTGCTTCATTCAGTACTTCATCTATTATTATTATTGCCAAATCATATTCTATTGTATGTATATACCACATTTTGTACATCCAGTTGGTAGACATTCTGGGCTATCATAAAAAATGTTGCTATGATTGTTTGTGTACAAGTTTTTGTGTGGATATATGTTTCCATATCTCAGGTAAAAAAATAGGAGTTATAACAGAATTGCTAAGTCATATGTAAAGGTAAAAGAGAATAGAACATTAAAAATAAATAACTACTTTAATTTGTAACAAACTGACAACATAAAAAAGGTTAATTTGTGACAAGAAAAAAACATAAAAGGAGAAGAATAAAAGGATAGAACCTGTACAGGCAAATGAAGATAAGATGCTATCAGCAGAAAAAGGGCTATTTTATCTATAAGACATTTAAACAAACCACATGATAACTATAAAAAAACCTAGAGCAGAAGCACAAAACATAAAAAAAAAGGAAGTGGAGAAACACATCATAGAAAACCACCAAACTAAAATGGCAAACGGAAACACAAGGAAAAAGAAACAATGGAGATATAGAACAACCAGAAAACAAAAGATAAAATGGCAGTACAAAGTCTTCATTTATCAACAATCAGTCTAAATGTAAATGGATTGAATTCATCAGTTGAAAGACACACAGTGGTGAGGTAGATTAAAAAAGAAGATAAAACTATACACTAGAGATTAACCAAGATGGCGGAGTAGAAGGACGTACTCTCACTCCCTCTTTCGAGAGCACCAGAATCACAACTGGCTGCTGGACAGTCATCGACAGGAAGACACTGGACTTCACCAAGGAGGATACCCCACGTCCAAGGACAAAGGAGTAGCCACAGTGAGACGGTAGGAGGGGCGCTATCAGAGTAAAATCAAATCCCATAACTGCTGGGTGGGTGACTCACAGACTGGTGAACACTTATACCACAGAAGTCCACCCACTGGAGTGAAGGTTCTGAGCCCCACGTCAGGCTTCCCAACCTGGGGTTCCAGCAACGGGAGGAGGAATGCATAGAGAATCAGACTTTGAAGCCTAGTGGGAATTGATTGCAGGACTTCGACAGGACTGGGGGAAACAGAGACCCCACTCTTGGAGGACGCACATGGAATAGTGTGTGCATCGGGACCCGGGGGAAGGAGCAGTGACCCTGGGGGAGACTGAACCAGACCTACCTGCTAGTATTGGAGGGTCTCCTGCAGAGGCAGGGGGTGGCTGTGTCTCACCGTGGGGACAAGGACACTGGCAGCGGAGGTTCTGGGAAGTACTCCTTGGCGTGAGCCCTCCCAGAGTCTGCCATTAGCCCCACCAAAGAGCCCAGGTAGGCTCCAGTGTTGGGTTGCCTCAGGCACAACAACCAACAGGGAGGGAACCCAGCCCCAACCATCAACAGTCAAGTGGATTAAAGTTTTACGGAGCTCTGACTGCCACAGCAACAGTCAGCTCTACTCACCACCAGAGCCTCCCATTGAGCCTCTTAGATAGCCTCAACCACCAGAGGGCAGACAGCAGAAGCAAGAAAAACTACAATCCTGCAGCCTGTGGAACAAAAACTACATTTACAGAAAGATAGACAAGATGAAAAGGCAGAAGGCTATATACCAGATGAAGGAACAAGAAAAAACCCCAGAAAAACAACTAAATGAAGTGGAGATAGGCAACCTTCCAGAAAAAGAATTCAGAATAATGATAGTGAAGATGATCCAGGACCTCGGAATAAGAATGGAGGCAAAGATTGAGAAGATGCAAGGAATGATTAACAAAGACCTAGAAGAATTAAAGAACAAACAAACAGAGATGAGCAATACAATAACTGAAATGAAAACTACACTAGAAGGAATCAATAGCAGAATAACTGAGGCAGAAGAACGGATAAGTGACCTGGAAGACAGAAAGGTGGAATTCACTGCTGCGGAACAGACTAAAGAAAAAAGAGTGAAAAGAAATGAAGACAACCTAAGAGACCTCTGGGACAACATTAAACACAACAACATTCGCATTATAGGGGTCCCAGAAGGAGAAGAGAGAGAGAAAGGACCAGAGAAAATATTTGAAGAGGTTATAGTCGAAAACTTCCCTAACGTGGGAAAGGAAATAGCCACCCAAGTCCAGGAAGCACAGAGAGTCCCATACAAGATAAACCCAAGGAGAAACACGCCGAGACACATAGTAATCAAAGTGGCAAAAATTAAAGACAAAGAAAAATTATTGAAAGCAGCAAGGGAAAAACGACAAATAACATACAAGGGAACTCGCATAAGGTTAACAGCTGATTTCTCAGCAGAAACTCTGCAAGCCAGAAGGGAGTGGCATGATATACTTAAAGTGATGAAAGGGAAAAACCTACAACCAAGATTACTCTACCCAGCAAGGATCTCATTTAGATTTGATGGAGAAATCAAAAGCTTTAGAGACAAGCAAAAGCTAAGAGGATTCAGCACCACCAAACCAGCTCTACAACAAATGCTAAAGGAACTTCTCTAAGTGGGGAACACAAGAGAAGAAAAGGACCTACAAAAACAAACCCAAAACAATTAAGAAAATGGTCATAGGAACATACATATCGATAATTACCTTAAACGTGAATGGATTAAATGCTCCAACCAAAAGACACAGGCTGGCTGAATGGATACAAAAACAAGACCCATATATATGCCGTCTACAAGAGACCCACTTTAGACCTAGGGACATGTACAGACTGAAAGTGAGGGGATGGAAAAAGATATTCCATGCAAATGGAAATCAAAAGAAAGCTGGAGTAGCTATACTCATATCAGATAAAATAGACTTTAAAATAAAGAATGTTACAAGAGACAATGAAGGACACTACATAATGATCAAGGGATCAATCCAAGAAGAAGATATAACAATTATAAATATATATGCACCCAACATAGGAGCACCTGAATACATAAGGCAACTGCAAACAGCTATAAAAGAGGAAATTGACAGTAACACAATAATAGTGGGGGACTTTAACACCTCACTTACACCAATGGACAGATCATCCAAAATGAAAATAAATAAGGAAACAGAAGCTTTAAATGACATAATAGACCAGATAGATTTAATTGATATTTATAGGACATTCCATCCAAAAACAGCAGTTTACACGTTCTTCTCAAGTGCGCACGGAACATTCTCCAGGATAGATCACATCTTGGGTCACAAATCAAGTCTCAGTAAATTTAAGAAAATTGAAATCATATCAAGCATCTTTTCTGACCACAACGCTATGAGATTAGAAATGAATTACAGGGAAAAAAACATAAAAAAGACAAACACATGGAGGCTAAACAATACGTTACTAAATAACCAAGAGATCACTGAAGAAATCAAAGAGGAAATAAAAAAATACCTAGAGACAAATGACAATGAAAACACGATGACCCAAAACCTATGGGATGCAGCAAAAGCAGTTCTAAGAGGGAAGTTTATAGCTATACAAGCCTACCTAAAGAAACAAGAAAAATCTCAAGTAAACAATCTAACCTTACACCTAAAGAAACTAGAGAAAGAAGAACAAACAAAACACAAAGTTAGCAGAAGGAAAGAAATCATAAAGATCAGAGCAGAAATAAATGAAATAGAAACAAAGAAAACAATATCAAAGATCAATAAAACTAAAAGCTGATTCTTTGAGAAGATAAACAAAATTGATAAGCCATTAGCCAGACTCATCAAGAAAAAGAGGGAGAGGACTCAAATCAATAAAATCAGAAATGAAAAAGGAGAAGTTACAACAGACACCGCAGAAATACAAAGCATCCTAAGAGACTACTACAAGCAACTCTATGCCAAGAAAATGGACAACCTGGAAGAAATGGACAAATTCTGAGAAAGGTATAACCTTCCAAGACTGAACCAGGAAGAAACAGAAAATATGAACAGACCAATCACAAGTAATGAAATTGAAACTGTGATTAAAAATCTTCCAACAAACAAAAGTCCAGGACCAGATGGCTTCACAGAGAATTCTATGAAACATTTAGAGAAGAGCTAACACCTATCCTCCTCAAACTCTTCCAAAAAAATTGCAGAGGAAGGAACACTCCCAAACTCATTCTATGAGGCCACTATCACCCTGATACCAAAACCAGACAAAGACACTACAAAAAAAGAAAATGACAGACCAATATCACTGATGAATATAGATGCAAAAATCCTCAACAAAATACTAGCAAACAGAATCCAACAACACATTAAAAGGATCATACACCACGATCAAGTGGGATTTATCCCAGGGATGCAAGGATTCTTCAAAATATGCAAATCAATCAATGTGATACACCATATTAACAAACTGAAGAAGAAAAACCATATGATCATCTCAATAGATGCAGAAAAAGCTTTTGACAAAATTCAACACCCATTTATGATAAAAACTCTCCAGAAAGTGGGCATAGAGGGAACCTACCTCAACATAATAAAGGCCATATATGACAAACCCACAACAAACATCATTCTCAATGGTGAAAAACTGAAAGCATTTCCTCTAAGATCAGGAACGAGACAAGGATGTCCACTCTCACCACTGTTATTCAACATAGTTCTGGAAGTCCTAGCCACAGCAATCAGAGAAGAAAAAGAAATAAAAGGAATACAAATTGGAAAAGAAGAAGTAAAACTGTCACTGTTTGCAGATGACATGATACTATAGATAGAGAATCCTAAAAGTGCCACCAGAAAACTGCTAGAGCTAATTAATGAATATGGTAAAGTTGCAGGATACAAAATTAATGCACAGAAATCTCTTGCATTCCTATACACTAATGATGAAAAATCTGAAAGAGAAATTATGGAAACACTCCCATTTACCATTGCAACAAAAAGAATAAAATACCTAGGAATAAACCTACCTAGGGAGACAAAAGACCTGTATGCAGAAAACTATAAGACACTGATGAAAGAAATTAAAGATGATACCAACAGATGGAGAGATATACCATGTTCTTGGATTGGAAGAATCAACATTGTGAAAATGACTATACTACCCAAAGCAATCTACAGATTCAATGCAATCCCTATCAAACTACCACTGGCATTTTTCACAGAACGAGAACAAAAAATTTCACAATTTGTATGGAAACACAAAAGACCCTGAATAGCCAAAGCAAGCTTGAGAACGAAAAATGGAGCTGGAGGTATCAGGCTCCCTGACTTCACACTGTACTACAAAGCTACAGTAATCAAGACAATATGGTTCTGGCACAAAAACAGAAACATAGATCAATGGAACAAGATAGAAAGCCCAGAGATAAACCCACGCACCTATGGTCAACTAATCTATGACAAAGGAGGCAAAGATATACAATGGAGAAAAGACAGTCTCTTCAATAAGTGGTGCTGGGAAAACTGGACAGCTACATGTAAAAGAATGAAATTAGAATGCTCCCTAACACCATACACAAAAATAAACTCAAAATGGATTCGAGACCTAAATGTAAGACTGGACACTATAAAACTCTTAGAGGAAAACATAGGAAGAACACTCTTTGACATAAATCACAGCAAGATCTTTTTTGATCCACCTCCTAGAGTAATGGAAATAAAAACAAAAATAAACAAATGGGACCTAATGAAACTTCAAAGCTTTTGCACAGCAAAGGAAACCATAAACAAGACGAAAAGACAACCCTCAGAATGGGAGAAAATATTTGCAAACGAATCAGTGGACAAAGGATTAATCTCCAAAATATATAAACAGCTCATTCAGCTCAATATTAAAGAAACAAACAGCCCAATCCAAAAATGGGCAGAAGACCTAAATAGACATTTCTCCAAAGAAGACATACAGATGGCCACGAAGCACATGAAAAGATGCTCAACATCACTAATTATTAGAGAAATGCAGATCAAAACTACAATGAGGTATCACCTCACACCAGTTAGAACGGGCATCATCAGAAAATCTACAAACAACAAATGCTGGAAAGGGTGTGGAGAAAGGGGAACCCTCTTGCACTGTTGGTGGGAATGTAAATTGATACAGCCACTATGGAGGACAGTATGGAGGTTCCTTAAAAAACTAAAAATAGAATTACGATATGATCCAGCAATCCCACTACTGGGCATATACCCAGAGAAAACCATAATTCAAAAAGACACATGCACCCGAATGTTCATTGCCGCACTATTTACAATAGCCAGGTCATGGAAGCAACCTAAATGCCCATCAACAGACGAATGGATAAAGAAGTTGTGGTACATATATACAATGGAATATTACTCAGCCATAAAAAGGAACGAAATTGAGTCATTTGTTGAGATGTGGATGGATCTAGAGACTGTCATACAGAGTGAAGTAAGTCAGAAAGAGAAAAACAAATATCGTATATTAACGCATGTATGTGGAACCTAGAAAAATGGTACAGATGAGCCAGTTTGCAGGGCAGAAGTTGAGACACAGATGTAGAGAACAGACATATGGACACCAAGGGGGGAAAACTGCGGTGGTGTGCTGAATTGAGCGATTGAGATTGACATGTATACACTGATGTGTATAAAATTGATGACTAATAAGAACCTGCAGTATAAAAAACCAACAAACAAAACAACTAATACTAAACTTTCATTGGGTTATTTGTATGGAAATATGTTAATATAAATGTTTCAGACATTACATGAAATTTCTGAAAATCTTACATGTTTTGGTATAATGTTATAAGTCATAATCCTAGTTATTACTTTAAAACGTTTATCTCAGAAATAACTAATTTTCTTGTCAACTTTATTATTATGAAATTTTATCAAATCTTTAACCGTGGTCATTTTTAAGTCTTTTGTCATTTACAGACAGTTCTGGGTGTACTCTGATGCTTTTGCAAATATGTTCCTATAAAAGGGTTTCATGTTCAAGAAATTCACGGAAAAGACTCTGACAAGTACAGGTTTCTGGTAACTGACTGTACTGCTGAACTGAATGAATAAGCATTTTCAGAACTCTAATGAAAAACTGATGAACTCATAAAAGTGCTAACAAAAGATCAAGATTAAAAAAAATTAATCACATGGGACTGAGTGAACTGATGAGGATGAGTATAATTTTTGTGACTTTCTGTTTGAATTAAAAAAAAAATCCCACAAGGACTCAGAGGCAAAGAATATACAAATCAATTTTCACTGCAAAGTAAAGGAGCTGTTACAGTGGAGGATTACTGGACTGAATGTCAATATTATGACATAGTATGAGTGTGTTTCATGTTTGGTAATTGCAATCGTTGCTTTTGTTGTGGTCATCCATGTACAATGCTTGGTGTCAGCCTATTTATCTCTTGTAAAAATAAAATACAGTGTGTGTGTGTGAAAAAAAAATAAAGAAGGACAAAATAAAGACATTTTCAGACAAAGAAAAAAAAAACTATACGCTATCTCTAAGAGACTTATCTCAGTCTAAAGATGGACACAGGCTCAAAGTGAAGGGATGGAAGATAATACTCCAAACAAATGACAGCCAAAAGAAAGTGTGTGTAACCATACTTATATTAGACAAAATAGTCTTCAAGCCAAAAAGGCTGCCATTTCACAGTGATGGATAGAAACTAGACTTCTGGTGGTGAGTGAGCAAGTTATAGTGTATACAAAAGTCAAATTATAATGTTGTACACATGAAACATATGGAGTGTTATAAAACAATATTACCTCAATAAAAATAGAAATCAAATAGATTTAAAACTTAAGAAAGTAAGAAATAAAGTCAAATATATACTTTGTTCAACCAAATACTAAAGTAAAAATACAATGGAGGGCTTCCCTGGTGGCACAGTGGTTGGGAGTTTGCCTGCCAATGCAGGGCACACAGGTTCAAGCCCTGGTCTGGGAAGATCCCACATGCTGTGGGGCAACTAAGCCCGTGCGCCACAACTACTGAGCCTGCGCTCTGGAGCCCATGAGCCACAACTACTGAGCCCACATACTGCAACTACTGAGGCCCAGGTGCCTAGAGCCCGTGCTCTGCAACAATAGAAGCCACTGCAATGAGAAGCCCGCGCACCACAACGAAGAGTGACCCCCACTCTCCGCAACTGGAGAAAGCCCGCGCCCAGCAATGAAGACCCAACGCAGCCAAAATAAATAAAGAAATAAATTAATTAATTTAAAAAATACAATGGAATATTATTTAGCCATAAAAATGAATGAAGTTGTGATACAGGCTGTAACATGGATGAACCTTGAAAACGTCATGCTAAGTGATACAAGCCAGATGTAAATGGACTATATTGTATGATTCTACTTATGGGAGGGACCTAGACTAGGCAAATTTATAGAGACAGAGAGTAGAATAGAGATTACAAGGAGCTGAGGCAAAGGGGAGCTGGGGAGCCATTGCTTAAAGAGCACAGAGTTTTCTGTTTGGAATGATAAAAAAGTTTTTGAAATAGATAGTGGTGATGGTTACATAAAACTGTGAATGCTCTTAATGCCACTGAATTATACCCTTAAAAACCTTTAAAATGGGGCCTCCCTGGTGGCGTAGTGGTTGAGAATCTGCCTGCCAATGCAGGGAACACGGGTTCAAGCCCTGGTTTGGGAAGATCCCACATGCTGCGGAGCAACTAGGCCCGTGAGCCACAATTATTGAGCCTGAGCGTCTGGAGCTTGTGCTCCGCAACAAGAGAGGCTGCGATAGTGAGAGGCCCGTGCATCGCGATGAAGAGTGGCCCCCGCTTGCCGCAACTAGAGAAAGCCCTCGCACAGAAACGAAGACCCAACACAACCAAAAATAAATAAATAAGTAAAATTAAAAACAAAAACAAACAAAAACTATTCCCTTAAAAAAAATCATTAAAATGGTAAACTTTGTGTTATGCGTATCTTACTGCAAACAAAGAGAAAGAAAAAATTACAAGAATCTAGAAAAAACATTAAAGGGATGGTGAGCAATAAAACCAATTAAATATGAGAATTAAGTCTAAATAATGGCTTTAAGTAGGGTTATAAAATTATGTGAGCATAAAAAATAGTTCTTTACAGAGAAATGGGAAACCTCCAGAAAAATTAGTGATTATAACAGCAATCATAATAACAACACAATTCTAAAATCTTGATTTAGAAACCAAATATGTAACAAGGTGGGGAGGAAAGAGAAGAAACAAGTATTCAAATTTCTTAAATTTTCAGAGTGTATTTCTTTTCATTATTGATGTTGCAAAAGTTCTATTTGAACACTTCCCTTAGGGAATTACCATTATTTATTTTTTTATACTTTGACCATAGGTCCTTAAACCCAATGTGTGAGTGGGAATAAAACAAAATTGGGGCGGGTATTAATAGCGTAAAATGTTCACATTCACCTCAATCTCTGCCAGCTAACTCCATGGCAAACAACCAGAAGTACATTTTAAAGTTTGTCTAATCTTTCTCAGACAGTGTAGCAAGCACTTTATAATCAGTGCCTCATTTAAACTTACCAGCATTTCTAGAAGGCAGGAATAATTTGAAGGAGCACAAACATAGGACGAGGCAAACTCATTGTCATCTCTCTCATTGAGACACAGACACAGAACAGTCTAAGGCTTAGAGCAAAAGGAGGCAGGAAACAAGTTACCTTCACTGGTAAATCAAGGTTTTATAGGTCTAGAATACTGAAGATAGAGGTAAACAAGCTGTAAAGAATAAATTCAAGATGTGTTATAAACTAACAGGAATATGACATATTTGAGAGAGAGCAGATGGGGATGCCTAAGAGGACAGGGTGCATCAAATAGGAACATAAAGGCGTAACCTAAGGGAGTACCTAGGAAAAGGTCTAGGAAATCCTGGAGAAAGTAAAGTTATGAAGCAGCTGAGGTTGCTAAATAGGATGTATGAATTTCACTGATGGGAATCAAGGAAGAGATTTACAGCTGTGCACACACACAACACACACACACACGCACAAGTTTTTAGATACAGTCCCAGTAAAGGCTTACCTAACAGAAAGACTAAGCATGTGCTTAGGGTACCAACAAATTATTGCATTCAAATGCAATTGGAGAAAGCGTTTTCATATTTTAAATGAGAACAAACCATTGAAGGAGTAATTGTTGGGAAATAACCCAGAATTTTGTTGAACTTCCTTATATTTGAAAGTTTACTATATTTTTATTTTGAATTATGTATATGAAAGAGCACCATGTCTTCAGATCTTGGAATACCCTGAAGGTCTCAATTCGACCCTATGTTCAACTCTTTTTTTTTTTTTTTCCTATGTTCAACTCTTGCTACCATCCTTTTTCTATCTCCCATCACTCCGTAAGGACTTTTAAGCCAGGTCAACTAAATAGTATTCCATAACACAGTCTTAAGAGAAAAAAGTGACAGGGAAAACTAATAGTCTTTAAACCCCAAATCATAACCTTCCAAATCATATGAGCCTTCCTGAACACACTACGGCCCTCATTTTAATTGCTGTAATTCAGAGTTGCACGTTTTTACTTCCTTTCTCTGTTTAAGAAGAGGTCATAGCCCTTGCATTGACTGCATTTCCTCATTCCTTCCACATTTACTTCCCCTTCATGCTTACTTTCTCCTTCCCTCGCTAACCCTAGAGACAGTAGCCAGGGAAGGAGGACTGGGGAAGGAAGAAGAGCATGGCAAGAGGTGAAAAATTCAACCACAAATTCTCCTGAATAATAAACTCAGCATTTCCTCCCATGCTTAGTTTTGCTGATTCCAAAAGGGCTTACTCAGTAGTCCTGCTGACACACATTTTCTTCTGTCTCCCTTTGCTTTGCTCCTTGTTCTGCTTTCCCATATCTTTCTTAATTAGTTACTTATGTTTCTTCTTTATGAAATAATTTTGGGCCTTGTGTGTGAATGTACATATTCTAAAACATTACGTAACTAAAATATTCTGCTGTCTTCACATGTGACATATGACTTGATTGGGTAGAATTAATGGGACATAAACATTTTCTTTCAACAATTCCTTATTCTGTATCCATTGCCATCTGTTGCAGAAGGTAAATCTGAGTCCAGTGTTGTTTTACTCCTTTGGATTATAGGTTATCTATTTTTCTCCTCAGAATTTAAGTAGAACGCCATCCTATGTATGTCTGTTTTTTGACATTTTCAGCTTATAGGATACTTTGAAAATTATAATACATTCCCATCATCCACAGGGATGTGGCCACACCCCAATTCATTTTCTATTCCTGATCAGTAATTAGAAGCATCAAAGTCTTAAAAAGGACAGTTCATGATGGCAGCTAACTTCATTTCAGCTGAAGTTCAGATCTGAGCAGTTGATCTTGACAAATGTTTGTATGAGTAAAATCCTTTGGTCAATATTCACGTTTTATTAAATCCTGTCTCTATTTCTAGTTCATTTAACTGCCCATCACTAGACAAATAACAGAAATATTATTAGGAGAAAAGGGAGGAGGCTGATTATGTCACCCTTACACAGATTAAGATGTTTGATCTTGGACATATTGTTCAAGACTCTTATTTTATTCTTATGGGCTCCTGATAGCTTGTGGGACTGGAAATGTACTTATAAGTTCTGGACAGTCGTAACATCCTGAGATCAAGGATGCATTGTGTTCATACATGTTTTTTCTAGTTCTTTCAGACACCATCAGGTAAGTCATTGTTAATAAAATATGGAGTAGACACTATATTGTATTGAGTTTGGTTGGGTGAAAGGAAAAGCAAATTGTGAACATAAACTGCTTTCTCACAAAGAACTCTTAAAAGGGAAAAACTGGAATTTCAAGTCTTAACTGAAGAATATTGCAGAACTCAAATATCAAATGCTGCGGAATGTCAAGTTCTAATGTGAAATCTAAGCTACCAGGGATAAAATCGGAGTCCAGGTTTAGAGCAAAGGGTTTGTATTACGGGAAACATGGAGAAAGAGCAAGAAAAGATTGAGAACAAGAAGAAAGGTCAATGTCGGATTACCCATAACATATTCAATAGCTGCTGTGTACAAAAAGTGTAGTTGTGTTTGACTAGCTTGAAGAACAAATGCAAGGCTAAGCAAGTGATCATTTTCAGGGGGATCGTGAACATGGAGGGGCATCCATAATGTAACTTGGTAGAGAAAAACAATTTATACTCAATATGGGTGTAATCTAGGCCAGTTGTAAACCATAAAATTGTGATATTAGGTAGGTTAGCCATAGCAATTGTTGGATGGAGTAGACAGAAAGATAACCAGTCTGTGGCTGGTGATAAAATGGTACAAAGACAACATATTGCTTTTGTCTCATAAATATCTGTTGGAAGGCAGGACGCCCAGTTTTGAAGCACTCATTGATTTGAGGAGGAAGTCAAGACAGTAAGTGAAGCACAAGTGGATCGTCTGGAGCAAATGACTGGAACTGGTACATGACAAAACTATCACAAGGCACGAACAAAAGCAGAAGTCCATTTACTAGAATTGGGGGAAAAGAAAATCGGTGTATGATGGAATCAAAGCCAACTATTTGTCAATAAGCAGCCTGTAATGCACTATTTATACACAACAAGCATCACATTATGCCAACATCCACACTTTATATGTTCAATGTAAATGGCGGGTTTGCAAATGTGAAGCTTAAATTTATACTTGATGTGCTAGAACATTAGGCAAAATAATCTGAGAAAAAGGACATATTGAGTTAATTAAGGTGAAGAGCATAAAGGAGTCAGAAGACATTGCATTCTGGGGATTTGAGGAAAAAATATGTATGAAGGACAAAGAACTTTCAAGGAAAGCTGAAAAATAATAGTTGAAGAATTTGAAACCAAGGGAGTCTTGGCACTCTATCACAAAGCATAATTAGGTCTAGATGGCCATTCTCCATAAAGTGCAAAAGAAGACTAGACAATTAATGCGAGCTCAGTCTAATTCACTACTAGTATAACCTTATATATCTATCCCCTTTTAAACAAATTCTGACAAAATGTATATTTTCTTAGTAAAGATACGTATTTCTTATTCACTTAATGTATGTGTTACAATCATCAAAAATATTTGTGAATGTTATTATTGTCTAATGATATATTTCAAAAAATAACAAAATCTTTATTCACAAATTAATGTTTCCCTCTAATATAACCCAGAAAATATTTTTTATTTTATTCATTATTTTTCAGCTTTATTGGGATATAATTGACATATATCCCTGTATAAATTTAAGGTATACAGCATAATGGTTTGAATTACATATATTGTGAAATGATTCCTACAATAAATTTAGTTAGCATCCATTATCTCATACAGATATGATTAAAAAATCAAAAAACGAAAACATTGTTTTCCTTGTGATGAGAACTCTCAGGATTTACTGTGTTAACCACTTTCATACTTTCATACATAACATCATCAGCGTTAACCATAGTCATCCTGTTGTACATTACATCCCTAGTTCTTACCTATCTTATAACTGAAAATGTGTACCTTTTGACCAACTTCCTCCAAAAAATATTTTAAAATTGTGTACCACAATGTCTAAATTCATGCAACCTAAATCAAGTTATAAAAAATATAGGCCCATTGATTGCTAAAATTCTTCAATCACTAATGGTTATAGTTTCAAATTCTGGGTGTATAGAATAATTTTACTATATCCAAATAATAATAATAATAAGCAGCAGCAACTTTAAAAAATTTTTAATTTTATTGGAGTATAGTTGATTTACAATGTTGTGTTAGTTTCAGGTGTACAGCAAACTGATTCAGTTATATGTATACATATATTCATTCTTTTTAAAATTCTTTTCTCATATAGGTTATCACAGAATACTGAGTAGAGTTCCCTGTGCTATACGGTAGGTCCTTGTTGGTTATCTATCTTATATATAATAGTATGTGTGTGTTCATCCCAAGCGCCTGAATCATCCCCCCACGCCCCATTTCCCCTTTGGTAACCATAAGTTTGTTTTGGATACCTGTAAGTCTGTTTCTGTTTTATAAATAAGTTCATTTGTATCTCTTTTTTAAAATTAGATTCTACATATGAGTGATATCACATGATGTTTGTCTTTCTCTGTCTGACTATTTCACTTAGTGTGAGAATCTCTAGGTCCATCCATGTTGCTGCAAAGGGCATTATTTCATTCTTTTTCTATGGCTGAGTAATATTCCATTATATATATGTACCACATCTTCTTTATCCATTCCTCTGACGATGAACATTTAGGATGCTTCCATGTCTTGGCTATTGTAAATAGTGCTGCAATGAACATTGGGGTGCATGTATTCTTTAGGATTATGGTTTTCTCCGAATATATGCCCAGGAGTGGGATTGCCGGATTATATGGTAGTTCTATTTTTAGTTTTTTAAGGAACCTCCATACTATTCTCCATAGTGGTTTTACCAATTGACAGTCCCATCAACAATGTGGGAGGGTTCAGTTTTCTCCACACCCTCTCCAACATTTATTGTTTGTAGACTTTTTGATGATGGTCATTCTGGCCGGTGTGAGGTGATACCTCATTGTAGTTTTGATTTGCATTTCTCTAATGATTAGTGATATTGAGCATCTTTTCATGTGCTTTTTGGCCATCTGTATGTCTTCTTTGGAGAATTGTCTACTTAGATCTTCTGCTCATTTTTGATTGGGTTGTTTGTTTTTTCAACAATAATAAGCAACTTTTAACATCCTTGTCAACTATGTTCCAGATCCACTTCATCACATTACCTTTGATCCAATCTCACTGCTACGTATACCCACTTGAAGGCTCCCAAACTGTTCCCCTTAAAGTGTAAAATATTTTTATAATTTTTACTAACTTTTTCAACAACAGTAATTGAAATATCCTGTTACCTCATTTACTGATATAAATATTTTCTACTACTGTAACAAACCCGTGTTTTTCAAACCAGTGGTTGGAAAAAGTTGCTCTCTTCCAAATTTCCTGAAGTTTATTTATTTATTTATTTTAAAAAATTAATTAATTTTTTTTTTTGGCCACACAGCACGTGGAATCTTAGTTCCCCAACCAGATATCGAACCCATGCCCCCCTGCAGCAGAAGCGCAGTCTTAACCACTGGGCCACCAGGGAAGTCCCTACTGAAGTTTATATTTCATGAAATATTAGAACACAAAAAGGACCTTACATATGATCTAGTTCAGCAGTTTTCAGACTTGAGTACCTGTATCTTTGGTGGTATTTCCAAAGGTCATGCTGGCAAAGAGAGCTTAAAGGGAATCATTGCCCAGATCTTCAATTTCATATGAACTTTGCTAAAATTTCTCCCTTCCAAATTCCCCCATCACAAGTGCCTTTCTCTACCTCACAAAAGAAAGAAATATATCTTTCTTTCCTCTCAATTTGATCAAGGTGCACTTCCCTGGAGTGTAGTAAACTCCAATGTGTCAATTAATATAACATGAAATACTGGTTCAGGTTTAAAAGAGAATTTCTCTACTTGTAGGTGACAACTACATTTGAACGAATGTTTCCATTTCTTTGCTTTTAGTAAAATTGTAACCGAGCAGGACCTTAAGAGGCCTTCCCAGAATAGACCCCCATTCATGTCCTCCCCCTGCCTTTTGAATTATTCTATATTTGGATTTTAAGTTTATACATAACAGGAGCTGTTGGCCATTATATATGCCTCTTGTCTTTTTTTTTTTTTCTCAGTTTAGTTTCTACTAATTGAACCAAGGTGGTAGTCTCCGTCAATGTGGGCTGTGTTTATATTTCAAGGACATGATAAGAGTTAACTTCAAGTTTTCTCCTAAGAATATTTTTGTCCTCTCAGGGTCAGTGTTCCGAAAAAAAGTATTTTATTAAGCCAGCTTTCTCTAACTGCACATGCCAAAAGAACAAGTTTTGGAATTTCAAGAGAGTTTCACCTTAACCAATTTTCTCCAGAGTCTAAAGAATATTGTGGCCACACAGCATTAAATCACTTTTTTCCTTAGTCATAGACTCATAGCTATAGGCACTTCTGGGAAGCATGCTGTTAACTTCTTCCACCTGGTAGGGGTTTCAGTATCTGCGAAACAGCTCAAAGGACATGGCTCAGAATGTTATCTATAATCCTTGAGGAAGAACTAAAAGTCCTTGCCTTTTTTGAATGGCTGAAGTATTTTTATTTTGTCTTGCTTGACTGTTTTCCTTTCTGCATTTTCTCACTTCTCTGATTAAATTTATTCTTTGACTAAAGTTTTTCTATAGACAAAAAACAGGCAGAGGACATGGGTCCGGGGTCTATTCTGGGAAGGTCTCATAGGGTCCTGCTTGGTTACAAAATTGAAGGAGTATCTGTTAGAATGGTTGACGGAGTCATCATTAGTAATAATTATTAATCATACTTCATTACATGATTTTTTTATTGGAGTATAGTTGATTTACAATGTTGTGTTAGTTTTTGCTGTACAGCAAAGTGAATCAGTTATACGTATACATGTATCCACTCTTTTCTAGATTCTTTTCCCATATAGGTCATTACAGCGTATTGAGTAGAGTTCCCTGTGCTATACAATAGGTTCTTATTAGTTATTTATTATATATGTAGTATTGTGTATTTGTCAATCCCAGTCTCCCAGTTTATCCCTCCCCCCTGCCCCCACTTAACCCTCTCATCACAATAAGTTTGTTTTCTAAATCTGTGACTCTATTTCTGTTTTGTAAATAAGTTCATTTGTACCATATATGTACCACACCATCTTTATCCATTCCTCTGTAGATGGACATTTAGGTTGCTTCCATGCCCTGGCTATTGTAAACAGTGCTGCAATGAACATTGGGGTGCATGTATCATTTCATTACATGATTTTTGGAATATACCTTAAAAGGAGTTCAACAAATCAAATGGCATTGCTATAACAAAACTTTCTCCACTTCTATTTCCATTATTTATCTGAACAAGATTTCTCAGCATCTTTTTTTTTTAAACATCTTTATTGGAGTATAATTGCTCTACAATGGTGTGCTAGCTTCTGCCCCACAACAAAGTGAATCAGCTATACATATACATATGTCCCCATACCTCTTCGCTCGTGCATCTCCCTCCCTCCCATCCTCCCTATCCCACCCCTCTAGGTGGTCACAAAGCACCGAGCTGATCTCCCTGTGCTATGTGGCTGCTTCCCACTAGCTATCTATTTTACATTTGGTAGTGTATATATGTCCATGCCACTCTCTCACTTTGTCCCAGCTTACCCTTCCCCCTCCCCGTATCCTCAAGTCCATTCTCTAGTAGGTCTGCATCTTTATTCCCGTCTTGCCCCTAGGTTCTTCATGACCATTTTTTTTTTTAGATTCCATATATATGTGTTAGCATACGGTATTTGTTTTTCTCTTTCTGACTTATTTCCCTCTGTATGACAGTCTCTAGGTCCATCCACCTCATTACAAATAACTCAGTTTTGTTCCTTTTTATGGCTGAGTAATATTCGATTGCACATATGTGCCACATATTCTTTAGCCATTCATCTGTTGATGGACACTTAGGTTGCTTCCATGTCCTGGCTATTGTAAATAGAGCTGCAATAAACATTTGGTACATAACTCTTTTTGAATTATGATTTTCTCAGGGAATATGCCCAGTAATGGAATTGCTGGGTCGTATGGTAGTTCTAGTTTTAGTTTTTTAAGGAACCTCCATAGTGTTCTCCATAGTGGCTGTATCAATTTACATTCCCACCAACAATGCAAGAGGGTTCCCTTTTCTCCACAACCTCTCCAACATTTATTGTTTGTAGATTTTTGATGATGGCCATTCTGACTGGTGTGAGGTGATACCTCATTGTAGTTTTGATTTGCATTTCTCTAATGATTAATGATGTTGAGCATTCTTTCATGTGTCTGCTGGCAATCTGTATATCTTCTTTGGTGAAATGTCTATTTAGGTCTTCAGCCCATTTATGGATTGGGCTGTTTGTTTTTTTGATATTGAGCTGCATGAGTGCTTGTAAATTTTAGAGATTAATCATTTGTCAGTTGCTTCATTTGCAAATATTTTCTCCCATTCTGAGGGTTGTCTTTTCGTCTTGTTTATGGTTTCCTTTGCTGTGCAAAAGCTTTTAAGTTTCATTAGGTCCCATTTGTTTATTTGTGTTTTTATTTCCATTTCTCTAGGAGGTGGGTCAAAATGGATCTTGCTGTGATGTATGTCATAGAGTGTTCTGCCTATGTTTTCCTCTAAGAGTTTGATGGTATCTGGCCTTACATTTACGTCTTTAATCCATTTTGAGTTTATTTTTGTGTATGGCATTAGGGAGTGTTCTAATTTCATTCTTTCACATGTAGCTGTCCAGTTTTCCCAGCACCACTTATTGAAGAGGCTGTGTTTCTCCACTGTATATTCTTGCCTCCTTTCTCAAAGATAAGGTGACCATATGTGCGTGGGTTTATGTCTGGGCTTTCTATCCTGTTCCATTGAACTATATTTCTGTTTCTGTGCCAGTACCATAGTGTCTTGATTACTGTAGTTTTGTAGTATAGTCGGAAGTCAGGAAGCCTGATTCCTCCAGCTCCGTTTTTCTTTCTCAAGATTGCTTTGGCTATCTGGGGTCTTTTGTATTTCCATACAAATTGTGAAATTTTATGTTCTAATTCTGTGAAAAATGCCAGTGGTGGTTTCATAGGGATTGCACTGAATCTGTAGATTGCTTTGGGTAGTATAGTCATTTTCACAATGTTGATTCTTCCAATCCAAGAACATGGTATATCTCTCCATCTAATTGTATCATCTTTACTTTCTTTCATCAGTGTCATAATTTTCTGCATACAGGTCTTTTGTCTCCTTAGGTAGGTTTATTCCTAGGTATTTTATTCTGTTTGTTGCAATGGTAAATGGGAGTGTTTTCTTAATTTCACTTTCAGATTTTTCATCTTTAGTGTATAGGAATGCAAGAGATTTCTGTGCGTTAATTTTGTATCCTGCTACTTTACCAAATTCATTGATTAGCTCTAGTAGTTTTCTGGTAGCATCTTTACAGTCTCTATGTATAGTATCATGTCATCTGCAAACAGTGACAGCTTTACTTCTTCTTTTCCGATTTGGATTCCTTTTATTTATTTTTCTTCTATGATTGCTGTGGCTAAAACTTCCAAAACTATGTTGAATAATTGTGGTGAGAGTGGGCAACCTTGTCTCGTTCCTGATCTTAGTGGAAATGGTTTCAGTTTTTCACCATTGAGAATGATGTTGGCTGTGGGTTTGTCACATATGGCCTTTATTATGTTGAGGTAAGTTCCCTCTATGCCTACTTTCTGGAGGGTTTTTATCATAAATCAGTGTTGAATTTTGTCAAAAGCTTTCTCTGCATCTATTGAGATGATCATATGGTTTTTCTCCTTCAATTTTTTAATATGGTGTATCACATTGATTGATTTGCATATATTGAAGAATCCTTGCATTCCTGGGATAAACCCCACTTGATCATAGTGTATGATCCTTTTAATGTGCTGTTGGATTCTGTTTGCTAGTATTTTGTTAAGGATTTTTGCATCTATGTTCATCAGTGATATTGGCCTGTAGTTTTGTTTCTTTGTGACATCTTTGTCTGGTTTTGGTATCAGGGTGATGGTGGCCTCGTAGAATGAGTTTGGGAATGTTCTTCCCTCTGCTATATTTTGGAAGAGTTTGAGAAGGATAGGTGTTAGCTCGTCTCTAAATGTTTGATAGAGTTCACCTGTGAAGCCATCTGGTCCTGGGCTTTTGTTTGTTGGAAGATTTTTAATCACAGTTTCAATTTCAGTGCTTGTGATTGGTCTGTTCAAATTTTCTATTTCTTCCTGGTTCAGTCTCGGCAGGTTGTGCATTTCTAAGACGTTGTCCATTTCTTCCAGGTTGTCCACTTTATTGGCATATAGTTGCTTGTAGTAATCTCTCATGATCCTTTGTATTTCTGCAGTGTCAGTTGTTACTTCTCCTTTTTCATTTCTAATTCTATTGATTTGAGTTTTTTACCTTTTTTTCTTGATAAGTTTGGCTAATGGTTTATCAATTTTTTTAATCTTCTCAAAGAACCAGCTTTTAGTTTTATTGATCTTTACTATCGTTTCCTTCATTTCTTTTTCATTTATTTCTGCTCTGATCTTTATGATGTCTTTCCTTCTGCTAACTTTGGGTTTGTTTTGTTCTTCTTTCTCTAATTGCTTTAGGTGTAAGGTTAGGTTGTTTATTTGAGATGTTTCTTGTTTCTTGAGGTAGGATTGTATTGCTATAAACTTCCTTCTTAGAACTGCTTTTGCTGCATCCCATAGGTTTTGGGTTGTCGTGTTTTCATTGTCATTTGTTTCTAGGTATTTTTTTGCTTTCCTCTTTGATTTCTTCAGTGATCTCTTGGTTATTAAGTAGTGTGTTGTTTAGCCTCCATGTGTTTGCATTTCTTACAGATTTTTTCCTGTAATTGATCTCTACTCTCATAGCGCTGTGTTCGAAAAAGATACTTGATATGATTTCAATTTTCTTAAATTTACCAAGGCTTGATTTGTGACCCAACATATGATCTATCCTGGAGAATGTTCCATGAGCACTTGAGAAGAAAGTGTATTCTGTTGTTTTTGGATGGAATGTCCTATCAATATCAATTAAGTCCATCTTGTTTAATGTATCATTTAAAGCTTGTGTTTCCTTATTTATTTTCATTTTGGATGATCTGTCCATTGGTGAAAGTGGAGTGTTAAAGATCCCTACTATGATTGTGTTACTGTTGATTTCCCCTATTATGGCTGTTAGTGTTTGCCCTATGTAATGGGGTGCTCCTACGTTGGGTGCATAAATATTTACAATTGTTATATCTTCTTCTTGGATTGATCCCTTAATCATTATGTAGTGTCCTTCTTTGTCTCTTGCAATAGTCTTTGTTTTAAGGTCTATATTGTCTGATATGAGAATTGCTACTCCAGCTTTCTTTTGATTTCCATTCGCATAGAATATCTTTTTCCATCCCCTCACTTTTAGTCTGTTTGTGTCCCTAGGTCTGAAGTGGGTCTCTTGTAGACAGCATATGTATGGGTCTTGTTTTTATATCCATTCAGCCAAACTATGTCTTTTGGTTGGAGCATTTAATCCATTTACATTTAAGGTAATTATCGATATGTATGTTTCTATTACCATTTTCTTAATTGTTTTGGGTTTATTATTGTAGGTCTTTTCCTTCTCTTGTGTTTCCTGCCTAGAGAAGTTCCTTTAGAATTTGTTGTAAAGCTGGTTTGGTGGTGCTGAATTCTCTTAGCTTTTGCTTGTCTGTAAAGGTTTTAATTTCTCCGTCAACTCTGAATGAGATCCTTGCTGGGTGGAGTAATCTTGGTTGTAGGTTTTTCTCCTTCATCAGTTTAAATATGTCCTGCCACTCCCTTCTGGCTTGCAGAGTTTCTGCTGAAAGATCAGCTGTTAACCTTATGGGGATTCTCTTGTATGTTATTTGTTGTTTTTCCCTTGCTGATTTTAATATTTTTTCTTTGTATTTAATTTTTGATAGTTTGATTAATATGTGTCTTGGCGTGTTTCTCCTTGGATTTATCCTGTATGGGATTCTCTGCACTTCCTGGACTTGATTAACTGTTTCCTTTTCCATATTAGGGAAGTTTTCAACTAACGAAAATAGTTATAGGCTTTTCTCTTCCAGGCTGGAATCAGCCATTTATGTAAGGAATCCTGGTTCTTTTTGTAGAGAAAGGTATTTAGAAATTAATATCTCAGCACTAAATGAGTTTACTGCTCTGGGGTGTCATTGCTTTTAGGTTCTCAAATCAGTCAGAGCCACTTACACACACATACACACACACACACACATCTATATCTCCATGTCTCTATTTATCTGTCTATTAAAAACTATGAATTCATACTGATACTTCTAAATCCAATTCAGTATCCCAGGGTTCACTTTAATGGCTCTCTTCCATATTTTTAACTCTCTTCTCTCATAATGAGAAATCTGTCTCCCAGCGTATTTACTCAGTCCTAGAATACATGGAAACTTTAGCCAGCGGATCAAAGTTAACCTTATCAGTGGTGGAACTAATTGACATTCTTTGCCTCTGATATAATATATTGAGAAGAATTTTTTAAATGCCTAACTCTAATTCTTCTAGATTTGTTGTTATTAACATTTCTATTCATGCACAATCAAAATAAAATGATCATAATCACAATGAATTTTGGTAAATAATTATTAAACATAAATGTACAATTTTACCAGAAAAGCCTCTTAAATGCATTGTACTTTAAAAAATGATGGCATGTGTCATAATTGAATATTAATTATTATAAAATCAGAAAAACTTTTACAAAGTAACTGCCAGACACATTCTTCAAAAGTAATATACTCATAGGAAATTGGTTCAAGATGGCAGAGTAGAAGGACGTGTGCTCACTCCCTCTTGCGAGAGCACCGGAATCACAACTAACTGCTGAACAATAATCGACAGGAGGACACTGGAACTCACCAAAGGGGATACCTCACATCCAAAGACAGGGGAGAGGCCATGGTGAGACAGTAGGAGGGGCACAATCACAATAAAATCAAACCCTGTAACCACTGGGTGGGTGACTCACAAACTGGAGAACAATTACAACACAGAAATCCACCCACTGAAGTGAAGGTTCTGAGCCTCATGTCATGCTTCCCAACCTGGGGGTCCAGCAATGGGAGGAGGAATTCCCAGAGAGTGTGACTTTGAAGGCTGGTGGGATTTGATTGCAAGACTTCAGCAGGACTGGCGGAAACAAGGACTCTACTCTTGCAGGGCACACACAGAGTAGTGTGTGCATCAGGACCCAGGGGGAAGGAGAAGTGACCCCATGGGAGACTGAACCAGACCTAACTGCTAATGTTGGAGGGTCTCCTGCAGAGGCGGGAGGTGGCTATGGCTCACCGTGGGGAAAAGGACACAGGCAACAGAGGTTCTGGGAAGTGTTCCTTGGCATGGGCCCTCCCGGAGTCCACCATTAGCCCCACCAAAGAGCCTGTAGCCTCCAGTGCTGGGTCATCTCAGGCCAAACAACCAACAGGGAGGGAACTCAGCCCCACTCATCAGCAGACAAGGGGATTAAAGTTTTACTGAGCTCTGCCTAGCAGAGCAACAACCAGCTCTACCGACCACCAGTCCCTCCCATCAGGAAGCTTGCACGAGTCTCTCAGATAGCCTCATCCACACAGGGCAGACAGCAAAAACAAGAAGAACTACAATCCTGCAGCCTGTGGAACAAAAAGCACATTCACAGAAAGATAGACAAAATCAAAAGGCAAAGGACTATGTACCAGATGAAGGAACAAGATAAAACCCCAGAAAAACAACTAAACAAAGTGGAGATAGGCTACCTTCCAGAAAAAGAATTCAGAATAATGATAGTGAAGATGATCCAGGATCTCAGAAAAAGAATGGAGGCAAAGATAAGAGAAGATTCAAGAAATGTTTAACAAAGACCTAGAAGAATTAAAGAACAAACACCTAGAAGAATTAAAGAACAAACAAACAGAGATGAACAATACAATAATGAAATGAAAAATACACTAGAAGGAATCAATAGCAGAATAACTGAGGCAGAAGAACGGATAAGTGACCTGGAAGACAGAATGGTGAAATTCACTGCCGCAGAACAGAATAAAGAAAAAAGAATGAAAAGAAATGAAGACAGCCTGAGAGACCTCTGGGACAACATTAAATGCACCAACATTCACATTATAAGGGTCCCAGAAGGAGAAGAGAGAGAGAAAGGACCAGAGAAAATATTTGAAGAGATTAGAGTCGAAAAATTCCCTAACATGGGAAAGGAAATAGCCACCCAAGTCTAGGAAGTGCAGAGAGTCCCATACAGGATAAACCCAAGGAGAAACACGCTAAGACACATAGTAATCAAATTCACAAAAATTAAAGACAAAGAAAAATTATTAAAAGCAACAAGGGAAAAACGAGAAATAACATACAAGGGAACTCCCATAAGATTAACAGTTAATTTCTCAGCAGAAACTCTACAAGCCAGAAGGGAGTGGTAAGATATATTTAAAGTGATGAAAGGGAAAAATCTACAACCAACATTACTCTATTCAGCAAGGATCTCAGATTCAATGGAGAAATCAAAAGCTTTACAGACAAGCAAACCCTAAGAGAATTCAGCACCACCAAACCAGCTCTACAACAAATGCTAAAGGAACTTCTCTAGGCAGAAAACACAAGAGAAAGAAAAGACCTACAAAAACAAACACAAAACAATTAAGAAAATGGTAATAGGAACATACATATCGATAATTACCTTAAATGTGAATGGATTAAATGCTCCAACCAAAAGACACAGGCTCGCTGAATGGATACAGAAACAAGACCCATATATATGCTGTCTACAAGACACCCACTTCAGGCCTAGGGACACATACAAACTGAAAGTGAGGGGATGGAAAAAGATATTCCATGCAAATGGGAATCAAAAGAAAGCTGGAGTAGCAATACTCATATCAGATAAATTAGACTTTAAAAAAAGAATGTTACAAGAGACAAGGAAGGACACTACATAACGATCAAGGGATGCATCCAAGAAGAAGATATAACAATTATAAATATATATGCACCCAACATAGGAACACCTCAATACATAAGGCAAATGCTAACAGTATAAAAGAAGAAATCGACAGTAACACAATAATAGTGGGGGGCTTTAACACCTCAGTTACACCAATGGACAGATCCTCCAGACAGAAAATTAATAAGGAAACACAAGCTTTAAATGACACAATAGACCAGATAGACTTAATTGATATTTATAGGACATTCCATCAGAAAATAGCAGATTACACTTTCTTCTCAAGTGCACACAGAACATTCTCCAAGATAGATCACATCTAAGGTCACAAATCAGGCCTCAGTAAATTTAAGAAAATTGAAATGATATCAAGAATCTTTTCCAACCACAGCTATGAGATTAGAAATAAATTACAGGGAAAAAAACATAAAAAACACAAACACAGGGAGGTTAAACAATACATTACTGAATAACCAAGAGATAACTGAAGAAATCAAAGAGGAAATCAAAAAATACCTAGAGACAAAAGACACTGAAAACACGATGATCCAAAACCTATGGGATACAGCAAAAGCAGTTCTAAGCGGGAAGTTTATCGCAATACAATCCTATCTCAAGAAACAAGAAAAATCTCAAATAATCAGTCTAACCTTACACCTAAAGGAACTAGAGAAGGAAGAACAAACAAAACCCAAAGTTAGTAGAAGGAAAGAAATCATAAAGATCAGAGCAGAAATAAATGAAATAGAAACAAAGAAAACATTAGCAAAGATCAATAAAACTAAAAGCTGGTTCTTTGAGAAGATAAACAAAATTGATAAACCTTTAGCCAGACTCATCAAAAAAAGAGGGAGGGGACTCAAATCAATACAATTAGAAATGAAAAAGGAGAAGTTACAACGTACACTGCAGAAATACAAAGCATCAAAAGACACAACTACAAGCAACTCTATGCCAATAAAATGAACAACCTGGAAAAAATGCACAAATTCTTAGAAAGGTAAAACCTTCCGAGACTGAATCAGGAAGGAATAGAAAATATGAACAGACCAATCACAAGTAATGAAATTGAAACTGTGGTTAAAAGTCTTCCAACAAACAGAAGTCCAGGACCAGATGGCTTCACAGAGAATTCTATCAAATATTTAGAGAAGAGCTAACACCCATCCTTCTCAAACTCTTCCAAAAAATTGCAGAGGAGGAGCACTCCCGAACTCATTTCTACGAGGCCACCATCACCCTGATACCAAAACCAGACAAGGGTACTACAAAAAAAGAAAATTACAGACCAATATCACTGATGAATATAGATGCAAAAATACTCAACAAAATACTAACAAAAAGAATCCAACGATATATTAAAAGGATCATACACCATGATCAAGTGGGATTTATCCCAGGGATTCAAGGATTCTTCAATATATGCAAATCAATCAATGTGATACACCATATTAACAAACTGAAGGATAAAAACCATACGATAATCTCAATAGATGCAGAAAAAGCTTTCGACAAAATTCAACACCCATTTATGATAAAAAACTCTCCAGAAAGTAGGCATAGAGGGAACTTAACATAATAAAGGCCATATATGACAAACCCACAGGCAACATCATCCTCAATGGTGAAAAACTGAAACCATTTCCGCTAAGATCAGAACAAGATAAGGTTGCCCACTTTCACCACTATGATTCAACATAGTTTTGGAAGTTTTAGCCACAGCAGTCAGAGAAGAAATAGAAATAAAAGGAATCCAAATTGGAAAAGAAGTAAAACTCACTGTTTGCAGATGACATGATACTATACATAGAGAATCCTAGAGATGCTACTAGAAAACTACTAGAGCTAATCAATGAATTTGGTAAAGTAGCAGGGTACAAAATTAATGCACAGAAATCTCTTGCATTCCTATACACTAATGATGAAAAATCTGAAAGAGAAATTAAGAAAACACACCCATTTACCATTGCAACAAAAAGAATAAAATACCTAGGAATAAACTTACATAAGGAGACAAAAGACCTGTATGCAGAAAACTATAAGACACTGATGAAAGAAAGTAAAGATGATACAATTAGATGGAGAGATATACCATGTTCTTGGATTGGAAGAATCAACATTGTGAAAATGACTATACTACCCAAAGCAATCTACAGATTCAGTGCAATCCCTATCAAACTACCACTGGCATTTTTCACAGAACTAGAACATAAAATTTCACAATTTTTATGGAAACACAAAGGACCCTGAATAGCCAAAGCAATCTTGAGAAAGAAAAACAGATCTGGAGGAATCAGGTTCCCTGACTTCACACTGTACTACAAAGCTACAGTAATCAAGACAATATGGTACTGGCACAAAAAACAGAATTATAGATCAATGGAACAAGATAGAAAGCCCAGAGGTAAACCCACGCACATATGGTCTGCTTATCTTTGATAAAGGAGGCAAGAATATACAATGGAGGAAAGACAGCCTCTTCAATAAGTGGTGCTGGGAAAACTGGACAGCTACATGTAAAAGAATGAAATTAAAAAACTCCCTAGCACCATACACAAAAACCCCTCAAAATGGATTAAAGACCTAAATATAAGGCCAGACACTATGAAACTCTTAGAGGAAAACATAGGCAGAACATTCTGTGACATAAATCACAGCAAGATCCTTTTTGACTCACCTCCTAGAGTAATGGAAATAAAATAAAAAATAGACAAATGGGACCTAATGAAACTCAAAAGCTTTTGCACAGCAAAGGAAACCATAAACAAGATGAAAAGGCAACCCTCAGAATGGGAGAAAATATTTGTAAGTGAAGCAACCAACAAACGATTAATCTCCAAAATATGCAAGCAGCTCATGCAGCTCAATATTAAAAAAACAAACAACCCAATCCAAAAATGGGCAGAAGACCTAAATAGACATTTCTCCAAAGAAGATAAACAGATTGCCCACAAACACATGAAAGGATGCTCAACATCACTAATCATTAGAGAAATGCAAATCAAAACTACAATGAGGCATCACCTCACACCAGTCAGAATGGCCATCATCAAAAAATCTACAAAGAATACATGCTGGAGTGTGGAGAAAAGAGAACCTCTTGCACTTTTGGTGGGAATGTTAGTTGATACAGCCACTATGGAGAACAGTATGGAGGTTTCTTAAAAAACTAAAAACAGAACTACCCTATGACCCAGCAACCCCACTACTGGGCATATTCCCTGAGAAAACCATAATTCAAAAAGAGTCATGTACCACAAAGTTCACTGCAGCACTCTTTACAGTAGCCAGGACATGGAAGTAACCTAAGTGTCCATCGATAGATGAGTGGATAAAGAAGATGTCGCCCATATATGCAATGGAATATTACTCAGCCATAAAAAGAAATGAAATAGAATTATTTGTAGTGAGGTGGATGGACCTAGAGTCTGTCATACAGAGTGAAGTAAGTCAGAAAGAGTAAAGCAAATACCGTATGCTAACACATATATATGGAATCTAAAAACAAACAAACAAAAAATTTTTCTGAAGAACCTAGTGGCAGGACAGGAATAAAGATGCAGACGTAGAGAATGGACTTGAGGACATGGGGAGGGGGAAGGGTAAGCTGGGACGAAGTGAGAGAGTGGCATTGACATATATACACTACCAAATGTAAAATAGATAGCTAGTGGGAAGCAGCCGCACAGCACAGGGAGATCAACTCGGTGCTTTGTGCCCACCTAGAGGGGTGAAATGGGAGGGTAGGAGGGAGATGCAAGAGGGAGGATATATGGAGATATATGTATACGTAAAGCTGATTCACCTTGTTATACAGAAGAAACTAACACGACAATGTAAAGCAATTATACTCCAATAAGACTTAAAAAAAAAAAAACTACAATGAGGTATCACCTCACACTGGTTAGAATGGGCATCATCAGAAAATCTACAAACAACAAATGCTGGAGAGGGTGTGGACAAAAGGGAACCCTCTTGCCCTGTTGGTGGGAATGTAAGTTGATACAGCCACTATGGAGAACAGTTTGGAGGTTGCTTAAAAAACTAAAAAGAGAACTACCATACGACCCAGCAATCCCACTACTGGACATATACCCAGAGAAAACCGTAATTCAAAAAGACACATGCACCCGAATGTTCATTGCAGCACTGTTTACAATAACCAGGTCATGGAAGCAACCTAAATGCCCATCGAAAGACAGTGGATAAAGAAGATGTGGTACTACATATATACAATGGAATATTTCTCAGCCATTAAAAGGAATGAAATTGGGTCATTTGTAGAGACATGGATGGACCTAGAGATTGTCATACAGAGTGAAGTAAGTCAGAAAGAGAAAAACAAATATCGTATATTAACACATACATGTGGAATCTAGAAAAATGGTACAGATGAACCAGTTTGCAAGGCAGAAATAGAGACACAGATGTAGAGAACAAATGTATGGACACCAAGGGGGGAAAGTGGGGGTGGGGGGTGGTGGTGGTGGGATGAACTGGGAGATTGGGATTGACATGTATACACTAATATGTATAAAATAGATGACTAATAAGAAAAATATATATATACTCAAAGACAAATAAAGGTGGCAGAACTACTTCAGATTAAAGGAGACTAAACAGACATTGCAACTAAATAAAATGACATTGCATAATAGACCCGGTGGTAGTGGGGTGGGAGAAGAGAATATTTACATATTCTCCAAGCATCTTTTCACAAATTACTTAAGTACACAGTGGAGAAACCTGGGAGACATCACTTAACCAAGTGATCAAAGCAACACCTGGTCTGGGATTTTCTTTTGCTACAGAGGACATTATAGAGAAAATTAGCAAAATATGATTAAGGTTTGTAGATTAAATAAGAGAACTGTACCAATGTTAATCTCCTGATTTTGTAAATTTCTCCTGATTTTCACAATTGTACTGTGGTTGTGAAAGAGAATGTTATTATTTTTAGAAAACACACACACACACACAAAACAGGAAATACTTCTCTGTTTTATGGAGATATTTAGGAGAAAATGAACAACATGTTTTCTACTTCACTTTCAGATGACTGAGAAAATAAAATGTGTGAGAATATATATACCCAATTGAAAACATGTAAATGTACATTCATTCTCCAATTTTTTGATATAGGGCCAAGGCTATTCCTTTTTGATTGGTTTCACTGACTATAGTTCTGCCTCCTTATTCTGGAATAATCTTACATCTATAGAGAGTTGTCTAAGATAACCAGTTTTAGATTCTTTCAAATAGAGTCAGAGCTTAAACACATTTTTCAAGCAATCTCTATGTAGGGTCTGTATAGATTTTTAGGTTTTTTGCTAATCTTTTTCAATTCCTATTCACATTTAATCCCATAACATCTTTTTAGTCACTCACTTTTCCAAGATGATTCACTCTTATATAAACAACTCTTCATTGAATTCATATCTTATCCATTAGTGAAATGTTTGTTAACTATGTAGAGAACGTAAGGGTGGAGGGCCTAAAATGTCTCGACTAGTGACGATGTCTCTAGATAAATATTTTTGGAAGAAGGTCCCAAGGGATATTAGTAATAATAAAATAAAATAATGACGTTCACACCCACCAGCGCCGTGACGTTTCCAAGGCTGACCATAAAAGGCCAAAAAGTGGGCAGTGGCCCAATTCCTGGAAATCTTGACCCCTTCTCCAAAACAGTTGGAATAATCCTCCAACTTATTAGCCTATGAAATTATCCAGCCCATAAAAACGAACCACCACATATTTCAGGGCCTTTCACCTTCTGAGATGGTCCATACTCTGTGGAGTGTGTTTCTCCCAGGGCCTCTCTTACCTTTTGAGACGGACTGCATTCTGTTTATGGGATGTGTGTCTCTCTAAATAAATCCACTTCTTACCTATCAAAATTAATTAATTAATTGATAATGTTCCAAAAGTGAAGTAAGGTGGAATGTTACATGGATCTCCCCATCACTCCCAACCAAGTGATAGTAACAATGAACAGCATCAGTTGTTTTGTATACTGGGCAGACTGTTATGAACGATACTAATTAGAATATTTGGCACTAACCTATTAAGAAAAATTTATAATTGAATCTCATTGGTCTACTCAGAAAATGTACCAAGCAGTTTTCTTTTTTCTTTGTTGAAATGTAGTTGATTTACAATTTTGTGTTAGTTTAAGGTGTACGGCAAAGTGATTCAGTTATATATATACATTTGTTTTCAGATTCTTTTCCATTATAGGTTATTACAAGATATTGAATATAGTTCTCTGTGCTAAACAGTAGGTCCTTGTTTATCTATTTTATATATAGTTATGTATATCTGTTAATCCCAAACTCCTAATTTATCCCTCCTTCCACTCAAGTAGCTTTCTAAGTGCCAGGAATATATCAGAGAACAAATTCTCTCCTCATTATGGAGCATTATATTCAGATGTGGCAAGTGGGGGAAGGGAGATACTGACAGCCAGGAAAAAATATGCCAAATAAATAAGTAAATTATATTGTATGTTAGAAAGTGAAAGTTATATAGATTAAAAGCAAAGTGAATCCAGCAGTGGAAATATAAGGATGGGAAATTATTTTTTTAATAATTATGGGAAAGACTCACTGAGAAGCTGACTGAGTTGCAATTTGAAGAGGGTGAGGGAATTAATGTTCAAGACAAAGGAAACAGCTAGTACAGTGGTCCCAAGGCAAGACTATATTTGGTGTGCTTGAGAAATAGCAAGGTGACCAGTATGGGTGAAGATTAATGAGTGGGGAAGGAATAGAAGTAGATTCAGAGAAGTAAGGAGGGCGGTGGTGGTGGGAGCTGGTCAGCCCCCTGCAGACCACTTTAAGTAGTTCAACTTTTACTCTGAGTGAGATAGAGAGCCTTTGGAGAATTTCAAGTAAATGAATGACACGATCTGATTTAAACTGTAAAAGATTTACTCTAGTCATCTTGTTTAGAATAGATACTAGGGAGGGGTAAAGAGAGTTAGAAGGCTGAGGCAGGATTCTAGGCATCAGATAATGATGACTCTGACCAGGGTCATTGTAACAGATGGAGATATATTTCTAAAGTAATGCAAATAGGATTCCCCAAAGAGCTGGATATAAGATATGGGAGAAAGAGAGGAAACAAGGACAACTCCAAGAATTTTTGTCAGAAGAACTGAAAGTTGGTGGTGTTGCCATCAAATACCTTTACTGTGACAGTGAGTGCTTGCTTTGGCAGAACATATACTAAAATTGGAACGAAACAGAGAAGATTAGCATGGTCCCTGCACAAGGATGACACACAAATTTGTGAAGCATTCCATATTTTTGGTGAAAGACTTGTACTCAGAAAACTATAAAACACTGATGAGAGAAATCAAAGGTGACATAAACAGATGGAGAAATATGCCATGTCCTTGGATTGGAGAATCAATATTGTGAAAATGACTATACTACCCAAAGCAATCTACAAATTCAATGCAATCCCTATCCAACTACCAATGGCATTCTTCAGAGAATTAGAACAAAAAATTTTACAATTTGTATGGAAATGCAAAAGACCCCAAATAGCCAAAGCAATCTTGAGAATGAAAAACGGAGCTGGAGGAATCAGGCTCCCCGACTTCAAACTATAATACAAAGCTACAGTAATCAAGACAGTATGGCACTGGCACAAAAACAGAAATATAGATCAATGGTACAGGATAGAATGCCCAGAGATAAACCCACACACATACGGTCACCTAATTTATGACAAAAGAGGCAAGAACATACAAGGGAGAAAAGATAGCCTCTTCAATAAGTGGTGCTGGGAAAACTGGACAGCTACATGTAAAAGAATGAAATTAGAACACTCCCTAACACCATACACAAAAATAAACTCCAAATGGATTAAAGACCTAAATGTAAGACTGGACACTATAAAACTCTTAGAGGAAAACATAGGAAAAACACTCTTTGACATAAACCACAGCTCTTTTTTGACCCACCTCCTAGAGTAATGAAAATAATAACAAAAATAAACAAATGGCACCTAATGAAACTTAAAATCTTTTGCACAACGAAGGAAACCATAAACAAGATGAAAAGACAACCCTCAGAATGGGAGAAAATATTTGCCAACGAAGGAACTGACAAAGGATTAATCTCCAAAATATACAAGCAGCTCATGGAGCTCAATATCAAAAAAACAAACAACCCAATTAAAAAATGGGCAGAAAACCTAAATAAACATTTCACCAAAGAAGACATACAGATGGGCAAGAGGCATATGAAAATCTGCTCAACATCACTAATCATTAGAGAAATGAAAATCAAAACTACAATGAGTTATCATCTCACACTGGTCAGAATGGCCATTATCAAAAAATCTAGAAACAATAAATGCTGGAGAGGGTGTGGTGAAAAGGGAACCCTCCTGCACTGTTGGTAGGAATGTAAATTGATACAACCACTATGGAAAACAGTATGGAGGTTCCTTCAAAAACTAAAAACAGAACTACCATATGACCCAGCAATCCCACTACTGGGCATATACCCTGAGGAAACCATAATTCAAAAAGAGACATATACCACAATGTTCACTGCAGCACTATTTACAATAGCCAAGACATGGAAGCAACCTAAATGTCCATCAGCAGATGAATGGATAAAGAAGATGTGGCACATATATACAATGGAATATTACTCAGCCATAAAAAGAAATGAAATTGAGTTATTTGTAGTGAGGTGGATGGACCTAGAGTCTGTCATACAGAGCGAAGTAAGTCAGAAAGAGAAAGATAAATACTGTATGCTAATGCATATATATGGAATCTAAAAAAAAACGGTACTGATGAACCTAGTGGCAGGGCAGGAATAATTATGCAGACATAGAGAATGGACTTGAGGACTCAGGGTGGGGAGGGGGAAGCTGGGGTGAAGTGAGAGAAGCATCGACCTATACACACTACCAAATTCCAAATAGATATCTCGTGGGAAAGCAGCCACATAGCACAGGGAGATCAGCTCGGTGCTTTGCGATGACCTAGAGGGGTGGGAAAGTGAGGGTGGGAGGGAGGCTCGAGAGAGGGCATTTGGGGATATATGTATGCATATGGCTGATTCACTTTGTTGTACAACAGAAACTAACACAGCACTGTGAAGCAATTATACTCCAATAAAGATGTATAAAAAAAATCTGACAGTGAAAACCTAGAAGCCATATTGGTAACCCATGGACTTTTCCTATTTACCTCCTGTAATGCCTACTATTACTTTGGTTAGAAAAGTTCTGCTGAAAACTTTTAATGTCTATTTCAGATTGCCTTCTTTATTTTCTTTATGGAGTTGGCTGTGCTCAAAGAATTAGAGCTGAGCTTGAATCTGAATTAGAATTGGTCCCCAGAAATACTCCATTCAGACTTACACAGCAGTCTATTTTGGCACATTTCTTAGTGGCTGTTCATACTTGTTCTCTAACAATTTTTTCCTAGCATCTAAGTCAAGTTCTTTTTTTTTTTTTTTTTTTTAAATTTTTATTTATTTATTTATTTAAATTTTATTTATTTATTTATGGCTTGTGTTGGGTCTTCGTTTCTGTGCGAGGGCTTTCTCTAGTTGCGGCAAGTGGGGGCCACTCTTCATCGCGGTGCGCGGGCCTCTCACTATCGCGGCCTCTCTTGTTGCGGAGCACAGGCTCCAGACGTGCAGGCTCAGTAATTGTGGCTCACGGGCCCAGTCGCTCCGCGGCATGTGGGATCTTCCCAGACCGGGGCTCGAACCCGTGTTCCCTGCATTGGCAGGCAGATTCTCAACCACTGCGCCACCAGGGAAGCCCTAAGTCAAGTTCTTGATCTGGTGGCCAACATAACAGATGTCATTAATCTTGATCATAAAAGCTGTCACACAATAATTACAGTAAATTATTTTTTTGTTCATTTGTTTAGGGTTTGTTTGTTTTTTACCCACTGACCTTTGGTGGTTACTATTTAGGCACTTGTTTCTCTGTGTATTTATAAGTTGAGCTGATTGACAGGTCATGATCTATATGAATGATTCTTCTTTCTTTTTATCCATACTCTGATGGTTTTCATGTGCTGATAATTGCAGTCAATGTCAAATCTCTCAAAATTTCTTCCTCTCTGACCTAGTTGCTTGGCAGAAAACCTAGAAGTCATCCACACCACTCCATTATCACTCTCATCCATAACCAAGTCTATTTTCTTCTTTATTCTAATATCTGTTAGCTACAGTCTCCTCTCAATGTGCACCACACCTGTTTCAACTCATCCTTAACATTTCTTTCTTGAATTACTTGTGTAGCAAATACAGCAAAAATTACTTATTTAAAAGCCATTTATAGTTACTTCAACATTCTAGGAATTGCAGAAGTCATCTTTAGGGGCTCATTTGTTTGGAAAAACCCATTAATGGACCTCTGATTATAAAAGCTAAAGACACGTAGCTGAAACTAGTAGGAAAGCTCTACAAACAAAGCAAAATAATTATCCTCAATGTGTGTCAAGATTATTATTTGGCTAAATTATGATGGATTATTACTATTTTTATATTTCTTACTCTTAGAAGCCCTGGGACCTGGTAAAGCAGTAATATTAGAGAGAGACATCTGATTTGAGTAGAAACAAGTTCCAGAAACATGACAGAATGTTAGAGGAAGCCCTGTGACAGGGCAAGGTTAATAGACACAAGGGAAAGCACTACTGAAACTCAATTTTAAGTTTTCAGTTTTGTTTTCCTAATGATTTTTTAAATCTTTATTTAAGAATTATCTGCAGTAATATTAGGAAGAAACATGGACAAGAGAACAGAAGTAATCCTAAGTAAGGAGGAGAGGTAGTTTGAGAGGTAATCAAAAGATGTAAACATCCACTGAAAAGTTTGAGAACTTTTAGGCACCGGGACTGAATTCCTTGACGGATCACAGGGGAAAGGCTCAAATTACAGATGTTTGGGTATTAAAAGGAAAGTTAACTTTAGATGTGTGGGTATTTTGTGCCCACTTGGGATACACAGCCTGCTTTCAATATTGTTCTTTGTTCTCTTTCTGAGCGATCATTCTGTCTTTCGTATATAACCATATTTCCCTCCTGACTAACCTCTTTCATTAAATCCCTATTATCTTCTATACAAAGTAAAGACTGCTTGCTTGTCCTTTTCTCCTTAACTTCCAAATGTAAATCCTTCCATATCTTTAGATAACCTATATTTTATTCATTCAACTTCCAAGTTCCTTAGTGTGTCATATTTTCACATGCTTCAAAGTCTTTGCACTAATTATACCTGTGATGGAAATATTTCCTCCCTTATCTGAATGACGATTATTGATGCAGTTACAGATTTAGCCCAAGACAGAGCTTTCTTGATCCCCTTTATGTCGAGTTAGGAGATACTTATCCATGCTCTCAAAGTATCTGTGTACACTGCCATCAAAACCTATGCCAGACTCTGCTGTAGTTGCTGATTTTCTTGTTTATGGTGTCATGTTCATCTATGAATTCATACCAACTATCCCAGATACTAGCATCTACTGGGTGTTCAGTAAATATTTCCTAAGTAATCAAATCAATAAGTTATAGTAGTTGGGGAGCCACATGATGTTATAAAAAATACTCATTTACTTTTAATATAAAAATAAAATATTTAGTATAGATCAGTCATAAATTAAATACAATTCAATTTTTGTTTTATTACTTCAGAACTTTAAGTAAATGCATAGATGTATGTGTACAAATACAAGTATTTTCAGATATTTGTAAAATTTTATCATATTGTATCATAATATTCCTGCTTCTCTCACTCATAAAATAGTATGGGTTTTCCCAGTCAGTACATAGAAAGTAAATTATTATTTTTAACAGCTACATAAAATTCCATTGAATGGATGTTCTAAATTTTATTGACAATTGTCTCTTGTTAGACATATGCTTATTTCAAAACTTTCACTATCCTAAATGACTATGCATATTTATATTTGCCTACTTGTCCACTTGTTTCCTCTGGATCTATGCCTATGAGTGAATTCATAAATATCTTGGACTTAAGTGTTTAATAGTAAACACAGGGGGAAAGTCTGTGCTGTGTACATTTTGTACCCTTCTTATGGATATAAAAGGCTGAGGTTTTCTGCAAGTAACTGGGTGTGATGTTCCTGGTTTTTGCAACAGCTGCTTTCAAAAAGGGAAGAACATTACACTCTTCCGAAAAGAATCCATTTATGAAAACATTCATCTCTATGCTGACAAAATATAAAGCAATTTTACCAGAATGAATATAGTTTACATACCACTTTTGGATTTCAACAGGAAGAATAATTTTGGTTGCCACCTAACTTACTACTCTTTTTTTTTTTTCTAGAAAGAATAAGAGAAATGATTCTTTTCACCATAAATAAGTGACAACATCCTTACACAGGGAACATTAACAATAAAAAAAGATACAAATATCTCAGAACCCCACCAAGTTATATTTGCCCACTTGTACTGGCACTTTAGTAAGGATTTAAGTTTTGCTTGAAGTTCAAATTTTCCCTTCTTTCCAATTTCTTCATCCAAAATACAAGTTTCTGGCCTCTGGGATTATGTTCTTCATGATGGAAAGGCATTGTATGATTTGCTTTCCCTTAAGGATTTCTGGGATCTCTTGATAAAGACCTCAAAGAGTTTTCTAACTCTGAAGTAGGATATGCTTAAATGGAAAGGAAAGTGGGCATGGAGTCAAAATGTCACTGTGTCAATCCTTGTTCATCTACATAATAAACAATGTTGGGTAAACCATTTAACTTATTTAAGCCTCAGTATTCTTATCTGCAAGATGAAGAAATTATTAATTATTTCACAAGGTAGCGGGCAAGAGTACATGAAATGTACAGCACATTACCTGAGTAAAGAATGAGTCATTTGCGACTGTTAGCAGACGAGATTAGCTTGTCTTTCACAAAAGCCTTAGTTTCCTCCTCTTTGTTCTTTTGATGTCAGAATTCAGTATTTAGTATTCCTCTTTGTCCCTGGGAATAGGTTTTCCTTCCTCATGTTCAATATCTGATTTTTAGAGTAACTTTTCCTTCATTTTAAAAGAAGAAGTCTAATACTTTCCAATTTTGATACCCATTTCCCAGACCTTATGATTTTGCAGAAAGGAAAAAGACTTCTGCAATGTCTGCTTTCTCTTCTGGATATGCTATTCTGTAGCCCCCTCATACTGGCAATCCTGCTATTTTGTGCATGTATAACAGCACCAGCAAATTTTAATAAACCAAAGGAAGTGCCCTCTTTCCTGCATTCTTGCCTAATGGCTACAACTGGACTCTACTCCTGCCTCATATCCTATGTTTCTGTTTTTAATACTCAAGGGAACGCTTGCTCTGTCCTGTGTCCTAATCCTCTCTTATTTGGTCAGCCTGCTATTTCCCCCAACTTTGATCATTCTTATACCTTCACTATTTATTGGACCTAATTTTTAAATGACCTACTTTTATATCCTGCTTTTTTATTCTTTTAAATTTAAATCATATATGCCTGAATTTATTATTGTGGGCAACTTGGCCACAAAATAATCCAGCTGTGAAAGACAAAGCATCCAGCTCAGAAGACACTTTTAGAAATGCAGTGAAATTCTACTATCTGGGAGGGTCTCTGGGGTCAACTTCTAATATAATAATATCCTCAGCATAAATATTTTCCATTTTCTTCCATTTTATTACTTATTTACTCATATAATTATTTAAAATAGGGTTATCTTATATTATTGAACTGGAATTTGTTTTGAACCTCCGAGTATCAAGAGCAGAGTTAATAAGTTCTGCTTTTTTAATGCTCTCATAAGACTTTTTTTGGTAACTCTCTAAGTTCTAAATTAGATAGTAAATTCTTCGAGGGCAGGGATCATATTTATTTTTATTTTGCGCTTAGGACAGATTCTGGCATACACTGAGCTGCATTAACTAAATTACATGGACTAATAGATCCATTAAATGAAAATTTTCTCCATGGTCTACTCAGACATTACCTTAGAACAAGACTCAAATGAGAGATTGTATAAAAAAAAACTTTTAAACAAAATATTTTGAAATTACAGGATATTCTTTTATTCATTTACTCAGTAAACATATTTTCATTTCGTGCCCAGTATTATGTGCCAAGCTCAAAAAAATTACTTACATTGGAGTAGTTTTTAGCTTTATCCTGTGACTTGTTTTGTTAAACTAAATTTTGTTTTTGATAATTTATTCTAAGATTCATATTCTACATGTCTATTGATATTTTTCTATCTCTTGCAATTTTCCTTATGGGCCTTAATGACACAGTTTTACCTAGTATTTCATTCCCAAATCTTGACATTTTTAGAACTATGTTTTTCTTTACCTTTCCTGGGAGTTCCACATGCTATTACCTATTTATTTGGTAAAGAAATTTCTGCTAGATTGATTATTAACAGATCTTAATGAGCTCATATGTTATTACTCTCTGATACGATGTTTGCATTTTTGTCTAAGAATCATCTCATTAAGTTTTTTCACCATAATAGTTCATAATTCAGATATAGTTTTCACCTAGGTCAAGTTGCTTTCTGTGCATACATATTTTACTCTTACGTTTGAAGAAATAAATTTTGACACATATTTCAATAATCATTTGATCCAGATGATTAAATTTTATAAATATCTTCTCACCCAAAGGTGAAATTTTCAACATCTGAAAGTAATTCTAGTAAAAACTGTTGAAATGTATTTCTTACATAGTCATAAAGTAAATTGTAGGAAATGCTTTGGCAAAAAGTGACTAGAAGGTAAAAATTCATGTATGATTGGAAAACTTTTGAAAGGGGTTGAAATCAGAGAAAAAGCAAATAAAAATCAGTGGAACTATTTTTCTAAATTAAAAATAAAAGTAAACAGTCAAAACATTCTAGAATATGTTTCTCACATACTGAGAACTAAGATTTACAGTGTTGCAGTGCCAAATATAAACCTCAAATATGCAGGAAGATTTAAAAAGGTGTTTTTTAAGATGCAAGAAACTTGAATGAACTTTCAGGTACTGTAGCAGAATAGCAGGGCTCACACTTCTCCTTTCTCCTCTTATCAGTTCAACCAAGAAGGTCCTGAATTCAAACTCATGTTGACGGTGATTCCCTTTACTTCTCAGAAAAGGGGATTGATTAAATCCATAAATCGTTTCTTGTTTCTTGGAGCCATATATGCATGTGCTATGTCAATAGAGTACTGAAATTAGCAACCCTGTAGGGCTTTCATCTGCTCTGCATTGCTGTTTTTTTTCTCTTCACTTGTCTGGTGTCAAGTTAAGTAAAAAATTATCTTTCTTGTCTAATTTCTAAGACGATACAAGTTGAACTTTTTTATGTTCCTTCAAGATACATATTATTCCTCTTTTTGAAACCACTAACCCTTAACTCTCCTTTCAGTCAAACTTTTACTGTATCTGTTCCTGGGAATTGCAGTGGCCAGTTGCAGAATAAGAGAATTGTCATCTATCACATTTCTTTAGAATGTTTTCACAGGGGCTAGAAGAAAATATTTACACAATGGTCTGGTGAAAAAAAAAAAGTGGGATGGGAATAATGGGAAGTGGCCCCTTTCTTGTAGGATTGCAGTGTAATTGCTTCTGAGATTAGTAAGAATGATGAATTGTTACACAGTGGTGGGGAAGTTCTGAGTGGGTGACCCAGAGAGACATTGTCGTTGGATTTTGTTCTGCTCTAGCTTATCTCCCCTGGCTGTGATCACTGCTGAAAAAAATGAAGAAATAGGAACCATTTTAAATGATCTCAGTCCTCGCCTGGGCTCTCAGTTCTGTCATTAGGCTCATTCTACCACAATCTGTGCTATGTCACTTTCTCATATTTCACATAAAAAAAAAATCACTTCACTGAAGCGCTTCTCACCAAATTCCTTATTGACCTCTACATCACAAATCAAAAAACTCTTGCCAGCCCTCATTTTATTTGATATGTCAACATTATTTGACACATGGACTATTTTCTTTTTGTTTGTTTGTTTCTAATATTTTATTTTCTTGAGTATAGTGTTTCATTCTCCAGGATTTTCTCATATATACCTGAACATTTCTCCTCTCTTTTTCTTTGAAAACTTTTTCTGCTTTATTTAACCACTCCATACTGGAGTTTCTTGTATGTTCATCATTACCCATACTCTCGTGGCAAGTGACCTCTTTGATTTCTGTGTCTTCAATTGCCATCTGCATACTCTCAAGCTTACATCTCCAGTCCAGATTTCTCCTCCATGATTCTTAATTGCACATGTATTGTTTACTTATTGTCTCCTCTTGGATGTTTCAAAGAGATTTCAAATGTCACATGCCCAATTTTGAACTTGCTACCTTTCATTCCAAATCTGCCCTTTTTCCATCCAGTGTCTTTATCATAGTTAATGATAACCTTATCTGTTGTGCAATCCATAATCTTGAATTCTTTCACCCCTTCACCATCAATCATCAAGGTTTATCTTTTAGACTACCAGAATGTATTTTGCCCATATCCACGTGTTTTTTTCTCCCTCTATTCTTGGATCTCAAGAAGACATAATAGAATCACTGATATCCTTGAGCTATGGCACATTGTCATTATGCGTACATGTGTACACCTTATTTATTTAGTCAGTCAGTCATTTATTTCTAGGAATAATTAAATGCTGTTGAACCCACCGCTACAGCCAACATCCATACCATATGTCATTTATTACTGAGCCTCGTTAAAGCCTCCTATCTTGCATTATTACATCTACTTTTGCCCTTTTGCAAGCTCTTTTTATAATGTAGCCAGAGTAATTGTTGAAAATAGAAATTTGACCATATTACTATCTTGTTGGCTACCACTCAGGATCTTCTTTATGCCCTTAAGAAAAAGTTCTTAACATGGCTTTGAGTGTTCTGTGAGATCTGTCCCTGCCCTGCCTCTAAACTCATCAAATGCCAATCTCATCCTCAATTTCTATGTTGCAGCCATACTGCATTTGTAACTCCTTCAATGCAACAGTCTATTTCTTACCTCATGAACTAGAAACATGTTTTCCATTCTGCCTGGAGAAACTTCTGCTCTCTTATGGTAGCTATATAACTCATCCTTCAGAGCTCACCTTATAGGACACTTTCCCCTGGATGTCATACAAACCCTCTAGAATTGGTTGTTAGAGGTTAAGTCCACTTGCTATGTTCTTGCCCTCTATATCACATAGGACAATTTATTTGCTTATGTTTATGTTTATCATCCCTCCTAGACTATATGCTCAATGAAATGAGATGCCTTGAATGAATGAATTCGTAATGTATCCCAAGAAACTAACAGTATTTAATACAAGTAGATGTTTACATATATTTGTTTATTAAATGCAAAAATATAAAATATGGAGTGGAAACCATATTGTATTGAGTTTAGCTGGGTGAAAGGAAAAGCAAACTGTGAACAAAAACTGCTTTCTCACAAAGAACTCTTAAAAAGGAAAAGCTGGAATTGCAAGTCTTTGCTGAAGAATATTGGGAAACTCAAATATCAAATGCTGAGGAATGTCAAGTACGAACATGAAATCTAAGCTACCAGGAATAGATCAGAGTCTAGAGTTAAAGCAAAGAGTTTATATTACAGGATGTGTGGTGGGAAAAGAGCAAGAAAAGATTGAGAACAAGAAGAAAGGTCAGTGTCAGATTATCCATAACGTATTCAATAACTGCTGTGTACAAAAAGTGTAGTTGTGTTTGACTAGCTTAAAGAACAAATGCAAGGCTAAGCAAATGATAATTTTCAGGGGGATCGTGAGCATGGAGGGGCACCCATAACATTACTTGGTAGAGAAAAATAATTTATACTCAATATGGGTGTAATCTAGGCCAGCTGTAAACCATAAAAGTGTGATATTAGGTAGGTTAGCCATGGCAATTGTTGGATGGAGTAGAGAGAAAGATATCTAGTCTGTGGCTGGTGAGAAAATGGTACAAAGACAACATATTGCTTTTGTCTCATAAATATCTGTTGGAAGGCAGGACCCCCAGTTTTGAAGCACTCATTGATTTGAGGAGGAAGTCAAGATAGTAAGTGAAGCATAAGTGGATCATCTGGAACAAATTACTGGAACTGGTACATGACAAAAACTATCACAAGGCACGAACAAAAGCAGAAGTCCATTTACTAGAATTGGGGGAAAAGAAAATCGGTGTATGATGGAATCAAAGCCAACTATTTGTCAATAAGCAGCCTGTAATGCACTATTTATACACAACAAGCATCACATTATGCCAACATCCACACTTTATATGTTCAACGTAAATGATGAGTTTGCAAGTGTGAAGCTTAAATTTGTACTCAATGTGCTAGAATATTAGGGAAAATAATCTGAGAAAAAGGACAATATTGAGTTAATTAAAGTGAAGAGCACAAAGGAGTCAGAACACATTGCGCTCTGGGGTTTTGAGGGAAAAAAAAATCAAATATGAGGGACAAAGAACTTTCAAGGAAAGCTGAAAAATAATAGTTGAAGAGTTTGAAACCAAGGGAGTCCTGGCACTCTATCACAAAGGATAATTAGGTCTAGATGACCATTCTTCATGAACTGCAACAGAAGACTAGATAATTAATGGACTGTTTATTCAGTGATTGGTAGCGCCTAAAAAAAGAAAAATTGATCAGCATTACAAAGAGACTATAACTCAGGCAAATTAGAAAGAGAACACAGATATTCTCAACAATTGGGTGGTGGAAGGCTGAGTAAGGCATGGGTGTGTTCCATGATTTGTATAATAATACTATAAATCTGCAATTTGTATGTAGAGATTTTTTAAAACAGCAATACAGAAGTTTATTTCATTATAAAAACACTAGGTGATTCTAACAAAGCTAATGACTTCATTTAGAGAAGGAATAAATGGGAGAATGGACACAAGGACTTTGCTAACAAGCCCAAAATCTGTTCCAAAATCCAAAATGAGTTCCAAAATCTGGTACCACCTCTTTCTCTATTCCTGTTCCTTCTTCCTTTTGCCATGCACAAGCCCATATAAAAATATAAAAGTTTTCCTACCAAATTATTTTCTAACTTTCAAGTGCACTCAAAATTTTTCACATCTTCAGTTTTTCCCAAAATGGCTCTCATTGAAGGGTTTGCCTTGCACCGTGTATTGCTGTAAACCTGAAAGATGGGGCTAAAGCTAGAGTTTTCCCTTTTCTTTATCCTCCATCAAAAAGCATTCAATGCGACTTCTCTGTTGGCGCAGTGGTTAAGAATCCGCCTGCCAATGCAGGGGATGCGGGTCCGAGACCTGGTCCGGGAAGATCACACATGCCACAAAGCAACGAATCCCGTGCGCCACAACTACTGAAGCCTGCGTGCCTCTTGCAGAACAACTAAGCCTGTGTGCCGCAACTACTGAAGCCTGCGCACCTAGAGCCCATGCTCCACAACGAGAAAAGCCACCACAATGGGAAGTCTGCGCACTGCAACAAAGCCCCAATGCAGCCAAAAATAAATAAATAAATAAATTTATTTAAAAAAAAAAAAAAAGCTCACTAAGATTTTCTAAACAGCTTTATTGAGGTAAAATTGATATACACTACGCTGCACATACTTAAAGTGTTCAATTTTTTATTTTTGATAAACAGGTGTGTACCTGTGAAACTATCAACACAATCAAGACAATGAACATATCAATTACCCTCCGAAAGTTGCGTCATTTTTACCCCTTGGTGTAATCCCTCCTTTTCACCCTTCCCAATCTATCCCTAAGCAACCACTCCTTCCAGACACAATAGATTAGTTTGCATTTTCCAGAATTCTATATAAATAAGATCGCAAAGTATAAGATTCATTGCTGTTGTAACACGTATCAACAGTTCATTCCTTTGTAATGCTGAGTAGTAGTCTCACTGTTCGTTTACCCATTTACCAGTTGAAGGACATTTGGTTTGTTTCTAGTTTTTGCCCATTACAAATAAAACTGGTGCAAACATTCATGTACAAGTCACTAAATGGATATATGTTACCATTTCTCTTAAGTAAAACCTTAGAAGTTTGTTTAGTGTTCAAAAAATAATTGCCAAATTATTTTTGAAAGTGCTTACATCATTTAAATTCCATTAAGACTGTAGGAGAGTTCTAGATCCTTAACATCCTCAGCAACATTTTATGTAGTCAGTCTTTGTAATTTAAAACAGTCTATTAGGTATGTAGCTGTATCTCATTGTGGGTTTCTTGATAATTTGCATTTCCTTATGGACTAATGGTGTTTCGAATCTTTCCGAGCGCTTTTTGCCATCCTGTACATTCTTTGGCGAAGTGTCTGTACAAATTTCTTGCTTATTTTTAAAATAAGGTTGGTTGTTTTCCTATGATTGAGTTTTGAGAATTTTTTATGAATTTAGAGTACAAGTCCTTTATCAGATACATGATTGGCAAATACTTCTCCCAGTCTGTGGCTTGTCTTTCATTCTTTTGTGACTTTTAAAGAGCAAAACTTTTTAATTTTGATGATGTGCAATTTATCAAATTGTTGTCTTCATTATGGCAGTTTTATAAAAAAACTCGAAATAGGCTAGTGTTAATCCTCCAACGCGTTCATCACTTTCAAATTTGTTATGGCTATTCTAGACCCTTTGCAGTTCCAAATAAAATTTAAAATCAATTTTCCAGTTTTTATGGAAAAATGCTCACTGGGATATTGGTTCCGGTTACATTGAATTTAGAAATCAAATTGAGAAGCATTGAAATCTTAATAATATCTTCTAACCCAAGAACGCAGTATACCTCTCGAATTATTTAAGTCTTCTTTAATTTCTTTCAGGAATATTGTGTAGTTTAGAGTGTATAGGACTTTCACATTTTTGGTCGAATTTATTCCTAAATATTTTGTATAATTTTGATACTACTACAAATGGAATTTATTTTTTCAATTTTAATTTCTGATTTTTTTGTTGCTTGATTTTTGTATATTGATCATTTATCCTGCAACCCTGCTAAACTCAATTACTAGTTCTAGTAGTCTTTTTGTAGATTCTATTAGATTCTATTCTATTAGATTGTAATCGTCCTACACAGACGATTGTGTCATCTGCAAAACAAGACTGTTGTACTTCCTTTTCAATATGGATGCTTTTATTTCTTTACCTTGACTGATTGTACTGGTTAATATCTCCAGTACCATGTTGAATAGAAATGATTAAAATGAACATTTTTGTCTTTTGATCTTAAGGAGAAAGCATTCAGTCTTTCAGCATTAAATATGATTTTAGCTGTAGGTTTTTCATAGGTGCCCTTTATGTACCTAGTTCACTAAGAGTTTTTATTGGGAATTAATACAGCACTTTGTGAAAGGCTTTTTTACATCTATCAAGTTGATTGAATTATTTTTCTGTTTAAGTGTCTTAATATAATGAGTTGTGTATAATGATTTTTGAATGTTAAATTAACCTTACATTTTTGGGATGAACCCTGCTTGGTCATGATATATTATCATTTTATAAATTGTTAGATTTTATTTGCTAACATTTTGTTTAGAGTTTTGCATATATGTTTTTGAGAGATATTCATATGTAATTTTCCTTCCTTATAATGTCTTTTTCTGGTTTTGATATCAAGTCATATTGGCCTCATAGAACATGTAGGAAAGTAGTCACTACTCTTTATTTTCTGGAAATGTTTGTTTAGAATTGGTATTATTTTTTTTCCTTAAACATTTGTTAGAATTTACCAGTGAAGCCAATGGGAGTTGGAATATTCATTGTGGGAAGATTTTTAGTAAGTTTAATGCATATACATATATATGTATTAGATGTATGTTTATATTTTTTCAGGTTGTTTCTTCTTCAGTGGTCTTTTGTAGTTTGTGCTTTTTAAGGAATTTGTCCATTCGATATAAACTGTCAATTTATTGGCAAAGAGTATTTATACTAATTTATACTATACCCTTATTTTCATTTAATTCTGTAGAATTTCCAGTGATTCCCATTCTTAATATTGGCAATTTGTGCCTTTCTTTTTCCTAATCAGGCTAGTTTTAGTTCTAACCATTTTATTTGCATTCTCAGAGAACCAGGTTTGGGTTTCATTTATATTCTCTATTTTTCTGTTCTTTATTTCATTGATTTCAGCTTTGATCTTTAGTAATTTCTATCTTCTACTTACTGGGTTGAATTTTCTCTTCTTTTTCTAGTTTCTTAAATTGATGCCATTAATTGAGACCTTTCTTCTTTTTTAATATAGGTGTTTAGTGCAATAAATTTCCCCTTAAGTACTGTTTTAGTGACGTCCCACAAATTTTGATGTGTTGTGTTTTCATTTTTATTCATTCCTAAATATTTTTTAATTTCTTTTTTGATTTTTTTCTTTTTGAACCCAACAGCACATTAAAAGGATCATACACCATGATCAAGTGGGGTTTATCCCAGGGATGCAAGGATTCTTCAATATGTGCAAATCTATCAATGTAATACACCATATTAACAAATTGAAGAATAAAAACCATAAGATCATCTAATAGATGCAGAAAAAGCTTTTGACAAAATTCAACACCCATTTATGATAAAAACCCTCCAGAAAGTAGGCATAGAGGGAACTTGCCTCAACATAATAAATGCCATATATGACAAACCCACAGCCAACATTGTTCTCAATGGTGAAAAACTGAAACCATTTCCACTAAGATCAGGCACAAGACAAAGTTGTCCACTCTCACCACTGTTATTCAACATAGTTTTGGAAGTTTTAGCCACAGCAATCAGAGAAGAAAATGAAATAAAAGGAATCCAAATCAGAAAAGAAGAAGTAAAGCAGTCACTGTTTGCAGATGACATGATACTATACATAGAGAATCCTAAAGATGCTACTAGAAAACTACTAGAGCTAATCAACAAATTTGGTAAAGTAGCAGGATACAAAATTAATGCACAGAAATCTCTTGTATTCCTATACACTAATGATGAAAAATCTGAAAGAGAAATTAAGGAAACACTCCCATTTACCACTGCAACAAAAAGAATAAAATACCTAGGAATAAACCTACTTAAGGAGACAAAAGACCTGTATGCAGAAGACTATAAGACACTGGTGAAAGAAATCAAAGATGATACAAACAGATGGAGAGATATACCATGCTCTTGGATTGGAAGAATCAACATTGTGAAAATGACTATACTAGCCAAAGCAGTCTACAGATTCAATGCAATCCCTATCAAACTACCAATGGCATTTTTCACAGAACTAGAACAAAAAATTTCACAATTTGTATTGAAAAACAAAAGACCCTGAATAGCCAAAGCAATCTTGAGAAAGAAAAACAGAGCTGGAGGAATCATGCTCCATGATTTCAGACTATACTACAAAGCTACAGTAATCAAGAGAGTATGGTACTGGGACAAAAACAGAAATGTAGATCAATGGAACAGGATAGAAAGCCCAGAGATAAACCCATGCACCTATGGTCACCTTATTTTTGATAAAGGAGGCAAGAATATACAATGGAGAAAAGACAGCCTCTTCAATAAGTGGTGCTGGGAAAACTGGACAGCTACATGTAAAAGAATGAAATTAGAACATTCCCTAACACTATACAGAAAAATAAACTCAAAATGGATTTCTTCTTTGACCATTGGATTATTAAAAGTGAGCTATTTTGGTTTCCAAATATTTGAGGTTTTCCAGAGATATTACTGTTATTGATTTCTACTCCCATTGTGATCAGAGAAGATATTTTGTATGATTTGAATTACTTTAATTTGTTGAGAATTTATTTATGCCCCAAAACATTATCTATCTTAGGAAATGTTCTGTATGCACTTGAAAAGAATGTAAGTTCTGTTGTTATAGGAAGAAATATTCTGTATATGTTGTTCAGGTTATGTTGATTGATAGTGTTGTTCTGTTCTATTCCTACTGATTTTCTGCCTACTTGTTTTACAAATTGTTGAGAGAGATTTTGAAATATCCTACTATAATTCTGGATTTTCTATTTCTCCTTGTAGTTTTATAAGTTTTTGCTTCATGGATTTTGAAGCTCTGATGTTAATTTCACAAACATTTAGGATTGATATGCACTCTTGATAAATGTACCATTTATCATTATGAAATGATTTTCTTTATTTCTGGACATATTTATTCTCTGAAATCACTTTGTGCTAATTTTAACATAGTCACTCTGTCTTCCTTTAAATTGGTGTTAGCATGGCATGTCTTTTTCCAATCTTTTACTTTTATTCTACTTTTTCTTTATATTATTTAGACATTATATAGTTGAATTTTGATTTTTAATCCAGTCTGCCAATTTCAGCCTTTTAATTGGGTGTGCTCTATTTACATTTAATGGGATTATAGATACAGTTGGGTACAAATCTACTATCTTGCTCTTTATTTTCTACTTCTCCAATCTATTCTTTGTTCATTTTCCCTCTCTTTTACGCCTTCTTTTGGATTAATTAAATACTTTTTATGATCTCATATTATCTACTTTATTGGCTTATTAGCTATAACTCTGTTTTATTATCTTAGTGGCTGCTTTAGGTTTATAGTATACGATTTTAGCTCACCATAGTCTGCCTTTGACTACTTTACACAGGATAAATAAACTTTATAATAATATTCTTTCATTTGTGTTTTCATCCTTTGTGTTATTATTTTCATACATTTTCCTTTTACATGTTATAAGCTCACCTTGTATAGCTGTTATTCTTGTTTAAACAATCAATTATTTTAAAAAATAAATAATGATAAAAACCACATATTTACCTATGTAGTTACCATTTCTGGTGTTCTACATTCCTTGTGTTGAACCGTATTTCTATCTAATACCATTTTTATTCTGCCTGAAAGACTTCCATTAACATTTCTTGTGGTGTGGGTCTACTGGTGATGAATTATTTCAGCTTTTTAAAGTGAAACAAAAAATCTTAAAATTTGTATGGAAACACAAAAGACCCCGAATAGCCAAAGCAATCTTGAGAAAGAAAAATGCAGCTAGAGGAGTCAGGCTCCCTGACTTCAGACTATACTATAAAGCTACTGTAATCAAAACAGTATGGTACTGGTACAAAAACAGAAACGTAGATCAATGGAACAGGACAGAAAGCCCAGAAATAAACCCACACACCTATGATCAAGTAATCTATGACAAAGGAGGCAAGATTATACAATGGAGAAAAGACAGTCTCTTTAATAAGTGGTGCTGGGAAAACTGGACAGCTACATGTAAAAGAATAAAATTGGAATGCAACTTCTTAAGACATTGATTGAAAGTCTTACCTGAGCAGGTAACTTCTTGTAAAAGAATAAAGTTAGAACACTCTCTAACACCATATATAAAAAATAAACTCAAAGTTGATTAAAGACCTACATGTAAGACTGGATACTATAAAACTCTTAGAGAAAAATGTAGGCAGAACACTCTTTGATATAAATCACAGCAATATCTTCTTTGATCCATCTCCTAGAGTAATGGAAATAAAAACAAAAATAAACTAATGGGACCTAATTAAACTTAAAAGCTTTTGCACAGCCAAGGAAACCATCAACAAAACAAAAAGGCAACCTACTGAATGGGAGAAAATATTTGCAAATAACATGACCAACAAGGGGTTAATATCCAAAATATATAAACAGCTCTTGCAGCTCAACATCAAAAAAAAAAAAAAAAAACCTGATTTAAAAATGGGCAGAAGACCTAAATAGACATTTCTCCAAAGAAGACATTCAGATGGCCAACAGGCACAAGAAAAGATGCTCAACTTCACTAATTATTAGAAAAATGCAAATTAAAACCACAATGAAATATCACCTCACACCAGTCAGAATGGCCATCACCAAAAAGTCTACAGACAATAAATGCTGAAGAGGGTGTGGAGAAAGGGAACCCTCCTATGCTGTTGGGGGGAATGTAAATTGGTACAGCCACTATGGAGAACAGTATGGAGGTTCCTTAAAAAAACAGAGCCACCATGATCCAGCAATCCCACTCCTGGGCATATATCTTGAGAAAACCATGGTTCAAAAGGGTACATGCCACCCAATATTTATTGCAATACTGTTTATAATAGCCAAGACATAGAAGCAACCTAAATGGCCACCAACAGATGAATGGATAAAGAAGATGTGGTACTTATATACTATGGAGTATTACTCAGCCATAAAAAAGAATGAAATAATGCCACTTGCAGCAACATGGATGGACCTGGAGATTATCACAGAAAGTGAAGTCAGAGAAAGACAAATGTCATATGATATGGTTTATATGTGGAATCTAAAAAGAATGGTACAAATGAACTTATTTACAAAACAGAAATAGGCTCACAGACATAGAAAACAAACTTATGGTTACCAAAAGGACAAGTTGGGGGAGGTAGGGATAAAGTAGGAGGTTGGGATTAACATATAAACACTATTATATATAAAATAGATAATCAACAAGGACCTACTGTATAGCACGTGGAACACTATTCAATACTTTGTAGTAACCTATATGGGAAAAGAATCTGAAAAAGAATAGATATATGTATATGTATAACTGAATCACTTTGCTGTACACCTGAAACTAACCCAACGTTGTAAATCGGCTATACACCAGTATAAAATAAAAGTTAGGAAAAAAAATACTATTCAACCTCCTTTATTCCTAATGCAGAAAAAAACCAGTGAGAATTGTCTTTATTTCTCTTTATTTCTTTTTTTTTTTCTTATACCTTAAATCCCTTTCTCTTTTTTCCTTTTAGCAAAGTGTTTCTCATACTTTAGGACACAATTTAAGCATCTTATCACAGAAAAGAGTTTTCTAACTGTTTGTTCCTGTCTTCTAGGTGGTATGACTAGTTCTTTCTTTATTTTTCACACTGTGCTTTGAAACTATGTTTATTATTGCTATTAGATGTATTTCTCTTACTTGAATTTGACTTATTTAGAGCTAAAATCAAATCTTGTAAATTTTTATTTCACAATTTGTAGAATTTTTAACAGTCTTGGCTAATTTTATTGCTGCTCTTCATCCCATTAGAAAAGAAAAAGGAATGAAATAATGCCATTTGCAGCAACATGGATGGACCTAGAGATTGTCATGCTGAGTGAAGTAAGTCTTGCAGCAACATGGATGGACCTAGAGATTGTCATGCTGAGTGAAGTAAGTCAGACAGAGAAAGACAAATATCATATGACATCGCTTATTTGTGGAATCTAAAAAAATGGTACAAATGAACTTATTTACAAAACAGAAATAGAGTCACAGATGTAGAAAACAAACTTATGGCTACCAGGGAGGAAAGTGGGGGTGGGGGGAGGGAGAAGGACAAACTGGGAGATTGGGATTGACATACACACAGTGCTATATAAAAAATAGATAACAAATAAGGACCTACTGTAGAGCACAGGGAACTTTTCTCAATACTCCATAATGACCTATACAGGAAAATACTCTAAAAAAGAGTGGACATATGCATATTTATAACTTATTCACTTTGCTGTACACCTGAAACTAACACAACATTGTAAGTCAACTATACTCCAATAAAAATTTTAAAAAAGAGAAGAAAAGAAATGCAAGTGCTTTCTATAGGTAATCTGCCCAAAATTATTCATTAGACATATTTGATTATGCAAATAATATTAAAAGTTGTTATAACACTCAAGCTTTTGTGATTTAATTATATTTTGCCTATTTTACTTTAATTTTTTGACATAATTTAACTACAAAACAATAGCTATTTTATGCTTCTAATATATTAGTCCAAAACAAAGTGCAGAAATTTAAAATATTCGATTCAATAACAACAGTATATAATTCAGTATTTCCCCTTTAATTTTTATAAATCTGTAGTGAGTGTTTCTCAGTTTTCTTTGGTTGTTTCATGTCCCAAATGGAAGAAAACATCAGCATGAAAGAGAACCTCCCACTTTTAATTACTTCCCTTTTCTGGTTGACTCCACCTCCATTATGAAGTCTTTCTGTTTTTTTGTGGATGTGAAATGATTTTTAGAATTCTTAGTGGTCCTCTTCTTTAGGAGACCATTCCTAGGGAATAATACAAGAAGATTTAAGTATCATAAAACTTTGGAATGGACAAACTCAGAATGGTGCTACATGAAAACTCTGGATCTACTGGTAAAAGCTTCTCATTTGTTCTATTTACCCTTTAATGGAGTACAGCAATATTCTGGCAGTCAGTGGATCTGATTTAATAGTGATGGGCATCAGGAGGGTAAGTTATAGGAAAAGGGCAATAAGCCTATAAGGCAGTACCTTCTATCTTCCATAGATTCTAAATTGAAGATGTGAGATAAGGATTAGATTTGGCATCAAGTCTGTAAAACTGCTGAGGTGCAATTAAGTAAGGAACTAAAACTAACTGAATTGTATTGAGTTTGAAACTAACAGTTGTTAGAAAAATAGAACAAGTAGGAATGCATATTGATTGAAAGTTGATTCCCTAGAGGACATTTAGAATAACACCCCTGATTGGTGAAATCTACTTCGTGACCTATGTGGATGCATTAAACTTATTTAGCATTCTTACTCTTTTTTTTTTTCAAGCTTTTAGACTGAGGTATAACATACCACATGAAAGCATAGGTCGTAAATGCACAGTTCAGTGAGTTATCGTAGAGGAGTGACTACATAGCGTTTTTACTTTTAAATTACTGTTGGGTGAGAGTAAGAAGGAGAATTGAGTGATAGAGCATTTTATGCTATTTTTGGAGATAAGTCCCAATAGTGGGGGTTTCCAAATATGAACTTTGTCACTTTTTACTCCAATGTATTGTTCAACTACTATTTAGCAGGCACTGTGCCAGGTACTGGTGAAACTGGTGAACGTGATAGATATAATTCATTCCCTCATGGAACTTGCCATCTAATAATGTGGATCAGGTAGGCTTGGAGATGAGGGTATCAGTGGTTGAATATTGCTCTGTGTCTGAAGGGAGAACTGCCCACTTCTAAGTTTCATCAATGCCTTTTCAGTTTTCCAGGTTTTAAGGCTCAATCTTGCAATGCTTTTTCCATCCCCAACTCTCTTGTAATTCCTCGCCCCTAGATTGCCTATAAACATGAACGTTTTCAAAGCTACTTCACTGAGGCTGTACGATCCTGGGTACGAATTTTTCCTGCCTGCCTTGCCATTTAGGGGGAAGGATATTCTGTCTTGGTTTGACCTTCTTTATTAACCTCAAACCTCTGAAACCGTCCGTCTCCTCCAAAGCCTCTTTTCGGGAAGACTCTACTTTTGCTCTCTTTCGTCTTTTCACAGAATTTAGAAGATGTTCTGCCCACTTAAGTCCCTTCACTATTGCTGTGGTCTCAGTTCTCAGTGCCTGTTTGGTCACCCGTTCTCTTGGTGAGTACACTGTCAAATTTACTCACAACCTTAGCCCACTGTGACAAGAGTCACTAAAAAGCAAATAATTCTCCTGAAGGCTAAATAGCATCTAAGAACATGCTTCATGGTTTCAAAGTAGAAGATAATAGGAAAATATCTCCATTTCAATTTCCATTTGAGTCAATAAATTTGTTAGATTTTAACTAGCATTTTAAAAATTCATGGTATTTTCCATATATGTGTGAAATAGGCACTAAATTCCTTACAACTGGTCTTTCCATCCTCACCCTCAGCCTTCTTTCTACCGATCTTAGGATTCTGGAGAAACTTACATAGCTTATCCCTATAAAATTTTGTAATATCTTTTTTTATAGTAAACTATCCATGAGAATATATAAATTGACGTTATAAAGAATATCAGCCATTAAATAAAGATACCATACAGTATTGGATTACCCAGATTTACTGGTTTTATGTCATTGCTTAATTTGAAGCCTGTGATACTGACATTTGTTTTTTTAATTTCTATGAAATAACATTCTCCTATTGTACCATGGATAGGTGCAGAAATATTTCTCGAGTCTGGCTTTGAAAAATAAATAAGTAATCTAAAGAATAATAATTTTCTACTTGCTCTTTGGATCTTGACCAATTGCTGCCTTTACTTATTGTTACAGGAGGAACAGACAAGGAGCTGAGGCTAACGGCTGGTGAAAACAAGTGTTCTGGGAGAGTGGAGGTGAAAGTCCAGGAGGAGTGGGGAACTGTGTGTAATAATGGCTGGGACTTGTCTGCAGTCTCCATTGTTTGTAGGCAGCTGGGATGTCCAACTGTTATCAAAGCCACTGGATGGGCTAATTCCAGTGCAGGCTCTGGACGCATTTGGATGGATCATGTTTCTTGTCGAGGGAATGAATCAGCTCTCTGGGATTGCAAACATGATGGGTGGGGAAAGCATAACTGTACTCACCAACAGGATGTTGGAATCACCTGCTCAGGTAAGACTTGCATAAGTCAAGCCTTAACATGAAATGCTTTGTGAAAAAAAAATCTATGGGTTAAAAATTAAAAGGAGCCAGTTTTCTGTAAGTAATCTAGTCCACGTATAAAATTACCCAATCCATTGCTAAAAGACCAGAAAACACATGACAAAGCCCATATTAAAAAAAAAAAATCAAAAGAGATTCTGAATACTACAATCAATGAGGAAGTGACTAGCTTCAATTTCATATTAAGTAATCCTACTATAACTTACTACTTCTACATAAAAATATCATGATATCTAAGTTAATTCCTTGTCCCCTTTCCCCATAAAATGCTGCTTTCATGCATTGGCCCATAAATCATGACCCTTTTGCCCATTAATTGATAATCAACTTACTCTATCAGGAAATAAATATTCTTAGCACTAATCCTTTTTTGTTGGAGGAAGGATGTTTTGCACAGTAGAATTGCTTCTTCCACTGTACAATGCTATTCATTTACTATTACAAGGTAGTTTTAGTTTTAATTTATAAAACATTTCATAAGTTTCATCTCACTTGCCCTTACAATAGCCCAGACCTTTCTGCTGACGAATCCCAAGGTCATGTTTCTGACCCAGTTCAGATTCCTGGGCTTCCAATTTCTCTTTGCTCATGTCATTGACCTTTATGCAACTTTATCACCACCCAGCCTTTCTATTAGAGATCATCTCCTCCATAGGACTGATTTTAGATAGGACTAATCTCTATCCAGGCATGGTGGTGTAATGGGAGCAACAGAGGCTAGTATCTAGAAAATTGCTCAGCTGCTCATTAATGCTATTATTTTGAGCAAGTTGCTAAATCTTTCTAAACTTCAGTTTCTGAGCACCCAATGATATAATACATGTAAAGCTACTGGTACACTGGTAGGTAATAGGTGTTAAAAATTAACATTAGTTTCCTCGTGGCTCACTGCCTCTCATTACCTAGACAACTCATTTCTCTTTCTTCTTCCTTCTCTTCCTCCACGCTTCTCCTCTTCCCCCTTCTTCTTCTCTTCTTCTTGTCTTTTATTGTTAATCATTTTGCAGGGAAAGATAAGAAATAACAGTTGTAACATCTACATCAAACATCTACAGCAAAGTTTAAAATGATAATAAATCTTGCCAGGCTCTTACTATAATTATTGCTGTCTATAGAGTTGACTGTTTAAGCTAAGACATCAATGTAGTACTTTTAGCTCGTGTTCTGTTTTTCATACCTTTACATAAGGATCCTTTATATAAGGATGACATTAATCAAACTTGGTTTTTGAAGTTTATACACCTAAACCTCCAACTGGTGCGTAATAATAGAAAGGGATGTGTAGCCACTCAGGGACTCATGAGTTTCATGAGGTTTCTGAGTTCATATTTCTGAGGTTTCAGAGTCTGTATTTCTGAGATTCTCTACCCTGGTCAATGCTAAATCCTCAGAACATCTACTTGGGAAATTCTATTATTATCACATGCATAATAGTAAAGAGGATAGACTCTGGTGCTAGGTTGTTTTTTTGTTTGTTTGGGTTTTTTTGCATTCTGTCTCTACTGTTTTCTGGGTGTTTGATCCTGTGTCAATTATTTAACCTCAGTTTGCTTATCTGGGAAGTAGAGATAGTGGTAATGACACATAATGCTTAATGTTGCTGTGAAAACTGAAGATAGCATATGTAATACATTTGGAACAGCATATGCATATTTTGATTGTAAGCTATTATTATTATTCATGATACAAAATCTTGTTGAGCGGAGGTCCTTGCCTGGAGTTCAGTGCTTTTAAAATTGAATTACTTTTTCAAAAAAGAATTTCTAAGCATTTTATTCAACCATAAACAGTTTCTGGTTTTTAGGTGCCCCAAAATTTCATCCCAAGTCTCTTTTTCTCAGGTATTTTAGTCATCATAGAAAATCTAAGGATAGTGTATAGAGAGAATTTTCTTTATGAAAAAGCCATTCTTTGCTAAAAATGGTAGCAGGTGCTTCGGGGGAGGGAAAAGAAAGCTTTGATTCAGGAAAAAACTGGTAAGAAATAATCTTGATTAATTTTTTCCCCAATTTTTAATGTTTTTTTAAAAATTTGTTTATTTATTTATTTATTTTTGGCTGCATTGGGTCTTCATTGCTGTGCATGGGCTTTTCTCTAGTTGGGGCGAGCAGGGGCTACTCTTTGTTGCGGTGCGCGGGCTTCGTATTGTGGTGGCTTCTCTTGCTGTGGAGCACGGGCTCTAGGCACGCGGGCTTCAGTAGCTGTGGCATGCAGCTTCAGTAGTTGTGGCTCACAGGCTTAGTTGCTCCGCAGCATGTGGAATCTTCCCAGACCAGGGCTCAAACCTGTGTCCCCTGCATTGGCAGGCAGATTCTTAACCACTGCGCTACTAGGAAGTCCTAATGTTTAATGTTTTTGTATACCAATTTTGCAAACTATCATGCATGCTTATGCATTTTTTTTTTTTTTGCTTTTTCCTGTTTTCTAATTTCAAATTCAACTTCAAGCAATCATTCATGCTCTAAACTGATGGTCATAAAAAAAGATTAAAATAAAAATTTTAACTGTTCAACAAATGACTGGTTTGTCATTTTTGCTTCTTTGTAGTATGAACAAATTTTATTTTTTCAACCTTTTTATTTTTTTTATTTATTTTTTTTTTTCATGTAATGTCTGAAACATTTATATTAACATATTTCCATACTCAACCTTTTTAAATAAATACTTTGAGGCAAACGTATCTATTTCTACATAGAAGTGTTTATTATGCCTTAGTAATGGAAGGAAACAAAACAAAACACAAAGTAAAGTTTAATCTGTAAAAGTTTTTTTACAGATTAATCGTTGGTTGGTTTTCAAAAGATTAAAATTATCCAAAATGTGAACAGGGGCAGCATCCAAAATGAAGCATCATTTTTAAGGATAGGATCAAATCTCAACTGACTAGAGGAATATTATTTTCTAAAATCACTTCTGAATAAATATTACTTCTGAATTCTGGTCTTTTCTCCGCTCTAGATGGATCTGATTTGGAGATGAGGCTGATGAATGGAGGAAACCGGTGCTCAGGAAGAATAGAGGTCAAATTCCAAGGACAGTGGGGAACTGTGTGTGACGATAACTTCAACATAGATCATGCTTCTGTGGTTTGTAAACAACTTGAATGTGGAAGTGCTGTCAGTTTCTCTGGTTCAGCTAATTTTGGAGAAGGTTCTGGACCAATCTGGTTCGATGATCTTGTATGCAATGGAAATGAGTCAGCTATCTGGAACTGCAAACATGAAGGATGGGGAAAGCATAATTGCGATCATGCTGAGGATGCTGGAGTGATTTGCTTAGGTAAGGACTGGCCTGCGTTTTTTCTGTTCTCCATGAGAGGACAAAAAAAGGGGGTAAAAGTCTCAAAAGACTGAACTCCTAAAAACATAATGACGTCTGCTTCTTTTATCGCCTTATTATTACCTAATTTCAGGATGCAGTTCTGATACCTGTGGAATTTTTACCTTAACTGTAATTAGGATAAATAGGTTAGGGGGGAATGATGACAGTGAAACTGAGATCCAAGTCATGAGGGTAGAAGGAAGTGTTTAGAGAATAATCCACTCCCCCCATCCCTCCAAAAAAAGAAAGAAAAAGAAAAAAAAGTTAACTGTTAAAAACAGGTTAGAATTTTGCTTTCTGGATGTTTTGGAGCACCCCCCTTATCATCCTCTACCTACAAAAGTCTCCTCTTTAGCCATTTTGACCCACCCTTTCTTAAACCCACCTTTTCTTAAATCCACGGAATCAAATGATTAAAAAATTGGTTTCCTATTAAAACCTCACTTATGCTAGTGCTATGTTATGAGCAGGCACTGTGTCTGTCTAGAAACTTTCATGTTTCACGCTTGATTACGGGACAGGGACATGGCTTTGTGTGTACAAGACTGTCACTCTCCTTTCTTCACTTGAGTGCCGAGTTTGAAGAAGACCTAGTAAGTCTTGAACCCCAGGGAATATTTAGGAAACTATAACTAGGGTAAAAAGGTCCCTGTATTCACCAGGTATTTTTTCTTCAAATGAAGGAAATTCAATGCAGACTAACTTTAAAATGAGAGAATACTGACTCAGAAAACAGGGAAATCCAGGAGGTACAGTTGGCTCCATCCAAGCACTGCGCGGCTTGCGGGATCTTAGTTCCCCGACCAGGGATCGAAGCCCGGTCACGGCAGTGAAAGTTCTAACCACTGGACAGCCAGGGAATTCCCCAATTTGCTTTTTTCTTGTTGAATAATGTGACCATCTATAGTCTAAACCACAGAGAATGGGATTCCTACAGAAAAGATGGATTCTGTTAGCTGAAGAAAGTGAAAGGGATTTGGCATAGAAAAAACACAGTATGTACCTTCTGTTTTCCTTTACCCATCAAAATCTTTCTAGGTCCCCAATCAGCACGTTTCTTCTCAGTGTGTTTTATACATGCTGAGTAATCACAATAAACAGCAATTATGACAACAAAAACCAAAACTGCCTGAGGAAAAAAGCAATTTATTTATTATAAGATATTACTTAGAATCAAGTTCTGTTCTTTGAGGAATATTGATTGCGGGAAGTTGAAAGTAGTAATGGTGAGGGCCCTTTTCTCTTTACTTTGTTTTTAAACTACAGAAGTGGTCAGAAAGGGGTGAGGCATGTAATACAAACCAGGTAGTCTGGGTAGGCAATGAAGTCAGAGGCAAAAGTGAGTATTGAGGCAAACTGGAGTGTGTAGGTCCCACCTAGACACCTGCAAATATATATTTAAAAGGGAAAAAACCAAACAATTCCAACAAAAAATCTGTGGTGATCAAACAAGCAAATCTCTAGATAAATTTCAGTCCCTGGGCCTCCCGTTAGGAACTCTTCCTATAATGCATTCTCTCCATAGTGAAAAGCCTTGTCTTCTTTTTTTTATTTTTATTTTTATTGATTGATTGATTGATCTTTTCCATTATGGTTTATTACGAGATATTGAATATATTTCTCTGTGCTATACAATAGGACCTTGTTGTTTATCCGTTCTATATATAATAGTTTGCATCTGCTAGTCCTAAACTTCCAATCCGTAAAAAGTCATGTCTTCTTGCCTGATCCACTCCTCCTTCCATCTTTAACGATTTTCAGTGGTAATATATCACTGTTTTCTCCATCTCTCCTTATATCTCCCCCTCAACTCATCTCAGGTATAGCTGTTTAGAGTGCCTCCGTTCTTGTTTCTTTATCACTGACTTGTTTTGTTTCCCTCTTACAGAGGGAGCAGACCTGAGCCTGAGACTGGTAGATGGAGTCACTGAATGTTCAGGAAGATTAGAAGTGAAATTCCAAGGACAATGGGGGACAGTGTGTGACGATGGCTGGGATAGTAACGATGCCGCTGTGGCATGTAAGCAACTGGGATGTCCAACTGCCGTCACTGCCATTGGTCGAGTCAACGCCAGTGAAGGAATTGGACACATTTGGCTTGACAGTGTTTCCTGCCATGGACATGAGTCTGCTCTCTGGCAATGTAAACACCAAGAATGGGGAAAGCATTATTGCAATCATAATGAAGATGCTGGTGTGACGTGTTCTGGTAAGTTAAAACAAAACAAAACAAAAAGAAAAACAGAGGAGGAAGGACCTGTGTTCTTTAGGAGTAGGAATAGGTGTGAGATGTGAGAGAGAGAAATATCTAATAATTTCCTTGTTGGGAATTCTTTTACAGTTGTGAGGAATCTTTAACACATTCTTTATATGACTAGTTTGGTGGGTCCTCTGACTCTATTTTCTATAATAATTTTCCGACTGCTATTAGGGACCACACTTCAAATTCTAAATCTACCTGGAGCTCCAAAAGACAAAATGATGTAGGTCTTTTCTTTATATCTGATTTGCTCATATTTTTTAGCCACTGACAATTTTTATTAAGTTTTGAAACTGTAATCCCATTTCTAACAAAATTCATGGTCTATACTGGCTCTTCAAAAAGCCAGGAGATGGGTAAGCCAGAATTTCCAGTGTCTCAGTATTTGGGAAGGAACAAGATTTTTAAAATACCCTTTGGAAGCTAACCTCCATATGTATCTGTGACCTAAGTTTATGTTTCTTTTGCAGATGGATCAGATCTGGGACTGAGACTTAAAGGTGGAGGCAGCCACTGTGCTGGGACAGTGGAGGTGGAAATTCAGAAATTGATAGGGAAAGTGTGTGACAGAGGCTGGGGACTGAAAGAAGCTGATGTGGTTTGCAGGCAGCTGGGATGTGGATCTGCGCTCAAAACATCCTATCAAGCTTATTCCAAAATTAAGGCAACAAACACATGGCTGTTTTTAAGCAGCTGTAATGGAAATGAAACTTCTCTTTGGGACTGCAAGAATTGGCAATGGGGTGGACTTAGTTGTGATCACTATGATGAAGCCAAAGTTACCTGCTCAGGTAAGACTTTCAATCAGCGTGTTAAGAAGTTGCATTCCAATTTTATTCTTTTACGTGTAGCTGTCCAGTTTTCCCAGCACCTCTTATTGAAGAGACTGTCTTTTTTCCATTGTATATTCTTGCCTCCTTAGTCATAGATTAGATGATCATAGGTGCGTGGGTTTATTTCTGGGCTCTCTATCCTGTTCTATTGATCTATGTGTCTGTTTTTGTGCCAGTACCATACTCTTTTGTTGACTGTAGCTTTGTAGTATAGTCTGAAGTCAAGGATCCTAATTCCTCCATTCCTCCAGAATGATTCCTATCATTCCTTAATGATAGGGATTGCATTAAATTTGTAGATTGCTTTGGGTAGTATGGTCATTTTAACCATATTGATGCTTCCAGTCCAGAAACACAGTATATCTTTCCACCTGTTTGAGTCATCTTCAATTTCTTTCATCAGTGTCTTACAGTTTTCTGAGTACAGGTCTTTTGCTTCCTTAGGTAGGTTTATTCCTAGGTATTTTATTCTTTTTTATGTGATGGTAAATGGGATTGTTTCCTCAATTTCTCTTTCTGATAGTTCATTGCTAGTGCATAGAAATGCAACAGATTTCTGTATATTAATTTTGTATCCTGCAACTTTACCGAATTCGTTGATGAGTTCTAGTAGTTTTTTGGTGGCGTCTTTAGGACTTTCTATATACAGTATCATGTCATCTGCAAACAGTGACAGTATTACTTCTTCCTTTCCAGTTTGGATTCCTTCTATTTCTTTCTCTTGTCTGATTGCTGTTCCTAGAACTTTAGATACTATGTTGAATAAAAATGGCAAGAGTGGGCATCCTTGCCTTTGTTCCTGATCTTAGAGGAAATGCTTTCAGCTTTTCACCATTGCGTTTGATATCAGGTAGATTGCCTATCTGCACTTCACTTAGTTCTTATTCTGGAGTTTTATCTTGTTCCTTTGTTTGCAACATGTTCCTCTGTTGCCTCATTTTGCCTAACTTGCTGTTTTCAGTTCTACATATCTGGTAGATTGGTTACATTTCCCAACCTTAGAGAAATGGCCTTCTGTGGGAAATGTCCTGTGCTTTCAGCAGCACACTCCCCTCTGGTCACCAGAGCTATATGCTCTAGGGGTGCCCCCCATGTTGACTGCACAAGTCCTTCTGATGTGGTTGGCATGGGGTAGCTGGCTGCAGAGACCAGGGGTGTCCCAGGACTAGTGCTGTTTCACTGTGAGTTGAGCCAAGTTCTACAATGGGTGATTGCAGAGCCAGGGTTCTCAGATCTAGTGTCATACTGCTGGTGGGTGGAGCTTGTTCCTGACATGGCTGGCTGTGGGCTCCGGGGTGTCCCAAAGCTAGTGTTGGCCTGCTGGTAAGTGGAGCTGTTCCTGGGGCAGATGGCTGAGGGGTCCAACATGTCTCAGAGTTGGTGTCCACCTGCTTGTCAGTGGGACCAATGTCCAAGGGATCCTGGGGCTGGTGCCCACCTACTGGTGCATGAAGCCATATCCTGGGGCTAATGCCAGCCACTGGAAGGCAGACAGGTCCTGGGGTCCCAGCTATAGGGCCCAGGAATCCCAGAGCTGGTGTTGGCTTGCTGATGGACAGGGCCAGGGTCCCAGGGGTGCTGGTACTGGCCTCCTGGTGGGTGGGCTGTGTCCTGACAAGGCAGGTTGTGGGGCTACGGTGGTCCTAGGGCTGGGGTCTGTCCACTGGGGGATAAGGCTTGTCCCAGGGCTAGCACCAACCCTCTGGTGGGTGGAGCTGGGTCCCAGGGTCTCTGGCTGCAGGGCCCAGGGTTCCAGGAGCTGATTTTGGCCTGCTGGTAGGCAGGGCCAAGGCCCAGGGTGTCCCCAGGCTAGTGTCAGCTCACTGCTGGGTGGAGCCGGGTCCCAAGGGCTCTGGCTGCAGGGCCCTGGGGATCCCAGGGTTGGTTTGTCAGCCCACTGAGGGCAGGGCTGGAGCCCAGGGAGTCCTGGGGATGGTGCCTGCCCACTGGTGGGTGGAGCTGGGTCCCAGGGTCTCTGGCTGCAGGGCCCTAGCAGTCCCTGCACTCGTGCCGGCCCACTGTTGTGTGGGGCTAGGTCCTGGGCCCTCTGGTGGGCAGGGCCATGTTCCAGGGTAGCTGTGGGCTCAGGATTTCTCAAGAAGCCTGCCTGCTGGTAGGGGCAGTAGTGGGGGAGGGGTGTCGCTGCCTGATAAATTGCTTGGTCTCAGGTGTCTCAGTACTGGTGCTGACAGGCTGGTGAGTGGGTCTGGGTCCTGGTGCTAATAAGCTAAAGAGAGGATTCCAAAAATGACTTTTTCTAACACCAGTATCCTTGTGGTAGAATGAGCTCCCCACAATGACTGCTGCCAGTGTCTATGTTCTCATGGTGAACTCCAGTCACCTCCTGCCTCTCCGGCAGGCTCTCCAAGATCAGCAGGTGGAGCTGACCCAGGCTCCCTTCAAATTACTGCTTCTGCCCTGGGTCCCGGAGAGGGTGAGATTTTGTGTGTGTCCTTTATGAGTGGAGTCTGTATTTCCCACAACCCTCGGCTCTCCCAAAAGTAAGCCCTGCTGGCCTTCAAAGCCAAACGTTCTGGGGGTGCAGGACCCCTGGGCTTGTCTTCCTGGTGCAGGATCCCTGGGCTGGGGAGCCCGATGTGAGACTTAACTTCTCGAGTTGGATGCTTAATTAATTTTGATTCTTTCCTGTTTATTAATATAACCATTTGAGGTTATAGGTTTTCCACTGAGTGTACCAGTAGCTATATCGTATAATTGATGAATTGATGCTCTGTGACTCTGGGACACAGAACTTCCTATGACTGTTCTGTAGTCGTTGTGAATTGCTCTTTTTAGTATTATAAGGTTTCCATCTTTTATGGTTGAACAATTTTTTTTTTTCTGGCTATGCCACACAGCTTGTGGGATCTTAGTTCCCCGACCAGGGATTGAACCCGCGCGCTCGGCAGTGAAAGCAAGGAGTCCTAACCACTGGACTGCCAGGAAATTCCCAAAAACTTTTTGTTCTGAATCAAATTTGTCTGATATTAATATCTCACCTGTTGCTTTATTTTCTATTCTCTTACTTTCAACCTTTACAAATAATTTTGTTCCAGGTGCATCACTTGTACTCATAATAGAATTGGGATTTATGTTGAAAAGGACTCTGATAGAATTACTTTTTTTGAAATGGGAGATGTATTTGACCTTAAGTTAGTCATATTATGCATTATTATGTTGTCATATTATATATACATAATATTTATTGTCGTGTAATATGCTACAACTGAAAACATATTTCACTCTATGACCTTTATGGGGCCTTTACATGTGTTTGGGAATGTGTAAGCATATTTGTATGTCTGATAATTTCCTTCTAAATTTAGAAAGGGTTGTCTATTTTCCTATTAATTTATTTTATTTAATTAGTATGAAGTTCAGCTGCAACTACAAGAAAAACCACCTGAGTGGCTAAAGAAAAAAAAATTTTTTTTCTCATTTAAAATAAGTCAAATAGGTAAGAAGTTTAAGGCTGCTTGGGTGGTGCTGTGGTCACCAAGAAACACCTAGAGTTGTTCTTCTGCAGTAATTATCAAATCCTACTGGACAAGAATAATGAGTTGCCCTGCAAATGATGACATGTGTTGGTGAGCCAGTTTGATAGACCAGGTTCTGCCCTCTGAGAAGCTGCTCTCTGCGCACTATCCTTCATGAGCCCAGGCGCTCTTCTCAGGGCAGTACTTCCTAGTGCGTTGTTCTCATAGTCAATTCTGAGTTCAGTCTGGAGAGTATACCTGTCCGGGGGCTGCACATCTTTCACAACCCACTTTCTGCTGATACTGATTTAGGGACCCTTGGATTGCTTTTAGGGTTGAGTAATCATAAGCCGATGTCGGCTGCCCTCAAAGTCAGCAAAAAATTCTCTCCAAACTTAGTAGGCTTCTAGTCTGTTTTGCTTTAATCCAATGCCATGTGAAAGTAACAACAAAGAATAAATTACGTACTTTGATCTATCCTGTGACCAGGTCCTTCCTCTTAATTTATTGGCCACTGCCCTAAGGTCATTTGAAACCCTGTGTTTGGAAAGGCAAGACCTAAATCCTGTCTCTGCTGGTAGGCTCATTGTCTTTGTATGGAGAGCATCAATTTTATTGTCTGCTAAATCCACAATTTTATCACCACCTTAATTTAGGGGACAGGATACGTAGGGTTTGTTTTTCTTCAATCCTGTTAAGTTCCAAATTATAGGACTCTCAATTAACTACATATAGTAGCTGCAGGCAGAAGATGTCTCCCTCATGAGATTAGTATTTATCCTTCCATTTCTTCTTGCAGTCTAACTGCTTCTAGTCTGAGCTCATCTCTCTCTTAAGTGTTAAAAGTGGCAAGGAGGATTCATGTCATGTCAACATTCTGATATTTTTCTTTTTTTATACCTTTATAAAAGTATACTTTTCTTTTTTTACACTTTCCCCAATATGTTCTCAACTTTTTCAGCTTTAGTAAGCAGATGGTTTTCTTTTCAAGGTGACATTTGTCCAAATATCTTACCATGGATAACATGACTTATTAGCTTTCCAGCCTACAATATCTGAGTCATTAGTATATTCTGCCCATGAATTCCATTCAACCACATCCAAAATTTAGGTTTTATTACTAGAGTACCTCACTTATGATAACACATTCTGAATTATTTAGGATTCTACTAAGCTGCCTATAATAGAAATCGCAAATAGCATAAATCTGCAACTTAAGGTGGGCCCCTCTCTTTACAAAATTATATTTTTGTTTGCTATCTGCCGTATGTGCACTTTGCTTCCTTTTGTAAACTCTCTTACTATATTTCTGTAGCTTTTTGGAAGCTCTTCTATTAATACTTATTTTGGGGCCTAGATTTTAGCTCTCTCCTTATTTTTCTAGAAATAGAGTTTGTAATTTTATTTTTTGATTTACTTGATACTTTCAGAAGATTTCTAGGAAAAAATTATGGAAATATTGTCTCTGTGCCTGTCAAGTTCAAACTATGGATTCCATAATCTGTTCAAATTCTTAGACTTTTATAAAGCACAAGGTTTTATGGATGATAGGGGCCAGAACTCAGTAAAGCTGGAAGACTAGAAAGACAAAGTAACAATTTATCCCTGACACATAGTTTAGACAAGCCAGCTACAAAGAGGTCTAAGAATTTTGGCCACAAAATTGCTTTGAATCCCAGACCTTTTGTTTGTGATGACTGTATATTTGCTGTAGAGGACATCTGAACCTAAGAAATGGTTCATTTGAGTTGTGTTTTATTTTACTAAAGTCTAAAAAATAATTTTGAGACTAGAATGATTTATACTTCTTCAGAGTCTGGAAAGGAATAAATGATGAAAATGTATCAATGCTTCTTTAAAGCATATTGTGTATTTTATCTATTACTAAACAAAAGGAAGTAACTCTAATTATTTCTTATATTTGTTCTTCATTTCTCCATTTCTTCATTTATTCATTTCTACAGAAAGAAATTAATACAGATTCAGTCATTGATGTCAGGGAAAGTTTAACTTATTGATTAAAGGAGATAAATCCAGGCACAAAAATTCAATTAATGGCTTTTATGTTAAAATGCACTCATAGGTTTAACAGGAAAAAAAAATCCCTTAAAGGGGTAAATTACCAATATTCTAACCATGTACACAGAGTAAATGGTATAAGGAAGCCAATCTGTGGTACGGATTAATGCGTTACTAGCAGATTCATGAAATAAAGGCTGAGGATACAGTCTCCAAGACATTTCTGGGTGGAAGAATGTCTCTTTTGCCCTGGACTCAAATATTTTATGACAAATGAAATAAGAGGATACTTACAGAAGGGACTTGTTTTCAAGTGCTTCACAAGTTTTCACCATTAAAGAGAAAATTATTTGTTTTTGCTTTTTTTTGGTTGGGGGGAGGTTGTTTTTTCACTGGTTGTGTTTTATTTTGTTCAAGATTGATCTAGATGAGAGAGCAAGAGGTTAAAGGAAAGCTGAATTTGGCTCAATCTAAGAAACTGTTTTTATTCAAAGGTTTAGGTCTGTCCAAAAGTGGAATAGGATTATATGAATATTAGCTAATGATATCTTGGAGGAATTTCATGCTCAAATAATGATTCAACAAGATTAAGTCAAGGACTTGACTCAAGAATCTTTCATTACTTGTGTTGTAGAGGCATTATTTGCTTTAAAGTCTTAGCTGTGTTTAGAAAGCAACGTGTTCTTCAACTCAAATTTGGATGGAACTTGCTTTGTACATATTTAATGGATAAGTGGTGAAAGTTTTGCATGCTGAGTTATTCTATGCTTCTATAATAGAGAATATAGTCAGATCTAGAACACTTTAGGAAATTGGCAAGGGCTGATAGTATATCTGTGTCATGCTGATAGTAGTGTTGAGGGATCGTAAAAATTAGTGATATTTAACAGCAGGCATCTCTAAAAGACTTATGCCTTTTAGAAAGTCCAATTTCATATGCATTTCCTTCCTTTCCTCTCTTTTAAGATGAATTAAAGGAAATAGTTTGCACCTCGCACGTAACTTGAATTACCGCTGAGGATGTTAAAAGAAACTCACACTTGTCTTGATGAGTGTGATCTCAACCTGGCAAAGAATGTCCTTAAAAGCTGAGCCCCATTTCTTCAGCTTTATTTCTGGTGTGTCTTTTCATTACGTTTTAAATTCCAACCATGGTAAATTATCCATAATTTCTCAATTACATCATGTTATTTCATGACTGTATTCTTTAAATGCCATATCACACATTATTTACTTGGCAAACTCCTCATCTTTTTATCAAACTCAGTTCAGATTTAATAGAGCTGATGACTCCTTCATTTGTTAGTTTTGTATCTAAAATATGTATCTAGTTTTGGACTCAAATTATTATTTGAACATGTATATCTTCTACTAAATTATGTGTTCTTGAAGGAGAGAGCAATTAATGAGAAACTGAGCAGCCTTGAAAAGAAGTAACTTCTTCCCAGGTACATAAGGTTGGGAAATACATAATAAGTCGAGAAAAAAGTGTCTGCAGAGGTACAGAAGCTTAAGAAAGCATATTTAGGCTGAGGTGTCAGGTATGATTGGTAGAGTAATAGTTGTTAAGGCTTTTCAGGTGACATCATAGAGTATTTTCAAGTATGCTAAGAAAACAGTGCTTATTATCCCCCCTTAATTTGAATAGCTGGGTGATATTGGGGAAGCTGCCAAAGCTCTCTGTGCTGCAATTTCCTCAAAAGAAAAAAATGGTGATAATAATAATATCTACTCCCTCATGGGAATTACACAGCAAGTGATCAATACATGTTAGCTACTGTGGTTATGATTATTATTAGTAGTATTAGAATTATCTATCCTCACTGATAGACTGAACTCTGTGCCCATCCAAATGCCTAAAATATTGTAGGTGCTTAATAATATTTGTTAAAAAGATAAAGTATTATATAAGTAGTAAAGAAACACTGACTTACCTTGAAGACAAAGAAATTATGTGAAAATATTTGAACTTTAATAATACACTCATGGCCATGGTGTAGATTTATTGGAAAGAGGATTTAGAAGCTAGGAGACCACTTAGGAAGCTATTGCAAAAGTCTACATAACAGGGCTTCCCTGGTGGCACAGTGCTTAAGAATCCACCTGCCAATGCAGGGGACACGGGTTCGATCCCTGGTCGGGGAACTAAGATCCCACATGCCGCAGGGCAACTATGCCCGCGTGCCACAACTACTGAGCCTGCGCTCTAGAGCCCATGAGCCACAACTACTGAAGACCGTGTACCTAGAGCCTGTGCTCTGCAACAAGAGAAGCCACTGCAATGTGAAGCCCGCGCACCGCAACGAAGAGCAGCCCCCGCTCGCCGCAACTAGAGAAAAGCCCGTGTGCAGCAACGAAGACCCAACGCAGCGAAAAATAAATAAATTAAATAAATAAATAAAAAGTCTACATGACATATGATGACAAATTACATCAAAGTAATGATAAATATGGAGGAAAAATATGCTGGAGGACTGACACATGCTGGTGGCTTCTACATGTGCAGTGTATTGTAGGGGATCAAGATTCTAGGCTCTCTAGTATACTGCCTGGCTTCAAATCCTGGCCCTTCACTAATTTGCTGTGCGACCTTAGCAAATTACCACAGTTTTCTATGTTTCAATTTCCTTGTCTGTAAAACTGGAATGTTATTAATAGTTATACCCTAAGGCAATTGTAAGGATGAAATAATGTTTGTTAAATACTTACTAAAATGCCATATATATATATACACACAAAATAAGTGTTCACTTTAATATTCACTACTATCATTATTACCATTATTTATGGGGAGTTAAAAAGGGGGTTCAATTTCAGGTGATTCTAATTTGGTCCTGGATACCATTAATTGAGTAAGGAATACTGTGGGCTTGTCAGTACATAATTCATTCAATTTTGAACACCTTAAGTTCCAGATGTCCAAGTAGATCTGCTTATAAATATAAATTTAAAGAGAAATGTGTAGATGAAAACATATTTATTGGCAGTTGAGAGAAGATGTCCATTGAGAAGATGAGAAAGGAGGATAGAACTTTGGTTGGGGGACACATGAAAGGTTCTGATAAAGCCCTGTCAGGCAGGAAGGAGGAGAAAACAGGAGAAAAGGAGCATCTCCCGTCAAGTGTGACAGGGAAGAAGAGGTCTGCTGTTCATTTTGGAAACAGGAAGTATTGATATATTAAAAATCCTTAGCTAGAACCATTTGCAATGGTTGGGGCAGACCCCTTGGGTGAAGGACTGCATATAGGGCTAAAAAGTAGAGAGAATGGACACCCATTATCTGTGGTCTCCAATGTGATGTATAATATAGGCAAAATAATAAAAGGAAAGAGTAATCATGCTCCAGGAATTACAGGTTCCAGGAGGCAAAGTTCCAGAATTGTCTCTGATGAAGTGGTCTAATGAAGGATGGGGAGGTCTGGAATTTGCCAAGCCGAACTCTAGGCAGAAAAGCCAAGAGGAAAGAATAGCTTCCCTTTCTCACTTTTCACTCCCTGCCTCACTCTCATCATGAAGGAAAATCTTGGAATCATGTTCTCTCTCACTGAAATATTATTTTTCAGCCCACAGGGAACCCAAACTAGTCGGAGGGGACATTCCCTGCTCTGGTCGTGTTGAAGTGAAACATGGCGACACCTGGGGCACCGTCTGTGATTCTGACTTCTCTCTGGAAGCGGCCAGTGTGCTATGCAGGGAATTACAATGCGGCACAGTCGTCTCTATCCTGGGGGGAGCTCACTTTGGAGAAGGAAACGGACAGATCTGGGCTGAAGAATTCCAGTGTGAGGGGCACGAGTCCCATCTTTCACTCTGCCCAGTAGCACCCCGCCCAGACGGGACTTGTAGCCACAGCAGGGATGTTGGAGTAGTCTGCTCAAGTGAGACCCAGAGCACATGTTCAATTTGTTCCCATACTGTGAAGAGGGTAGGGTTAGGTAGTCACAGACATCTTTTTAAAGCCCTGTCTCCTTTCAGGGTACACAGAAGTTCGCTTGGTTAATGGCCAGTCCCCATGTGAAGGAAGAGTGGAGCTCAAGATTCTTGGGACCTGGGGATCTCTCTGCAACTCTCACTGGGACATGGAAGATGCTCACGTTTTTTGCCAGCAGCTTAAATGTGGAGTTGCCCTTTCTACCCCAAGAGGAGCACCTTTTGGGAAAGGAAGTGGGCAGGTCTGGAGGCACATGTTTCACTGCACTGGGACTGAGCGTCACATGGGAGATTGTCCCATGACTGCTCTGGGTGCATCGCTATGTCCTTTGGGGCAAGTGGCCTCTGTAATCTGCTCAGGTAAGAGAAAAGGGGCAGCCAACGATGAGCCTCTCCCATGGTGGTGTGCCTTAAGAGAGGGTGTAACTATGGCAAAGAACAGAAGGAAAAGGGAATGATCCATTTTGAGGGATCATGAGAAGTGTGCCAGAATATTAACTTCATTTGTCTTTTTAGAAGGAAAGTAAACTTAATTTTCATGGACCTCATAGTTATTTAGTGCTTACCATGTGCCTTCTCAGAGTACCTGATTCATTCCCAGCCTGGTTGACCCATCCACCTTTCTCTAAAGCTATGTTTGTCCTAGCTCACCTATTTAACACTCCAGCTGACCTCCTTTCCTCACCCCAACTTTTTGTATCTCTTGTGACTGATGACGTTTGGTGTTTGCAGGAAACCAGAGTCAGACGCTACCCCCGTGCAATTCATCATCCTCGGACCCAACAAGCTCTATTTTTTCAGAAGAAAGTGGTGTTCCCTGCATAGGTAAGAATCAGTGACCAGTCTATGAAAATGATCTCAAAATCCTTAGAAATGCATTTATATTTTATTTTCTCTTTGCAGGGAGTGGTCAGCTTCGCCTGGTAAATGGAGGCGGGCGTTGTGCTGGGAGAATAGAGATCTATCATGAGGGCTCCTGGGGCACCATCTGTGATGACAGCTGGGACCTGAATGATGCCCACGTGGTGTGCAAACAGCTGGGCTGTGGAGGGGCCATTAATGCCATTGGTTCTGCTCATTTTGGGGAAGGGACAGGGCCCATCTGGCTGGATGAGGTGAACTGTAATGGAAAAGAATCTCGTATTTGGCAATGCCATTCCCATGGCTGGGGGCGCCACAACTGCAGGCATAAGGAGGATGCAGGAGTTATCTGCTCAGGTAAGTTCTGCATAATTACAATAGATTATAATTATATAAGAAAGGACTGAGGTGGGGCAAAGGGTAGTGAAGGATATTAATCTGAGCAAATTCCCTAAAATACAGGTTCAGAGGGAACACTTGTGAGATTCAGGCTGCCAGAAGTGTGGATTTGATGAATTAGTGCTACCTCATGTGCAAGGCAGTATAATATCAGAAAGAGAAAAATTCAGAAGTGAGTTTGCATATCATGAAAATGACAGCAAAACTAATCATAAGTTCTTTTATAAACATATGTGGAGCTGGATATTGGGTAAGGATTTAGTGCACCACTTGATGATAGCTGTATTAATAAAGTAGATTAAAAAGGACAGCAGAAATACATTTGGTGCTACATTGTACAGAGAAGAAGATAATCACCATGCCCAAGTACTTTTTTTTTTATTTATTTATTTTTATATTTATTTTTGGCTGTGTTGGGTCTTCGTTTCTGTGCGAGGGCTTTCTCTAGTTGCGGCAAGCGGGGGCCACTCTTCATCGCGGTGCGCGGGCCTCTTACTATCGGGCCTCTCTTGTTGCGGAGCACAGGCTCCAGACGCGCAGGCTCAGTAGTTGTGGCTCACAGGCCTAGTTGCTCCGCGGCATGTGGGATCTTTCCGGACCAGGGCTCGAACCTATGTCCCCTGCATTGGCAGGCAGATTCTCAACCACTGCGCCACCAGGGAAGCCCCCAAGTAAGTTTTAATGACAGATAAATTACCATAACAGGACACTGCTCTTGTTTTGTATACATGGTAAGATTTTAGAAAGCATTGTGAAGTACAGAAATGTACTCAGTTGTAATGTTTTGGAAAAAAGAGTGCTATGACTTAGGGAAGTGAAAAATTCTGTATGCCAGAAGAGATTTTGCTATCACTCACATTCAGTGACGTAAATCTGGTAGAGGACATACACAACAAAACTGTGAAGTGTCAGAAAGGGAAATACTTCATTTTAAGGAAATGTATATAAAACATTGGTTTTAGTGTCTGAGTATCTCAATAAATTTTAACTATCAAGGACAACTGCCAAAAAATGAACAGAATAGGGTTAGAAAGCTAAAATTACAGTAATTTAGGGAGAAAAAAATCCAAACTATGTAATTCATAAAAGGCTCTGGGCCTTTGATTAAGATTTAGAAGTCAACTTAGAATCACTGTTGGCATTTTAAAGAGGTCTCTAATTACAAAATCCAAGACTAGAAAACCAGAAATATTTATAGAACAAATACTATATTTTAACAAAATCTACCAAATCATCCAGAAGTTTCTAAAGAATTACTAGTAATGAAATTCCTAGTGTATCGTACCTATTTTTAAATCCATTCTCACATCAGAGTAAAGGGAGAGAGTCCTCTGAATCTTCAGAAAAGATTTAAAACTGCTAACTCTCTATTTCACCCCAGAGTTCATGTCTCTGAGACTCATCAGTGAAACCAGCAGAGAGACCTGTGCAGGACACCTGGAAGTTTTTTACAATGGAGCTTGGGGCAGCGTTGGCAAGAGTAACATGTCTGCAGCCACGGTGGGAGTGGTATGCAGGCAGCTGGGCTGTGCGGACAAAGGGAGCATCATCCCTGCATCTTCAGACAAGACGATGTCCAGGCACATGTGGGTGGACAATGTTCAGTGTCCTAAAGGGCCTGACACCTTATGGCAGTGCCCATCATCTCCATGGAAGAAGAGACTGGCCATCCCCTCGGAGGAGACCTGGATCACGTGTGCCAGTGAGTATCCGTTGGACTATATGAAGCTTCCATTCTGTGGCTCCACTAGCATCTTCTGATCTAAGCAAGAATGAGTAAACTTTGGTTAATCCTTATTCTACCTGGATAATGTAATGGGTTGTATTTAATTTGGCCTATAGGTACTCAGGATCAGTGATCATTTCCCCGAAGACTATCATACTCTGATGGTCTTCTCAAAAGTTTTATTCAGTTGCTATCTCTGTGAACAAATGAGGAGAAGAGAATATATAATTCAGCATTTGACTATTGAGTCGCCCCATTTTTCTCTCAAATAGTATCTTGTTACACTTAATATTAAGAGAGAAGCAGTCAGAAAGATCAATCCTGAATTATTTTCTCATTCTACACCTTTTTAAACTGGAAGAAGATTTCTATCTACCTGGCAGTTTGAGAGAATTTAACATTATATATTTACAATGTTAACTTTATATATTTGACATTTCCTAAGTCACACTAACATTCTTTTTTTAAAAATTTTATTGGGGTATAGTTAATTTACAATGCTGTGTTAGTTTCAGGTGTCACACTAACATTCTTATGTCCAGGATGAAATACACCCACTTTGCTGGAGGGACATAGGCTTTCATAAAAGATGAATTTTGTAAAGATGTAAAATTTAAAATACACATTAAATAAGCAAACTTTTAAAACAGATTTTTTTAATATCATAATCCTTTTTTTTTAGACATCTTTATTGGAGTATAATTGCTTTACAATGGTGTGTTGGTTTCTGCTTTATAACAAAGTGAATCAGCTATCCATATACATATATCCCCATATCTCCTCCCTCTTGCGTCTCCCTCCTGTCCTCCCTATCCCACCCCTCCAGGTGGACACAAAGCACCGAGCTGATCTCCCTGTGCTATGCAGCTGCTTCCCACTAGCTAACTATTTTACATTTGGTAGTGTATATATGTCCATGCTACTCTCTCACTTCGTCCCAGCATACCCTTCCCCCTCCCTGTGTCCTAAAGTCCATTCTCTACGTCTGTGTCTTTATTCCTGTCCTGCCCCTAGGTTCTTCAGAACCATTTTATTTTTTTATTCCACATATATGTGTTAGCACATGGTATTTGTTTTTCTCTTTCTGACTTACTTCATTCTGTAGGACAGACTCTAGGTCCATCCACCTCACTACAAATAGTTCAATTTCGTTTCTTTTTATGGCTGAGTAAAATTTCATTGTATATATGTGCCACATCTTCTTTATCCATTCATCCGTTGATGGACACTTAGGTTGCGTCCATGTCCTGGCTATTGTAAATAGAGCTGCAATGAACATTTTGGTACATGACTCTTTTTGAATTATGGTTTTCTCATGGTATATGCCAAGTAGTGGGATTGCTGGGTCATATGGAAGTTCTATTTTTAGTTTTTAAGGAACCTCCATACTGTTCTCCATAGTGGCTGTATCAATTTACATTCCCACCAACAGTGCAAGAGGGTTCCCTTTTCTCTACACCCTCTCCAGCATTTATTGTGTCTAGATTTTTTGATGATGGCCATTCTAACTGGTGTGAGGTGATACCTCGTTGTAGTTTTGATTTGCATTTCTCTAATGATTAATGATGTTGAGCATTCTTTCATGTGTTTGTTGGCCATCTGTATATCTACTTTGGAGAAATGTCTATTTAGGTCTTCCGCCCATTTTTGGATTGGGTTGTTTGTTTTTTGTTATTGAGCTGCATGAGCTGCTTGTAAATTTTGGAGATTAATCCTTTGTCAGTTGCTTCATTTGCAAATATTTTCTCCCATTCTGACGGTTGTCTTTTCATCTTGTTTATGTTTTCCTTTGCTGTGCAAAAGCTTTTAAGTTTCATTAGGTCCCATTTGTTTATCTTTATTTTTATTTTCATTTCTCTAGGAAGCGGGTCAAAAAGGATTTTGCTGTGATTTATGTCATAGAGTGTTCTGCCTATGTTTTCCTCTAAGAGTTTTATAGTATCTGGCCTTACGTTTAGGTCTTTAATCCATTTTGAGTTTATTTTTGTGTATGGTGTCAGGGAGTGTTCTAATTTCATTCTTTTACATGTAGCTGTCCAGTTTTCCCAGCACCACTTATTGAAGATGCTGTCTTTTCTCCATTGTATATTCTTGCCTCCTTTATCAAAAATAAGGTGACCATATGTGCGTGGGTTTATCTCTGGGCTTTCTATCCTGTTCCATTGATCTATATTTCTGTTTTTGTGCCAGTACCATAGTGTCTTGATTACTGTAGCTTTGTAGTAAAGTCTGAAGTCCAGAGCCTGATTCCTCCAGCTCCATATTTCTTTCTCAAGGTTGCTTTGGCTCTTCGGGTCCTTTTGTGTTTCCATACAAATTGTGAAATTTTTTGTTCTAGTTCTGTGAAAAATGCCAGTGGTAGTTTGATAGGGATTGAACTGAATCTGTAGATTGCTTTGGGTAGTATAGTCATTTTCACAATGTTGATTCTTCCAATCCATCTATTTGTATCATCTTTAATTTCTTTCATCAGTGTCTTATAGTTTTCTGCATACAGGTCTTTTGTCTCCTTAGGTAGGTTTATTCCTAGGTATTTTATTTTTTTTCTTGCTGTGGTAAATGGGAGTGTTTCCTTAATTTCACTTTCAGATTTTTCAACATTAGTGTATAGGAATACAAGAGATTTCTATGCATTAATATTGTATCCTTCTACTTTTCCAAATTCATTGATTAGCTCTAGTAGTTTTCTGGTAGCATGTTTAGGACTCTCTATGTATAGTATCATGTCATCTGCAAACAGTGACATCTTTACTTCTTCCTTTCCAATTTGGATTCCTTTTATTTCTTTTTCTTCTCTGATAGCTGTGGATAAAATTTCCAAAACTATGTTGAATAATAGTGGTGACAGTGGACAACCTTGTCTTGTTCCTGATCTTAGTGGAAATGGTTTCAGTTTTTCACCATTGAGAACGATGTTGGCTGTGGGTTTGTCATATATGACCTTTATTATGTTGAGGTAAGTTCCCTCTTTGCCTACATTCTGGAGGCTTTTTATCATAAATGGGTGTTGAATTTTGTCAAAAGCTTTTTCTGCATCTATTGAGATTACCATATGGTTTTTATCCTTCAGTTTGTTAATATGGTGTATCACGTTGATTGGTTGCATATATTGAAGAATTCTTGCATTCCTTGGATAAACCCCCTTGATCATCGTTTATGATCCCTTTAATGTGCTGTTGGATTCTGTTTGCTAGTATTTTGTTGAGGATTTTTGCATCTATGTTCATCAGTGATATTGGCCTGTAGTTTTCTTTCTTTGTGACATCTTTGTCTGGTTTTGACATCAGGGTGATGGTGGCCTCGTAGAATAAGTTTGGGAGTGTTCCTCCATCTGCTATATTTTGGAAGAGTTTGAGAAAGACAGGTGTTAGCTCTTCTCTAAATGTTTGATAGAATTTCCTGTGAAGCCTGGTCTTTTGTTTGTTGGAACATTTTTAATCACAGTCTCAATTTCAGTGCTTGTGATTGGTCTGTTTATATTTTCTATTTCTTCCTGGTTCCGTCTTGGAAGGTTGTGCTTTTCTAAGAATTTGTCCATTTCTTCCAGGTTGTCCATTTTATTGGCATAGAGTTGCTTGTAGTAATCTCTCATGATCCTTTGTATCTGCAGTGTCAGTTGTTACTTCTCCTTTTTCATTTCTAATTCTATTGATTTGAGTCTTCTCCCTTTTTTTCTTGATGAGTCTGGCTAATGGTTTATCAATTTTATTTATCTTCTCAAAGAACCAGCTTTTAGGTTTACTGATCTATGCTATTGTTTCCTTCATTTCTTTTTCATTTATTTCTGCTCTGATATTTATGATTTCTTTCCTTCTGCTAACTTTGGGGTTTTTTTTCTTCTTTCTCTAATTGCTTTAAGTGTAAGGTTAAGTCGTTTATTTGAGATGTTTCATGTTTCTTGAGGTATCATTGTATTGCTATAAACTTCCCTGGTAGAACTGCTTTTGCTGCATCCCATAGGTTTTGGGTTGTCATGTTTTCATCATTATTTGTTTCCAGGTACTTTTTAAATTTCCTCTTTGATTTCTTCAGTGATCTCTTGGTTATCTAGTAATGTACTGTTTAGCCTCCATGTGTTTGTATTTTTGACAGATTTTTTCCTGTAATTGATATCTAGTCTCATAGCGTTTTGGTCGGAAAAGATACTTGATACGATTTCAATTTTCTTAAATTTACCAGGGCTTGATTTGTGTCCCAAGATATGATCTATCCTGAAGAATGTTCCATGAGCACTTGAGAAGTATGTGTATTCTGTTGTTTTTGGATGGAATGTCCTATCAATATCAATTAAGTCCATCTTGTTTAATGTATCATTTAAAGCTTGTGTTTCCTTATTTATTTTCATTTTGGGTGATCTGTCCATTGGTGAAAGTGGGGGTGTTAAAGTCCCCTACTATTATTGTGTTACTGTCATTTTCCCCTTTTATAGCTGTTAGCATTTGCCTTATGTATTGAGGTACTCCTATGTTGGGTGCATAAATATTTACAATTGTTATATCTTCTTCTTGGATTGATCCCTTGATCATTATATAGTGTCCTTCCTTGTCTCCTGTAATAGTCTTTATTTTAAAATCTATTTTGTCTGATATGAGAATTTACTCCAGCTTTCTTATGATTTCCATTTGCATGGAATATCTTTTTCCATCCCCTCACTTTCAGTCTGTATGTGTCCCTAGGTCTGAAGTGGGCCTCTTGTAGACAGCATATGTACAGGTCTTGTTTTTGTATCCATTCAGCCAGTCTATGTCTTTTGGTTGGAGCATTTAATCCATTTACATTTAAGATAGTTATCAATATGTATGTTCCTATTACCATTTTCTTAATTGATTTGGGTTTGGTATTGCAGGTCTTTTCCTTCTCTTGTGTTTCCTGCCTAGAGAAGTTTCTTTAGCATTTGTTCTAAAGCTGGTTTGGTGGTGCTGAATTCTCTTAGCTTTCGCTTGTCTGTAAAGGTTTTAATTTCTCCGTCAACTCTGAATAAGATCCTTGCTGGGTAGGGTAATCTTGGTTGTAGGTTTTTCCTTTTCATCATTTTAAATATGTCCTGCCATTCCCTTCTGGCTTGCAGAGTTTCTGCTGAAAGATTAGCTGTTAACCTTATGGGGATTCCCTTGTATGTTATTTGTTGTTTTTCCCTTGCTGCTTTTAATATTTTTTCTTTGTATTTAATTTTTGATAGTTTGATTAATATGAGTCTTGTCATGTTTCTCCTTGGATTTACCTTGTATGGGATTCTCTGTGCTTCCTGGACTTGATTGATTGTTTCCTTTCCCATATTAGGGAAGTTTTCAACTATAGTCTCTTTGAATATTTTCTCTTCTTTCTCTGGGATGGCTATAATTCAAATGTTGGTGCGTTTAATGTTGTCCCTGAGGTCTCTGAGACTGTCCTCAATTCTTTTCATTCTTTTTTCCTTATTCTGCTCTGTGGTAGTTAATTTCCACTATTTTATCTTCCAGGTCACTTCTCTGTTCTTCTGCCTCAGTTATTCTGCTATTGATTCTTTCTAGAGAATTTTTAGTTTCATTTATTGTGTTTTTCATCATTGTTTATTTGCTCTTTAGTTCTTCTATGTCCTTGTTAAACGTTTCTTGTATTTTCTCCATTCTATTGCCAAGATTTTGGGTCATCTTTACTATCATTACTCTGAATTCTTTATAGGTAGACTACCTATTTCCTCTTCATTTGTTTGGTCTGGTGGGTTTTTACCTTGCTCCTTCATCTGCTGTGTATTTCTCTGTCTTCTCCTTTTGCTTAACTTACTGTGTTTTGGGTCTCCTTTTTGCAGGCTGCAGGCTTGTAGTTCCCATTTTTTGTGGTGTCTGCCCCCAGTGGGTAAGGTTGGTTCAGTGGATTGTGTAGGCTTCCTGGTGGAGTGTACTGGTACCTGTGTTCTGGTGGATGAGGCTGGATCTTGTCTTTCTGGTGGGCAGGACCACGTCCAGTGGTGTGTTTCAGGGTATCTGTGATCTTATTCTGATTTTAGGCAGCCTCTCTGCTAATGGGTGGGGTTGTGTTCCTGTCTTGCTAGTTGTTTGGCCTAGGGTGTCCAGCACTGTAGCTTGCTGGTCGTTGAGCGGAGCTGGGTCTTAGTGTTGAGATGGAGATCTCTGGGAGAGCTTTCATCGTTTGATATTATGTGGAGCCAGGAGATCTCTGGTGGACCATGTCCTGAACTCAGCTCTCCCACCTCATAGGCACAGGCCTGACTCCCGGCTGGAGCACCAAGAGCCTGTCCTCCCCATGGCTCAGAATAAAAGGGAGAAAAAGAAGAAAGAAAGAAAAAAATAATAAAATAAATTAAAGTTATTAAAATAAATGAAACATTATTAAAAATTTAAAAATTAAAAAGTCATGAAAGAAAGAAAGAAGAGAGCAACCAAACCAATAAAGAAATCCACCACTGATAACAAGTGCTAAAAACTATACTAAAAACAAACAAACAAAAAAGACGGAAAGCAGAACCCTAGGACAAATGGTAAAAGTAAAGCTATACAGATAAAATCACACAAAGAAGCATACACATACACACTCACAAAAAGAGAAAAAGGAAAAAAAAATGTATATCTGTAAATTTAAAAAAAGGAATAGAGCAACCAAATCAATAAACAAATCTACCAATGATAATAAACACTAAATAGTAAACTAAGGTAAACATAAAACCAGAAACAAATTAGATGCAGAAAGCAAACCCCAAATCTACAGTTGCTCTCAAAGTCCACTGCCTCTATTTTGGGATGATTCCTTGTCTATTCAGGTATTCCACAGATGCAGGTACATCAAGTTGATTGTGGAGTTTTAATCCACTGCTCTTGAGGCTGCTGGGAGAAATTTCCCTTTCTCTTCTTTGTTTGCACAGCTCCTGGGGTTCAGCTTTGGATTTGGATCCGCCTCTGCGTGTAGGTCACCTGAAGGTGTCTGTTCTTTGCTCAGACAGGACAGGGTTAAAGTAGCAGCTGATTCAGGGGCTCTGGCTCACTCAGGCCAGGGGGAGGGAGGGGTATGGAATGCGGGACGAGCCTATGGCAGCAGAGGCCAGCGTGATGTTGCACCAGCCTGAGGCACGCAGTGTGTTCTCCCGGGGTTGTCCCTGGATCACGGGAGCCTGGCAGTGGCGGGCTGCACAGGCTCCCGGGAGGGGCGGTGTGGAGAGTGACCTGTGCTCGCTCACAGGCTTCTTGGTGGCGGCAGCAGCAGCCTTAGCATCTCATGCCTGTCTCTGGGGTCCGCGCTGATAGTCGCGGCTCATGCCCATCTCTGGAGCTTGTTTAGCCGGTGCTCTGAATCCCTTCTCCTCACACACCCTGAAATAATCGTCTCTTGCCTCTCTGGTAGGTCCAGACTTTTTCCCGGACTCCCTCCCGGCTAGCCGTGGCGCACTAGCCCCTTCAGGCTGTGTTCACGCTGCCAACCCCAGTCCTCTCCCTGGGGTCTGACCTCCGAAGCCCGAGCTTCAGCTCCCAGCCCCTGCCCGCCCCGGCGGGTGAGCAGACAAGCCTCTCGGGCTGGTGAGTGCTGGTCGGCACCGATCCTCTGTGCAGGAATCTCTCCGCTTTGCCCTCCACACCCCTGTGGCTGCGCTCTCCTCCGTGGCTCCGAAGCTTCCCCTGCCCACCCCCCGTCTCCACCAGTGAAGGGGCTTCCTAGTGTGTGGAAATTTTCCTCCTTCACAGCTCCCTCCCAGAGGTGCAGGTCCCGTCCCTATTCTTTTGTCTCTGTTTTTTCTTTTTTCTTTTGCCCTACCCAGGTATGTGGGGAGTTTCTTGCCTTTTGGGAAGTCTGAGGTCTTCTGCCTGCATTCGATAGGTGTTCTGTAGGAGTAGTTCCACATGTAGATGTATTTCTGATGTATTTGTGGGGAAGAAGGTGATCTCCATGTCTTACTCCTCCGCCATCTTGAAGGTCTTTCCTTTATTGGAGTATAATTGCTTTACAATGGTGTGTTAGTTTCTGCTTTATAACAAAGTGAATCAGCTCTACATATACATATATCCCCATATCTCCTCCCTCTTGTGTCTCCCTCCCACCCTCCCTATCCCACCCCTCTAGGTGGTCACAAAGCACCGAGCTGATCTCCCTGTGCTATGCGGCTGCTTCCCACTAGCTATCTATTTTACATTTGGTAGTGCATATATGTCCATGCCACTCTCTTACTTCATCCCAGCTTACTAAAACAGAGATTTTTAAAAGAGTTTCACATCTCTCTTTTCCCCTGTGACCTCCTGGGAGTTTTATCTTCTCAGAAATGATCTAGGTGTCTCTCTCTGGCTTTTCAGACAAAATAAGACTTCAGGAAGGAACCACTAATTGTTCTGGACGTGTGGAGGTCTGGCACGGAGGTTCCTGGGGCACAGTATGTGATGACTCCTGGGACCTTGACGATGCTCAGGTGGTGTGTCGACAGCTGGGCTGTGGCTTAGCTTTGGAGGCAGGAAAAGAGGCGGCGTTTGGCCAGGGGACGGGGCCTATATGGCTCAATGAAGTGAAGTGCAAGGGGAATGAGTCCTCCCTGTGGGACTGTCCTGCCCTATCCTGGGGCCACAGTGACTGTGGGCACAAGGAGGACGCTTCTGTGAAGTGCTCAGGTGAGTGCAGGGAGTCTGGACTGAGCTTGGGATCTCTGGCAACAAAGAGAGGGTGGACGGTGAAGTGCATTATGGAAGGTCTGGAAGTACCAACCCAGGGATCTAGTGGAGAAAGAATCATGATGTTTCAGTCTCAAGAATGATGAAAACATGTGTTGTTATACATTGGCCTTCTCCGAGGACAAGCACATAACTTACAAGTATCCGTGTGCAGAGAGACGAAAAACTAGGGGCCTCTAGTTTTGGGTGGGAAGGAGTAATTTTCTTGGTTGAGAGGCTAAAGCCTCAGACAGGAAACAGACATAGTGGTTCCATATATTACTCCCAGAACTGAGTCTCTCCTCTTTTCTCCTACAGAAATTGCAAAGAATGAAGGATCACTAAATGCCACAGGTATACAAGGGGTTTATGAGCATGGGACTAATTGTCTGCATTATTTAGAACCCCTCTTATTAAGATACTTTGGGTCAGAAGTTCTGAGGATTTGAAATTTACTTCAGCAATCCTGTATCTGACTTAAGAGAGGGATAGTAACTGGGGACCCAGGTCTTTTATCTAAGACGTTAACCTCTTGTGATGTTTATCTGTGCTCAGGTCACTCATCCGTTGTTGCACTTGGGATCCTTGGGGTCATTCTGTTCGCCTCTCTCACCGTACTCCTCTTGTGGATTCAGAAGCGAAGACAGAGACAGCGGCTTACAGGTCTGAACCAAATTATGTTGTCTCTAACGTTTCTATGGGGTAAGAAGTTTCTTGGGATAATAAAACAAAAAAAAAATTAGATTCCGGTATCAAATGGCCAGAAAGAAGAAACCTAGTAGAGATCTAAGCGGTTTCCCAAAAGAGGGAACAGGAATTCAGAGAAGAAAAGGGGCACTGCTTGTATTGATGATTGCTATACATTATGTACATGTATAATTGGGACATTATAGAATTGATAGTTTAGAATGAGTATGCTTGTACGGTTCAGGATGATTCCTTTATTGCCCAAACATTTATTTGCTTGTACTATATACTTATTACTAATTTCACTGTTCTGTCAAGAAATGTGCTAGGTTCTAAAGATGGTTCAGACTCGGATAATCAAATGTTTTTGTCTTCGTGGAATTTCCAGTCTAGTGGAAGAGATATATATGTAAACAAATAAATTGCAATGTATTATTATACAGTATTATGAATAAGGAACAAAGGGGCACAGAGAATAAAGTAATTTACTGAAAGGGGAAGGGGATTATTGGAGGCTTCTAGGAGGTTTTGAGACAAATTTTGAAGATAGAGATCAAAGAACTGGGTAAAGTGCATTCCAGGGAAAGAGAAAAAAATGTACAAGTGTAGAGAAGCTTAAAGGATGGAACGTTTATTGTTTTGGGGGGAAGTAAAAGTTGAGTTCAAGGAGAGAAGCTCCTGATAAGGCTGAAGAAGAGGGAAGAAACGAGTAATGAAGTTCTGTATTGCCCAGTAAGTTAATAGTCATTAGAGAGTATAGTGTAGGGGAGCAAAGTAGTCAGGCAGGCTCTTACAAAGTTCTGTTTGGCAATGGGATGTCTGAGGGGTTGAAAGAGAACCACATTACTGACAAGGATAGGATTTTGAAATTGTTGAGATGAAAGATGAAAAGGACTTTATAGTGGGAATGAAAGGGAAAGGATAAGTTTTATAAAGATGTTAGACAAATCTCCAGTGAATTACAGAAGACTGCCGGCTGCCTTGGGGGAAGAAACTGGGTTGTTATAAGATGGCAACTGGGGACCCAGTTTAGCCTCACCCTATTACATTTGAGTTTGTGGCATCATGAGGGTAAAGCTTGGTAGTAGAATGGAATGGAAACAAGACAAGGGCATGGGTAATGATTAGCTGTGTTTGCACTGCTGGGAAAAAGCACACATAGGGAGGGAAAGTTTTATTATGGCCCTCTGATCCCTAAACTACGACCTCTGTTGCCAGTTTCCTCGAGAGGAGAGAATTCTGTCCACCAAATTCAATACCGGGAGATGAATTCTTGCCTGAAGGCAGATGATCTGGACCTACAGAATTCCTCAGGTCTGTGAGTTCTTTGAGGGTCTGTAGCCCTGGGGTTCAGACCAGTAGCTGCAGTTTAGGCTGAGGCATTCTACTTTGCATAGTAGTGGAAAGAAATCTCAGACATAATAGGAAGTCTGTGATGTACAAAAGGAAGAAAAGCAGGAATGAACTAAAAATTATTCTTAGAGAACATAAAAATTGCAGTCATGAGGAGACCTCTGGCTAAGAGGTCCATGATTATTTCTGACAGAGGAACCATGTGGTAGAATATTATGACTTGGACCTCTTCTTATTAAAACAGAAATTAATCTTCTAAAAGTTAAACTTTTCCTATCTCTCATAGTTTCTTCCATTCCCACTCCCTGCTACTTTCCTTTCTCTAACTTATATTTATTATATTTTTCTAAAAGTTTAAACTTTCTATATCTTCATCCCATCAGAAGCCATCCCTATTCACAGGACTAGCCTTATTTCCCATTACATAATAATTCTTTCTTTGTCCTCTGACTTCTATTTAGCACCAATTCTACCTCTAGGAAGCGTAACTCTGCTGGGTTGTAAGAAATATTGCAATAGCCACTTACTCTGTGAAGGCTCAGTGCCTTCTCAATAGTCCTTACCTTCTGAGAGGGACCTGCCTCACTTCTTCAATCCAAGGGATTTGGTATTTGCCAAAACTAACACAGGGAAATATATATAAGGCATAGGAAAGACTTTCTGTGCCTCTTAAATCACACTGTTTGTCTTCCTAATTGTGAACATTGTTTTGTTTTTTTTAACATCTTTATTGGAGTACAATTGCTTTACAATGGTGTGTTAGTTTCTGCTGTATAACAAAGTGAATCAGCTATGCATATACATATATCCCCATATCTCCTCCCTCTTGCATCTCCCTCCCACCCTCCCTATCCCACCCCTCTAGGTGGTCACAAAGAGCTTCTAAGGCACTTGAGGGGAGGTCTGATTTATTTCCCAGTAATTATTTTCTTCTTTTCAGAAAATTCCAATGAGTAAGATGGTTTTAATGATGCTGGACTAATTTCTGTGTCTAAATCTCTTCCTATTTCTGGATGAAAAAAGGAGACCACTCTGAGGTACAATGAAAAGGAAAATGGGAATTATAACTCAGTGAGGTGGGTGAGAAGAATCTATTCATCATTGTTCAAAACAGTTACATTCCTTTTGAGAATTGAGGACACCTCTGGTATTAAAAAGAAAGAAAGAATGTATATACACATATATTTCCATATATATGTTTATGTTTGTATGTATATCCATACTCAGGATATGCAACAACTTTTTATAAATATGACTCTTGTCCATCCCTTAGTTACATATATTTTAAGCAATAGCAATTGTACATCATGTTGCTAAGGAGAAGCTGGGTAAGTAAATATGAATAACTTTTCTAAAGATATTATAGGAGTCATTTCAGAAAAGAGATAAAGACATATCTACAGTTGCATAATGCATGCTAGGGTAAAGATAGTATAAGATACTATAGGAGTATAGAAATCTTGCCTGAGACAGTTTGGAGAGATTGTGAAGATGTGATGTTCAAGATAAACATCAGATGACTGAAAGATAGACCATTCTAGGGAAAGGACATAGCATGTACAAAATGTAGCATAGAAGAGAATCACACCTTTGGGGAACAGTAAGTTTTTCATTCAAAAATATATTATGAAAAAAATATATATATATATATATATTATGTTAAAAAAATATTGAACATATTTGTGGTGACAAGTGGTGTCCTGAGCACTGAAGATACAGATATAAAAGATGCTATTGACAATGACATGATTGTTTAATGAAAGATCTCACAGTCTTTTTGTGTGAGTGTGGAGAGGCTATATGGAGGGAGGGGAGTGATGAGAATCTAGGCGGGGAAGGCTGGGTAGAGCCCAATGACAAATGGTCTTATCTGTTGTATTTCATGTTCATACTTTATTTTAGGGACTGTTGGGGAGATGGTGGGCTTTGGAAGATAAAGCTGGGGCAAGATATGATCAGATTTGCAATTTATAATTTGCTTTCATGAGGAAAGTGTAACCAAAAAAGTGAATAAGGCAAAAAATTTAAGTTATACATCAAAAATAAAAGATGGTGAAATGAGTTAGTGGGTACATCTTCTATTTTTTTAAATTAATTAACTTATTATTTATTTTTGGTTGCATTGGGTCTTTGTTGCCTGCACGCAGGCTTTCTCTAGCTGCGGTGAGCGGGGTCTATTCTTCATTGCGGTGACCGGGCTTTTCACTGCGGTGTCTTCTCTCGTTGCGGCGCACGGGCTCTAGGTGTACGGGCTTCAGTAGTTGTGGCACACGGGCTCAGTAGTTATGGCGCACGGGCTTAGTTACTCTGTGGCATGTGGGATCTTCCTGGACCAGGGCTCAAACCCGTGTCCCCTGCATTGGCAGGTGGGTTCTTAACCACTGTGCCACCAGGGAAGCCCCACATTTTCTATTTTTTAAAACGATTTTGAGAGGACTACACATTTGGAAATTATATATGGCAAAAGTATGGGTTTTTTTGTAGGGATATTTTATATGACATATGAGAAATACAGATTGAGACAGAAAAAATTTGGAATTCTTAAAAGTATATAATGTAAAGTGTAATATCATATTTATATAGACATACACATAGAGCTGTTATAAATTGTATACAGGATAAAGTGTTAATATATGTATATAAAACATACATAGTATTATAATATATATATATATATATATATATATATATATATATATATATACATAAAACCAATTGTTAAGACAGAGAACATCTAATAAATAATTGGGCAAAGTTATAAAAACTGTTCACAAAAAATGAATTTTAAATGACTACTAAATATTTTTAAAATGCTCAGGTTCACAGTATGTCTGGGCAATTCAAATTATGATTAACAATGAGATATTGCTTTATATAAATCAGACAAACAAAAATTTAAAACAGCACCAATATTTCTTGCTGGTGGGAATACAGAGAAAAATGTAATTTCAAACATTGCTGTTGGAAATGAGAAGTGTGGTAGCCTTTGGAGAAAGCAATTTGGAAACTTCTATTAATTTTTTAAAAAAATACTTCACGGATCCTTTGATCCAACAATTCTACCCCTAAAAATTTCTTCCATACAGATAAAGCTATTAGTATGTAAGAACAAATATACAAGGGTTCCTTTTTGCAGCCTTGTTAGTACTGCCCAAAAGCTGGAAACATAATGAATGCCAGTCAGTGGGGCTGTGGCTGGAAAAATTATAGTGCAGCCAACTAAAAAAGGAAAAATCATGCACAAAATTTAATAATATGATTCCAATTTTGTATTCATGTTATTGAATACAATTAAACATAATATTTACATCTATAAAATTATCCTGTGTATACATGGAAAGAAACATTAAAAAATTCTAACAGATTGTAAACTAAGGACTATGAATGACTTTTTAAAAAATTTTTATTGGAGTATAGTTGCTTTACAATGTCATGTTAGTTTCTACCGTACAGCAAAGTGAATCAGCTATACATATACATATATCCCCTCTTTTTTGGATTTCCTTCCCATTTAGGTCACCACAGAGCATTGAGTAGTTTTGACTGATAATCTCAAACATATGAATATTATTCTGATGTAATAAATAATGATTAAACTACCTTTTCCTTAAAGAGTAATCACTACTGAACCACTGCTTCAGAATCACATGGGGGTGCTTTTAAAAATGGCATTTCTGCACTGTAGTTCTCTGGAATAGAAGTAATTCTTATGCACACTGAAGTTTGAAAACCTTTGCATTTAAGTTTTCTGTTGAGGAAAGTAGTATGATTTTTAATATATGTGAGTGAGCGAGCATGTGTGTGTGTGTGTGTGTGTGTGTGTCCGTGAGAGAGAGAGAAAGAGAGAGAAAGAGACACAGATGTAATGTAATACATTATATTACATTATAATATAATTCTTCTAGCATGTGCGTATGAAGAGAAAAGTAACATTTTTTCTATGTATGTCTTTAGTTCAGCATTTAAGATACCTTGATGAAGACCTGGACTATTGAATGAGCAAGAATCTACCTGTATACTGAAGATTACAGTACAGTCCTTTGTCTCCTAGTATTCCAAAGACCACTGATGAATTTCTAAAAATTAAATTGGTGAATGTGACCACTAAAAATTGTATGTAAGACTTTCAAGGGTATTAAAAGGAGTACCCTTTTAATAAATAAATAAAAAGGAATATTGCTGATTTGAATTTGTCTTCACTTCTTGTTCTTGATTTTATGAATTTCTGAATGGGCTTTCTGACTATTTTAGGATTATATAAATATGTATTTTTATTTGACAATGTTTTCATTTGCATGTATCTTTTTCTAGTTTGGTTTAAATAATAATTTTCTTCTTATTATCAAATCAAACTTATTTTTCCTATACTTTTTTAATGAAGGGAAAGTTAATGATTTTTGAAGGTTTTATTAATAACGTATGGTTATCTCTACAACGCATAACGCTCTTGGGTTCTTTCATTTCTTTCTGTCACTGTAATTCTGATCACTGACCAAAAATACGCAGCAAAGCCTGCTAAGGGTACAAAGACTCAATGGCTCACTTCCTCGTTTCTTAGGGCAGCATAACTAAAGCTGAAATGAATGCATAAATTATGTCTTTTCTATATAAATATACCTCTTACAGTGAAAGTTTATATTTTACTAAAAATCACTTATCCATGTAACATATTAATATAAGGAAAGGTTAACATTTAAAGAAAGATATATAGTAATTCAAGACTGTTTAGAGTTTATTGACTTGTTAAATATCCAAGTGTTAGATGCAACTCGATTTCTAATCCTTTCTCAGTATTTGAGTACTGCATGCACCCTTTTCTAGCACTTAGGGCTTCAAAGCAACTATCATGTAGAAACATGACATTTGGCTCATTTCCCTTTTCTTTTGCACCTCTTGTCAATTTCAAAGACAGATCTTCCTCGACTTCCAATGGGGTTACCTCCTGATAAACCCATGGTAAATTGAAACTATCCTAAATCGAAATGCTTTTAATACTCTTAACCTCCCGAACAAGATAGCTTAGCCTAGCCTACTTTTTTTTTTTTTTCTCACATCTTTATTGGAGTATAATTGCTTTACAATGGTGTGTTAGCTTCTGCTTTATAACAAAGTGAGTCAGCTATACATATACATATATCCCCATATCTCCTCCCAATTGACTCTTTTATTGGTTTTTCCTCCTTCTCTACCCAGATCTCTCTGCTCCCTCACCCCTGCTTCCTGTGATCACCTCCTAAATAAACTACTGACACTAAAGTCCTTGCCTCAGGCTCCACTTTCAAAAGAACCCAATCTAAGACCCTGACCTTGCAGTTCTCTTCTTAAAATTCTTTTTTTTTTTTAAACATCTTTATTGAAGTATAATTGCTTCACAATGGTGTGTTAGTTTATCTCCTCCCTCCCGCATCTCCCTCCCTCCCACCCTCCCCATCCCACCCCCCCAGGCGGTCACAAAGCACCAAGCTGATCTCCCTGTGCTATGCGGCTGCTTCCCACTAGCTATCTACTTTACATTTGGTAGTGTATATATGTCCATGACACTCTCTCACCCTGTCACATCTCACCCCTCCCCCTCCCCATATCCTCAAGTCCATTCTTTAGTAGGTCTGTGTCTTTATTCCCATCTTGCCACTAGGTTCTTCATGACCCTTTTTTTTTTTTTCTTAGATTCCATATATATGTGTTAGCATACTGTATTTGTTTTTCTCTTTCTGACTTACTTCACTCTGTATGACAGACTCTAACTCCATCCACCTCATTACAAGTACCTCCATTTCATTTCTTTTTATGGCTGAGTAATATTCCATTGTATATATGTGCCACATCTTCTTTATCCATTCATCCGATGATGGACACTTAGGTTGCTTCCATGTCCTAGCTATTGTAAATAGAGCTGCAATGAACATTTTGGTACATGACTCTTTTTGAATTATGGTTTTCTCAGGGTGTATGCCCAGTAGTGGGATTGCTGGGTCGTATGGTAGTTCTATTTTTAGTTTTTTAAGGAACCTCCATACTGTTCTCCATAGTGGCTGTATCAATTTACATTCCCACCAACAGTGCAAGAGTGTTCCCTTTTCTCCACACCCTCTCCAGCATTTATTGTTTGTAGATTTTTTGATGATGGCCATTCTGACCGGTGTGAGATGATACCTCATTGTAGTTTTGATTTGCATTTCTCTAATGATTAATGATGTTGAGCATTCTTTCATGTGTCTGTTGGCCATCTGTATATTTTCTTTGGAGAAATGTCTATTTAGGTCTTCTGCCCATTTTTGGATTGGGTTGTTTGTTTTTTTGTTATTGAGCTGCATGAGCTGCTTGTAAATCTTGGAGATTAATCCTTTGTCAGTTGCTTCATTTGCAAATATTTTCTCCCATTCTGAGGGTTGTCTTTTGGTCTTGTTTATGGTTTCCTTTGCTGTGCAAAAGGTTTTAAGTTTCATTAGGTCCCATTTGTTTATTTGTGTTTTTATTTTCATTTCTCTAGGAGGTGGTTCAAAAAGGATCTTGCTGTGATTTATGTCATAGAGTGTTCTGCCTATGTTTTCCTCTAAGAGTTTGATAGTGTCTGGCTTTACACTTAGGTCTTTAATCCATTTTGAGTTTATTTTTGTGTATGGTGTTAGGGAGTGTTCTAATTTCATACTTTTACATGTACCTGTCCAATTTTCCCAGCACCACTTATTGAAGAGGGTGTCTTTTCTCCACTGTATATGCTTGCCTCCTTTATCAAAGATAAGGTGACCATATGTGCGTGGGTTTATCTGGGCTTTCTATCCCGTTCCATTGATCTATATTTCTGTTTTTGTGCCAGTACCAAACTGTCTTGATTACTGTAGCTTTGTAATATAGTCTGAAGTCAGGGAGCCTGATTCCTCCAGTTCCATTTTTCGTTCTCAAGATTGCTTTGGCTATTCGGGGTCTTTTGTGTCTCCATACAAATTGTGAAATTTTTGTTCTAGTTCTGTGAAAGATGCCATTGGTAGTTTGATAGGGATTGCATTGAATCTGTAGATTGCTTTGGGTAGTAGAGTCATTTTCACAATGTTGATTCTTCCAATCCAAGAACATGGTATATCTCTCCATCTATTTGTATCATCTTTAATTTCTTTCATCAGTGTCCTATAATTTTCTGCATACAGGTCTTTTGTCTCCTTAGGTAGGTTTATTCCTAGATATTTTATTCTTTTTGTTGCAATGGTAAATGGGAGTGTTTTCTTAATTTCACTTTCAGATTGTTCATCATTATTATATAGGAATGCAAGAGATTTCTGTGCATTAATTTTGTATCCTGCTACTTTACCAAATTCATTGATTAGCTCTAGTAGTTTTCTGGTGGCAGTTTTAGGATTCTCTATGTATAGTATCATGTCATCTGCAAACAGTGACAGCTTTACTTCTTCTTTTCCGATTTGGATTCCTTTTATTTCTTTTTCTTCTCTGATTGCTGTGGCTAACACTTCCAAAACTATGTTGAATAATAGTGGTGAGAGTGGGCAGCCTTGTCTTGTTCCTGATCTTAGTGGAAATGGTTTCAGTTTTTCACCATTGAGGACAATGTTGGCTGTGGGTTTGTCATATATGGCCTTTATTAGGTTGAGGAAAGTTCCCTCTATGCCTACTTTCTGCAGGACTTTTATCATAAATCAGTGTTGAATTTTGTCAAAAGCTTTCTCTGCATCTATTGAGATGATCATATGGTTTTTCTTCTTCAATTTGTTAATATGATGTATCACATTGATTGATTTGCGTATATTGAAGAATCCTTGCATTCCTGGAATAAACCCCACTTGATCATGGTGTATAATCCTTTTAATGTGCTGTTGGATTCTGTTTGCTAGTATTTTGTTGAGGATTTTTGCATCTATGTTCATCAGTGATATTGGCCTGTAGTTTTCTTCCTTTGTGACATCTTTGTCTGGTTTTGGTATCAGGGTGATGGTGGCCTCGTAGAATGAGTTGGGGAGTGTTCCTCCCTCTGCAATATTTTGGAAGAGTTTGAGAAGGATAGGTGTTAGCTCGTCTCTAAATGTTTGATAGAATTCGCCTGTGAAGCCATCTGGTCCTGGGCTTTTGTTTGTTGGAAGATTTTAAATCACAGTTTCAATTTCAGTGCTTGTGATTGGTCTGTTCATATTTTCTATTTCTTCCTGGTTCAGTCTTGGTAGGTTGTGCATTTCTAAGAATCTGTCCATTTCTTCCAGGTTGTCCATTTTATTGGCATAGAGTTGCTTGTAGTAATCTCTCATGATCGTTTGTATTTCTGCAGTGTCAGTGGTTACTTCTCCTTTTTCATTTCTAATTCTATTGATTTGAGTCTTCTCCCTTTTTCTGTTGATGAGTCTGGCTAATGGTTTATCAATTTTGTTTATCTTCTCCAAGAATCAGCTTTTAGTTTCATTGATTTTTGCTATTGTTTCCTTCATTTCTTTTTCATTTATTTCTGACCTGATCTTTATGATTTCTTTCCTTCTGCTAGCTTTGGGGTTTTTTTGCTCTTCTTTCTCTAACTGCTTTAGGTGCAAGGTTAGGTTGTTTATTCGAGATGTTTCCTGTTTCTTGATGTAGGCTTGTATTGCTATAAACTTCCCTCTTAAAACTGCTTTTGCTGCATCCCATAGGTTTTGGGTCGTCGTGTCTCCATTGTCATTTGTGTCTAGGTATTTTTTGACTTCCCCTTTGATTTCTTCAGTGATCATTTCGTTATTAAGTAGTGTATTGTGTAGCCTCCATGTGTTTGTATTTTTTACAGATCTTTTCCTGTAATTGATATCTAGTCTCATAGCGTTGTGGTCGGAAAAGATAATTGATACGATTTCAATTTTCTTAAATTTACCAAGGCTTGATTTGTGACCCAAGATATGATCTATCCTGGAGAATGTTCCATGAGCACTTGAGAAAAATGTGTATTCTGTTGTTTTGGGGTGGAATGTCCTATAAATATCAATTAAGTCCGTCTTGTTTAATGTATCATTTAAAGCTTGTGTTTCCTTATTTATTTTCATTTTGGATGATCTGTCCATTGGTGAAAGTGGGGTGTTAAAGTCCCCTACTATGATTGTGTTACTGTTGATTTCCCCTTTTATGGCTGTTAGTATTTGTCTTATGTATTGAGGTGCTCCTATGTTGGGTGCATAAATATTTACAATTGTTATACCTTCCTCTTGGATTGATCCCTTGATCATTATGTAGTGTCCTTCTTTGTCTCTTGTAATAGTCTTTATTTTAAAGTCTATTTTGTCTGATATGAGAATTGCTACTCCAGCTTTCTTTTGATTTCCATTTGCATGGAATATCTTTTTCCATCCCCTCACTTTCAGTCTGTATGTGTCTCTAGGTCTGAAGTGGGTCTCTTGTAGACAGCATATATATGGGTCTTGCTTTTGTATCCATTCAGCCAGTCTGTGTCTTTTGGTGGGAGCATTTAATCCATTTACATTTAAGGTAATTATCGATATGTATGTTCCTATTCCCATTTTCTTAAATATTTTGTGTTTGTTATTGTAGGTGTTTTCCTTCTCTTGTGTTTCGTGCCTAGAGAAGTTCCTTTAGCATTTGTTGTAAAGCTGGTTTGGTGGTGCTGAACTCTCTCAGCTTTTGCTTGTCTGTAAATGTTTTAATTTCTCTATCAAATCTGAATGAGATCCTTGCTGGGTAGATTAACCTTGGTTGTAGGTTTTTCTCCTTCATGACTTTAAGTATATCCTGCCACTCCCTTCTGGCTTGCAGAGTTTCTGCTGAAAGATCAGCTGTTAACCTTATGGGGATTTCCCTGTGTGTTATTTGTTGTTTTTCCCTTGCTGCTTTTAATATGTTTTCTTTATATTTAATTTTTGACAGTTTGATTAATATGTGTCTTGGCATGTTTCTCCTTGGATTTATCCTGTATGGGACTCTCTGTGCTTCCAGGACTTGATTAACTATTTCCTTTCCCATATTAGGGAAGTTTTCAACTATAATCTCTTCAAATATTTTCTCAGTCCCTTTCTTTTTCTCTTCTTCTTCTGGGACCCCTATAATTCGAATGTTGGTGCGTTTAATGTTGTCCCAGAGGTCTCTGAGACTGTCCTCAGTTCTTTTCATTCTTTTTTCTTTATTCTGCTCTGCAGTAGTTATTTCCACTATTTTATCTTCCAGGTCACTTATCCGTTCTTCTGCCTCAGTTATTCTGCTATTGATCCCGTCTAGAGTATTTTAAATTTCATTTATTGTGTTTTTCATCGTTGCTTGGTTCCTCTTTAGTTCTTCTACATCCTTGTTAAATGTTTCTTGCATTTTGTCTATTCTATTTCCAAGATTTTGGATCATCTTTACTATCATTATTCTGAATTCTTTTTCAGGTAGACTGCCTATTTCCTCTTCCTTTGTTAGGTCTGGTGTGTTTTGACCCTGCTCCTTCACCTGCTGTGTGGTTTTTTGTCTTCTCATTTTGCTTATCTTACTGTGTTTGGGGTCTCCTTTTCATAGGCTGCAGGTTTGTAGTTCCCGTTGTTTTTGGTATCTATCCCCAGTGGCTAAGGTTGGTTCAGTGGGTTGTGTAGGCTTCTTGGCGGAGGGGACTAGTGCCTGTGTTCTGGTGGATGAGGTTGGATCTTGTCTTTCTGGTGGGCACATCCACGTCTGGTGGTGTGTTTTGGGGTGTCTGTGGCCTTATTATGATTTTAGGCAGCCTCTCTGCTAATGGATGGGGCTGTGTTCCTGTCTTGCTAGTTGTTTGGCATAGGGTATCCAGCACTGTAGCTTGCTGATCGTTGAGTGAAGCTGGGTCTTGATGCTGAGATGGAGATCTCTGAGAGATTTTTGCCGTTTGGTATTACATGGAGCTGGGAGGTCTCTTGTGGACCAGTGTCCTGAAGTTGGCTCTCCCACCTCAGAGGCACAGCCCTGATGCCTGGCTGGAGCACCAAGAGCCTTTCATCCACACGGCTCAGAATAAAAGGGAGAAAAAAATAGAAAGAAAGAAAGAGGATCAAATAAAATAAAATAAAGCTATTATAATAAAAAATAAGAAAAAAATTATTAAGAATAAATGTATTCAGAAAAAAATTTTTTTTAATTTTTAAAAATAGATTAATTTTTATAGTAAAAAATAAGAAAAAAATTATTAAGAAAAAATTTAAGAAAAATTTTTTTAATTTTTTAAAATAAAAAATATGAAAAAACTTATTAAAAATTTTTTTAATTTCTAAAAATAGAAAATAAGGAAAATATTATTAAGAAAACATTTATTAGGAAAAAAAATTTTTTTAAGTAAAAAAAAACGTGGACGGACCTAACCCTAGGACTAATGGTGAAAGCAAAGCTATACAGACACAATCTCACCCAGAAGCATACACATATACACTCACAAAAAAAGGAAAAGGGGAAAAATTAATATATCCTGCTCCCAAAGTCCACCTCTTGAATTTGGGATGATTCGTTGTCTATTCAGGTATTCCACAGATGCAGGCACATCACGTTGTTTGTGGAGCTTTAATCCGCTGCTTCTGAGGCTGCTGGGAGAAATTTCCCTTTCTCTTCTTTGTTCGTACAGCTCCCGGGGTTCAGCTTTGGATTTGGACCCGCCTCTGCATGTAGGTCGCCTGAGGGCGTCTGTTCTTCGCTCAGACAGGACGGGGTTAAAGGAGCAGCTGCTTCGGGGGCTCTGGCTCACTCAGGCCGGGGGGAGGGAGCGGTACGGAGGAGGCGGGGCGAGCCTGCGGCGTCAGAGGCGTCGTGACGTTGCAGCAGCCTGAGGCGCGCCGTGCGTTCTCCCGGCGAAGTTGTTCCTGGATCACGGGACCCTGGCAGTGGCAGGCTGCACCGGCTCCCAGGAGGGGCGGTGTTGAGAGTGACCTGTGTTCGCTCACAGGCTTCTTGGTGGCGGCAGCAGCAGCCTTAGCGTCTCCTGCCCGTCTCTGGGGTCCGCGCTGTTAGCCGCGGCTCGCGCCCGTCTCTGGAGCTCGTTTAGGCGGCGCTCTGAATCCCCTCTCCTCGCGCACCAGGAAACAAAGAGGTAAGACAAAGTCTCTTGCCTCTTCGGCAGCTGCAGACTTTTTCCCGGACTCCCTCCCGGCTAGCTGTGGTGCACTAACCCCTTCAGGCTGTGTTCACGCCGCCAACCCCAGTCCTCTCCCTGCGATCCGACCGAAGCCCGAGCCTCAGCTCCCAGCCCCGCCCGCCCCGGCGGGGGAGCAGACAAGCCTCTCGGGCTGGTGAGTGCTGCTCGGCACCGAGCCTCTGTGCGGGAATCTCTCCGCTTTGCCCTCCGCACCCCTGTGGCTGCACTCTCCTCCGTGGCTCCGAAGCTCCCCCCTCCGCCACCCGCAGTCTCCTCCCGCGAAGGGGCTCCTAGTGCGTGGAAACCTTTCCTCCTTCACAGCTCCCTCCCACTGGTGCAGGTCCTGTCCCTATTCTTTTGTCTCTGTTATTTCTTTTTTCTTTTGCCCTACCCAGGTATGTGGGGAGTTTCTTGCCTTTTGGGAGGTCTGACGTCTTCTGCCAGCGTTCAGTGGGTGTTCTGTAGGAGCAGTTCCACATGTAGATGTATGTCTACTGTATCTGTGGGAAGGAAGGTGATCTCCGCGTCTTACTCTTCCGCCATCTTGCCCCTCCCCCAGCCTAGCCTACTTTAAATGGGCTCAGAACACTTACATTAGCCTACAGTTGGGCAAAATCATCTAATACAAAGCTTATTTTATAATGTTGAATAGCTCACATAATTCATTGAATACTGCACTGAGAACGAAAAATGGAATGGTTGTCTGGGTACAGAATGGTTGTTCGCCCTCGTGATGGTGTGACTGATTGGGAGCTGTGTCTCACCGCCACCACTGCCCAGCGTCACGAGAGTATCCAGCAGCATGTCACTAGCCCGGGAAAAGATCAAAATTCAAAACTAGAAGTACAGTTCCTACTAAATGTGTATTGCTCTGTCTCATCTCTACACGTGCTTGAGTCCTTTTATCCTTAATCCTATTTCAAAATCAAATTTATAACCACTGACTGGAAAAGATTCAGAGTCACCTTTCCTTTTACTGTTTAGCATGTAATGTGAGGATTTCATCCCTGATTCAGTTGAAAGTGACTTTTAATAGAAAGAGGAACATCACAGAAATAGACAAAAAGGAGAAACATTTCCACCTACAGGAACTAATGAGCGCTCAGAATGAAACATAAGTTTGATATATGTTTTCCCCAGAGAGAAAGCTCAGAGGCTTAGCTGAGAGGAAGGGGAGGTCCCATGCAGAACATGAGGGGGCTGTCTCACTGGGACCACATTTGTGTATGATGTCTCAAACTATCTAATGCATGGACTGTGGACCTGACTAGAGCTGCCAGCTTATGGGCAGAAAAACCCAAAGGTGAAGGGTAGAGAATAAGAGAGGTGAACAGAGGTAAACAGGTAAACATGATAGGTAAAGCTGAGGGAGAATTATGTGTAGAAACTTACATGAAAAGAAAACCTGATGTGGGAGAGGAGCGATAAAAATTAGTTTCACTTGATAATAAAGAAGAAATGTTTGAGGGCCATGAAGCTTTGGGTAGAAAAAGAAAATCTATAGAAATTCCTTCTCTGGGCATCTGTCTCTGTGAAACCATGTTCCACACCAAGATGGGAGAGAAGCATGGCGCTGATATAAGAAAACAGTGCAATGTGGACAGAACATTTCAGAATGTTCAGATGAGTTTGCTACGTGAACATCTTAGATGGAGAGAGAAAAGTCTCAGCTATGGTCCTGGATTAAGTGACTGCTTAGTCTTATAAGGACCATGAGTTTTTCTTCCCTTGCAAGAATGACTATATATGTTGCTTTAGGAGAATAAGATAATGCAAGTCACTCGCCTAGGATTTCACCTGGAAATAGG